>NW_027395954.1:1699148-2312780 GCF_047715735.1 Aspergillus multicolor | reverse complement strand
CCGTTTGGAGGTTTGATACATCCAAACCTGTTCGGCTTATGACTTCGGTAGTTGGAGGCCTTGAATTACTAAGAATTCTCTGCCTCAGGTGACACGAAGTTTGTTCGACCGTCCACAACTCTTCATGAGCACCGAGCTCAACCGCTCTCAACTCTCCGCTGCCTCTGTGCGTCCTCGCCTAGGTATCCCGAACTCCGTTATTGCTCGGCTATCGCAGCTGCTGAGGGCAATTCTCCTGCAGAGGCTGAAGCACGTACTCCGCGATCGATTTGCGAAGGGTGACGTCATCCCAGCTAAAGGTTGGTCCGCTGGTCGCAAAGGTACATTCCACACAGCGAGTGATAACATCTTCGTGGAACGGTAAGAGGTCCACCAATACGCTCGAGCTGATCCAGGTCTTGGCGAGCTCATATCGGCTTGATGGGCATGGCTGACCGTTACTTAGTAGGCGGCCCCGATACTCGTCTATCGTCGTCCAGTGGTGAATCTCGAGGAGGAGGATGCCGAGCTCCAGCATGCATTCTTTGACACTGGAGGACTGGAGTTCCTTTTGCTGTGTTCGCAGTCTGGCAGAATCGCTCTTCCACAAAAGGCTCAGGAATGGCGGAGAGGTTGAGCGAGGCAACGTAGACCTCCTTCCTGGAGAACCGAACCGACTTATTTGTTAAGGGGGCACAGAGCCATGGCGTCGTCATGAGCTGGAGTAACGAGGATACGACGGTGAGCGATAGAGCTAGTTTCGGGTTTGGCAACCATGACGTGACCGACTTGTCGTCCAGTAACTCCTTTAATGAAACGTATCCTTCGGATTCGACCGTGAGGTGCATGGAGCCGCCCGAGCCAGAACCGTGGATATGAGTGTACATCAAGTATTTCTTCTCCGTCAGGTGCAGGTCTAACATGAGTCCGCCGTCTCGTGCCTCGCGTATCGACTTGCATATGTCGTTAAGGGCCGATCTCGGCAGAGAGGAAGCAGAGGCTGCAGGTGCGGCTATCACTACCCGCTTGTTTGAAGCAGTCTGCGTTCTAAGTGATGCATTAGCGACGGTTACTACAGGCGTGACGAATCATCGCACTTGATACCCACGACATCCACCGACTCGGTCACTGTGATGCGGCTTCGGTACGAGGGGATGGGACTCGGAGCCGAGATGACAGGTGAGAACAAGACCGTAAACGACAAATCGGCCTTTGCGCCCGCTGCACGCTTTCTCTCAAGGACATCGCAGTTGCTGCGGAGAAGGAGCCTTGCCTCATGCTGACGGTGACAATGCGTCGGATACGCCGTGGCTATCGCGGAGTATAGGCGATTTGCATGGTTGCGGATCATATTCAAGGCGGACGCAAGACTGGCAATACGCCGCGTTGGCTGCTGGACAACTTGTACCCTTAATGACGCTATGTTCTCGCGGGTCCATCTCAACCTCGTGGTCGACTGATCCAAGTGGTGAATCCTGCCCTCGAGGGCATCGAGCTTGATTGGGAAGCGAATTCTTTTCGGCAACTCGTACACCCCATTGTGGGACGGATACGTCTGGACAAGGTCGGCGAGGCTTTTCTGCGTAACGAACAAAATTAGCTGATTTACCATCTTTTTGGGATACCACAGCGAGCATACTCACCGGTATAGGGTCAAACCCTTCAATGCTAGCCACTAGCTCAGCCAGCGCCCGGTGACACTCCACAATAGCACCATAGTACGCTGGAGCATTTTCCGCCAAGTATTCGTCGACCGCTCCGGCTACCATGGGGTCTTTAAATATCGCGGGATCAATCTGGAGGCTTGTTCGATCGTATTCTACTCCGGGCATTATTCAGCGTTATTTTCATGTCGCTAACGAGGAGGAACTGCTGCGTGTCCAGGATGCTCAACAGCCTTGCAATGAATGGTGCCTTTTTCCTGAAAGGGATACGATTTTGTCTCTGTCGGTAAATCTCTATCGCTGCGATAGCAAGAGGTATTGCTCCGAGCACGATACCGGCGATCTCAAGGCCACTCATGATGAGGATTTTCAGGTTTTCGCGGATGCGAAAAAAGCAGAGTGGTGACAACGTCCAGTCTGAAATTGTTTATGAACAGCCTCGCTCAGAGCGGGGTACTTCAGCCTCGTGCATCCACAACTCATATCCCTGTCCAAAACAGCGAATCGCATGGGACGGCTGAAGGCTGTTATCACGAGCTCGGATCCCAAAGCGCCCCTCCGTTCATTCCCGACGACACCTCACTTTCCATATATCTGAAGCAATCACGGCTTTATACAACGACTGTGTGCTGTGGTTACAGCTTGAAACGACAAGGCTACCCTCAGTTTTCACTGCCACACAAGAATGGGAAATGTTCTACAACAACCTTTGTCGCTTGCTGCGATAGGCAAAGCTATCAGCATCCAATTTTCCAACGCGTTGACATGGCCCGACTCCAACTGGCAGCGTCCGCTACTGATCGAGATGCAGAGGTTTGAGCTCTGGGCATCCAATCTTGGGTTATATCACAGCGGACACAGCGCTCTGGACTACCGATTTCGTGATTCGCCTGCATTGTCCCAGTACGCATCGAGACTTTTGATCACTCTTGAAGAGACTCTACTAAGCTGTGAGTGCGCAATCATTATTTTCATTCAGTGTCAAAGTTGACATAACGGAGTCATGGAAGCCTGCGCGGATGATGCTGTGGACTCGACCGGCGAAGCACTCGAGGAAGATGAGGATGATGAAAAAGTGGAGGACGAAGACTTTTCCTCTTACCAGACGGTCCCTATACAGGAGGAGTACATTACTAACATCACACAAACGGTCGATCGATTATACGCATTGTCATTCCAGATCCGAAATCCCGCTCTGCGAACTGGCCTTTCTCGCGCATTGGGATATACCGAGATCGACAGAGAAAGTGGTGTAGATCTTATTGCATTATACGAAGTATAGGATCTAAACCATGTAAAGGAGGTCTTTCGGTCCTGGAGCAACGAGGCCGATATGAATGCTGACTTCCTCATCCATCGCCTGGCTCAAGCGAACACACGCCGGCGACAGCAATTCAAATACTGGAACCATCGAAACTTTAAGTATGAAATTCTTCATCAGTCCTCCATCAGGGAACATCTTGCCCAACTGCAACTTGCTGGGGAGTCTAACCTACCCCAAACCCCACCTGCAACAGCTAGTCGACCCTCTGAGCCATCCACAGCCTCGTATTTGCCATTGCGCACATCCCAGAGAGCGAATCCGTCGTGTCATTGGATAGCTATGTGATAGTCAGCAATGACAATAATGGGGACTTGATGCTCCCTCCCCCACCGCAAGTTGATCCCGATGCCAAGGAGTTTGAGTGTCCCTACTGCCTGATTCTGTGTGGTCGAAAGATGCTTCACAGCCAAGCCTGGGAGTAAGGAACTGCCCTTATCCACATTCATTGTTTACTAATGGCCTTCGAGGAGACATGTTTTGCGCGATCTTAGACCTTACGTGTGTACCTTTGAGAACTGTAAGCAGCCGGATCAGCTATACGACACATTGTCCGAGTGGGTTGCCCACGAGTCTGCAGAACATAGCCAGCGCAATGAAACACCGAGAACATGTCCGTTCTGTCGACAAGTCAATGTCAGCTCGATGCACATAGCCTATCATCTCCGACGGGTGGCTCGGTTTGCTCTACCTCGTTGGAACGAGACAGATGCTGGCGAAAGAGGATCAGTTGCGTTAAGCAACATTAACCGGGGGGCGTCAGATGCTGGCGAGGACTCTCTGGAAAGTTCCGTAGATGATGCTTGGGCCACATCCGCAAAATCTATCTTCCTTTACGTTTCTGCCATAGATGATGGGGGCGCTGAGAATCTTGTTGATTCGACGGTCGTCAAACTCCGCCCCGTAGACAACACGGAAGTCATACTGGTAGATCGTCTGCGACAAAACACTGGGAATAGCGGCGCCATGGCAGTTACATGGACGGATGACAACGGTAACCCCGTCCCAGTTGACTATGACAGTATTTACGATGGAATGATCATAGTGGCAACATTGTCTAACCCCCAACGCTCACCCAGCGAGTTCGCGCCGGACACGACACTGGATGTGGGGGTTCAGGAACTGGACTTGGATATTCAGGGAAGAGATCCGTCAGATGGCAGAACTGGAGTGAGAACAACAGAAAATATGCGAGCGCCACTAAGAGAAATCAATCAGGAAGACATACCATCCGAAGTCTCCCAAGTAGGTGCTTCGAATCTTGAGAGTGGTACTATAATTAACATTATATTGCCGTGTCAGCCGGCTCCGGAGGCGTATTCAGACGATGACAGCATGTCAGGAACCGACCCGACAATCTATGAATATCTTGAGGGACGAGCGCAGCAGGATAATGCCACGAGTTCGTATAATGACCCTCGCCGCGAACATGACGCGTTCGAGGTTGAGAACATGCGCCACTATCGTGAATATGTCGAGGAAACAATCCCGGGTCAGGGCAACCTTTACAGCCATGCCCAACCAATGCTAGACCCAGACTATCACGACAACACGTATAACCACGTCGTAGAGCCAGAAACCCATCTATCCAGCAGCTACCCGCCCAATGATACTCGACAAGGCTACCCAAACTACGGGGTGCCAGGGTATGAGAATACAGAGGAATGGGGAGGCCATGCGCGGCAGACATCCTCATATCATCGCAATCGCCGAGCAGGCTCGGGGCTGATTGAAGTGCTGAGCTCCGCATCGGGCGATGGCAGTGACCCACACGGGCATACTGAACGGTTAAGAGATCGAACTCATGCCAACCCCTCTGAAACTGGCCAAAATTCAGACCAGCATACGCGCGTCGCGCTACCGGGATATCGTAACGCCATGATCAGGGCACATATTGATCGTATAATTCGTGATGGCTCAGGGCTCCCTCGATCAGCAGATGTCCCTCCGCCGGGTGGCCGTCATCCTCAACCCGTCGCATATAGACCCCCCTTGGCCGTAAGATATCCTTTCGTGGCTCTTCCTGACTTAACTCTAACCAATGCTTAGCACCCACCCACCCTACCTTTACAGCTAGTGCTTGACTCACGTTAGTCCTATACCGAAATCAAATGATCGCATGGGTGCCTAATATGAAACTAGGGTTTACCGCGCAGGCTGACCAGTACTTCCAGTGCGGGAAGGTACGGATGGCCACACTAGCTTCCTAGGCAGCCTACCCAAGTATATTAGCAATTGCGCTGGCGTTTGGGATCTAGATTTTCACAATTGTCTGGCATGACATCGTACGACAAGATCCCCTGTATTCACCAGGCCCAACATACAAAGGAAGGCTCGGAGAACCTATCTACAGCACTTATCGTTACATGGTAGCCTGCAAAGTTTATCCGGGCTATTCGGAATGCTAGTAAGTGTCCCACCTAGGTGACCCAAAGCGGTTATTAAGTGAAGCTTGCAGCGAGATCAGAACGTATGGTGGCCGAGGTGCCGCGTGTCGTGGAGTCGATGCATCGCAACATGCTATCCTTTATATGCGCGGCACGAGACCATTTCAAGGCTCACAAGAGCCACGGATGGCAATGGAACCCCTGGAAGTTGTGCCGGACAGCCCTGATGAGTGGTTGCACCCTATGTCAAGGCTAAACTTTCAGAAGCTGTATACTGTCGACCATAATGTGAAGATCCGACCCATTGGGAGGATAGCGAGCGGCTCCCAGGTGAGGTTTCGACAATATGCGTCGCATCAATAGGCCCATTGAACTAGGCCGTTTGTAGCGGATCGTTGCAATGTATTCACTCTTCGCCTCGACCGTCGACTGGATGGTGTTGAACTTGGGTAGCATATAGCCATTCGACAATAGAGTCTCTTAATACTCAGCGTGAAATCAGCGAGGATTTGCTTCGGTGCAATGTCTCCGTTTGGTACGCATGCGAGCATATCAACTATATCTGTGTTCCACCATCCGTGCAACCTTGCTAATTCCCAAGACGTGGAGTATAATGCATGTGCTGGATGTTGTGGGCACTGGACTTAAAGGTTGGCAGGTCCCGGAGAAAAATCTCCGAATTGGGAACTTAGGGCTAGTGCCGGAGTTGCTCCGAGCAACCCACCAGGGCAATGATACCTCAAGCATTAAAGATGGCAAAAAAAACTCCGGTGTTTATATGCAGATGATAGCTCTTTAGGTTGCAACGGGTAAGAAGCCCCGGCGATGTATACGACATCCTGCATCAATTCTTCTGATCATGCGTCAAGAGAGCGGCATGTGCGCGAGACCGAAAGGCTATAAAGAACGCCCAGGATCCCAGCTTCTCTCTTCTCATCCAGACAACAAGTCTTCATTCTCGACTTGACACTGTTCGCCTATCAAAAGAAAAGAAAAATGCCCCCCAAGAAACTCCAAGTCGCCGCCGCAGGCCTCGGCCGCATGGGCAAGCGGCACGCCCTCAACTTCCTCAACCGCGCGCCCCGCGCTGAACTCGTCGCTGCGTTCTCGCCGGATCTTGAAGAGACCCAGTGGGCGAAGCAGCATCTCGAGCCGCATGGTGTCACGTTGTACACCAAGTACGAGGATATGATCAACCATCCTGGACTACAGGCTGTTGTTATTGGGACTGCGACATCCGTTCATGCGGAAGAGGCTATTCAGGCTATTGAGAAGGATCTCCATGTTCTTTGTGAGAAGCCGTTGAGTATTAGTGTTGATGTTGTATGTCCACCCCCAATTCCCTTACTGCTACAGTACAGTGCTAACCGGACGGTGTTTGATAGTGCAACCAAGTCGTATCAGCCGCGCGCAAACGCCCACACCTCAAAGTAATGTGCGGCTTCAGCCGCCGTTTCGACGAGTCCTACAGGTCCGCGTACAAAAAAGTCGAAAACGGGCTCATTGGACGTCCTGCAATCCTGCGCTCCCAAACCTGCGACAAGCACGACCCCTCCGGATTCTACGTCGAATATGCCTCCTGGTCTGGCGGGGTATTTGTCGACATGGCAGTCCACGACATCGATCTCACACTCTGGTTCTTTGGCTCCGATATCATGCCCAAGAGTATATCAGCCTACGGAATCACAGCCGTGACGCCCGACCTAAAGAAATACAACGACTTCGACAACGCCGTCGGAATCGTCGAGTTCCACGGCGGCAAGATCGCGTATTACTATTGCTCGCGGATGATGGCGCACGGGCAGGAAGATGTCACGGAGATTATTGGGACGGAGGGGAAGTTGTCTGTTAACCTGAACCCTGCGTCGGATCTGATTAACTATTACCATGCTGGTGGGATTACGCGCGAGGTGCCGGCGACGTACTGGGGGCGCTTTGAACAAGCCTTTGTCAAGGAGACGCAGGAGTTTGTGGATGCTTGTCTTGATGATAGCCCGCTCCCGATGAAGCTGGGCAATGCGGTTAAGGCCGTGCAGATTGGGGCGTGGTTGCAGGAGGCGCTTGTCAGTGGGAAGCAGCTGAAATTTGATGAGACGGGGAGAAGGGTTGAGGAGGCGAAGATTTAGGGGGTTGGTACTCAATACATATGGACATTACTGGAGGGGTGCCTTTCAGACAGTGGCCAGGGGTAAGAATGCAAATGTCTTTGGAACCATGTCCTCAGTTTGCCCAAGAGTTTACTTATCTAGCTGGCTGCAACACAGATCTCGTGTAGAGATCAATCCAAGATATAAAATTACTAGCACCCCAAGCAGCTCCAAACAGGATGGGTCTGGCTTCGACTGGGTACCTTTTGCTCCCGCTATCATTTTCCTTTCTTTTCACTTACCTATAGGTACCTAGATAGGACATGGTACACAGCTTATAGTCTACGGAGGTATAACCATACGGGTTGTACCTTAACCAAAGGTTAGGGTTTTGATTTGACTCCCCTCTGCTACCTAGGTAGGTAGAGAATAAATTATCACTTCACCATGGGACGGATCGAGTATCTTGGGAATAACCAGGGATACCCATCTACCTAGTGTAATAAGATAGCCAGCTGCAGGAGGCCCGTGAGACCTTGCATGCTCGGCATCTTACCCCTCATGCAGATCTTTCGTGATGTAGCGTCATCTAGTCACGTCCGATGTTTTTGGAGTTATCATCAATGAGCCAATCCATCCCAGAATGAACGACTGTATGACCTTACCCTTTAAGGAAGAACCATTTACCAGCACAACAGATGAAAACAGTTTGGCCTCCCTTCTACCAGCCTGCTACGGGGATGCGCTCATCTCATCATCCGGAGCCATCAACCTCTGGTCGCCGGCTGACAGCATCACAACATTCATCCAACTCGACCTGTCCGTCGATCGACTGACTAGGGTACAGGAGTACCTCTGGTTCGCAAAATCCCTATCTCCTCCGCAGCCCCTAAGCACAATTATATCCCTCTCCCACAAGATCACGCTGGATGAAAATGGCGGAACGCATATGGTCTGGGTCGATAGGACGCATATCCACCTGAAGCCATTTCCACGGTATCTGCTTGACTCGCGATTCTGGTCTGCGTATCTCGTGTGCAGCCACCAGTGTGCGACAGAAGGACGCGGGGTAGAAGCAGAGTGCCCACACGAATCTCTCTACAAGGATGCCCTTGGCTTCCTATTCTCCTACCTAACCCTAATCCGCTTCGAAAGCGACTTTCGCATCGCACAGGACCACGCCCTCCTCCCTCCAGATCTGACCTGGGAGTCCTGGCGCAGTTTAGCGCAGCAATCCCTCCAAAGCGGCTGCATCAACTCCTCAAATATGAACCCGCGCTACACATTCGGAGCCCTCCGCCTCTCCCGTCTAAACAAAATCTACGCCCTCCGCTATGGCGCCATTCTCCGCGGATACCTGGGGCAACACAAGACGACAACGGAGCTCTTCCACGAGAACGTTGCCCCAATCTCCGCAGCAACGATCTACATCGCGCTCGTGTTGACAGCGATGCAGGTTGGACTTGCTACGGAGGTTTTAGCGTCAAATCAAGCGTTCCAGAATGCATCGTATGGGTTTACGGTCTTGGCGATTCTGGGACCGCTGGTTATGGTCCTCGTTGTCTTTGCGGTTGGGGCAGCGGAGGTGCTCAGTACCCGTGTTTGGGGATTTCTCAGGGGCAGGGGGTATAAAAGGCCGGTTGGGGGTGGTGATGAGGGTGCCTTGGGGGCGCAGATGGCGTTTTTGAGGGAGGTTAGGGGGGTCGCTTAGGTATGGGTATTTTTTTTTCTCTCTCTCTCTAACAATTACACTGTACTGGAACAGATTGAGGCATGGTATGGTATATGGGACATTATTTCCCTCGTGTTAGCCCGCCCAGGGTAATAGAAAAGAATCTCACTCGATAGTAATTAAGGCATTGGGGCACCCGTGCAGTCTCGAAGGCATGGTAGGTATCCTAGGTATAACTAGGCTTAATTTCCCCTATGATCATTCCCATCCCGAAGTGTCTCCTCATCACTCACCCTCTCCTTCCCATTCCGCGTGTTCAATCGAGACATACGGCGCCAATGTATACACCTCCTCAACCCCCACAGCATGTTACTACAACCCCTCCCAAACGGCCTCCACACCAACCCAAACACCCTCCCAACCCCCTCAACCAAGCACGCAACATACCTATCAGGAACAAACTTCAGCACCGCCGCCCAAGGCACACAAACAACCGCAAAGCCCAAACAAACCCCCCACTGCCCAGCATTAAGTCTCGTAACCCCAAACGCCTGGCCTCCCACAAAGATAATCAATATCTGCCCACCCACCATAAGCACATTAATCACAAAGAACCACGGGTTCTTAAGTATCCCCTCAAAGATATTGAACTTGTTGTCGAGACGCCGGCAGTTCAACTCATTGAAAATCTGCATCCACACGAACGTATTGAAGATAATGGTGTGTAGTTGCAGTGTTTCGTGCTCAGAATCGGGGGAGAGATTCAGCATGGAGTGCCCGGCGTAGTACAGTGCGAAACACAGGGCGAGCTTGTAGATTGATTGGCCGAGTATCATCTTCCACATTGTGGATGTGAAGAGGGGCGCGTGTCGCGGGGTTGGAGGGCGCGTTAGGATTTCGGGGGTGGGAGGGTCGGTTGCCCTACACATTCTTGTTAGACTATACCTGGCTGGGATGGTTTTGGGTGGGTGGCATACAGTGCTAACGCAGCAAACGTGTCCATAATCAGGTTCAGCCAGAGCAGCTGCACCGCGCGGAAGACGCTCTCGTTGCGGCTGTTGGAGATGGCTGTCACCACCGTCAGGACTACGGCTGTGATGTTGACGGTTATTTGGAACTGCGACGGCTATCAGCACATGCACGTATCAAGGACCTGAAAGGTTTGAGGTGGGCG
This sequence comes from Aspergillus multicolor, assembly GCF_047715735.1. Taxonomy (NCBI): domain Eukaryota; kingdom Fungi; phylum Ascomycota; class Eurotiomycetes; order Eurotiales; family Aspergillaceae; genus Aspergillus; species Aspergillus multicolor. Next base: position 2,302,496 of record NW_027395954.1, on the reverse strand, counting down.
TCCTACCTGTAAGAACTTCGCAACCGCATCATTAACCGCCCTCCCCCAGGCCATGGCCGTAACAATAGAGCGGAAATTATCGTCAAGCAGAATTATCGAGCTTGCTTCCCTCGCTACCTCTGTGCCGCTCTGGCCCATGGAGAACCCAACGTCCGCGGCCTTAAGCGCGGGTCCGTCGTTCGTCCCGTCACCTGTAACAGCGACAATCTCGCCTAGCCGCTTAAGATGCCGTACCAGCAGCTCCTTGTCGGATGGCGAGGACCGCGCTAGGACTTGTAGTCTTGGAAGGACTGAGTCGAGTTCCTCGTTGGTTAGTTTTCTCAGCTCGGGACCCTCCATCGCTATCCCGTCGTCTGTTTTGATGCCGCACGATTCGGCGATGGAGAGGGCCGTGTGGATGTTGTCGCCTGCTTATGTTATTCACTATTCGCTCAGACTCTGCAGAGTGAGTAGAGTCCTAGGGTATATGGAGTACACACCTGTAACCATTTTAACCTGTACCCCTGCCGAATGACACGTCCGAATGGCCTCCGCCACCTCCGGCCTCAAGGGATCGTGGATCCCGAATGCCCCAATCCAGGTGATATCCTCGAGTACCTCACCGAAGCTAGGGAGTGTCTTCGTGTTGGTCTTCGGGCGCCATGCGGAAAGGTCTCTATAGGCGATTCCTATTGTTCGAAGTGATGCTCGGGCATACGAATCTATCATACCCGATATACGCTCGCGGTCATCATCAGAGATCTGGGCTTCGAAAACACCCGTCTCATTCGATTTCTGTTGCACGGTCTGAGCAGCAGCTGCCAATAAGAGCTCCGGTGCACCCTTAACAAGAAGCCGATGGGTAGTTGTTCCCGGTACGCGGTACACAACGGCCATCGCCTTCCGCGAGGAATCGAACGGGTAGACATGTTCGATGTGGTTAGCAGCCTGAATCTGAGCCAAGTCCATATGAAGTAGCTTCTGGTCCGAAAGAAGCTCCAACAGTGCGATCTCCGTCTTGTTTCCTTCGAAAACCCTGCCTTGCCCTTGTCCATCACCTACATCTTTCCCTTCGAAGGCTGTCGTGTTTAGGGTCAGACTGTTCACGAGGAGCTCCTTGAATGCGATTGGGTACCGTTCAAGCGTATCGGACATTCTCGTCCTCCCCGCTGGCCCGCACACGTCAGATGGACTAGTATCAGATGGGAGGCTTCCAAATGAGTCGCCAGGACCAAGAAAGCCCGCAACAACAGACATCTTGTTCTGCGTCAGGGTCCCTGTCTTGTCGGAGCAGATGACCGTCGCGTTGCCCATTGTCTCGCAGGCGCGTAATAGGCGGACAAGATTGTTCTCCTTGAGCATGCGGGCTGTTGCGAATGAGAGGGCAAGGGTTACGGCCAGGGGGAGGCCCTCTACGTCCGTTAGATACCGTGGTTTCATAAAACATTTTTGGTAGAAAACAGATCACTGAGTGCCAGGACATACCAGGAATTGCGACTACAATAACCGTCACAGCAACGATCAAGATATCCATGAAATGCTGGCCCTTGACGGCAGGCGTATCATTCTCATAGATACCGGATAACTGCGCGATGAACCGGAAGAAGAGGACGAAGAAGAGCAGTAGGGCTGATCTAAACCCGATCGTCAGCACGACCAACTGAACCCTCACTCTGCTTGAATTATAGTAAGAAAGGCAGACATACCCCAACCCAAACCACCCGATCCAACTCGCCAACCGCGCAAGCTTCACCTGCAACGGCGTCGGATCCGTCTCAGTCCCCAGACTTACCATAATGCGTCCGTATGTCGAATGCGGGCCGACACTAGTAACAAGGTACGTGCCCAGTCCCTCAAGGACTTTGCTCCCTGAGATGACGAACGGGTCTGCATCTGCCTCATCCAATTCATCCTGCTGAAGCCGTTCCCAGGCGTCGTATCCACTCACCTTCTCAACCTGATCTGACTCCCCCGTCGCCGTCGACTCGTCGCATTTGATATCGTGGCTTGTGACGAGCACGCCGTCGGCGGGTACGGAGTCGCCAGGTTCAAGGTGCACGATGTCGCCGACTGTGAGCTGGGTGATATGTACGAGGCACGTTTTGCTGTCGCGGATGGCGCGCACGGTGCGGTCAAGTTTCTACTCGGCCAAACAGTTAGCTCTCCCTCCACTTCTTTTGCTTTCACTGTGTTCGAGAAATTAGGGCAGAAAGACATACGCGCTTATTCAACTTCCCAAACTGCCTCTGCTTCTGCCAGTCATTCCCCGCCGTAACTGAGACAACGATCACGATCGCGACGCACACGGCGACCCCTTCGATCCAGTCGACCTGGGACTGTCCTGACGCCGCTTCGTATATACCTAGTGCGAGTGAGACGACGGCGGCGATGGTCAGCAGGATGATGATCTTGTCGTTGTAGGCGTCCCACAGCAGGCGGGTGAAGGGCTTTGTTGGGGCTGGGGGGAGGGCGTTTGTGCCGAAGATGCGAGTACGGTCGGCGAATGTCTGGGAGATTGACAGTGTGGGTTGAGGGTTGCTCAGGGATTGTGATGTGCTCGTGGTTTTGTGTTTGCTAGACCTTGCTTTTGATGTACATGTAGCCTGCCGCGCCTCGTCGATGGAAATGCATTTTGGCAGGGTGGTTTCGCTGGTTGAGAGGCCGTGCTCTAGGTCCGTTTGCAGACCAACCTCTAACCCGTGCAATCCACCTAGTGCGTGAAATGCAGCGAGTGACTTCGGATTGAAAAGTTTGTTGAGCTGGCCTGGTGAGAAGGCGAACTTGTTGTCGACCACGCGAAAGTCCTTTACATATTGGGGGTCTGGTGCGAGAGCCTCTGCCCAGACTTCTGTCTGGGCAAACTCTTTTTCATCGATTTCGAGAGACATTGTCAGTCTTCTTGGTGTATTGGCTATTTGGGTTATCACATTGATACTGCGATCCAGGTGATATTATATTGCATGTATTCGCCGTGAGAGGGATCATCTCACGTAGATCACCCCATCAATCCAACAGCAGACACTCACACAATTATAAACGGCCCTCATCCTGCCTCCCAAGGTGCCCAGCGTGGCTGAGTCCAATTCCCAGGCAAAATCACCCGATAATCCATGGACGAGGCTTAAAGCCTTGCTCTGGACATGACCGCATCTCCCGATCGACGCATTGTGTTAAGGTTGCCAAGAGAGCGACGGACCATCGATTGTCAGCTCGTTGGAAGCTGTCAGAAGCTGTCATACCCTGGAGCTAACCGACGGAGGGATGGAGTGACGTGGGTGGTTGTTGCGTCTGCACTGCCTCGCTCGGCATGTCTGTCCCAGGGTTCGGGGCCTCGGCGGGACCAGACCATCATCAAGCCATCACCTAGCGCTGCGAACATCTTCTAGGCCGTTCGCAAAATCAGGTCCGCCTGGATTCGATCATCAACTGGCGTTGGGCTCAAGATCTGCTTGATATTCTATAGCCCTTCCAATCCCCACGCCCCTTTCAATCCCCCCCTATAGCTCGCAACCGGCCACCCATGATGAAACTCCAACTCATCCAGCAACTCCAGAAGTGCACGCTGCTCAGTTCTCTCCTCAATATGTTCCCCGCAAACCACGATCCCCAACAACGCTGTTGTCAACGACGGTGGATTCTGCCGGTTATACGCAGCAATCCCACAGAGCCTCAGGAGGGAAGCCCGAAGTTCTTCATTTAGTGCCCGCATACTATCACGATATCCCAGACCTAATCTTGGAATATTTGGGTTGTATACAGCAAGTAAAATCCGCGCGAGCTCGATGTGCTGCACGCCCGCGACGTGGATGTTGCTTAGGTAGCAGATCTCGGGGAAGACTTCGCCCTTTGCCCGGTTTTGTTCTCGGATGTAGATTGGTTCGAAGCTGGATGGGAGGTGCTCGATCCATTTCTGCGAGAGGGCGTTGAGCTCCGTCCATCGCTCTTTTGTGGGTGCTTGTGCGGGTGCATGTGCAGTGTTCCCGTAGCAGAATTCCAGCACATCTGCGCAGAAGATTACCAATCGAGCTGTCCAGAGGGCGTCTTCACCAGCTGTGAATGAGCGGAAGATCTCGCAGCGGGAGAGGGGCATGTTGAAGGGACGTTGTTTGAGGAATGCGGAATAGACTTCTTGTCGGAAGGCGACCCAGAACGAGGCTTGTCGGAGAGTTGAGATGTACCAGCGGGATTCGAGGGGCGCGATACTCGCCGAGACGGCTGATGGCGAGCTGTAGGCCTCGTTCGGTGTGAGGTACCTGTCGATTTCGTTGCTGGATGTGCTTCCAGTCGCCACGGACACCCTGCGGTGGGGATCAAGTGGGACGTTCGGGATTTGCGCCTCGATGAACATGTTAATCACCCTCAGGAACAGCTCGTTGTCTCTATTTTCTTCCTGCAGAGGGTAGTCGACTTCCTCGTAAAAGCGCAGGATGATCGCAGCCGCTAGCAAGTCTTCATTCCTGGTGTGCTCAGAGTTTGCGCCTAGCTCAAGCAGGTCGTGGATACATCTGTTGTGGTAATGCAGTGCCGTCTGATCCGTCAAATCTTGAAGAAATCTTCCTTTATATTCTACCATTCCAGAGGGCGTCTTGTATTTGGGCACCCTGGTGAGATGCCTTGCTGACGCTGCGAGGATCGCGTTCATGAGTGGCGGGCAGCTTCTGGCCCGGTGCGGAACCACCAGTTGGAAGTGTCTTTCCGGATCACAGAGGTCAAGCCACATACTTAGATGGTCGATGAAGTACCCTAATAGGCCGAACTCGAGGTTGCTGTTTGGCGAGTGTGGCATCGTCGGCGGGGGCTTGACTAGACCGTGCAGTACGGATCGTTCCGAGGGTAAACGGCCTCTTGCGACCGACAGACTTGGTGCCTCAGTGGTAAAAGCTGGTGGAACAGTTCCTGCATCGATTTCCGTGGTTTCAGGCGCTGTTGACGCGCTAAACGATTTCTCTACAGCCCTGTCACCTGGCGGCGGTTGCATATCCTCCTCATCTTGCTGGTACATGGCCGTTAACTCCGCCGTCTCGTCTACGTAGATCAATTTCCCTATACCAGTCAGGTCTGGCCATATCAAGACCTCAAATCATAGGCTCACTCGGTACTCTCGTCTTGGGCAGCAGGGCCGGAATCGCCCCTTTCGCGATCTTTCCCGAGGCATCGCTGAACCGAATGGCCTTCTTGCTCTGTATACATGGCACCTCGTCCTTCTGGCATTGCTTGCAGCTAGCTCCTCTAGTCGATTCGCACTTTATATGTTTTTTCGTACGGACACGTTAGCCTACAAGGTTCCTTATCGCGGAATGGAAGCGGGGGGAACTTATTTGCAGTGGTCGCATGTTGTGCTTCTCCGTTTGCGCGTCACGTTGGCGTTGGAATTAGCTCTTGGGGATGGTAGAAAGTAGAGGCTTGATCCGTTGGGACTCATGGTAATATTTTTCGTGTTCTCTAGCAGCTGGTATCAGCATGTATGGAGTAGGGCAGAAGAATAGAGGAAAGAAGTCGGAGTGTAAGATGCGGGGAAAGTGCGGGGATGTCCGGACGGACATTGACCGACAGGGCGACCGGCATTACATAATACCAGCTTCCTATAAGTATGCTCTTACAAGGGTTGGGGCATGCTGTTAAAAGTATACGATAGTTCGAGCTTTTGAGTTACTAGATGGCGGATAGGTGGATGTGGTCCCATGAACTTGATGTGACGATTTAGAAACTGTAGAGGTGCAGTAAGTATCCGAGGCCATAAATATATATTTTCTCCGTCTACCGTTTCTGGCGTATACGGAGCAGTCTCACAGCTTTCCCTTAAGTGTCTCAGCCGCCAAACCCAACATGACAGTAACCCGTAGTAGATCTATGTATCCAAACGAGGCCGCTCACAATCGGATACAGCGCGTCCAAGGATCCCTCGTACCTCCCCAGGTACCAGGTACCAGGTACCCCACAGAAGCCTGGAAGCACACCAGGCAGACGCCAAGAATCCTCCGCGGTAGGAACCTACAGCGCCAAGGAACCCTAACAGCTCCCTTAGCATAGGGAGAGAGTACATATAAACAATGTTCTGTTCCGAAAAATCCCCTCATCTAGATAGCTTGCAGAGCATCAAATGAATTATCTCTACCATCCTTAGTCCGCCCACAAGACACGCACCCAGCCAAAATTAAAACCAGAACCAAGCCACCACACCTGATCCCACAATGCAGAACCACGCGCGCAAACCCCCAAACCCAAACCCAACCTCAGACCTCTCCTGGCTCGTCCGCAAAAACGACCACACGTGGGAAAACGGGCGGAAGTACCACGGACATAAGTCCGAGTACCCTTTCCCAACGGACCTCGACCGACGCTCCACTCTGGTCCCCTGCGACCACCCACAGGTCCTAACAACACCCATCCTCGCGCCCTTGCGGTTGCCATTGAGGAAAGGAACACGAATCCTGGAACTCGCCGCCGGAAGCGGAGACTGGCTTCACTGGCTGGGTTATGACCATGATGGGGTGCACAAGAAGGCAATCGTTGCGGGGATCGAGCCGGCTTGGATGGAGAATCCGCATTATATGGGGGGCAATCCCGGGTGGCTTGTGCATCAGGATCTTGATAAGAAGTGGCCGTTTGGTGGGGGGCGGGAGGCGTTTTATTTAATTCGGGCGGAGGGGCTGTGTGGGCTTGTGGGGGATTGGGAGGGGCTGTATGGACAGGTCTTTGAGAACTTGTCGCCTGGCGGGTGGATTGAGGTGCGCGAGTTTGATTTGTGCTTCAAGGTTGTGGAGGGGAAGGAGAAGGAAATGGAGGGGAGGTGGGAGGCTATACGGGAGTGGCAGGAGTTGATGGAGAATGCAGCGGAGCGCTTTGGGAGGAGGATTAATATGGGACGGCACCAGAAGGCGTTGATGGAGGGCGCTGGGCTGGTGGAAGTGCAGGAGACAGTGTCTAAAGTGGGTGTTTCGACTGTCCTTTCTTTGGTACTGGGCGTGCTGACCGTGTATACTTCGTCTAGATCTGTCTCTGGGAACAGGCAGATTGGAAGGGTCAGCCTTTTGTTAGTGCGCCATCGGAGCATTGGCTCCAGAACGGAAGTGGGCAGCTGGAGAAATACTCGTTTCGCTTGTTTACCAAAACACTCGGTTGGTCAAGGGAAGAGACGGATAGCTTCTTGGATCGCGTTTGGCAGGAACTTAACCAGGGAGGGTTGCAGTTGTACTATTCTTACTATCTGGTATTGGGAAAGAAGACCGGACGTGGTGTACACCAGAGGCCATCGGCCTGAATGTCTTGCGGGCGGCTTCTGACACTGTCAGACAGGCCGGGGAATGGGAAAAGGATCTTAAAAGGAAATGGCAGGGAGGGTAATAAAGGTCTGCATTGTATGTCTTCAACACATAAATTTACTAATTACCGCCACAAACAAGGCTGCCTGAGCTGTAGGAAGCATCCTGATCTCATCACGACTTGTCTCCCATTTCCTATACTGAATGTTGAGATCTATACGCGCGGTGTGCCCTTAACCTTGTCGCGTTCTTAGAAAAGTAATAGAGTATGACGGTGTTCTGGCTTATTGTTAGAGTTGTGGATTGAACACGAGGGAGATATAGACTTGGTTAAACTTCTTGTACAGCGTCGGGGAGCCGTCGAGATTGATCACCAAAAGGGTCCTTAATATTGTAAATCAAGGGCAAATCTGAGATGCTGAGGTTCAAAAAGACCTCCAACAACTAACGAAGATCGTGTTCGACAAATGAGGAATGAGGGACTTGGGATAGATGTGCTTCAGACGGTCTATAGATTGGAAATAGGCGTCTACCATATAGGTCTCGATTTACTAGCTCTGGAAACAACAAGCTAAACAGTGATCATAGTAAACCCATCAGCGACTGGTGCATACCCTGCCTATGAGTTTCAATAGACACAACCCCATGTTGCCTCAATCAGACCTGCCAATCAATGAAACGAGCAGTACGTAATATGTTCAAGGCTACTTCCTCGGGGCACCTGTAGGCTTCCTCCCAATCACCAGGTAAAACAACGAGTAAAGCTCCAGATCCTCCTGGTCAAGTTCATGGCGGACACGCTTCAACAAATCATCCGTGTCCTCCTTCGACCAGCCCAGCGTCTTCGTAAACAGGCGCAGCGAGTATCCCTCCAACTGGTCCTTCAAATGAGCGTTGTTCCACCTGCCATTCGCTGACAAGGGATCATCCTTCCACACCCTCGTAGGCACCTGATACCAGTTATATCAGCAAAACAGATAACATGGTACAAGCATTCACACCTTGAAAACCCGCTCCTGAACCTCCACCAGGCCAACCTTCTCCATGAATTCTTTCTGCATGCCACCCATATTGATTTTCTTGCCGAACCTCTCGGCCGCCTCGTCCATAAGGTCAGACCATTTCTTAAGCGCATCCCACTTCCCCTCCATCTCTTTCTCTTTACCTTGCCGCGGATAAAAGCGCAGGTCATGCTCGCGTATCTCCACCCACCCACCAGGTAGTAAATGCGCATACACATTCGCGAAGAAACCCTCCCAATCAGCCAGCAAACCACCCAGCGCCTCGCCGTGTATCAAATGGAAGGCTTCCTTGGGAGTAAACGGCCAGGGACCTTCAAGGTGGCGGTGCAAAAGCCACGCCGGACTCCCGTCGTTCACCATATACGCGGGCTCCAGCCCCGTAACGCGTGCCTTTGCATAGAGGCCGTCGTCGCTGTCCAGAAGCGAATACAGCCAGTCGCCGCCGCGCGCTGCAACGTCCAGGACCTTTGTATTTTTCTTGAGTGGGAGGGGAAGTGGCGCGACGAAGGGCTTGTCATCCGCTAGACCGGGCCACACGAGCCCGGCTGTTGTCACGGTGTCGTCCGGGAACGGGAACTCGTCTTTGTAGCCGTGGTAGCGCCGACCGTTTTCCCAGGTGTGGTCGTTTCGGAGACGGAGGAGCTCGCGGTCGGGACTCGGTTGCTTTTTGGAGCTGGTAGCCATGGCGGGGATGAGAGGATGGATTGGATTTAGGTGTACGGTAGCGGGGTGACGGAGATGCTTGGGTTAAGACAGCTTAAGGAGTAACTTCAGGAGGACAGGCACTAGCGCTGTCACATGATCCAGGGGCTGCTCGGCGACAGGGTCCCTCGGTGAGAGGTCTATGGATCATTGACGGTATTGGTTGGAGTCATTGCGGTACTAAATGCTTCCAATCTTGACATGGGCTTTGTTTCCTGAAATGCGCGAGGAAGTGGTCACTGGCAGCCTCAGGGGCCACCCGAACTGCAACTATATATAATAAGAATTAAGCTATCCATGGTCTACAGGAAAATATATATATCGACTTCAAATCCACCGTCGAACAACTATCCCTCTAAAAATCATCTATACGAATATTGATAGCCCCGTTATTCACCTGCCTCTTCAGCCGGGCAATATCCTCGTTGACGCGATCAGCCAATCGCCCAGTCCTGCCGCTCCATTGCGCCTCCATCGCATCCAGCCATCGATTCATGAAGGCCGTCGAGGTCCGGATCATTCCCTGGATATGGTTTTGGTACCACCTCGGCCAGTACGGACGAATATCAAACGCCTGCGCTGGGTACAGGTCGTTCCACGCGCGATTGACGGTCCAGCGCTCGTTCCCAATCTCGCGATACTGAGCCCTCAGCCCACGCCGGACCTCTTCCGCGTTCAGATACCGGTACACGGAGATCACGCTGCGCAGGCGCCAGAGCGCCTGGTCTGGGTCGGCCACATCGTCGATGTACCGTTGCATTGAGCTATCCGCCAATGGGCCGCGGTTCCAGCGCCGCCACATCCAGCAGCGGTTCTTGAGGAAGTTCAGGTACGCGTCGAGGAGGAAGAAGTTGGCTGTGTTGCGCCTGCTGCCGTAGGCCTCGTAGATCCGGACAGATGGGATCCACAACTGTAGGTTTGTGCGGTCGTTTGCTCGGTACCCGACTGGCAGACCGTACGTAGTGGTATTGATGACCTGCCCGTTCAGCCAGGCGGCGGCCAGAAACGCGGCAGGAATAGGGGTGTAGGCATTGGGGGTGTTGTCGTCCAGTCGGCCGTGGGCAATGTCCGACAGGAAGCGAGACTCGGTGTTCAACTCTGTTTCATGTTCGTTGTGCACGCGGCGGCCGTTGAAGATGTTCCCGTTAGCGATTCTGACCATCATGAGCTCGCTGTCGGCGCAGTCCGCGAAGTTGCGGTACACCACCGCGCGGTCGCGGACGGTACTATTGGAGGGAAGCTCGCCGGAGGTGTCGTAGGTGCCGGAGCGCACCGTTGTCTCCAAATCTCCGCCTTGCCCGTTGGGGTTGGGGTATGTCACACAGTAGGATCTTCGAGCGGCACGCTTATCCAGAGAGCCGGTCTCGGAGAGACAGGGGTCATCCCACTCGTCGCTCTCGCAGTCGCTGTCCTCGCTATCACACGGATCGGAGATGCCGCAGGTGAGCGCGGGCGTCGAGCTGAAGAAATCATTGAAACTTTTGAGATAGCAGAGGAAGGTGTCCACGAATTGTTGGAGGTCAAAGGCAAATATGTTCTCGTAGGTCTCGGCCAGTTTCTCTCTGAGACCGGGGAATACGAGATTCGGGTAGAAATCCTCGATGGCTTCGTTCCAGTACCGGATGTAGTTGACAAGGGTATCGCTGTTGTGATACATCTCCTTGAGGATATACGTGAGGACAAAATCAGTCACATCCAAGGCCTTGGAGTCTGGTGTAGCACGTTTGGCAAGGACACCCGAGGTGTTAGGGCAGGTCGGGCTCTCGAAGAAGTGACGAAGTCCATCCCTGATATCAGTGATGTTTTGTCGCTCCTTCCACTGGGTATCGTAATGGAGGTTATCGGCGCAGAATGACATGGCCCCAGGCTTGTCCTTGCAGGGGCCCGACTGCTGCATCGCCAATCGATATTGACCCCACGAGCAATCCGTCACACATTCATCGGGGTCATTTCGATCCTGATGGAACTTGTCCGGGTCCAACCAGTTCCAGTCGCCTTCCCCCCACTGGTTGCCTTCTTGCTCCTGGCAACAGTACTTCCGCGCGGTGCTGTCAGAGCACTTGACCGCGCCACTTCCCGAGGTCGACTCCAGTTGGGGGGACTTGTGCTGAGCCGGGCAGATACCCGCGCAGTTTGGAGTTGCGCCTGCCCACAAGCACTGTCCCCACACGTCCATACTGTGTCGCACGTCGCCATTCCACTTCAAGCTGCAGCAGGCCGCCTGATAACCGCTGTGGCACCCGCCCTGCGTACTGCCAACCTCCACCATGCCATCGGGGCACTGGTAGTTGCAGAAGCTGTTGGTATGGATATACCACCCGCAGGTCGGCATCGAGTCCTCGGGACAGCAAAGCGTGTGTAATGACCCGTCGCACCCAGTGCTATCCAACATCAAATCGAGCGGTTTGGCGTTCTTATCATATCGCATGGCAGGAAGCCAGCCGCTCGGACACGTCTGGCCGCAGTTGGTCCATTTGCACTGGTCGACAGTCTTCTTGACTTCGACATACTCGCTGGTGTTGGTGAAGGTCTTGGATGTCATCCCATGGCGGTTGATTGTTCGCGTGTAAAAGGAATTGGAAAAGCGACGGTTGGGGGTGTCGTGGCTGACAGCCCACACCATAACGCCGCCTAGAGCCTGCCCCAGGGCAAACTGGGCTTTGAGCTCCAGTGTTTCTTCATCGTCGTACGCAACCCACTGATTATCCCAGTGTACGACCTTGACTCCAGCTTCCTTGTAGAGCTTGGGTTTCAGCCCTTTTTCTTCAATGATATCGACAATCTCGCTGTTTAACAATATGCCATTCTCATTACTGCAAGGTCCCTTGTTGGCCGCGGACTCATACGTGCATCCTGGCTCCATGCACGACTCCGACGTAGCGGTAAAGGCACGCCCATAGAACCCAGTACCTAGGATGACTTTCTTGCTAGAGATTTTGTTCCGCCAAAGAAGGTCCATGGCGTCCTGAATCTCCGTTAGATTCGTATGGGCATTGAGGTATGGGCCGAGCCATTTGTTTCCACGATCCCACGCGCCATGCAGATCATAAGTCATCATGTTGAAGAAGTCAACATATTTTTCTAGCTTGACAATGTCAAAATACTGCAGGAACCAGTAGGACGCTGGCAGAGTAATCGTGATGCCGTCGCGCCCGCCAGCACCTTTCAGGGCTTGCTTGAGACGTTGCATAAAGACAGGAAAATTTTTGAAATCCTCCTCTCGACCACCCCGCTCGACGATATCATCTGGACCAGGGTATTCCCAGTCAATGTCAACGCCGTCAAGGTTGTACGTGGAGAGGAAGGAAATCAGCGATTTGAAAAACTTCTTCTGTGCATCCTGAGACGCGGCAAGATCACTGAACGTCGTTCGTGTCGGGCCAGGGTCGTTGTATGCCCACCCACCAATCGCGACAAACACCTTCAGATCTGGATCCTGGGCCTTAAGACCAGCCAGGCGACGGACAAGATCCGCTTCCGTGGACGAGGCCAGCTTGACCTCGAATGACTCGGGATCGATCGTTGCGAAGGCATAGTTCAGGTGCTAGAGCACGGTCCGTTAGGCAAGAAACCAACAGTGTAATAGATCTGGTCCAACTCAACTGTGTAGATGCCGAGGGGAATCTGCTCGGGGAAGAACGTGTGGCATTTCCTATCCCTCGACCACCCTTCATAATAGCCGACAATCGTGTTCAGGGGCGTATACCCATTGTAGTCGGCCGAGGGTCTCTTGACCTTCTTGTCGCCGCAAAACTCTTCTGTTATCCCGCAATACCCGTATTTGCTGCAGCACACGTTCAGTGGGCATTTCGAGTGCTCGGCGTATCCCTCGTAGCCACCGGGATCGCAGTACGCCCTGTTATCGCAGCCGGAGACACAGCTTTCGGGGGAGCAGTCTGTGCACATGAGATCCGGTGTTAGCATTGCAGCCGATGGTGGCATGTCGTCGTACTCACAGTCAGGCCCAAGGCCGCAGAAGCCTGCTTTAGAGCAGCAAGCGTCATTGGCACAAGGACGGTTCGCATCGCACTCCGCCTGGAAGTCGCAATTCACAACGCAGCCCGCACCGCAGTATTCGTCCCCGATCCCGCAGTAGCCCGACTTGGAGCAACATCCCGTTGCGCATGGGTTGGCAGCGCTACAGTCTTGGGCATAGACGGGCAACGCCGTCATCAAACCCAAGACAAGGAGTGTCCGGGCAAGCATCATGGAGGCAATATCATAAAGTCCGCATGAGCGAGCGTTGAGGACGGGAGAATTGTTTGAATGATTGTGAGATGAACCACACCAGGGGGAAAGGGAGGAGGCACAAGTCAGTCTCGGTACTGTATGGAGTACCTACGGTAGTACCTGGTCCCCGCAATGCCCGTCACATAGTACCATAGAAATTGTCTCACCTTCAAGGCGTCCTCGCTTATACAGGCAGCTAGGCCAGCTGTCGGGGCGAACCGCAACATTGTCTGCTTTGAGAAGGAATGCCGGAGCCAAATACGCCTCTGTTGCATCGGAGTGACCATGAAGACAGCTTTAAGCGGTCTATACCCCTGCCAAGAGCAAAGAGTCGGTCTTGACCGCAAGAAAGAAAGCTTTTGGCGGGCCCGGGCCCAGCTTAGCGCCCGGGCTCGCACCCTAGGGCGACCCCGGCGGCGCTAGCCCGTTCGCTAAGGACCCTCAGGCCAGCATCACAAGGGCATTGTGGAATTAGTAAAAATGCCTCATATTCAGGCTTTGCCGGAGCCAACAATGGCCTGGGGCGGTTGAAAATAAAACAGTGCTTTGTCCAGATGGGCATTGTGATGCTCTCCGCCCACGCGGGTGTTGATTGCTTGAGCCCCCTCGCGCCCGGGCGGGAGATGGACATGGCAAGGGGAGGTACCGTGAGGCTGCGGCTCCACAGGCAAGTGCGCGAACACCCCAGACAGCATCCGATTGGGTCATGCTGCCAAGCACGAATGAGCCATTTGGTCCTTGGCGACAGCAACTGTTCATCTCGATATCTGCTAGCGCAAAGCACCAGTCCTCTAGGGCCAGTAGTCGATGCTACCTCAAACACACCAAGAGAAGACGTGGTAGATATGTGTCGGGTATTACCGTCGCTGTTTCTGGCAAGGATGCAGTGGCTCGAAACCTCTGCAGATTGCGCTTCCACCCGCATCATTTTCAACTTCGCTTCACCAAGTACCACTGTCAGAGAGGCAAAATGCTGGTGTTGCGAGGTCTTGCCGCAGCTTTGTGCTGGGTTCTATTGACTTCGCCTGCCGCTTCCCACGGGCATCATGGCCATCAGCATTTCCACCACGCTCGTGGCACTTCCATATCCTCCTCTCACATCCCATCATCTGTTCCCACGCCCGAAGCTTCCGGAATAACCGAGGCCAAGGAGGCCGTCCAAAAGGCCCTCGACGCACTCTCCGTGGTAAACAAGCAACGATTCGAAAATATCCATTTCAACAAACATGAGTTCAAGGACCCCGATGCGCCCATGCCGCAAGAAGCTCCTCCTTTGGACGTCAACAGTGCCTCACATAATGTCGCCAAGAGGTCTGAAACGGCTAAGAGCTCTGCCTATTCGATTCCAGATGGCTTGCGGATGGCAGCACGGATCGTCGCAGAGTCTGCACCGCCAGCAACCCCGGAGGGAGACCACGAACAAGTCGCCGCAGATTTTCGGCGCAAGTACTCCCTGCGTACGAACGACACCAACTCCCCTCCACAGAAGCTGAAGCACCCCGATGGATTGACAGGCTATGTGGACAGCTGGGAAGATAGAGGCGTTTCCTCTAGCAACAAGAGCACAACAGAAACCAAAGCCAAAAGAGCGACGGATACATACTGGATGACGGCCATCGAACAACGCGGTCAGAGTCCTTTCGCACCAAGGGGATACTGGGTCTGGCGTAACGTCATGGACTACGGAGCAAAGGGCGACGGTGTCACCGACGATATTGCTGCGATCAACAAGGCGATCTCGGATGGTGGCCGATGCGGAGCCAACTGTGGTTCCAGCACCATCTACCCAGCTGTCGTATACTTCCCTCCAGGGACGTACCTGGTCAGCAGCTCGATTATCCAGTATTACAACACACAATTCCTCGGCGATCCAATCACCGTGCCGACAATCCTGGCCGCCTCCAGCTTCGTCGGGTTAGGGGTCATCACTTCTGACGTCTACGTAAGTGACAACGAAGAATGGTATATCAACCAGAACAACTTCCTGCGGAGTATCAAGAACTTCAAAATCGACATCCGACTCACCGATCCCAATGCGTACGTCTGCGCAATCCACTGGCAGGTCGCCCAGGGAACATCGCTTGAGAACATCGAGTTCTATGCCCTGTCAGACACCACGCAGCAGGGCATCTACATGGAGAATGGCAGCGGTGGGTTTCTGAGTGACCTCACTTTCGTCGGTGGTAACTTTGGCGCCTACTTTGGGAACCAACAGTTCACGACGAGTCACCTGGTCTTCGTCAACTGCAACACAGCCCTCCAGATCCACTGGGACTGGGCCTGGACGATGCAGGACATCGTCATTGAGTCGTGCAACATGGGTATCGTTATTGTTGGTGGCGCTGGCGGGCCCATGAGCGATGGACAACCCGTGGGCTCTCTGATACTGACAGATGCCCTAATTGCAAACACCCCGTCTGGTATAGTCACCTCGCTCTACGCGGAGAATTCAACCGCACTACTGGTGCAGAACACGGGATTTTTCAATGTCAAAGACGCCATTGTTGACGACGTGCTTTCCAAAACTCTGGTCGCCGGCGGCGACGAGGTGTTCCTGGACAATTGGGGGTTCGGTATGCTGTCGACGGAATCGGGCTCAAGTCGCTTTGCCAACGGCCAGACTATCCCCTCGATGAATCGCACTGCTTCCTTGCTCGCTGAGACTGGATATGCTAATCCCAACTTTTTCACCCGCCGTCGGCCAAAGTATTATGATGTTGCTGCCTCTAAGATCATGGACGTCAAAGCCCTTGGAGCCAAGGGTGACGGTGTCACGGACGACGGGCCAATCCTGAATGTGATCCTAGATACAGCCGCCAACCTCTCGTCCATTGTCTACTTTCCATTTGGCGTATACGTCGTGAAGGATACCCTCAAGGTCCCTCTAGGCAGTCGGATTATAGGTCAAGCATGGTCGCAGATCATGGGAGCTGGCGCTAAATTTGAGAACGAACTTGAACCAAGAGCCGTGGTTAAAGTTGGAGAACCTGGCGACACCGGCGTGGTCGAGATTCAAGACATGCTTTTCACTGTGTCTGGAAAAACGGCGGGTGCGGTCTTGATGGAGTGGAATGTGCACGAATCTACTCAGGGTTCAGCTGGGCTATGGGGTATGCCATTCTTTCCTACCCATTGACGCTGTATTTCCATCCGATTTACTGACATGTATGTATTAGACTCCCACTTTCGCGTCGGCGGCGCAATCGGCTCCAACTTGCAGTCTGAGGACTGCCCACGTTCCTCAGGGTCCGTAAACCCTTCCTGCAAAGCTGCATCCTTGCTATTGCATCTCACCCCTCAGAGTTCTGCGTACCTCGAGAACGTGTGGGTCTGGGTGGCAGACCACGATCTGGACAAAATCACCCAAGACCAAATCGACATTTATGTTGCACGTGGGGTTCTTATCGAGAGTCAAGGTCCGACCTGGCTCTACGGGACCGCATCAGAGCACTGCGTATTCTATCAGTACCAATTATCCGGCGCCAAAGACGTAGTCCTCGGCATGATCCAGACGGAGTCGCCTTACTATCAACCGGTGCCCAAAGCGCCACGTCCGTTCTCCACGGGCCTGTTCAAGGACGACCCTACCTTTGATGATTGTCCAGCGGAGTCCACGACCTGCGCGATCTCTTGGGGCGTGCGCATTATTGACTCAAAGACCGTGTATATCCTGGGCGCTGGGCTATACAGTTGGTACTCCGACTACAGCCAGGAGTGCCTGGAAACCAGCAACTGCCAGGAACGAGCTTTCTACATCGAAGAGACTAGCGACGTGTGGATTTACAATCTCTGCACAAAGGCGATCGTCGAAATGGTCTCGCCGGTAGGTGAAATGATCACAGGCGCAGCTGACAACCGCAACGGCTTCCTATCGTCCATTCTAGCCTGGGTGCGGGACTCCTCCAACACCACCGTGGGCGAGAGACATTTCCACGGATTCCGCATCTACTCGCCGGGGAATTCCAAGATCGAGGATCTAACCGAGACGTGCCAGACCGCATTAACGCAGACTATCAACTGCCACAGCAAGCTGCGCGCGTGGCAGCAGCCTGAGATGCGCACGTCCCTCGAGACCAGGAATCTCACGGACGAGGTTTGCGATGCCGGATGCGGCCGTTCCCTGCAGAGCTACTACAACGGAGTCGTTGCTGCCTGCCAGGGCCAGAACTTCACCGTTGCGGCTGGCACAACCTTCCCCGAGCGCGCGGGGGGCACAATCTGGACAGGATATAACGAGACGTGCCTTAAGGACCCGGATACAGGGGAATACTGCAACGGTACGGTCACCTTTTCCTTATTGACACCTCGTCACCGAACCTCCCTCCTCACCGAACAAGCAACTAACAAGAAGCCCAGACGTAATCGACACCTTCACACCCACAGAGACCTACGAAGAAATGCCCAAAGACGAGCTCTGCTCCCCCTGCTACATCAACCTCCACCGCACAATGCAGTCCTCGCCGTACTCAATCTACCACGCCGCCCAAGAATCCTCGTACCTCCAAGCACGCCTAGAATACATCTACAGCGAATGCCCCGTGGAATCCGGCTCAACCTCCATCAAAGACCCGCAATACATCCCCGTAGAAGAAGACCCCGTCTCTTGCTTCACAGAGGTAACGCACAAGACCCAAGCAGGCGAAACCTGCGACAGCATCGCACTGCACTACTCCGTGTCCTCGGGCGCGCTGCAAAGCGCCAACGCCGACAAGATCTACAACTGCACGGACCTGCAGCCCAACCGCGAGCTGTGCATCCCCATGACCTGCGACAGGCTGTATATCCTGCAGGACGAGGATAGCTGTCTGTCGATTGAGCTGGACAATGAGATTGGAATAGATAACCTGCGCGCGTATAATCCCTGGATTAACTGGTTCTGTGATAACCTGGTCTCAACGGCTTGGATGCGCGGCCGCACGCTGTGTTTGTCGCCGCAGGGCGGGTTCTATAATGCGTCTAACCCGGTCCCCGGGGTTGTTGTTGCCCCCGGGGCGAGTACGGGGTATGCGACCACCGTCAAGCAGCCGCCGGCGAATGTGACTGTTGCGGAGGGGACGACGCGGGGGTGTGGTAGGTGGTACACTGTGACTGAGGCGAACGAGACGTGTGTGGAGATCTGTACGCAGACTGGGATTACAGCGGATCTGTTCCGGGAAGTCAACCCTAGCTTGGTGGGGAGCTCAACGGAGGACTGCACGGGACTGTTGCAGCAAGGGCTGACGTATTGTGTTGGTCCGGTTTGGAGCTGGAACCTTGGGGACGAGGATTAAGTGTGTGAACACGGCTGTATGGTATGTACCCGATATTGGAGAAGGATGTCAACAATTCGCAGCCGTACGAGTGCAGCACCTACTCCGATGACTGTTGGGTAAAGCAGGAATACTATGTACACCATCTAACATCTAGGACGAAGCCTCCCTTGGATGGATGGTGTCCAAAATCCCCTTTCTACCCCTGGCCCCTGGGCGCTATTGCACCGATCAGTAAAGTAGTATAGCATAATCAGCGCAACCGTAACAATCCAAGCAGCTGCCCCAACAAGTGTCATAGTCTGAATACTATGATGATATGTAGGTGCATATTCCTCTCGGTAGATCTGGCCACCGGACAGACCGCCTAGGTTCACCGCGATTGTCATCACACTACCATTCATCGTTAGCAAGTCATCAAAACACTTCTGTGGAGGACAAACTTACGCGCTGGAGATTCCTCGCTCCTGATCGGACTTGGTGTGGCTCAGTAGCCAGGAGGTGTTGAGGACACTGCAGTTTGAATTTAGCACCTGTAGAAGGGATCGAGAGAAGGATTGTTGTGAATGGAGGGACTCACTGCGTGGTCACACCGCACAAGTTGGAGAGAATTAAGATGACATATTTGTGCCATTTGTTGGACAAGCTGGCCACCGTCATAAGACAGCCCCAGGTGATCAGAGACCAGGAAACGGATACGAGTGTGACGAGGCCTCTTTGCTGGGTTCGGTCACTATTGCCTGTCAGCAGCCCGATCTAGCAGCACGAGGGGGTGCATATATGGAGGCATACCTTAGCCAAGTGAGAGTCCCACACATGAAAATAGCTGCGAAATACGCGACCGACGTGAGGGCGTTTGAGGTGATGGTGCTGAACTGGAACGACTTGATCATGGTTGGCGTGTAGAGCGTCAAGCCGTGCAAAGCGCAAGCAGAGAGCATCGTGATGACGATATGGAAACATAAGCGAACGTTCTTGAAAGTTTCCATCAGCTCCTTCAATGAGACCTTCCCTCGTCGAGGACCCGCGGGAGCTGCACCCTCGTCTTCCGTGCCGGTGGTTGATTGATCAAGCCCCAAGCCCAGTCGCGCCAGAAGTATATGCCGCTGCCGCTCGGAAAAGTAACTCCATCGGTTCAAACCGACGACGGGAGTTGGGTTACGGACGTTGCGAGGAAGGAGTAGGAAAAAGATGAAGGCGACGAAGATGGTCATGAGACCTTCGACTGCGAACATGTTAGGGATTGACTCTTCCAATCCAATGGGCGGAGGTAAGTACTCAACCAAAGCCACCTCCACCCACCCCAGCCAGCGAGCCCAGTAAGATTGAGAATTCCTGCAGCGAGCAGTCCCGCCAATGCGCTGGCTAAGAGCTTTCCCATGTAGTAGTACCCTATGCGAAGCGCATATTCGTCTCGCTTGTACCACATGGTGAGCAAGTACATGCCGCCCGGCTCGAACCCGGCTTCGAAGAGGCCAAGGAGGAACCTCGTTGCAAGAAGGCTTCCGTACGTTCCAATGAAAGCTTGAAATGTTGCAATGGTCCCCCATATAAAAATCTGCGCAGACAGCCAGAGGTGCGGAGAAAACTAATGGAAGGAGAGTCATTGAATGAATCGACGAGTGGATTTCAATGAGACGTCGGTGGTAGAAACGTACGATTTGCATGAGGATGTTTGACGGAAGCTCGAAGATAATGACCCCAACTAGGAATATCTGAGACGCGACATTGACCTGGTTGGTGGAGATGTTCAAGTCCTGAGTTATAGTCGAGGTGAGGCTGTTGGAGAGATTGCCGCGGTCGATTTCGACCATGAAGTTGGCAGCGATAAGAACGGGCAGGAGCACGCAGTCCATTCTAGAAACAGTTAATATGGTTTCCAGAAGACAGAGACAGAGAACATACAGCCGGACGAGCTTGCGCTCCTCGTGCTCAGACCAATCCGGCAGGATGATGGCCTCAACCTCTCCACGTGTCTGGTCATCGTCGATGAATGGAGCCGGTGACGGCTTGCCCTGGCTTTGGAGTTCGAGGGCCATGGTAAGGGGATATTGGATGATATTCTAGGATGGGGATTGGGTTTCACGGGCGGGAAGACTGGTCGTAAATATGGGGACCAGGTGCCCTCCCCAGGTGCCCTCCAACTGTTTGCTATCTCCGCCACGCGCTAGTGGCACGTAGCACAGGTGGTGATAAGACTTTACCACAGCAGATGTATGTTTGCGAGTTGCCAGGGCCTGGCTTCGCCGGAGAAATTTTCACTCCACACAAGTCCCGGATACAATGAATAGATAGGGGCCAGGGTGTGGGGATTCGGGGATCAAGGCCAGGCTCTTGGAGAATGATAAGCATCCGCCGGATGCCCAACGCACATCCGCTCCGTATCCGTGGATTAGGAGTGTCCCCAACGATAAGCAGATTGATAGAGGGCACACAGGGGATTGTTCCTCACCCTGGACATTCGTTATCGCAAGAGCGACCAACTTGGAAGCTGCCATCGGTACGCCATCGCAGGGCACTCACCTGGTTTTGTCGCATATTCAACACTCACCATGGCGTATGATTCACTGTTCTTCGGTTTCTGCAGAGCACGCCTCTTCCGAGTTCGAGCTTTACCTAAGATACGAACTGGGGTCCCTGCGAGGACACTGTCTGGAAAGAGCAGATCGAACCCGACTCGATTGAAGTCTCCGAGCTTGTTGAGCAGTGTGGCTATTCTGTCGTTTGGTATGGGGATTTACTTCCAAACAAGCCCCAAGCCATCATCTGCAAATGTACCCTCAACCCTGCCGACCGTTCTATATGCCGACAGAGAGGTAATGGTCAAGGTGAGACGTCATTCCAATAGTCCTCGGTTTTAAGCTCTGACGAGAAGGGTAACTAGGCCGCCCTGGAAATCAGCCAAGTACTAGGTGACCAATTGGTAAGCTTCGACCAGGACGACATTGAAGCCCATGGGCACTCGGATTGGTCGACAAGTAACTCCTCTGGGCGTGCTGTTGCAGTCGTATATCCGAAGAGTACAGAGGAGGTGGCCAAAGCAGCTGCGATATGCTACAAGTACAATGTTCCAATTATCCCTTACGGCGCAGGCTCCTCCGTTGAAGGGAACGCATCCTCGCCCTACAGCGGGATAGTCATTAATGTGGCGCAAATGGATGAAATTGTCGCCTTCCATCCAGAAGACATGGACGTCGTCGTCCAGCCTGGTGTAAACTGGGTGGATCTGAACAACGAGATCAAGCACGAGAACCTCTTTTTACCGCTTGACCCTTCGCCAACGGCAACTATAGGGGGGATGGTCTCGACAAACTGCAGTGGAACAAACGCCTTCCGATACGGGACGATGAAGGAGTGGGTGGTCAATGTTACTGTTGTTCTCGCCGACGGTCGGGTCATCAAGACGCGGCGAAGGCCAAGGAAGACGTCGGCTGGATACAACTTGACGTCCCTCTTTGTTGGCGCAGAGGGAACATTGGGAATAGTGACCGAAATAACCCTAAAGCTGGCCGTGATCCCAAATGAGACGAGTGTCGCGGTTGTATTTTTC
Organism: Aspergillus multicolor; assembly: GCF_047715735.1. Taxonomy (NCBI): domain Eukaryota; kingdom Fungi; phylum Ascomycota; class Eurotiomycetes; order Eurotiales; family Aspergillaceae; genus Aspergillus; species Aspergillus multicolor. The sequence goes on along the minus strand of NW_027395954.1, from coordinate 2,280,502 downwards.
CCCACGATCAAACAGGCTGCATCGGCGGCATCGAAAATTATTCGGTCGGGCATTCAGCTTGCTGCAATGGAGCTGATGGACGATGTTCAGATGCGAGTCGTCAATCAACATGGGAGTGCAGAGGTCCGAGCCATGAACTGGGATGAGACGCCGGCCCTCTTCCTCAAATTCGCGGGTCCGTCGAAAGAGGCAATAGACGCCGATGTTGGCCGGGTGAAAGGACTCGTCCAATCATCCCATCCTTTGCGATACGTGTTTGCGACAGACAAGGAAGAAGAGACAAGGATCTGGGCAGCACGAAAAGAGGCGCTGTGGACGATGATATCGATCAAGCCCGAGGGGCATGCCATATGGTCCACAGATGTTGCTGTCCCGATATCCCGGCTTGCAGAGATTGTTGAATTGTCGAAGCAAGATGCAGAACGGTTAGGGGTCTTCTCCAGCGTGGTTGGCCACGTGGGGGATGGCAACTTCCACGAGGCGATCATGTACCACTCCGGGGACCCGGCGATGCAGCACGCCGTGGAGGAGGTTGCACACCGGATGATGGACCGAGCTCTCGAGATGGAGGGGACTGTCACTGGCGAACATGCCATCGGAATTGGCAAAATGGTACGTTCCGTTACGCTGTTGGACTTTCTATCGATGACTGACAGGCAGCAAGGAGGGATTATTAGCCGAAGTCGGGACGGAGACGGTGAATGTCATGAAAGCGATCAAGCAGGCACTGGATCCGAAGTAAGGGGCCCAAGGCAGGAATAATGGTCTGAGACTAGTGACTAATGACGTCTCTAGATGGATTATGAACCCAGGCAAGGTGTTTGACCTGCCAGGAGGAAGGCCCGGGGAGTGATAAGGTTAAAGAGTGAGACAATTGACGAGAATCGGTTGCGGATGGGGTGAACGGGGGATGCAGATGAAAGAGCGGCCCCGACTACCTAGGTAGGTACTTGGGATGAACCCTCAGAAGGGGCAGGAACGAGTGAGGCCAGGGCAGGTGCCTCGGTGGATTGCTACTTCCTTACCCTAGCAAGTCCTATCCTCGCCAATGATATTTCCATCGCAACTTCTAGACTGCTCCCCACAACCAGATTGATTATCCATTGTGTGATTCCTGTACCGTTTACTCAGTCATTGATCTATCTTATGGATGCGTGTTCCCCGATTATTGAAGTCAGCTATCGTGCGTAAACTATAATACGATTCAAACGAGTGTAAGCTGTCTAACCACAGCACCATTCTACTCCAACTAACGCCTAGCTACAACATTATGGATAGCCTCGGCGGTATACCTCACATTCCAAGGCGTAAGCCCACAAATAGAAGCACGCCCCGACGGCAGCATGTACACATGATGCTTTGTCTTCAACACCGCAACATCCTCCAGACTGAGACCCGTGTACGACAACATCCCAGTCTGCTGCACAATGTGGCTCCAGTCCCCGGGCGTCTTGAGCCTAACCAGCTCGTCATACAAAGCCTGCCGCATCTCTTTGATCCGGCCACTCATGGTCCGAAGATCTTCCCTCCACATGCCCCGTAGTTCCGGGTTGCTGAGCACCTCCGTCGCAATCTCAGAGCCAAACCGCGGCGCCATGGAGATGAACGCTCGCTGCAGGTCGACGAGGTGCGCCTCAATGGTAGCGCTAGCACTCGGGGCAGTGCTTGCCGACGCACGAGACGCGTGCACGGTTGAGATCATAACGTGTAGAGCACCTGTGCGCTCGCCGTACAGACCCAGATTCTTCGAGAACGACTGGCAAACAGCGATCTCGAGGGAAGGGTATGTGGCGAAGTGCCGGATCGCCCAGGCGTCTTCGTCTAAGTCCCCCGAGGCAAAGCCCTGGTATGCCAAGTCAAAGATGACGAACAGCTTCTTTTCCTCGCAGACCGTGGCAATCTTCCGCCATTGTTCTTTTTTTGGGTCCAGGCCCGTTGGATTGTGGGCGCAGACGTGCAGGAGAATTGCGTCGTGCTCGTGCGCTTGCATTCGGAGCGTCTTCATCATTCCGTCAAAGTTGAAGTGTCGGTTAGATTCGTCGTAGTAAGGGTACGAGCGAATATTGACGTCTGGAGCGCTCGCTCGCCAAATGTCAGGGTGGTTCACCCAGGTCGGGTCCGGGAGCCAGATGTTCGCCGGCTTCGTATGACGCTGTAGGAATGCCGCGATGAGGCTGTTGGCTCCGGTGCCTGACACTGTTTGGATTGATGCGATCGACCGAAGATGTTTTTCTGAACGGCTTGAACCAAAGACGAGATCTTTGGCTGCTTCCAGAAAGTCTGCGCTTCCCCGCAGTGGTAGGTATTCGTGGTCTCTCGACTCGATTTTCATCCTGCGTTTGGCCTAAATGGGACGGTTAGCATCTACCCATATCATTTGACACCTCAAACATCCGGATTCATGTTTCGAGTTGAACGTACCTCTTTCACAGATGGCAATTGCCATGGTTTACCGTCATTATCTCGGTATGCTCCAAGGGTCAGATCGACTTTCCTGGGATCTTGATCATATTGGTACTCAGCAGCCAGCGCAAAGGGTCCCCCAGAAGGAGCGGCCTTAAGGGTTGCCAATACGGAGACGTTCTCTTCTGTAATGGTTTCCGGGATAGCCATAACTCAACGTTTGGAACTAACTATACAACCTGAGATCTTAATAGAATCATATCCTACTACTCCTGTTCGTTTCACAAAGATATATAACCCTATAACCTGACATGACACGGATGAACCGGAACCCATCCGCCTCTACCCAAACACAAGGATAAAAGAACAAAAATGAAAAGTACAAAAATGAAAAGTACAAAGAGACAAAAAACAGGACAAGAAAAGGATAAAGGAACAGAACAAGACGAATAGAAATCTTGAAAAAGATATGAATAAACAGTCAAGAAATAAAGCAAGGAACAAAAGCATAAAGAATGATGATATAATAAAAAGGAGAAGAACAATGATGATAATAATAATAACAATAACAGAACAATCGTGATAACAATCATGATAATGATAATAATGAGTATTTTGAATGCAACTAAATACCTGAATTTGATATAATTGAATTTTCAAAGTATTTTAGCTTCAGAATATACCTTGATCTTGTTGATGTGTATTCCATAAAAGTATATATAATATATCATTCACTAGAGTCTATACTTCCCCTCACCGATATTAGGTTCTAGTAGATAATAAATGCAAGTCTAGAAAGAAAATTTCAATAGGGGTTTGTTTGATATCAATTAGATACCTGTTGGCTGTGGGATCGTGGACAATCTCCAAATTCCAACCAACCACTCCCTCCGACTGCATGATAACCCTATAACGTTCACATGACGCGGACACAGGAACCTATTAGGTTGACCTCAAGCAACGATGTTCTGTGCTGTGTAATAGTTATCTTTGTGTCAATCTCGGTGTTTTCATCGGATGGCTTTCCGGGTCGTTATCATCCCTAGGCACTCCATCCACGGCCGGATGCTATCCGTCGGATACGGAAGCACTATCAATGGCAAGATAGGCCATGCCGTCGTCATTGGGTCTAAACATATCAACATTCTTGGCCTGGTTGGAGTAAGTTGAGCAATAGTCACGATAGCCTAGTTGTACACCTCTGGCCTGCAGCGGATAAATCGGATTTGAGTCTCACTTTCCTCATGGACAGCCATCCACAATACTCCTTTACTGGAAACTTCCCATCTAGGTATTGGAAAGAGCACCGGGGCCTAGGCGCCTGTCTCACGTGCTGACCACCAATCCTGCGTTTTGAAGATCTCTGCTCTCTCCACATGTTTTCCTCCCTTCACTATCTTCTCTTGAAGTTTCAACCCCCATGCGCATGTACTTAGACATTCTATCTAAACGAGCGCCTTGGTTTCTGGAACATCAATGAGTGCGCAACCACCCCCGACTACAAACGGCGGAACCCCGCGCAAACGGACTCAGCAGGCCTGCGAGCCGTGTCGGTATGTTTCTGCTAAGATCAATCTCCCTTGGAACATTAGTGTATCCCTTCTAATCCACGGACACAGCCGTAAGAAGTCCAAATGCTGTGGGAAACGGCCTACATGTTGGCTCTGCCATCGCCTGGGTCGCACTTGCTTTTACAAAGCAGAGCGTCTTTCGATTCCTAGCATGGAGAACCAAGTGCCAGGTCTGACAGGGGGCCCGTCGACAAGCCTCCACCAGGCATCTGAAGAGGCTCAAGGAGATTGGGTTCTCATTCCACTATGTCAACTTGCGCTCCCAATAGCTAACCGCGTTGATAGCATCAACGACTGAACATTATAGAGAACACCCTCACGAACCTACTCAGTGGCTTGAAGGATGATTCTCTGGCAAGCACGTTGCAGTCATCTTCGAGATCAACCACATTCCGACCAACCGACTTGCGCCCCGGCATACTCAGTCCTGTATCGACCATTTCTCCACCCACTACAGACCGGAGGACCCCTTCATCGGACTTCCCAACGACCGACCTGCCACTGGGAGATTCAAGCCCGACAATCAAGTCGTGGGCGGCCGCCGTTCGAGTGGCGCAGACCTTTCTTCAAAATTGTGACTCGCAGCCGCTTCCGCTCTTCGATCCCCGAACGCTCGTGTCATCTTTCCCCAACCGACCATTCGAAGTCGTGTATAGTGTATTGGCAATGGCACACCGTTTCATCGACCAGTCAGAAAGGGTAGCTTGGCATGAGAGCCTCCCAGCAGTCGGGAACTGTAGGCAAGAAGCACACCGGCTGGCTATGTCTAGCATTTCGAATGGCCGCATCCAGCTGTCAACGTTGCAGACATTATGCGTGCTCGGATTGATTGAATTGTATGGTAAGTCCCCTGGTTCCCTCCAAGAAACGGCTTGCAAACAGAGTCAACAGAAGGCAATATGACCCAGTGTCGTGTCTATTCCACACTCGCCATGACACTTGCTCGCTCGGCGCAGCTGGACCGAGACTCCCACGGATCATACATATGGGATGATCATACTGTCGAGGAGCGAAGGCGATGTTACTGGAGCATTATCCTCCTGCACCATACTATCGGTGAGCCGCTTCCAGGACCCCTGCCCCTTGTCTTACGGCGATCCAAGCCCCAATTTCCTGCGAGTGCTCCGTCACCTCCATCAGACGTCCTAAACCCCGAAGGCCGAATGGTAGCCTCCCTCGAGGTACCGACGCAGGAGCACGGCATCTGCTTTGTTGTCATCCAACTCAGCGAAGCCTGGTCCATGGCACAATGCTATATCCGCAACCGCGGTCGCGCCGCAGACGGGTCTCCCGAACGGTTACCACCATGGCACAAGTCATCGCAATATTCTTCCACTCTGGAACTGGTGATGAACCTCGGTGACAGCCTGCCCCCAGCCCACCGATACCGCTTCATCCACTTGACAAAGGTTGACTCGGAAGAGCTGAGACAATCGCGAGACTACTGGGCTCCTTGGCTGCTCAGTCGCTTGCTCTACCACACGACACTCTGCATCCTGAACCATCCCATCCTCATAATGCTTCAGATACAGGGCAATCGCGACATTTCGGAGGTTTTTTTGCACCAGACAACCTCTGCTCGGATGCATCACAGTTCATGGCTCATGCATTTCATACAATTCATGTACAATCGCGACTTTTATGTATCGGACCCCATCTTTGGGTACTGTGCAGCGGTGTTGGCCACCATCGAATTACACCAATGCTTTGTTGAAGGGCACAAACAAACTGCCACAAGAAGACGACAGAACTTTACGCACTGCGTAGACTTTGTCGGGAAGCTAAGCGACCGTTGGCCGTACATGCAGAATGCCGTAAGTCTAGGTACCTAACAATAGCTACTTATGCCAACAGCCCCGTCAATGGTACAAAGCTAACGCCACTTTCCTTCCTCCAGGCAGAAAGCCTACACCAACTCATGGAAACAACAGCAGAGCTCTGCCGGAAAAATGCCGGAAATCCCAACGCCAATAAAGTCCGCGTGGACATCTCCGGGTTTCTCCGCATCCTGGACTTTACTCAGTTCTGCTCTCCGGTCAACTCCACGTCTCCATTCGGCCCTACCTTGGTCGCTCATCAGCTGGACCCTAGGCCTCAAGTGTCACCGGAGAGTACGCTCGAACAGCTACCTGCAATCACTGAAATTGACAGGCAAACTGGGCCACCTGCATCACCACCTGCACTGGCACCCCAGGTTGACAGAGCACCAACCACCAACAGTTGGAATTTACCTTCTCAAGTCTCAGATTCCAGCCTTCTGCCGCAACTCACAGGAGTCTTTGATGAATACACGTCGCTACAGGCGGATCAGCTCTTTGGCACCCTGTACGATTGCATGGCTCCATGGGACACAGTGCCAGCTCATGCCCCGGCCTTCTGATGGTCGGCGATGCCTTGGAGTCAAAGGACTGTCCAAGGCTTGTTGTCCACCAGACAAGCAGAGGAGCTTAGACATCAAACTCACGCTCTCCTGCCAATCATATTGGCAATGTTGGTTCATACCTAAAGGTGCCAGGGGATGGAGGAGCGAACCATCAATATGGCTCCTGATATTATAATAGCTCCATTCATCACAGTGAGATATCTCATTGGTGGGTTCTCATCCGTTAGGCCCCGTCCATTAAGCTTAACTCTATGGCATGGGTATCAGCCATGCATGCCAGCAGTTACAAGCCATGGTTCGTGCAGCTTGCATGAGAAGGCACTGCTTGACATTCCAACGGTTATATGCCTACCTACGCATATCACACAATGGTGAAGCGACGGCGGCGCTTCAAAATTCCATGGATTTCGGCAAGTGGGTATTTTCCTTGTCTTTTTATGGGCCCTATGCCGACTGTTCCGAAAACCTGTAGATTATAAATAAAATCACCCGACTCGGGGGACAATTTCGACAACTATAATATATATCAGTATCCCTTGGTTGTTTAAACGCCTTACTTGGTATCTCGAGGTCAAAGATTTCTACCACATATATAACCACAATTCATCTCTTCCACTACCGCCATCAAGCAAGATATCAAAATCTTTTCCTTTCGCACAAACAGATATTCATTATGTCCACGCCGCTCGTCCTCATCACCGGCGCAAACCAAGGCATCGGCCTCGCAACCGCCAGAGCCCTCGCCACCCAACACAACTACCACGTCCTAATCGGCTGCCGCCGCCTCGAAGCCGGCGAACAGGTCGCCTCTGAGCTGCGCAGCGCCGGCCATAAAGCCACGGCCCTGCAAGTCGACCTGAACAGCGAAGAATCCATCAAGACCGCTGTACAAACCATCAAAAGCGAGTACGGCTACCTCGACATCCTAATCAACAATGCCGCCGTGCTGGTAGACCACACGCGCTCATCCGGTGAAACAGTATCACCCTGGGATATCTACATGAACACATTCACGCCCAACGTCATTGGCACCGCAACACTAACAGATCTCCTCCTCCCACTGCTCCGCAAGGCAAAAGCGACTCCGCCAACGGTTGTTTTTGTCTCGAGTGGAATGGGCAGTATAACCTATGCCTTCGACAAAAGCGTCCCCTTCTACCACGCCGACAACCGCGCGTATGACGCTTCCAAGGCGGCGGTGAACATGCTTGTCGCGAACTACCACCGCATGCTGGAGCCAGTTGGGGGTAAGGTTAATGCGGTTTGTCCGGGTCTGGTCGCGACGAATATGACGACGCATATGAATGCGGGGGCTACGACAGAGGTTGGGGCTACGCGGATTGTGCAGCTTGCGACTGCTGGGAAAGATGGGGAGTCCGGGACGTTTACGGATCGGGAGGGGGTTGTGCCGTGGTGATTATTATGCCATTATAGAGTACGTTGAATATAGCGGAAGGGAACTTGAAACAAGAAAATAACGATATATTGCGGAATATTTGGACGTGAAGACTACGGTACCATAGGCCCCGTAGCGTTGCTCAGATGTCTATCTATTGCAGCTAATACAAGCTTCTAGACGTATATGTACCGTGTCTACCTGGGTAGCAGAGCGTACTATCATACAAGGCAAGATTTTCAACTAAGTTAGGATACATGGCATGTCCAAATATCAAAACTGGGCTCGGCGACTGGTCCTTTCTTTTCTAAACGCCTTCAATCTAGCTGGTAACTACCCTACCCTAGCATACAGTGGAAGCCCAAGCCCTTCAATTCTTTAAGCCACCGGAGCCCCATGCCCCGCCGCAACCAACTGCTCAGGCGTAACATCCCCCGTCGCCAAACTCTCCGCCAGCTGCACCCGCTCCTCAACCGTAAGATCACTCTTAGCCCTACCAACCCTAATAAAGACCAACAAAACAATCGCAACCCCCGAACACGCAACCCCAAACCAAAACGCCGCCTTGTAGCTCCCCCTCTCACCAAGGTCCTCCGTCTGCGCGACAACCGTATCCGCCAGTCCCAGAAAGAAACTAATCCCCACAAACACGATCGTGTTGATGATTGCGCCGGCGACGCCCTGCCGGCTCTGAGGCAGGTTCGTGGTTATGAAGATGTTCGACACGCTGTAGCCGATGTCTACGCCGACTGTTGCGGCGATCATGGCGGGGAATACGTAGGCCCAGTAGTTTGGGTCATTGGGGATTATGGCGAAGAGGAGCATGCTAACCAGATAGCCGGCGCCGGAGATCAGCAGTAATAATTTGCCGGGGAGGTGGTGCAGTGTGAAGCCGCCGAGTGTGGCGAGGATCACGCCGCCGGCGGCCATGGGGGCGAACCAGGCTGCTGAGATCAGGGAGTCGTGGCCGAGGATGTCTTGGATGCTGCAAGAAGCGGTTAGTAAGGCTCGCTTCCATGATACCTAGATAGGTAGGTGGATGTGGGGATGGAGATGGGACATACTAGAAACTCGCATAGAACAGATATATGCCAAACACGCCATACGAGAGACTCAGCGCCACGAACAGCGGACTCATGGACTTCACCTTGAACACGTCGAACGGCAGCAGCGGCTCCTCGGCAACCCAGCCCTCAACATAGAACGCCGCGGCCAGCAACGCAATGCCCACAAGAAATGTCACAAGCACATACGGCGTCCTCCACCCATCCGGCGCATGCGAGCCCTCTGTGATTGCGAAGACGAGCAATATCAACCCCGGTACAATCGTGATACACCCCCACCAATCCATCTTTAGATTTGAGCTATGTCTCGGCAGTCGAATCATCGGCATACTAACCAGCGAAATCACCAAAACCACAAGCACAATCATACACCCGATATAAAAGTACCATCTCCAGCTCAAATAATGGCCCGATAACCCACTAACGCAGATCCCGCCATAGAAGCCCACCGGCGAAAACGCACCATACAGACTGAAAACCAGGTTCTTCCTTGGTCCAGGCCGGTATATACTCCCGATCAACATGATGCCGGCCGGTAAGAATGCAGCAGGGCCTAGACCCTGCAGTGCACGGCACACGATGAGCATGGTGTAGTTTGTGCTCCATCCCGCGATGAACGACCAGACAATGAACCAAATCAGGCCGATGTTGAAGAGCAGGCGGGGGCCGTAGATGTCTGCTATGCGGGCGACGGGGAGGAGGCATGCGCCTGTTACGAGAGAGAAGACGCTGGCGGGCCAGATTTGGGCGTCGGCGGGGATGTTCAGGGCTGTTGTTATGTGTGGGAGGAGATTGTTGAAGCCGCTGACGAAGTATTCCTAGCGAACAACATACGGTAATTAGTGGCTCGAATTGGGATCGATGGGATATGGAAGACGTACAGCAAGAAGCTCCGACGCAATCAACGACGAGCAAAAGCCTAGCTCAACCCAGAGGTTTGGGAAGATCTCAGGGCGCTCACGGCCGAGCTTTTCGAGACTCTTTTTGTCGAGCAGGAAGGGGGGGAGGGAGTCATTGGAGGCTTCCGGGTCGCTTGATCTCGATCTCGGTTTGTCCTTTTCCAGTCCCAGTGCAGCCTCTAGGCTGGCCTGCCGCTCGTCGTCGAATTGTATGTTGGTGGCCATTGTCCGGACTTCATAGAGAAATTCATGTGCCGTAGTATATTCTTCGACACAGACAGGGACATGGAGACGAGAGTTAGACGAGATTCTGCAATATGCTTATGAGGGATTTTGCGCCCTTATACATCTGCAGACACCTTTTGAAACTGGAGCTCTTGTCCAATTTTCGAGAAGCTTGCGTACTGCGATGATGTGATGTATATAGACCAGAAATTGGGCCATGCCCCACCCCTACCTGACCCTGCCTATAAGTCGTGCACTAACAGACAGGCTAAGCCGTATCCAGCAGCCAAGCCTCAAGATCCGCTGACAAAGCACGCTTAGAGGCCTTTGTCCTGTCGTGCATTTTATTTTCGTCCTCCCCCCACGTGCATCGGATTTGCGTCAGCAAACTCTGGATAATCGTCGTTCCTCCAGCTCATCCTGCCGTTCCTCCGCGGGCCGAAGCCGCTCACTCGGTCCGGTAGTTGGCGGTTAGTCTGATTCTACCGAGAAAGTTGCTCCAAGTTTACCTAGAGCCTGAGGGATCGAACGGACTTCTTGGCTCGATCGTGGTCTCCTGGGCCCCAATGGGGTCCCCCGCTTCAAAAGCTTGTCACAACTGTCGACGCCGGCGGTTAAAATGTGATCGGACTCTCCCCGCTTGTCGGAAATGTTACATGACGAATCAGGAATGTCTGGGGTACGGCAAGCTGTTTGTTTGGAACCAGGGGGTGGCTAGTCGGGGGAAGATGATGGGGAAGACGTTTTCTGCGCCTGGCGATGCTTCTGATGCTGACAGAGGTGAAGAGCGCAGTCCTCCTTCTGGCGCACAGGACTGTGTTCTCCGTCTTCCGACCGAGGCCCTGGTCGGTAATCAGACACCGGTTCACGTTGCTATCTCCGGGCCCCTTCTTGACCCGTTGTACCAGAGTCTGGATGAAACGTCGAGACGGTACCTCTTTCACTGTATGTACCTTTCCCATGCTCATGGCAGTTGGTTAACAGGTTGTAGTTGCCACAAACGTCTGCAGCGACCTAGTCATCGCAGCCAGTGACGCCAACCCTTTCCGCCGCCTTGTCCCCCTCTGTCGGGACTATCCTATTCTACGCCATGCCATCAACGCAGCAGGCGCCTTGAATGTCTCATGTCTGCATCGTCGAGCTACGAACTCGGAGTCGGAGCTCTCTTGTGGATTCCAAACACTGCAGACTCCACGCCAGACAGACGCCTCATGTCGCGCCTTGGTGGACGCCCTCACATCGAAACAGAAAGCACTTGTTCTTCTCCGTCAAGCCCTAGAAGACATCGACCATATCGACGTCGACCTGATAGTGACCATCGTCCACCTGCTCATCATATTCGAGCTCATGAGCCCAGGCGGAGACGAATGGCGCGCCCATGTCCAGGGGTCCCTCCGACTCATCAGCTACCTCCAGACACTTGAGCCCCGACAAGTCTCGCCAGCTGCACTGATACGCGACACCATTACATCTGACTGCCTAACGTAAGCCCTTCCTTGCCCACCATACACCACCGGTCCTGTGCTAACCCAGTGGGCATGGTATGGTAGATGGTACATCCTCGGCTCAACCCTGATGAATACCACCACCCTCTCCGACCCCTTCCTCTTCCCAGGTGATATAACCGCCTCTCTCACCCGCGCCGAAATAACAAGCTACATCTCCCTCCCGACCGTGCTCCTCCATAACCTCTTCAAAGCCTGCGAGCTGTCGAACCTTGTCTCTGCCGGGGCAATGCTGAACAGTGACACCCAACAAACAGACTATACACCCATTCTCGCACAGGCTGAAACTCTTCTTCAAACAACAAAATCCTTCAACGCCCACGCCTGGGCTTTATCAGTTGAAGGCGCAGAGAACGCCAACGCCCCGCTCACCCTAAGCAGAATGCACACGGCGCTCGCGCACCAGAATGCCGTTTTGATCTACATCACACGAAGCGTCGACACTATCGCTTCCCCCGAAATACTTCTAGGCGAAGGCGAAGATACCGAGCGCCTCGTCACAAACATCATCACACATCTAAGTCTCGTCGGCAGCGCGGACCCGATCTTCGTCGCGACGACATGGCCGACCTTTATCGCGGGCGCGGAGACGGATAACCCCGTTTATCGGCGGTGGGCGCTGGAGAGACTGAGTGAGTTCTGGAATCTTATGCCCTGGGGGTATGTAAGGACTGCGATGGAGGTGATGAGGACGACGTGGCGGTTGAGGGATCAGGGTGCTGCGAATGGTCAAGGGGAGCCGGGGAGGACGAGTTGGATCCAGCAGTTAAGAGGGTTGGAGAGGTACTGGCTAATTGCATAAAGATAATACCCGCATCTAACGCAAACGCGAATAAAAAAGATTTCGAATGCAATGCATATATGTCCATTCTATATACGAAGCCTCCACATTACCATACCATTTCATCAACATGAAAGCATCAGCTATGTACACCATCCCCATGCATCATCCAACTCAACCACTCCCCATCATCAAAGCCCATGCAACGGAAAGAAAAACCTCCATCTGGTTTCCAAGCCCAAGTCGCAGAAGACAACTTAGATCCCAGTAACCTGCTGAATAAAATCCCTGAAATAAGCCGGGCTCGAGTAAACACCAGGATACCCGGCACGAGCACAGCCATTACCCCAAGAAGTGATACCGATGAGCACACCATCAGCAACAAACGGACCGCCAGAGTCACCCTGGCACCCATCCTTGCCGCCCTCCTCCTCGCCGGCGCAAACCATTGACGAGGTAATCTCATTGAAGCCCGCGTAGTCGCTGGAACACTGCGACGTGCTGACGACAGGGACATCAACGTACTGCAGGTTGGGGCTCACATTTCCACCCTCCCGGAGCGCACCCCAGCCCGTCGCAGTTCCAATCGTCCCAGCGGCCGGAAGCGCAGAAGAAGACGGGAGATCAATCGCCGCGATGCTGGAGCTAAAGACGAGATCCTCCGACAGCTCGAGGATGGAGATGTCGTTGTCGACGGTTGCAGAATCGTACTGCGGGTGTACAGTTATCGCGGAGACGCCGACGACGGTGCCACCGCGTGCGTGGTATGTTGAGCCTGCGCGGATGCTGAGAGAACGGGCAGAGGCACCGTCGGCGCAGTGGCCGGCTGTCACGATGTAGCGGGGGGAGATGATGGAGCCGCCGCAGATGAGGGAGCCGGATTGGAGAAGGGCGATTTGGTAGGGGTAGTCAGTGATTTCGGCGTCGTCGCCGCCGACGATGAGTTTTTCGGCGAGGGTTGTGGAGAGCAGGCCCAGGAGGGCGGTTGCGGTTGCGGTTGCGGTCTTCATGTTGCCGGGTCTTGGGGATTCCTTGGTGGAGGGGAGGATTGATGGGAGTGATGGAGGGATGATGGAGGTACAAGGCGAGATGGTTCAGGGTTTATATAGGTAAGTCTCTTCGATGGAAGAGGTCAAGTCGGCGCATGCGCAGTCCACCTGCCCTTCGTGTCTAGCACGCGGACCGGCGAGCCTGGGTTACATCCGGATAGACGAGTGACAAGGAACGATGGCCTCGATAGGCTGGGAGTCTGGTATGGGCCGACGATCACCAGTGCGGGCGGTGCATCTAATAGGGTTGATGATAAGGATCAGAGCGCATGCAGGCGCTAAGGATAGCGCCTTTGCAGATCGCGGGAGAGATGCCCAATTAGCCTTAGCAGTGGTCAGGGCACTTCTGATTGACATGCTGTGATTGGACGACGGCTACTCTACCCCAGATCGTTGCCCGTTGCGAGTATCGAATTTTATAGGGCGCCCGGCGTTCCCCGGTTGACCCTGAAATTTACCCACAGCGACCGATGGGAAGGAGAGCCGATGGATACTGCTTGGGAAAGAGAGGACAGCAGGAGCAGGGACAGGGTCTGGATGCCTATCATCTGCTCGCCTGCAGATTACGTGTCTGTGCGACTCGCCACAGAAAGCTTGCGCCCGTTAGGTCAGGTCAGGTCGGTCGGGGTCAGGCAGGGTCTGCGTAAGTGTCCAATAAGCAAGATATTCCCCTGCAGGCACTCAATCCGCTACACCTGCTGCTCTAGCTATGCATGCATAGCCATCTTTATTTTCCATCATAGCAGCCCTGATACCGAAGTTAATCATCGGGCGCACCCGCATCTTCCCAGATTCGACTTTACTCCTCCGCCCGTCGTTACATCTGCCCCCAATCTCCTGATAAGCGGGCGCAGGCTTGTCCCTGAAGAGTCGATCTTCCTGTCGATCCCCATCGCCAAGATCTGCTGCGCTTGGTGCAATTCCGATGTTGCATCCTCCGCTTCTTCAGCCTTCTCCAACTCCCAAGACAGCTGTCCACGCCAAGCGCGCGATCGTCGCATGTTCCTGACAACAGTCTTATCGTCACCATCTTATAGGCAGCGTCGCAGATTGCTGAGTTGCATGCATGATCTTAACCGCCTGACCGTCCTTCTGATTTGTTGTGTTTTGTCTCGGCGTCTGCGGTGTAACGGCCGCCAGCTGGGGTCGGGCCGGCTGAGGCCTTGAAAGGTGCATTGATGTGAAGAGATATCGTGGATAGGAGAGGTATTTACTGGTTAACGTTGGATTAGGAGATACATATCGCAATTTCGGACTTCACCGATATATGGCGTGATGTGCATATGATTGATACCGTAGGGGGAGTTGACGAGTTCGATATCTGAGTAGCAGCATGGTCCCCCGTGGTGGAGAGTCAAGGACCTCAGTGCCTTTGGCTTTACTCCTGGGTTATAGGGCGTGCAAACCTGTCCTCATACTTCAAGTTTCTCTACCATGTCCGTCTCTCCTCTTTTTGCCAACCCTGAATACCTAAAATCCCCATCCATCCACTGCACAATGAAACCGTCTCTATCATGAACGAGAAACATTCTATTCAGCCAATGGCCTTTGCATATATTCAATCAGAATATCGGTGCAGGATACTATCCCTTCTTAGAGAAGTCAATCGTTGGAATAGACTACAAGTATATCGTACCATACCTTTTTTCCCTTCTCTTCGTCCCCGATGACCCTCAGCCAAAGGTAAAAATTGCTGCACCTGTTGTCAGGCATCATGCATTAAGGGCTTTTCGATCGCGCCCCGCTCGCTTGAGCTTCCTGCCTACAAGGAAAATGCAAGCGGTAGGTCACGAACACTCGAAATGACGATATCATGTTGTACGCGCTGAGGGCTGCAAGATCCATGTAGCCTTGGTGTACCCCAGTGCTACCCCAGAGTTTCTGCTTCTGCTGCCATCGTGTTCGCTTACGTACTTTGTCCTACGGGGTAGGCTTACTGTCGCACGATTACCAGGAGATTCAAATGTGGAATTTCCTGCGGATGCGCGTTTATCGCCAGCTTAGCTAAAGCTTATTCTTGAACTCTGTCGAATTGATTTTACCTGCCTTGGGGTTTGCAGTGCGGCCCACTGCGCATCTGGAGCGAGACAGCCGTACCGTATCCTCTCCAGTTGGAAGTCGTCTTTCCCATCAGGCGACGGGGTCGCTGGTTGTCATTGACATCTTAATTTTACTTTCTCGAGGAGTCACAATGGACGTGAGGTAAACAGTTTGTCGTTCCAAACTCTTCACTGGCTGTCTCCCTCGCTGCACCCAGCCCAATTGCTCCTTTCGCACGTTCACGTGGATATCCTGTTGCTGGTTGCTCATGGGCTACTCCTTCCACGGTGCGAAACTTAGGTGTGACTGCTTAAGGTTAGGCTGTTTCCTCGCAATTCAAGTCGGGTAAGAATCAATCCCAGGTGGGTTTCTCAAGCTCACAGGGAACTTGCTCGAGTAGAGTGTAGATCCAGTCCTAACAGATCCCTACAGCTCGTTCGTCGAGTGGAAACACCTTCTTCGCCAAGTTGGCATAATTTACTGTGTCATGTCGCAAATGGGCTACGATCTATCGCGAGCTGCCTGTTTAATTATATGGTAGCAACTTGTTGGATTCATAGTGTACATAGATTCGAAGCACAACTATGACTAGGGATTGAAGCAAAGATATGTAGATTGTATTCTTCGTCGTCAATAATGTCACTATCTCCCCTGGGTTAGATAAAGACATCCATTGGATTTCGAGTTAGGGCTTAGACTGGGCAGAAGGCGAATGCTTAGACAGCGCCAAAATATATCTCATTGCGGCCACCAGGTGGATGGAATCCAATTACAGCAGTTTTATGAAGATGCATTACTCCTACCATATATCGTTCTTGGTAATCTGCATGGAACCGCGGCTATCACAGAGTTTCGGGCCATAAGTCCGAAAAATTCCTACAATTGTCGACCTCTTGGAAAACTACCATACCTACCATACCACTCAACCAACCTACTGACTGACCACTAGGCGCTTGCTGCTGACAGCAAGTATCTCCTATCATGGCTACCTTCAACGACGAGCTAGACCTAGACGGGGGTTGCGCTTTCCTAGCAGACCTCACGCCTTCGCTCCTTCCGCACTACCAATACCGGGGCCCGCAGCAGTTCGTAGAGGACTACGAGCACGCCCGGGCAACCACGATGGAGACCACGGAGTGGTTTCTCGTGGAGGGGCTTCCGCGCGACGAGTTTGAGCAGCATTTCTGCGGCGCCGAGTCATTTCCCTTCCGGAATTGGACGTCCTACAGCGCGCTCCTGAATCGACTCGTCGCCAGAATGCCGAAGGAGGCCCACGACGTCGTGACGTCCACATTCCAGGAGCTCATAAATGAGGCCCTGACGGCCATGGACCTGGGTCGTACCATCCGCTCCCTTCTCACCACCACATGCTATGAAGGACTGGAAGCAAAACAGGCCGATAACGCTTGGCTGCCTAGGCGCACGCCCCTCGGTCGCCAAAGAACCCGATTCGATGGGAGAGATTCCGACCCCCGGGACGGCAGGCCCTGGCCAAGCGTCGTATGGGAGGCTGCTCTCTCGGAGTCGGGCAGGAAGCTGAAGGGTGATGTGCGGTGGTGGTTGCGCGCATCATCGGCGGAGGTCCGGCTCGTCTTCGCCGTCAATATCAACCAAACCCACCCCCTGGTCGTGATTGAGAGTTGGGTACCTCACCCACAGCGTGCCAGTCCTTTCCTTGAAAGCTCGGTCACTATTGAGAAGAACCAGGCCGGGACAGTGACTGTCCGGGGCGCACCCCTGGTCATCAGCTTTGAGAGGCTGTTTTTAAGACCCCCTAGCGGCGAAAAGGAAGGGGATATTCTAATCGATCAGGGAGACTTGAAATGGCTGGCTGGAGAGGTGTGGGAGGCGCAAGGGTTCTGACCGCGGCCCAAGTCCTCGTGCCCAGTCAAGTGTCGACTGTGGTCTCCTCTTTCAGATACCACAGGCTAAGTATAAGGTACCATTCTGTTGGCAAGTCCGACCGTGGACCATGGACCATGTTGTTTCAGTTCTTGTCCACGTTAGGGGTGACTTGTTCGCCTGTAGGTGAGGAGATACCGTCCTCCACTTCGTAAATCCAACGGTGTCACTCCAACTAGACCTCTTAATCGAATTCGCGTATTTTCATACTTCGGGCTAACGTAGACACTGTCATCTTATGTACATTGTTAATCTTTAACACCTCCGCCATGTCGATTTTCGATAATCAAAGTCCCTTCCCCCGTACCTCCTCCGCCGTCCTCACGATAATCTCAAACGCCCGCTTCATATACTGCTCCTCGGCCCGCTCATTCGCACTAACAACCCGAATCGCATAGATCCCCGCCATAACCGTGCTCGTGATGAAGATCTCCCCACGGGCATTGATCGTCTCGTACACTTCCTTGGTAACGGCATCAGCCTTCTCATCGGGCTGCACCACGATTCCGCTTCCATTGACAACCACGGCATTAGCATCCCCATTAGTCAAAGCACCCTGGGCATGCGCAGCCTTAACCCGGAAAACAGTCAATCCAAAAACCGGCTTCGTAACAATCTCAAACAAATCCCCGCGCGACCTAACCAACTCCGCAAAGGTATTTCCAAGCTCAATCCCCTTGCGCACAAAGTCCTTCATCCCACCCAGCCCATAGCTTCGCATCACAAACCAGATCTTCAGCGCCCGGAATCTCCGACCAAGGGGGATACTCCAGTTGCGGTAGTCGATGACCTGCCCGGACTCACTGAAGGGGTTGCGCAGGTACGCGGGCGTGATATCCAGGAAATCCGTGAGGTCGTGCCTGTTCCGCACATACAGCAGACTCGCGTCGAAGTTGACAAGCAGCCACTTGTGCATGTTGACGTTGAAGCTGTCGACGCCTGATGCAAAGTCCTTCGCGATATACTGCCACTCGTCGGCGATCAGGGCGGCGCCGGCGTAAGCGGCATCGATGTGCACCCAGATCTGCTGCCAATGAGGCTTCTCCTTCAGAACGGCCAGAATTTCGGAAAACCGATCGACGGCACACGAATTCGTCGACCCAAAGCACAGCGTGATGAAGTACGGTGTTAGCCCCTTGGCATCGAGACCCTCCAGCATGCTTCTCAACTCCGCACCCGTAAGCGCCATATCGTTTTCCAGGGAGACGGGGATACTGCGGTACCGCGTGCCCGCGAGCAGCGCCGCCTTGGCTGTGGAACTGTGCGCCTGGGAACTACTCAGCGCAACAAGCTTAGGCCGCAAATCCATAAGCCGGTCTTCGTAATCTTCAGTTCCCTCTTTCAATCCTTCGGCTTTCGCCTGCGCGTGGACGCGCCGTTCCCGCGCCGCAATCATAACCGTCGCCACGGCGTCCGACGCACTCATCTGAATCACACCACCTCCTTTATTCTCGCTCGTGCTGAGAAAACATTTTGGGAGCGCAAGAGCCTGCGCCATCCAGTCCATCATGACGGTCTCGAGCTCCGTGCAGGCGGGGGAACACAGCCAGTTGAAGGCCGGGGCGTTGAAGGCGGCAGAGTACATCTCGCCGAGGATGGAGGGGTATGTGACCGTTGCGGGGAAGAAGGCCATGAAGTTTGGGGACTGCCATTGTGTGAGTCCGGGTTTTATCTTCGCGTCGATGTCGGCTTGGATGGCGGGCCAGGATTCGGGATTTTCGGGCGGGGAGGAGGGGATTTGGGGGCGGAGGTAGCCTGGTTCGACGGTGGGGAGGACGCGCTGATTGGGGATGTTGTTGAAGTAGGTTATTACTGTAGGTTGGGTTGTTAGTTGGGCGGTTGTAAGGAATGATTGGGGACTGACTGTCTTCGATTGTTGCGTGCGCTGCGTCTCTGAACTGCTCGCTGTCCATGTTGTGGTAGGGGTCGGAAGTGTTCCGAGGGGGTTCCTGTGCGCTGCGGAGGTCAGGCGGTGGTAGGGGAGGAATTCACGGTCGCTAGGAAGGCGAAAGGTCAATTGAGTGGTGGGGATATCAAGATCGTCTTGAGATGTGATATGCAACAAGAGAAAAGCAGGCAGCAAGTAACTGTAGACGTAAGAGGGAAGGGAAGAGGTCTTAAAAAGAAAAGTCTGGAGGGGTCGTCGGCGGCGGAATCAGCGTTCCTTTTTATCGATAAGACCAGCGAATGTGGGGTTTCTTGTCGCAAGGCGTCGCTGTGGGCCCAGAGTGCGGATCGCTTCCGCTGCTTCCGAGCTGCATTCCGGCGAGCCCTGCATCGGCGTGCATAGCGAGAGGACTATATATACCATCTCAAGGAATGGTTACTGTGCACTGAATGGTACGACTATGACTATGCAATAAGTTAATTGTAGATTGTTGATTCCTCCAACCAACAGACATGTCCTTTGGCTGCCTATATCCGAGGCGACAAGAGACGCGAAGCGGAATCATGCTCGGAAACATATATTTTACATAACCAGAGTGCCGGGGGTCTGACAATAGGAAGCACGGGCAGAAATAGCCGGAAATGCTAATGAGATGGGATCGCTAGAAGGAATGCTACTAGCAGCTCCAATCCGGATTAGTGCACTCCACATATATACTATATTTGGCGAAACACTGCGAACATGACATTAGATACACACAACCAGCAGCTATAGCCTAGATAGGCCTTATATCAACAGAGGCTGGCCCGCGCAATTTATACCTCACCGACTTTCCTCGAAAATAAGACGCACAATTTATCTGCGGAGACAGTCTCCCCAACCCTCTCCAGATGGTCCCAGATTCTCTTGCACCAGTGCCTCTCGATGAAATCCCACAGCGGCAGACCAAGCAAATCGTATTCCGCATACAGCTTCTCGAGTAATGCCTCGAAGTCCTCGAGAAGAAGCCGCTCCTCATCATGAATCTCCAAAGCATCCTCACGGTCAAACGGAGTAATTTCGTAATGGTACTTGCGTTTCACGTGGCAGCAGGTATGAGTGAGCGAAAGGTCTGCGAATGTGAAAACCCTAATAACCTCTCGTGCGCTATCTAAACGCGGCAGCAACTCGCTGACTAGGGCTTGCATTATCGTGACCATATTCGGGCGAAAGTACTTTTCATGATACATCTGGGCAGCATACCGGTGTTTATCCGACCAAGCCCAGAATGCCATGATGAACGGGGTGCACCCCATCAGTGAGCAGAAGCAGTGGCACTCATCATGCCAGCTGGGAAGGAGTGCGGTCTGCACGATGTCTCGATGATGTTGTGATAGTTGGCTGAAAGCTTGGGAAATGTGTTCAGGGTGGGATGCAGACCAGCCATCTCCGAACTGGTGGTGCAGGAGAACTGATATGTAGATGGCGATGATATGGTAATGTGTTATCTTCGCCTCCTGAGAACAGGTTATCATCTTCCCTCCCTTGTCGACAAGCCATAAGGTTCTGTCAATATTCTGAGCCAAAGCCTCCTGAAAAGTTATAGGCCCAACAGGATCGCAGGGCAGCATAGCGGAGAGCAAAGGACTGTTTTCCGTTTCTGAGCCCATTGACATCACGAAAGCCTGCTTCATAAAGAGTCTCCATTGATTTTGTATTGTTGAAGAATCGGTTATATATATTGTCGGACCAAAGAGGGTCAAGAGCAAAGATATCATCAGCCCTGCATGCTTTCACTTCGAGATACACATCTCTCGCGTTGGCATTTGGTAATATCCCGCACCGTATATCCAGTTTATTCAGGACCGGAATTGGGAGGTTAGTTTCAGCAAGCTCTAGGAGTCGCTGGCGTCGTCTAATGACCGTTTCTAACAGAAGCCGCGAAATCTCGGTCGACTTGCCAAGTTCAACGTATTCGACAGGGAATGGCGTACCCTGATCCAGGAGGGCATTGGTGGCATACAAATTATCACTCATGATCGCAGCGTGTAGAACCACATAGTTATCACGGTGTTGATGATAGACTTGTAGGAGGGTATCAAAACCTTCTTGCCAGTCTAAGCATAACTTAAGTAGTGACGTTGCAACCTCGGGCCAACCTGTAGCTTTGGTGGATTTTATATCCTTCAATGAGTCGCGTAGGTGTCGGATAGACTGCGACATAATTGCATGGATGATATCAGAGACAAGGAATCCTAGTAGAGCATAAGTACTGAGACACAAGCAGCGGTCATCTTATTCTGCATTACCTTCCTCTTTCTGGAAGAACAATTTTTGGACGGACGGAAGACGATACAGAGAAGCATCTGTGATTACAGCTCCGAGGTCGATCATACGTGAAACAGCATCGATGAACTTGGTAGGCAGCTTGAAACTATTGTTCTCGATGAAGAAGTCAAGCGGTGTCCCATCAGGCCACTCGTCGGGGTTAGGAGCAATTTCGTTTACAGGGCAGCCGGCGTTGATGAGGTAGCCAATCACTGGGGGATAGTCGTATGTACGAACTCGGTCCCAACATGTAATCAAGGACTGCTCACAAGCAAACTGTGATCTTGCGTTAGCGCGCCAGTTGATAGCCATTTATTCAAGCGCATATCGTACATGTAAGAGCGTAGTGCCGTCTGCAGTCCTGTCAAGTGGACTAGCTTCCCCGTTCTCAAAAAGTTGACCCAATTCTTGTATAATCTTCCGATCAAATTCCTCGACAGATAGTTTAGAAATGTGCTGCTGTCTCAGAACTCGGAACGCCGGGCTGTCCCTTGACACAACTGGATGATATCGAAGAGTGGGACGGATTATGAGACCCTTGGCAGCTCGAGATATCGATACCACTGTCTCGACGGAGATTCCGAGCCATTGACTAGCAAACGTGAACCTTTTTGTCACGATGTTGCTGTCTGCAGACCTTCCATATAGTGGACAGGAACGTCGATGGAGCTGAATGGGACTAGGAATCTCCGGACAGAGACATACTCTATGCCAGAGTGCTAACGCGTGCTCCCTTCTGCTCACGGTACCCACTGCTGCAGGGGGCTGCGTGGTTGTTGAATTGCCAATCGCCAATTCCTGTCAAGAATTAGTACCCAGGTATCGGGTCCACTGATAGAGCGAGTTGAAGACTTACAATACTGTTAAAACCAGCTTCGTGTCGTTGGAGTGCGCTGAGGGTGCTAGTACCCAGTGCGTATAAGAGTTGGGTCTGCTGGACCAGTAGGGATGCTTGCTGTAGCTGCAGACTTGTGGCTTTTAGCAAAATATCTCTAGACATGTTCCTGGAGAAGTAATTGACCTACGCCAGTAGTGCAGTATGCAAATTCATCTGCAACCCTTCCAATATCTTGACAGTAGCGAGCAGCGCTTCCCTGCGAAATGGATACGTGATCTTCTTGCCAGCCGCTCGCACCTTGTCACCCAAACCAGCGTTTTGCGTAGCAAGGGACCATTTTGCAACACGCTGATTGATTTTCTTTATCCACTGCTCGTTCTCCATGACTTTTGCTGCGATCTCCGTTCCAATCGCAGGCTGAATTGCTGGGTTCTGACTCAGTAGCGAGCTGATCAGTTTCAGCGTAGAGAGAAGCCCCTCAGCCTTGACTTTGAGATTGTCGAGATCATCGTCGAAACCTCGCCAGTCATCGATAAACCGCACGATGAGTTTGCAGCTTTCGATTCCAAGCGCGATGAGCCCAGCAGGATCCGCCATTTCTGATCAGTAATTCTGGTGCTGTTGCGGGAGTTGAAGGGGAAAAGGATGGGATCCGCGATCGATGAGAAAGAGCAGGACATGTAGGCTCGCATGCTGTGCAACACCGTCAGATGCTCAGCCTCAGACAAGTGCGAGCCTGGTACGGAGTACGGTCGCAGTGTGCCTTGGATATTGGCAATGGGGTTTGCCCATCCGAGTCCAGCCCCGGACAAGACACCGATAAGCGGAGCCTGACGACCATCGAAAAAAGTAGGATCCGTTGGAAAAGATAAAGGAATTATGAAATCGGTATGTGATGACATTGCTGTGTCCAATGGGGTGCCGATGAGATGATGGTGCGAAGAAGAAGCGCGGGGTAAGGACAAGGCTGAGTCCATCCATGACGAGCGACAGGCATGCATTCCCATGCATGTGCCAGTGTACACTAGCCTATGAATGTGAGCGAGGATGCTACTGTCGCCGAGGGGTTCAGCTTGAAGATTGTGCAAGCAGTGAAGATTCTGCGAAGATCATGGTAGTCAGGGAAACCTACCATGAGCAAATGGAGAAGGAGCCACCCCCAACCTTGCAACATTATTGGAACATTGAGATTGCCGCACGAACGAACCTTAGATCTACTCCAGATGCGCTGGGTACAATGAGATTATCTCCGATCTCCATGTAGTACGCCACGCCGCAGAGTCAATACTCCATACTGGCCTGTTAAGCTAGTTGCCAGAACCTCCGCCCCCAGAGCCTCCTTATGTCTAGGCTATAAGACAACTTGGAAAATGAAGATTCTCCGGGGAAAACAGGAAACAAGGGTTACCGTACTGCTATAGATGCGACGCGCTTGGCCCGCTTTTGTCCGCTACACCACCAAGCTCAGGGGACTTACCAAGCCGACGGAAACGGGAGGCCTAGTTCTCCGGGGATCTCAGAGAAGGAGCCGCCCGGAGCGGTTTCCCCGGGGATCCCTAGCCGATCCGCTAAGCCTTAGATTGACCGTCCGTTGGCCACAAAACCAGGCGCTCGAGACGATTGTCACAAGAACCCAGCTAGAACCACCTTTACCGAGTTATGGGGTGGTCATGATGCCGAACTAGTTGAATACACCTAGATGGAAGCGATGAAGGGGCACAAATTGACGTTTTACACTAAGATGTGAAGAATACTATTATGCCTGATTCTGATTTGTATTTAAGAGGTTAAGGACTTCATGTTCTACCTTACTGAGAGAAAATGTCGGCTCTATCGGGCTGAAGAACTCGAATATTAGATTGAATTGAGGAGCCACTACCTCGAGGACTGGAGCATTAGAGATCAACGGTGGTCCATTACGCCCCCAAGTTGAGGCATCAGACCAGCCCGGCCGGGAAGGTCGGGGGAGATTTCAAGGCGCTGGGATCATGGAGCGTGGACCAAAGCTCCGGTGCTATTGTGACCCAAGCCGATATATGACCGCGAAGTTAGAGCCTCTATTTCGGTTTCAACTACAAGGTGTCAATGAGGTTGCTTCATCCTATGCTTGTTTAGAGTACTTGCACAGCGGGGGCGACATTTTGGCCCTGTCGCGTTACACAATTTGAAGTATGGAAATTTGAGACCCAGTCAGAGTGTCCAACTGGCCCATGACCACAGTTAGGTAAGTAAGGTATGTACCGAAGATGGAAGGCTAGCCAACAGTATGTACATCGGCGCGAGTGGGGTCGGACTCAAGCAGAATGGTTATCCCCGTATGTGCAATACACATGGTCACGAAGCCGGCCAGCAAGTAAGGCACTCCTCATGTCCGCAGATAGAGCAGTAACTAGAACATAGACCGGGGTTGTTGACGCTACCACAGTGGCAGCATGACCACCAACCGACCATACTGGGTATGGATCTGCCGCCCCTGGAGTAAGACACCTTCCCGAATGCGTGGGAATGAGCCCGGCTGTGCGTAGGCTCTTGCTGGGCAATGTCTTCCGCCACAAGCTCACTGCGAGCTGTTTCCGGGCTGGTCGCCTTCTGGTTGACCTCTGGTTGGTTGGGATCCGCCGGCTTCTGCAAACTGTCTAGCGTCTCCTGAACTTTCCTGATGTTGGCAATGTTCTCGGACACCATCAGGGTTGACTTATGCTGAGAGCCAAAGACATTGGCGTATCCATCGAGGGCACGTTGGTACATGTGCAATGCGTCTTCGATCTTTCCTTGGGATTCATAGACAGTGCCGAGATTATTAGCGGTGATGGTAGTTGATGTGTGGTGAGGACCGTGGAGCTTCTCGAAGCCAGCCATTGCTCTTTTGTACATTGCCTCTGCCCGGCCAAGTTCGTTAAGATTTGTATACAAAAGCCCCAGGTTGTTCAGTGTGTCAAGCGTGGAGGAGTGGGTTTTGCCCAAAGCGTTTTCGTAGCCTGTTAGTGCCATCTTGAGCATCTTTTCCGCCTCGGGCAGCTTGTTCATCCTTGTATAAAGGAAACCAAGAGTGTTGGCAGAGTCCAAGGTTGATACGTGTTTCCCGCCCAGAGTTTCCTGTCTCCCCGATAATGCACGTCGGCACGCTCTTTCCGCATCGTCGTATTTGCCTCGATTCGTATAAACAAGTCCGAGATTATTGACTGTCTCAAGGGTCCAACGATCGTCAGACCCTAACAGCCTTTCTCTGCCCATAAGGGCATGCTGATACGATTTCTCGGCTTCCCTGAGGCGCCCCTGACCTAGGAATAGACAGCCCAGGTTATGAACGGAATCGTAGACCTCAACCTTTTTAGGCACTGACCAAGTTTCCAGGAGGCGCAGCATCCGAGTAGCATGTGGCAGAAGCCGCTGCTGGTAATATGACTCTTCCCTCTCGCCCTCGATAGGTGGAGCGTGTCCCAGAGAGCCCAGTACTGTGGCCTTCAACGTGTCCAATTTCTCTGAACATTTAATGTCATCAGAGGCGTTTAGGCACCAGTCTTGGACAACCGGATGCATTGAATAACCACCGCCGCCCTCATTGGATTGCAGCATTGAGAAACTCAGCAAGGGCCTCATAGTGGCAACAAATGAGAGCTCAGTTAAGGTCACTGCCAAAAGCCAGTCAGGTGCATCGGGCAACTTAGCACCACCGCGCACAAGCTCGTACCAAATGTCATTGTTATCATAGACGGCAAGCAACGGAAGAAGGCGCGCAGCGGCTGGATGGGTGTCCTGAAGTTTCTCCAACGTGACCTTCCAGGTAACCAGTAGATTCCCGTGTGGATAGTTGGGGGAGGTGGTAGAGTCAGCCATGAGGTCACGCCACGAGGCCCTATAGTGTCGCAAGTATTGAGATATGCTCATCCCTGTTTGACAGATGTAGGAGCCCGCTAATGACAGGGCTAACGGTAGGCCACCAAGGCAGTCGGCAAGTTGCTGCATGTCTACATTGGCGAGTCAGAACGAGCTTTGCACACGGAGACTGAAAGCTGTACCTGGATTCAATTTTTGTTTATTCATCTGCGCAGTATCGTAGCACGAACTCCGGGACAGTAGTAACATAGAATCGTCCGGACTCAATCTTGGGATAGAGTATCCTTCGCCCAGTTCGGACAATTGTGGCCGTCGACTTGTAATGATGATAGAGCCCTGATCTGCCTTTGGGAAGAACTGTTCAATATTATATCCGTCTCCAAGGCCATTTGCATCCAAGACCGGGGGGTAATCGTCAACATTGTCGAAAATGATGAGCCATTGAAAGTTGCCATCTATCGAGAGCCAATTCAACATGACCTGTGCCCTTTGCTCTAGCTCAGCTTCGTCAGTCGTGGCAGCTGCAGTGAGTCCCTCGGCAACGCCCAAAGATGCTGACGCCATGGACCGGATGAGAGTGTCTTTGCTTTGAGCGTTGAACCAAAACACCGACGTAAAATCATTCTTGTGGATTCTCGCAAATCGGATGGCGAGCTGCGTCTTCCCCATGCCGCCCAGTCCATGCAATACGACAATCTTGCGCATTGGTGAGCTTAATGGCTGTAGTCGATCCCATAGAAGACTCAGATCCTCCTTACGTCCAATAAATTTCTCAATGGCAGGTACGTCCCGTAGATTCAACGGGACTCGGAACTTGCTTGCTGTCAATATACAAGGGCCATTAGCCGATCTGCGAATATGCAAAAATGCATAAATATCAATGAATAGGAGGCTGACATACCAGAATTGAACACAACATCGCTCGCCACCAGCGCTTGTTTGGTCCTATAGCCAGACACTACCAACAAGAGCTCTTTAGTAAATGCTGCCGCGGCGGCAGATGCATATCCCTGCCACGCCTTATTCTTGTGAGAATCCGCATAGTCACAGATTCCACGGATTACCAGGCTTGGGAAGGAATTCATCAGACCAGCAGCCTCCATTTCGACGCAGAGAGCACCCAGTTCTCTACCCAGTTTATCTCGGAGTTTCGCATCCTTGACCACTTGATTCCCGGAAGCGACCAGCCCGTAATGGATGATAGGGATATCAGGCCGGTTTCGAGTTGGGCGAGTGACGACCCTTGTACAATCGCAAGATGCGCAGGTGTCGGAGCTGGGATCGACGTGGCTATGCTCAGCCTCGTATAAACAATCCTTCTGGGTCGGTCGCTCAAAGGGGGATTGCCCCGGGGGTTCGGCTTGCAGCTGTGTCAGAATATGCGCGTACCGTCCTCGACTGGTGATGGAGTTGGCCTGAAGTTTTGAGAGGGCAGTTAAAAGTACCTGGGGTGGATGGTTAAGTATGCCTGTCCGCTTGACCCTGCCTTCGTGGGCTTTGCCAAAATCGTACTGCACCACTCCTGCATGTGTCGGCGTCGGTTTACTGACAACAATGTCCCCAAGTCGGATGTCCGCAGTGTCACTGGGGATTCCGCCTCCAATTCCAACCATCAGACCGAAACGAATAGAATGGAATGTTGACAGCAACCACATCGCGACCGCAGCGGCAGACGTTGATCCGTATATGCCACTCGGCAAGCACGCAATAACAATGTTGTGGTCACCAACTCGACCTAATGTATAGTTATTCAAATCATTCCGGGCGACAGGAAGGCATTCATGGACTTCGTCAAGAAGCGACTGTGCTGCTGCCATCTCGATCGGCAACGCGCATATCCAACCCACGGTGTAGTCGTCGTGCGACAGACGGATTTTGGCCGCCATGACGAAGCAATAACAGTCGGCCAGGTGGAAAATGAGTATTCATGGGGGTTTGGAGACCTTGATATCGTTCATCGAAGAAGAGTAGGGGTTCGAGAGAGGTGCTGGTAAGAAAGACTGAAGGTGCGCGGGGTAAGCAACCGGTACGAGGCTGAATTTCGAGCGGCATTCATGCATTTCCTGCACTCGTAAGTGGTCGATGCCCAATGGCCCCGACCGGGGTTGTCAGAGCGCAAGGCTATTCAGTCAGTAGACCAACTGTGGTAGCAGCGAGAAACATGGGAATATTTCGCGGGCAGCGCGGGAGTTGCCGATTTCCACGACGACCAAATTAGGAAAGAGCCACCCCCACCCGAAGACATCACGTGATGTCTCGAGGGTCTAACACGTTGTCCGCCCGTATCCGTAGAGTATAGGTAGATTACTCTCGCAGATGGCTGGGCTTTCGAAGGGGCCTTCAAGATCAGATTTTCTTTTCCCTGCTTCAACCATATGCCCTGGCTCTTCTTTCCATCGTCTGTTGGGTCTTACAAACACACCGATGATGACGATGATGATGATGATGATGATGCTCGCCGCACAGAGTTCTTGAAGTTTAGAGTCAACGGAGTACGGATACTGACGCCCACTGAGAAGAATCCTTTTGACAAACCTGCACTGCCGCACTGGGCTGTTAGTCGCCAGATCCTTTCGGTCGCACCAATGGGGGATCGAGTTGTCTATTGTTAGTTTGTCACTGGGGGCCATCGCCTAGACACAAATGGCATACCCAGCCGACATCATGACACTGGATATCTCACTCAGGATCATCCCTGCAAAATCATGGAGGTTGTCGTAGCCTCGCGAATTGCCAAATTTATCTCCCATGTTAAGCGCCAGCCTTGTCTCGACCCCTGCCCATAAAATGGCAGAAATGCCGATTCCCACCTTTGCAATGACTCTGTATCAACCAACTAACAATGTCGATTAATTGTTCCTCCGCCTGGCAGTGGGAGCACGCCAAAAATGGCAGCGTGGAGTTTGATGCCGACATTGTCGGTCCGGGGGTAGGTACTCCTGATATCCTCTTCAGTCGACTCTCACTGATAGCAACAGGTTATCGCCAGTTTTATTGCAGCTGCTCTGACTGCTCTGATCTCGCTTGTAGTCGCGTATGCTACGTTTTCAATCCCAACCGAGCTGATCAATGACATCGACGGGGTCATCGCTCGCGGTCTTCGCGCCACCTTTACCTTCCTGCGCACTCTCGTACACATACCGAGCATCGCAAAGACAGAAGGTGAAGAGGCCCGAGATGAACGCATCAAAGTCTTCCAGACCTTTATGCTGTCAATCAGCGATCAAGTCCTTGTGTCCGAAATGGCCATTTTGATAGCCACATTTGCCAAATACGAGGATATCACGATCTACTCGGTCAACGTGATAGTAGCCCTTGGCTGTCTTGCATCAACGGTCCATCTCGCCATGATGCCCCTCCTGGTCCGGCAAATGCGAAAACATCGCGTCATCAAAGCGTCGAGATCTATCTCAATGGTTATCGCAGCTATCTTGCTAGTCGTACTTCTAATCTTTCAAATCAACGACACCTGGGGCGACGGAACGCACATCTACTTCCGGTGCGCGCTTCACGACTGGAAGAAGGACAGTTATTATTTGGCCGCCAACTGGATAGGTTTCGCAGTCCAGCTGCTAGTCCCAATCTTCATCATCTACGCCAACTACGAAATCATCCGCCTCCTCTACTCCAGAAGGCCAGATGGCGAGCCAGAGAGTGCCAGGGAAGATCCTGCGACAGCCAATCCAACAAGAAGGCGCAATCGTGTTTCTCGCATGTATAACCAATTCTCAGAGATGCGCACATACTCCCAACAATCCCAGATGCGAAGATTCTGGGCACGGCATAAAGCTCGCACGGTTATACAAAAGAATTTGAGCCTAAAGGAGCAAAGACAGGAGGCATTCTTTATAGCCCAAACCTGGGTCTTCCATGAATGCCAGGAGTCCTTCTTCTGGAGAATTCTTTGGCTCCTCTCCGGAAATCTGTATGGCCTTTTTGATGTTCTGAGTGCTAGATCCAACTCAGATGGCATCTCGGGCGACCGTGACAGTATGGGTTATGGCCAGATTGTGCCCCTGGTCCTTTTGATCCTCCCCATATTTGCGGTGATCCAGAGTATATATGGTTCTTGTGCTCTACCTCACTAACTGTGGTCTTACTGACGTGGTAGCAGATTATCGCGATCGTATCAAAGACTCACGGGAGCAAACGGACTCAACAGAGGAACATCCGACACCATCGGAGGATACACCCCATACTATAACCACTCATTCCCAAATGGGCCTTGTTCGTGTCCACACCGCAGACTATACCGGCACATTGTCACGCTCAGCAACCATCGCAACGGCACCAGGCCCCTCGAGCTCAGTCCGCCGCCGGCAAACTGGACTCTCCAACGGCAACAGCCCAAGGCTCAACGACGAGATCATGATGACGGTGTTCTCGTCTCCCACTTTACCCCCTCCCGAAGACGAAGTGTACACCCGAACTGGCGTGGACAGATCTTTACGGCAGTGGGCACTTCACGACAAGTACGAGGAGATGCCATTTGTATCGGTATCTGCCCTCATTCATTCGGTCTTCATGCTCCTCTTTGTTAGTATATACGGTTGGGGTATGACGACCGGCTACTATCACCTGGTGCTTACGCTGAATATGATTCTGATTATTATCATGGCTCTGAGGGTCTCCGGCTCGGTCTATTTCTGGATGTTCGGTCGAAAGCACAAGGATCTGTTTCGGGAGGATCATCTGGCGTCTCGGGAAGGGCAAGCGACTGCCGATCATAGTCAGAGGATGATGTATGCTCATGGTGCCGAGGCGGCGGCTGAAGAGGACGAGGAATAACTGGCATCTATGTGATTGCCATGCGGGTCTCGCCTCCCTTGAGCTCCTGCATAGGTAACAAAGTTTCCTTTCTAGTTCGCTTGAGGGGCTGCTTCCAATGTTCACGCAACGGGCAACTACACTAAACTACACGATCCTTCATCGGACCAGGAGACGATAAACTGCTTTGTCGAGGACACAGTTCAGGGAGCTCTCACTTCGACCTCATACTTGCGACAATCAAGAAACAGCAAGCCGACGTATATCAATTGGGCAGATCGACTCTCTTCCTCCTTAACACCTGCAACTTCTTCCTTTACCTCTATTGTTTCAACTCCAACTGGCGCTCTTATTTTCCTTACTACGACCTTGGCTATTGACGATATCCACCTCACACGCCAATTATATAGATGCCATTGTTTGAATCATCACGCCTGGATACCCGCAGACCCACCAACTACAACCAGTGGATTCAGTGCCACCAAATCTCGCTGCACCAAGAACGCACGCATGGCATCGACAAGTCCCTGGCAGCGAGCCGGTCTAAAACGCCTCTTAGAGGATGAAGACAACCTCGTCGATGATCCGGTCCGGAAGAGACTGAAGATGGAAATTGACTTCGAGGTGCGACAACTGATCATCCCAGCCAACGGGCATTGTTCGGTGAAACGTATGTCCCACCACCATTAAACCATAAGACCAAAAGAATTAACATAACCTTGCAGACGAGTACTCCGTATACGTCGACGAATACAAACATCCCTGGGACGCGAAGCTTGTCCACAGCGTCGCCGGAGCAAAAGATAACGACTTTTATCACCTGCAATTGCTGATACACAAATCAAGACAGAAGTACATCACATGGGTAGGGCAGGGCCTGATAGGGCAGCAGCCCAGGGAGTTCAAGCCCAAGCCGACATCAGATCTTATCAAGGGCAAGGCAGAATTCGAGAAGAAGTTCATGACTCAGACCGGCTATTCCTGGTGGGAGCGGTTTCAACCACCAGCCTCCAGCTCCGGCAAGGGCTTCCGCTTTATACCACCGAGCTATGTGGTTCGCAATCAGTTTGACCCCCCATTCAACTTTGAGAGTGCCAGAAATATTGCCTATAACATTCCGCTACCGGAATGCACATTGCCTGCTGCGATTCAAGGGGTAATGGCGCTTATTCTGGACAAGAGTCAGCTTTTAGCCGGAACAGTTGATTATGATGCTCAGAAACTGCCACTCGGGGTCTTGAACACTCAAACTCTGGTCAGCGGATGGCGAGTCCTGAACGAGTTGGAAAATTCACTCGATAGCGTGCAAGCTTCGGCAATGACTCCTGCGGCCCTCAGCAGTCAGTACTACAGTATCATCCCCCATGTCTTTGGATATACATACACCCCGGTGATCAGCACACGAACTCAGATTGTAACAGAAAGAAAACTTCTGGAGGAACTCTTCAATGCATTAACTGCAAGAGACATCATTGACGGCCCGAAGAGCGATTACACACATCCCCTTGAGGTTGGACTCCGGAAATTGAAGCTGAAACAATTCCAGGTTTGTAAGTACACCTTATCAGTCTTATCCCAGTTAAGACAACCCTGACACCTTCCAGTAAATCACAATTCCAACGAATTCCTCCAGATCGAAGCCTATTACACCAGTACAATCAATCCGCACAGTGGCACTCTCTACAAGGTACGATTGTAGCATGCACACACTAAGTTCTTCCTTGCTCTCAAAATCCATCTAACACCCAGCAGATCATCGACATCTTCCACATCGAACGCCCCAGAGAAGAAAGCCGGTACACCAACTCACTCTACTCGCGCCACCCCCAAAGCAACAGACGCCTCTTGTGGCACGGATCCAAAACAGTCAACTTCGCCAGTATCCTCAGCGGCGGTCTCCGCATCCAGCCTAAGGGCATCGCGCGCCGTGGCACAACACTCGGGAAGGGCGTCTACTTCTCCGATAATGCCTGGGTCTCGCTGCAGTACTGCGCGGCCGCAACTGTGCCACCAACAGACACAGACACAGCGCTGCTGCTCCTAGCCGATGTTGAGCTGGGCGAGTCGCAGGTGCTTACTGGAGCTAGCCCGCTTCTACGGCCTGGCTTCAAGCCCACGACGGACTCCACGCTGTGGAACCAGTCGAATTACGCCATCACCACGTTCCAGGACGGGGAGCATATTCATCCGCGTCTGGCAGGAGTGAAGGTGCCGTATCGGCGATGGCCAGAGCAGGTTCTTTATTATTGGCCAACTGAGTATGCGGTTTATAATCTTGCGCAGATTCGGCTGAGGTATCTTGTTTTTGTGAAGAGGGGCTAGATATTGGGATCAGAACGTTTGTGATGCGCGATAAATCTACGCCTCCCGGGTGGCAGCTAGCCTTCTTTTCCAATGATAGTGCCGGTTTGATTACAGCAAGACGAGGAATTGCTGCATTGGTTTGGGCATTTGAGGGTAGCGATTGGCGATTATTGGTTCATTGCATGTGCCCAGGCTCCAGGCGTTTCCGATTCCAGTAATGCCCTAGACCAAGCGATTGACAGGCTACAATTTAGACCAGATGGTATTCAATTTGTTATCCACGCTCGATTTGTCTTCCAAGTCACGGTGTAAAGCAGGAATATCTACTAACTGACTTACACTTGGATATTTGCTGCCTCTGGGTCTTTCCTTATATTAGTACAGCCACTACTTGCTTGGGCCTTTCTCTTCTTCGTCTCATGCCTGAGTGTACTTGAACCTGCACATGAAATTGAGGCATGCCCTTCCCTGCCCTCCAGGTTTCCTAAGGACAGCCCAACAGCGCACACTCCGACCTAATGGCACTGCAACGCACTTTGCTCTATAGATCTACTATGCCTTGTGCTATTCCATTTGGTAAGTGTCTGTTTCGTTGCTGGGGTCAGCTCCTTTGCCCGTAGAACCTCATGGAATGTTTGCACTTATCGATAACTTCTTTGAGGTAGATGTCGGCTAAAAATTGTCCAAAGGAAACTGGCTGCATCTAACAAACATTACAATCAGAAACTCCCACCATGCTCTGTCGTAGTCTCCTGCGTTCTCCTTTCCCGTCGTCTTCGCTTCCTCCCACGCTCCATCGTTGCCCAACATTTCCAGCTACGCTCTGGTATTCGTCACGATATCACTGTGAACCTATTACTCCCGTGCTTGTACATTCTTCATCAGGATTTCCTATCACGAGACCAAGATGGAAAAGCAAAGACGGAACGCGCCCTAGGGCCGTCACAATTCATCGTGCAGCTGCGTCCGATCAAGAGTGTGAGCTAACTCCCGGACAAGTTGATATGCTTGCGCTTTACTTTGAATATCTGACGCGGATGGTATGTTATTTTTGCCCTTAATAATAATTGTGGTTGGGGTGGCTTTACATCAGGGTTTGGGGAGGTTTTTAACACGAGTGCTAGGACTGTGAAACTAATTGGAGCCGTACTCTGGAGTTTACAATGGCTCGGGATTTCATTCTTATTCTTGGTGCGAGGGTCGGGGGCTGGCCCAGTGCCATGGATCGCATGGAGGCGAAGGCAATGTATTTTTCTTCGGTGATCCTCATGCGGTGAGAGTCCACCCTACCTAGGTAGGTAGGAAGGAGATCTAGTAAGAGATGCAGGTCCTTTCTTAACATTTTCCATTTTGTGTTTATTCTGGCAGGAGTGCGTGTTTCTTTGTGTCAGGGCGAAGAATGTCTAGTTCTTCCTAAAAGGACAATTACGGAGTGGTAAAGCATTCAGGTAATAGATATGTTATGGCAAGATCCATTTCTCTATAGTACCCCTCTTCATGTTCCAAAGTTACATCTAGATATCACAGCTTGGCTTTTGTGAAAGTTGTGGCACAAATTCTTAAACCTTAATAACAGGGAGTTGTTCAGACAGACACACTCTCCAGCTGGTTCAGCCAATTTGCACGACATCTGCCTAGCTGCAGACTATTCCTGCAGTATATTGCGCAGCCATGGTGCATTGACCTTAAGTAAGGGGGGTCGGCCTTGGCCAGAGCATCCATAGATGCGTAACAATGCCTTGATTTTGACTAGCTTGTCACAGGATCTCAAAGGGATAAAGTCGTCCTTCATGGAATTTTTTTTACAAATGCGCCTCGAGATTGGGGCCAATAGGCCAATGCGCGCAAGTTGACACATTCAGCAATGACCAAAAACACCTTGGATCTATCATGCTTAAGGACATGTCTGTGTAGACTTAGCGTGAAAGAGTGGTTGGGCCAAGGGGTAAAACAGCTAAGCCCTTCTATCCTCACACTGGCTATTCAGATATGCCCTAAAAAGACTAGCTACCTATAACTGCTTCACTGACATGATGTGGCGATATGCGCATGTCCTACCACTCCCAGACTTGCAGATTCATACAACAGACAAACGGCAGTTGTCCGCGACTTGACTTTCTTATAATAATCCCGTTCGCTCTACGCCAAATCACAAAAAGTTATGGATAAACCTAAAAACCACCGCCAGATTGTAGTTGATAAACCCAACCGCCCCATTGACCCACTGCATCCGCTCCTTCGAACATGGATGTCCAGCCAACACCATGCTTTGGGTATTGAATTTTTCAAATTCGTGATCACCTGTAGGAGGAATACCGACCCACCTCTCAGTCTACACTAATCCACCTGGAGCCAATGTCGAGGTAGAAAATTTTTACTTCATAGTTTCATAACTAAACTAGCTATCATTGCTGGCTAAATTCCCTCTAAGAACCCTTTCTCTGCATCCTTTCCTATATCTTGCATTATCAATGGCTTTGTATTCCACACTTGCGCACCTCTCTACCAGTCCGAGATCTACAAATAAACACTCTGAAGCAAACAACTGCTTGTTATAACGATAATAATAAAGCACTAATATGGTGTGCGTATCACCCCACCCCGGCATCAAAACACCCATTCTCCAAAGAAAAAAAGAAAGAAAAAAGAAAAAGGCACCCGGCCACCACCTCCAAAACAAAAGAAAAGACCAAAAGAATATCTCCCAGCCGTTCTTTACCCGTGTTTCATGGTTGGAAGACAACAGGCAGGTATCTCCCACCTGCCGCATGATAAAGCACATTGTTGATGGGACTTAAAATACAAACCTTAATGCCTCTTGGGCATTATGAGAACAATGCACACAGTATCCAGCAGCAAAGAACCTGAAAACCATTTTTCCTCAATATTGTTACAAATAAACAAAGCACTGGCATTCCTTGAGTGATGTTGAAAGCCCATTTATCCAAGTGCAATCCTGAAATCAAGTCGAAGCCTTGGAGTCAGGATAAATACTGCTACTAGACCCCCTTCTTCGAATTCCATCACCATTGACTTCCGATATCTTCACACTACTCCAACTGTTATTCAACATACCTACCCAGCATACCATCATAAAACCAACAGCCCATCCTTTAGGTACTGGTATCATAACTGACTATCCACTAGGACCACAAGATGCCTTCTTCAAAGATCACCAACCGCGTATCAACCGCCGCTTCCCCACGCTCAGGTTGGACTCTCATCAGCGCCCTGATCAAATTGTATGATGCGATTGAGGCAAAGAAAGGTTGTCAGTTGACGCCCGAGGAGGTTAAGGCTCTTTACGAATACATGGAGGGTTTTAATGAGCATTAGGTTTACGAAGATCTCTTCTTTGAGCTGGTAAGCTCGGCGCTATTGGTGCTGACTTGGCGTAGGTTTTAGTATGGAGAGGAGGACCTGTGAAGGAGGTGATGAGGGATTGAACGGAGACGGGGATTGGGAAATTGTTAGTAGGTGGATATAATAAACACCAATCAATGCGACTATGGATAATCTGGTTTAACGGGATGCAATTTTAACCAACATTAGGAAATCGGTTTCAGCTACCATAGTATACTAATGACACAGCTTGAGGTCTTATCAAACCCAGGTAGGCACAATGATATGGCCTCGGGACACTGCCATGTGAGTCGGGGTGGCTATTCTGAAGTTCTCGTAGGTCGAATAGTGAGGTTAATGCTCGCACGTACAATCATTCAGCACCCCGACCTAGCGCCAGGGTACACCATGCGGAAGGCCCGGAGCTGGGAAGTAAAGTACTTACCAGATTAGACCCTTTACCGTGACTACATCCATGTACATCACGGTTTCCCTATCCGACCTTAGGCGCCGTTTAATGCATCTTTCACGAATCACAAATAGTGGAATGGGCCATTGTTGAGATAATATCTACGTCAAAGGCAACCATTGTGCCCGATTTTTGTAACAGGGAGAAGGGCGGGAGGTTCTTGGAGAAAATATATGGTAGTTTAAATCGTCTCAACGGGTTCAAAGAAACGCATGAAAGATTCTTCGGAGCCCTTCTCCTCATTGTCCTAAGATGTCTTCCTTCTTCAGGGAGAGGCTGAAGTTGCATGGAAGATAAATGCCCCGGCTACACCCGATTCTGTGCACCTTGCCTTATACTGCCTTCCAGCAGGCTGTAAGCACAAACAAAATCTTCCCATTACTCCCCTTTTTAACCACCATAGCAGCTTCAACAAGGAAAATGTCATGGGGTCGCAGAAACAGGAGCAATCCCACTCCCAATTCCAATCCCAACCCCGCTTCCCCATTCGATCTCCTCGAAGTGCACAACTGGGCGATAGACTTCACGGCCGCCGTGGCTCATATCCATCTTGCAGCTGGGCTCCAGCAGGTCTGCGATCTAACCCCGGAGCAGGTCAACGGGCTTGCTTCGTATTTTCTGTGTCCGAAATGCTTGGTATGTTTTTTTTTCCCCTATTTAGTATTGGAGGTTGTTAGTTTTGGACGAGGACTTTCAGAAGTACTAACGATCTTGGTAGTTTGAGGAAGTGTACTGGACTGTTGCTATCGAGTTCATCGGTGCCCGAGAGGCGATTGTGAGAGCCAGTGAGAGCGGCAGGGGGCACCGCTTGGAGGTTCGGGAGGTGCAGGCCATGTCGCGTTTCTTCCGTGTTAGGAATTCGTTGTCGAACCGTCCTTTATATGCAGAACCCTAGGCATACTGTGCTAAAAGGGATATGATATGCGGTAGAATCTCCATATTCAACTAATATATACAACACTTTCCCAAGCAGTATTCCGCTCCAACTTGTGTTCAATATGTGTAAAATTCCCTGGTGATGCTGTAGGGAGAGCTGAACGTGATACCACGTGTCCTCGCTCTAACAATGCCCTCTCTGAACTAGGTAGAACTACTCGTACCCGTATACTCCATGACTACCTAGGTGCGATAGATGACTAGTCACATAATTTTTACGCATAACTGGGACAGATGGTCGAGCACCAATCAAGCCAATGTAATAGGACGCCTGACCATGCACCTTAGGTAGGAACCGGCAAATGTGCACAGGCTCAAACTCTTAGCTGTTCTACCCATGTGGTACAAGCCAACCTTGGAAGCCCCTTTGTCTATAGAAAGTCGCGACCCTTCTAGAATCCCAGAGCAGCTTCAGTCAAATCCATGTCGTCTGCCCAGCCCTCTCTTCTCTCTTACACAGACAGACAGCACTATCTCAGCATCAGCTTCCCAGTGCCCAGCTTTTGATGCTCTTCATTTGAAATCTATATAGTACCAGCTCCCGCCACACCGATCAGTTACATCCTCTTCTGCTATCAACGCGCACGCGAATACAGCTACTCTAGCCACACGTGCAACAGTCATCCACTACACACAACCTCCAGCTGAAGCCTTTCCTTCATACCATACCTAATCAAAATGCGTCCTCCGTCCATACCTCTCAATCAGAATACTCAAACCACCCGCAATGCACAAACAAATTAACAAACCCGCCGCCGCCGTCGTCGTCATCGTCGGCATGCAGCTGCCTCCGCAACAGCCCGAACCCAAACCACTGCAACTGCAGCCTCCAACAGCCCGGGCAGCAGTAACCGCAACCGACTCTAGATCCAGACCAGCCATTCGAATGAGAACGCCAGCGGGAACGTAAATAGCACCCGCAACGAGCATAACGACAACCACAGCCAAGCCCAAGCCGAACCAAACACCCACACTCACAACCAGTCACGCCCATCCCGCCAATGACTCCGATGCCCACGCAGACGCTCACACATGCGGCCTGATGGCAGTAGACTGGGCGGTAAATCTAATTGCGGCGCTGGGGATCATTCGGACGGCGTCGGATTCGGGGCGGCGGTGTACGCTGTCGTGGAGGCAGGCGAATGCCTTGCTTTCGTATTTGGATGCCATGGCTGTGCGGAGGCAGCGTGAGTGGTTAAGTACCATAGGGTTTACGCGGGGGCTTCGGTGGACGTGGTATACTGACTTGGGTGTTTCCTGTAAAA
Organism: Aspergillus multicolor; assembly: GCF_047715735.1. Taxonomy (NCBI): domain Eukaryota; kingdom Fungi; phylum Ascomycota; class Eurotiomycetes; order Eurotiales; family Aspergillaceae; genus Aspergillus; species Aspergillus multicolor. The sequence continues at coordinate 2,241,331 of NW_027395954.1, read as the reverse complement.
CGAGCGAGGGGACGAGGGTGATAGTGAGACTGTTGAGGATCGGCATGGAGGGCAGTAAGGGCTCAATATATAGAACTGACTGCCCAGGATATGTTGGAATCGAATGTGGTGATTTTAGGGATGGGCATGAGGCTATGGTATGCGTTGACAGCAAGGTTGAGAAATGCACATGGTCAGACGCCCTGCGGAGTGTGTGAGACAATAACTGGACTCAGGTACGCAGTCCAGGCTACGTTCGAATTGACTCTTTACTCTCCGAGACACTGTTCCAAGCCTCCTCTACTACCTTAGACATGGTTTCATGTTTGTCCTAACCGCAGACACACTGTTCCAGCCGTAGCCGGGTACCCGAGACACTGTTTCTACCCTATTCTGACCTTATAAGACGCCGTTCTGAGTTGAAGTCGACCATACAAGGCATCTCCGCGCTCTGTCTTAAGCACAACCAAACCAAAACAATGCTTAACCAGACGCCTAATCCAGCATGCCGTCGGAAGTACCCCAACACCATCCAACCCGCGCGAAGTACCTATTGATATGAGCATGACATACGGTAGGGCACTGCGGCCGCAAGTGTTCGTCAGGCTTCACGGGAACAGCGCCTGTATCCATGACTATAGATCCTGTGTTCTCACATTCAAGATACCGACTGGCAGTCTCCAAAATTCACCACCACCACTCCTCACGCGAACGAGTGCTCATATCTTACTCCTCCAATCCCACTTATAACCCAAACAAGCCCACCTAGCAACCACAAAAAGCAACACGGCAACGATTAGCATAACCCCCAAATACACAACAACCATATGCGCCCCGATCTTCTCCAGCATCTCTCCGCCGATCGGGATACAGATAAGCGTCCTAGACTCGTCAGCAATCCAACCCACAAACCCACAAACCCCCATTATGGAGCATGATGGAAAAGGGGACAGCATACGCAAACGCAACAAGCCCATACAACGTCCCAAAGCGCATCCCCGTCTCCTTGGCAGGCGAAATCTGCCTCACACAAACAGGCGCCAGACAAATAAACGACCCGGAGACGAACCCGTACGTCGCGCAGAAGATGTACAGCCCCGGCAGGGAGTTGCTGAAGGGGTACAAGATTGCGAAGATGAGGATTATGGCGAGGGCGACGAGGAGGATTAGCACGTTCAGTCGCCCGTATTTGTCGGCCACGCGCCCGCTTACGAGGCGGCCGAGGGAGTTGCAGCTATAAGTACCTGTCAGAACGTGGACAGGTTTTGGATGATGGGAATAGGGGAGGGGGTCGTACACGTTCAGCACAACGAGGAGGTTCACGCTCGATGCGGTGCTGAAACCTTGTGCCACGACGTAGGAAGGTAGGATACCGAGGAGACCGAAGACGACGAGCTCGAGACCTACTCAGTACACAACAATGTCAGCAAACCCATCCATGTCCCAAGCAACACATCCCAAACCTAGGAAGGCAGACATACAAAACGTCGCCGCACTCAACCAACTAAACCTCGCATCCCGAAAACACCTAATATCAAACGCGGCCTTGGGCCTCCCATTCCGCGGCAGACGGCTCTTAACCAGGAATGTGGCCGATCCACAGAGGACAAAAACCACCAGCGCCGTGACTCGCATCCCCCACTTAAAGCCTACACTCGCCCAGGTTTCCCTCAGGATATACGGGAACACGACACCTCCTAACCCCGCACCCGCCATCGCCGTCCCGATCGCCATACCCGCGCGCGCGTAGAACCAGTGCGGGATGCAGGACATGCCGACGTTGGAAATTACGGCGGCGCCAATTCCCGAGACGATTCCGAAGCAGACAATGAAGTGCCAGTAGGCTGTGCACTGCGCCGTCAGCAGGACGCCGAGGGAATAGATTGCTGTGCCGGTGGCGACGAGTTCCTTGGGTCCGTAGGCGTCGAAGAGAGGCCCGACGAAGACGCCGAGGATGAGAGAGACGAAGGTGAAGACTCCTGAGATCCAGCCAACGTCCCGGGTGGAATAGGACGACAGCTGGTGGGTTTCGAGGTAGGATTGCAGCACGCCGACGCTGTTCATTAGGCCGTAGGAGGCCATGAGGAGGAAGAACGAGCCCAGCACTACGAGCCAGGAGCGGACGCCGCCGTCGGGGAAGTCATCGTCGTTATTATTTGGGTCGACGAGGGGTGTACTTGGTTCTGTGGGTGCGTATGAGGGTGAAGATTCGAAGGGGGTTGTCGGGCGCTCGCGGTTAATGGTTCGCGAGGGCTCGGCGAGCTCGTAGCCTGAGCTTGTGTTTGTGACATGGAGATGGGGGGCTTTGGCGTCCATTGCTCTGCTAGCCAGCTTCAATGTGATTGATTGCGATGCGAGGTGGTCGAGGGTGTCAAACGGCCTGAAATATTTACGTCGTGGTGAGTCACAAGACGATCATTGCGGTGTTGCAGTAGGCAGGTCGCAGTGGCAGCGGCTGCAATCAGTCTTCTGCACGCCCTACAGTCATCCCGATCAGGCCGAGTGCAAACTCCGATTGGAAGGGGTCTCCAACCCTTTTTTGGGTGCGCAAGAACCTTGGAAGGCGTCCCCGATCCCGACATGTCGGACCCTGCTCCGACCCTCCACAATCCTTCAAAGCCTGTTCTAGACTCGCTGATCTGGCGGATTGAACCTGATCCTGCGGATTTTATTGGACGGCTTGACCGACTTGACGATTGCTATAGATCACAAGGCCGATCCTGAATGGCGGTGATCCTAAGATGGTCAATCGAGTTCACACAAACCCCCCGGGCCAGTCCTAACTCAGCTTCTAGGTAGTGGGGCGGAAGGCACACACTCTATTTTTTTCGACTCCACTTCCATACAACGATTGTCGGACAAAAATCCGATGCTGGTGGTTTGCTTGCTTGCGATTCGCTTGGATGCCGATTCTGATGCAGTGTGTCTGCATGGCTAGGTGGGTGTGGTAGCTCAGAGGCCGTGGCACATCAGCAAAACGCCGACCCCTGCTCTCCAGGTCCAGACCGATTATTCTAGTCACAAGTAATCGATATAATCAGATCGCTATTTGGCTGATTATAGCGTGCTCCTGAAATTGGTCAACTGCCTAAAGCTAACTAGCTCCTAAGCAAGAACATCCTGCTCTCCATCCTCAGGATAAACCCAGCCCTCGGTGCCGTCACTCGGCCAGCTCAGAATAACCGCCTTCTCACCCTCAAGCTCGAAAGACACAACAACAGAGCGCTCATTATTCAGCGCAAGCTCATAGGTGCCAGGATAGAGGACCCGGTTGCCCCTAACATCCGTCCTAGCGACACTCTCGATCGTCACGGGAACAGTCAGAGTCTGCGAGTCGCCGGGCTCCAATCCACCAAGCCGATCAAAGCCAACAACCCATTTACTTGGGTACGGCGCGGGGCCGGCATTCGTGGTGTTGGCGTACACGAGCGCTGTGTAGTCGGACTCGCGGTCGCCGGTGTTCGTGATCGTCGCCGTGAAGTTCAGGAAGGGCTTTTGCTCGATGTAGTTTGTTCCCGGGTGAGGTGTTGTAAGGAGGGCTTGGATGTTGAAGGGGCCCGCCCTTGTGTTAGCGGTCGTCTCGTTGAAGGTTGTGTAGAAGAGGCCATGGCCGAACTCGTAGATGGGAGTGCCGGTGTACCACATGTATGTCTGCCCGGGGTTGCCGCTGGTCTCATTGGGGCGCAGGTTCATGTCGATGGCCGGGAAGATCTCTGCGTACTCGGCGGGATACTGGGTTGTAACGAGGCGACCAGCGGGTGCGCGCTTACCGGTGACGATATCGACGAGCGCATGACCGCCCGACTGGCCGGGGTATCCGCCCCAGATGAGAGCGTGGACGTTGTCGTTTTCCTTGAGCGAAGAGGAGTCAACCTGGCCACCACCCATCTGGAGGACAATAAGCGGTTTGCCCAGCTCACTGAGTTGTTGGATCAGGTCGAGCTGGTTTCCTGGCCAGGTGATGTTCTGGCGATCCTGGGCTTCGGCTTCGATGGTGTTGTCGATTCCGCCGGCGAAGATGATGGCGTCGGCATCCTGTGCGGCAGAGAGCGCCTCTTCAAAGCCAGCTGTTGAGTCTGACGAGAGGTTTGTGCCCAGAGCGTATGTGACGTCCAGGTCGGATCCGCTAAGTGCGATCAGCGGGCTGATGAGGTATCGGGCCGGGCCGAAGTAGTTGCCCTGCAGCTCGTCGGTGACGTTTGCCCAGGGGCCGATGAGGGCGACGCTCTTGATGTTTTCGGAAAGCGGGAGAGTAGCGCCTTCGTTCTTCAGTAGAACAACTCCCTCAACAGCAGCTTCGTAAGCGATGTTCCAGGCATCTGTGGCGAGGACATCGTCCCAGGTGATATTGCGGTACGGAGAGTCTTCGCCGTCGAAGTATCCTGTTTGAATCAGACTGCTGTAAAGACGGATGACGCCGCGCTCGATGTCCGATCGCGAGACAAGGCTGTCCTCGAATGCATCTTCGAAGTACCACTGGTAGCTCGTTCCGCAGTCGATGTCGGTACCGGCGAGAATCGAGTCGGCAGAAGCAGCGGATTCGTTGCTCGCATAGCCATGCGGGTTCCACACGTTGTACACAGCGCCACAGTCACCAGAGACATAACCGTCCTCGTGGAACTGAAAGGTTTCGCGCAGGAGTGTCTGCAGGAAGAACGAGTTCGCGCAACTAGGAACTCCGTTCACGGCGTTGTACGAGCACATCACACTGCGGACCTTTGCGTCGCGCGAGGCAACGATGAAGGCAGGGGTGTAGTACTCCGACAGCTCCTGCTGGGTAATCTGCATGTTGTTCCCCAGTCGCGAGTGATTGTTCCAGTTCTCGATATCGTAGCCGGCGTAGTGCTTCGCATTGGCGATGATCTTGATTGTCTCGGGATTAACTCCACCCTGCAGCGCAGTAATGTACTCATACCCATACACCGACGCTAGGTGGATATCTTCACCGGGGGTCTCCTGCCCACGACCCCAGACCGGATGACGGAACGTGTTGATGTTGGGCGAGTACACGTCCAGCCCGCCGAGTCCAGCATTACTGAATGCGCGGAGCTGTGTTGACACAACGCTCCCAATCTGCTGGATCAATGTCCGGTTCAGCGCGGCCATCGTCGTAATCGGCATGGGAAACGATGTCGCCCAGCTGAAGTCACCCTCGTCGGGGAACGTCGCGCGCCCGACGCCGTGCAGGGCCTCGCCCCAGACTTGGTAGTTGGGTAGTCCAAGCCGCTCAACACCCAGACCTGTATTACCAGTGTTGTTCACGAGTTCTTCGAAGGTGAAGAGGGAGACGAGGGCTGTGGCACGGTCGCGCGGTGACAGTGTGCGGTCGCAGACGGGCGTGGAGCTTAGAGGGCCACTGCCGCAGTCGGGGAAGGACATGTTGAGGAGCTGCAGGCATTGTGGGAAGAGGTCGGGGTTCGCTTCGACGTTGTAGTCTTCGTAGCTGCTGTTTGCTTGGGACAATGCCGTTGGGAGGGCCGCGAGGGCGGCGATGGAGATAAACGACCTCATTGTGCGCAATGAGCCTTGATCCTTGTAAGCTGATGCTCTGGTCTGCTGTAGGTACCGCGCCGCGTCCTTTATAGGGAGTTCAAACCATAATACGCCGGACTATTGCCGAAGGGTAAAGAGAGCTCCAAGAGCGTAGCGACGATCGCTACGTCGTCCTCCGCAGTTCCAAGAATCGGGCATCTCCAACTGCAGATCCGGGTCTTGGATGCGGGGGAACAGGTATTTAGCCTGAATAGTCGAGCTTCAGGCAGCACTCGATGCGTCCACTTTCACGGTCAGGTTCTCTCTGGTAAACACTACCGACAAGGGCGCGGCTTGGTGGTCTCTCTATCGCAGTGACAAATGCCGTCGCAAGCCCCTGGGAAGCCGCTGGCCTTCAGGATCAACTGCCTTCAGGCTGAATGACGAAGGCGGCGATCTTCCGAGTCCGGCTCTGTGGCGTCACAGTCTGCGCCTCTTTAGCCGGGCCATGTCCGTGCGAGAAGAGGGGTTGGTCTTGGACTCGGGGTCCTGGGGATGAGGCCACCCACGGGGTCCGGCTAAACAGCAAGGGGGTTCTCCGGCGGGACCGGCGGAATCGGCCAGGGTAATATCGAGCAGATTGAGATCACCAACTATACACTTTCCAGGCTGATATATCCAAGAGATTGCTATATACAACAAGAAGTCCAGGTCACTGTCTGACAAATCTAACATCGTGCCTCTTATACAAAGTGCTGCTATCCAAAACCTCTCCAGTGACAGAGCCAATAAAGTCAACCTGAAGGTGAGTCCGGTTCAGAAACCTGATGGTCGAGTACGTATAATCCTCATCGTTCGCAAACTCGGAAAAGTCCAACTGCGAGCTAATTGAGCTCAACCCTTCAATGTTACCCGCACCTCCGGCGACAATGTACATCGGTGCCTTGGGGTCATTCATCCCGTTCGCATCGGCGACGCTGTTGTACACGGGGAGGAACCGCTCGGCGTTGTGCTCGTGTCCGAATACTCCTAGGTCGACGCCGTAGGTATACAGAAGGTCCTCAAAAGCCTCTTGGCAGGGCATGCATGCAGTGCCGGATGTGTACCAAGGGCGGTGACCGGCAACAATGACCCAGGGTGTGACCTCGCGGTCGACACTTGCCAGATCGGCCTTGAGGAAATCCAGCTGCTGGTTCGCAGTTCCAAATGGACCACCGTTCAGGTGAGCGGATCCTCCCTGCCCGTCTGGAGCGTCCTCAAAGTCCGTTTCGGTGTTGATCATGACAATGTGCGCCATTCCGTACTCGAAGGAGTACCAGAACGGCGGTTGGGCGAGTTCAGTGGCTTGGTTGGCAAGGACTTTGGCCGAGTCGTTGGTGGACACGGAGGCGAACCCGGAGGGCATGGTCTGTCCAAAGCGGTGCATGAAGTCGGTAAAGTTCTTCTGACCGTCTGGGCAGAGGCCCGTTGTGTAGGGAAGCTCCTCGCAAGCTGCTTCATGGTTACCGGGACTCGCCATGTACGGCTTGCGGCCGGAGATTGGAGCGAGCTGTGTGTAGAAGTTCTCCAGGATAGCCTGGTAGGCGTTCTCACCGTCCAGTAGGTTGTCGAGGGAGAGGAACCAGTCATCTGCGTAGGCAAAGTCACCCGGGTGGATGACGAATTCATAGTCGTCTACGGTGTTTGCAAGGCGGCCGATGGTGGTGTGATTAAGGGCAGGATCAATGGTAGGGATGGTATCCTTCTTGGTCTTGTCGCCTTGGATCGTGAAGCCGTCCTCGCCGTACACTCCCAGGTCAATGACCGCGTTGATGTTAAACGGAGTCTCATCTCCGGGAGTGCGCGGGCTGACAAAGTGGTCTACCGTGGAGTTCGTCGAGACGATCTTGTAATAGTATGTGGTGCCGGCAGTCAGACCAGTCAGGATGACGACGTTCTCGTAGGTACGAGAGGTCGGGTAGGTGGTAGAGGCGACTGATGCACATATTCGTTGGTCGAGATTGTCGGTTGACGTTCCATACTCGACGCAGGACTCATCCAACTGGGCATACGTGTTCCACCCGATTGAGATTGCTAGCGGATGTTAACATTGGACTAAACGGTGGGCGCGATCTCTCTCACAATCGGGACCATAGATAGCAAGGCGCTGCTGAACCGGCGTCGTCGTGTCCTCCGGGATAGCCGGGTAGTTTGCCTTTGCCACAACGCAAGCCGCCAACAAGGGAGCAGTCCTAAACGCAGTGAAGAGTCTCATTATCGGTGCCGTCAGAAACTCAAGAAGAAATATCCACGGCTGCAGTCTGCTGGTGAGGGCCACTACGGGCGCCGCCACCGCCATATATAGCCCGAAACAGCACTCTCTCAACATATTGATGCAACGTCGCCCATATAGATTAATCTCAGTCGAGCCCCAATCATGAGCGCGCTCATCAGGCACGCCGTCGTTCCTGACCGAGCTACCGTCAGATCTGCAGAAGACGAATCTCAACGGTGGCCGACCAGGAGCGGCGGGGGTCTGCACTAGTGCGGCATAGCGTCCACATGCCCTGCTTGTCGATCATCACTGGCCACTAAAAACCGGGTTTTATTAATCCTCTGCATAAGCTTCAGTTGCCAAGTTGTGCTCCGGCTCTAGCGATGTTCTGGTTCATTACTCCGAGGCTTTCGTATCTTGCAGAAAGCCCATATACCGAAGGATCAGGCACGTATTGCTATTCGATGCCAGGGTTGGCCAGGGGGGAAGCTAACGGTGCAGAAATGCAACCCGCTCGGAGGTGTATACGTTGGGTCCATTGTAGCACAATTTGGACTGAATCGTGCATGAATTCTTGATTTCAATTGATGTTCGAGTATCACGAGTCGACGCGAGCAATTCATGCGTCCTGAATGACCCCCACAATATCCTCCAAGCTTTTTACGATAGCGGTCGGTCTGAATTTCGGGGCCGCGGCATCCGTCCACCCCTTCCCATTGCGATCAACCCATATTGCATTGAGTCCAACACTGCGCGCACCAACAACATCAAATGGGTTCCCACTGACGAGGTAAATATCGCCCTTCTGCGCTGATGACTTTCCAGTTTTCGCAACAAGATGATCGTAGACTGCCCGCGCTGGTTTATACGCCTTTATGCTCTCGACCGAGACGAAATCCCTAAAGAACGCGGCGTGTGGGGAAAGGTCGGGGGAGTTTTGGACGGAGTTCGAGACCATTGACTGAGTGCCGTTGGAGAAAACGAAGGCCGTTACGGTCGGAATCTCTGAAAGCTTGCTCAATGTTGGCTTGACGTCCAGAAAAGTCGAGAGATTATCGTAGGCTTTCATCAAAGATGCGATCGCGTCGTCGGAGAGGAATTCGTCGTGTTCGGCGAGGGCGTGGTTGAGGGCGTTGCGGGTGATGTCGGAGAAAGGCTCGTAGGTTCCTAACGAGTGTCAACTACAATCCCTCATGATCTGTGCACATAGTTAGAAGTAGCATACCCATGCTATTCAATCGCCAAGTGTATTCTAGCTGATACCGACGCCATAGACTAGAAATGGACTGCGCTTTGTCCGGAAAGTGCGATTCCAGCTCCTTGGCGATGGACTCCGTCGAAAGCAGCGTTCCATAAAGGTCAAACGCGAGAATCTTCTTGTCCGCGGCCATTCTGTTCTCTTTAGGCTTCTGGAAGATGAATTGAGAGATGAAGAAGTGCGATTGCGGACTCCAAATTTGAGTGGTGTTGAGTCTGTTGACAATAATTGCGGGGAAGTAAAGATGACCTCATCGCCGACCGACCGGACCGGGCTTCCGCAACAACCAACGGCGACGGCAACAGCGACATTTTCTCAATTCCATAGGGTCGGAAGTAATCCTTTGTGCTACAGTCCAGTAATGCCTAGGTGCTGTAGTCGTACGAAAATTATTGGCCAGTCCGCGATCATCCTACTGCTTAGGTCTTGCCAAGCTGCAGCTAAACCCATGATCGACAATATATAGTTCTACCGCTGATACTGCTATAAGTGTGTAACTACAACGTTCTTCCAGGTTGATTTGTACCCAACAAGACGAACGGTCGTACATTTCGTAGTTTAGATGCGACCATATTCATTGAGTCCGTCACATTACTAGAAGACTATACGATTTCCCGAGGTCGGGGCAAGTTAAGCTTAACGACGTAGTATAAAAGGATTGCAATTAGTGCTCACAAAGCGAAAACGATCCAATCTGATAAGCTTGGTTATGCTCCTCAGCTTTGAGTCCCCGCTCTTGCATAAGCTCTAGCCTGAGAGCCTTTGCCTCCTCCATAGTCATCACGTATCCCGGCACTGCCCCTCCTTCACCCTGAGATAGGACTTGCTGAGGGTCTCCCTGAGACTGGTCTTGCTTCTCACGCCAGTCTTCTCGCTGAGGGGGAACATTGGCGGAGGAGATGATGCGATGATGAGGGTCAACAAGGAACAGAGCAAGAATCTTGCGGTGACCGGATTTGGAACGATCGGCTAGAGAGAACGGAGAGACCCGATGTTGAAGTTTGTTCGGAAAGGTGATGAGACGGCCTTCTTTTGACTCCACGCTGCCAAGATCCTGCGTGACCAGGCCATCATTCCAGCCGTCAACGTCGTCGGGAAAGCCGTAGATCTGTTGGAGGAAGTGATGCATGTCCTGCTCGTAGTTTATATCCAAGAAATCGTCGTTCGCGCGTTGGCGAAATGCCAACGAACTAGGGGTGATGTTCTCGCAATCGTAGTAGTAGATAGCCGAGGCAACAATGCGCTCATTCTGGGTGTAATGCGTTAGCAATGGAAAAGCAAAATCTGTCAAGGTAGGCGCTCACCAGTTGACCCTCGATATGCCAGGTTCCACCTTCATAATCGGGCTTCTCAGGCGTTAACTCGATGTTGGCCAGCTTCACAATCACCTGGAATTTGTGGTCGGGGAAGTGTTTTGTGAAGTTCAGATTATCGTATATAGGTTTCGTGACCTTGAACTCCTGGGGCTCGGGTTGTTTGATGCGGCGCCTAGCGTACCAAGCAGACCGGTGTTCTTCATACTCATCGAATCCCCCCTCCTCGGCGTCATCTTCTGGGTATTTGGGTTCGGGCTCAATATCCTCCTCGTACTCAACCTCCTTGAACTTGATTCGATCGCCACGAAACGGCTTTTCGGTCAATGAGCTTTCCCACAGGGGCATCGTCTGAGTCAGAATCTTTTCAACAACATCATACAGGGACCTGTGCTTGAGCGGATGGGCATTGTTAATGTAAGTCAGGATACGGCAGTCCCCTTTGTCGGTCATCTCAACCTCACAAGGTAACCATTGGAATTTAGAACTGAACGCAGGTAGATCCTGATGCCTCCAATAGTAAGCGCGTGTTCTTTCCTGTACGGTGTCCTTTTCCGAAGGCGTGGGAAGCACTGTGCCCTCTCCGATACTTTCCAAACAGTCATCCAAACCGATAACCCTGTCGGGTAGCACACGAGTGCGACCATAAACGACAGGAAAAAGTGACGGGTGTACAAGATCGATCACTTTCCTATCGGAGGCAGGATGGTAATCTCGCTGGCCTTGCGGAACATTTTCAAAGGGACGCACGGCTTCCTTCAAAGCAGCCTTTAAGTCCTCGGCGATAACAGTGTCGGATTTTACGACACCGTCATCGAAAACCTTCACAAATCCCGTGTCGCTAAGGATCCCTGCCTTCCACTGTAGCTCTCTGATGATCCAATCCATCATTTTCACTGACACGTCCTGGTCACTCTGGGCGATTTCCTCGCGCCATTTAGCAGTAATATTGCCATTGAAGACCTTTTTGTCCCAGTCGGGCTTGTCCGTAATAGCATTCATGATCCTCATCATCACGATCTCCCGGTAGGTAATAAGTTCACTGGATGAATCTAGTCAGCCAGTAGATCTAAAACGGGAGTCGGCAAAACCGGGTTTTATCACTCTAAAGAGCCATATTGAAGATGATTATGGTCTAGGGCGTTTGGAAAGCCAAATATTCCCCCACTGATGACATTTTGCTGGATGAGTTAGCAATCGATGTCCGCGTCCGGATAGTTCTCTGAGGTACCTTGGGTTGAAAATTCAGGGGCACATTGAAACCGGGCATAAACAGACGTTGTGACCAGTTAGCTAGGGAGCCCATTCTGGCACTTGTCATAGATAGAGTGCGTCGCTGTATGTTTAGGAGAGATCGCAACTGCCGCATCGCATTCCAATCGGGCTCTTCAAATGCGTGGAAGAGCCGCAGTGGGTTTTACCGTACGGAGTGTCGCGAGCCATGATCTCTTGGCGGCCAACGCGAGAACTCTGGAAGTAGTCTAACTCGAAACGGACTACGCGTCTAGAGCCGGCTAGGCTTGATTGTATGCTTGTATGTCTTCACAGACGTCGGTGTCGAAGATTATCTCCCTACACACCCATAAGAAGTCCTTCGGAGTAGTTGCACGGTAAGGCGTGATTCGCGCATCGGATGCTATCGGTGGATCTGGAACATGATTGGCCTGTTCAACTCCAAGACGAATTAACAACCCACATCTTGCAGATGCCCCGTAGACCGAGCGGCCCTAAACCGAATATCTTGTCGAAAGGCCTTGCTATACCAGGGGTTTCCGCGAGGCTAGATGGGAAGAGGCTAATCAAGTGCTGCCCGATTCAGAACCTGGCGCCGAGGGACATAAATGTACTCATGATCGGCCGAGACATTCAGCCAATCCTTCTCTGATCGCTGAGCTTACTCGTGCCCGATATGTGACTGTCAGATGGTCGACACGTAGTTGTGGCGGCGAAGATCTCCAAGCCGTTGAGCAGTATCAAACATCGATCGGCCTCTCCTGGTGGGAAAGCGGGTGGCAAGAGCGTACGCGTTGGCCTTATCAAAGGGGCGATATGCCTGAAGTAGTTGTTGTGGCGACTACCTAAGAGCATTTGCTGAAATAGTCGGGAAATTATAGGTGAAGAATCGGCGAAAAGGAGGATAGAAAACTGTGGCAGTAATCCGGTTGGCGGGGATTGGCAGCATTGACAAGTGGGCGCCCGCACGGCAACAACGGCGGCACTGGCAGTCTGGCAGTCTAGTCTAACGCTGACTGACAGCTGCAGCTCAGGTCAGCTCGGACGGACGGTAGTTCATGAATCATGGATCTTACCACTCCGGAGGATATCCAAATACTGTAGAAGAACGATAAACTTTTGCGATGAATCGTATCCGTTTTTCCAAGGGCTGTGATTAGCTCGCGGGGGTTGGGAAGAGGCGATGACAGGTGGACGAAGAGTTTGTTGTGGGGGAGACGGCGGCTGACCCACACGTGCCTGTTTTTCCTCAGCAGAACCTGACAGCCTTGACAGGAGAGCACGATTTCTTAGCAGGCCTGGGTGCTCCTCGCCTCCTCGGCTCCAGCCCACCTGTCATTTGATTTGACAGCACCAGTCTAGACTCATTCTCCCAGAGTCCGAGCCTGCTTCCGAGCGAGTTAGCCTAACGGCGAAAAAGACAGGGAAAGTGGCCCCCTCTCGGCTTGCTTTTTATCGCTTCTCTTCCTCGCTTTTCCTTTTGGCTTCCTTGCCTCCCACTTTCGAGACGACAATGCATCCAGCATCCTGACGGGATGTCCAAGGGTGCTTACAAGTCTGCCTGCGATGCAGAGCGAGAGAGACTCCGGGAGGTCGCCAGGTCGGTGATGATCTTCCGCGCTCGGATACCGTGTCGCTGATCCCTCTTCTTCTGTCCCCTAGGTATTACTGCGTCGTCGATCGGCCCTCCAGCAACAATGACATTCACACCCTGCAAGGTGATGACCGACCGGATCACAATAAGCGCCTCGCGTCAGATACCGCCCTAACCGGACTGGCTCGCCTGGGAGTCCTGCAGTTTGGCTGTAACCGTGCTTTTGTCTCCATCATCGACGAGGCCAATCAGCATGTCATCGCCGAGGCCACTACTTCCGTCTCCCTCAATAACGCTAAGAAACACCAGGCCAACGACGGATTATACTTGGGAACAAAATGTCTCGACTTGGGATGGGGTGTCGTACCGCGGACGATTGGATTTTTTACGAACCGAAATCCGGAGCCCATCGAGACCGAAAATGTGATCGCAAACGAGACTCGCTACATCGTACATGATTTCATCAAGGAGGAAGCTTACAAGGATCGCCCTTATGTTGTTCACTGGCCGTTTATGCGGTTCTATGCTGCCGTTCCGATCAAGAGCCCGGGAGGATACGTGCTCGGCTCCTACTCCATAGTCGACAACAAGCCGCGGTCGGACTTTGGCGAAACAGAGATTGAAGGTATGCAGGATATAGCGGACGCTATCGCTCAACATCTAGAGACTGTTCGACTATCTTATTGCCACCACCGCACCGAGACACTGGTCAAGAGTCTTACCACGTTTGTCAAAGAGCATGACGATTTCGATCCCACCGAATCTTATCAAGTGACCCCTACCCAATCGATCACGAACATACCTGAAACCGCGGAAGACGATTCCAAAATTCCAGGCACTCCCGACGAAAGCCACCAAAGCAACCCGGACGGAACTGAGGGCGATGGCTTTGACCTCCTGGGTCCATGCTCGCCATCGGACATTACTGGCGAGGTTTCGTCTTTGTTCTCCAAGGTGGTCGGCTCCGAACAGACCGAGATTTCATTTCCGCACAGGAGTGTTGAAAGACCGCCATCGGCCTCATCCGGGAATGGCGATCGGAGGGACAGCGTGCCGCAAGATGCCCCAGCGGTCACGGACACTCCAAACGACACCCAATCTTCGACGAAGGAGATTGGTAATAAAATCGCGAAGATATTCAGGCGGGCGAGCATTCTTCTCCGAGATTCGATGGACCTGGATGGGGTTCTTTTCGTGGATGCTTCCCGCTGCAACGCCGGCGTGTGAGTTACCTTTTCCGATTCTGTCCGTCGTCCGTGTAACTGACTTCTGTCCCAGAGTACTCAGCAACGATACCGGAACCTGGGAACCGCTACCCTCTACCCTTAGTCCCGGATTTCTGGTCGATCCATATCCGAGTCCCGCAGCAGACATTCCCGGAGTTGGTTCGCTATCGAAGCCATCCGATAAGCCCTGTACACTACTTGGTCGTGCATTAAGGGAAACAGTGAACCCTGGCGAGTCGCCTCACGATTGGAATATAACAGAGAGGGTGTTGGACGACTTGATGGCATCATTTCCCCAAGGGCAGATCTTTGACTTGAGCGACTTGCCCGCGGAAGAGTCTTCGCTACAGTCCGACTCCGTAACCATCCTTTGCCGTGACTTAGCCGCATGCTTCCCAAACGCGAACTCGGTCTTGTTCTCTCCCATCTGGGACTGGAACAAATCCAGGTGGCTGGCGGGAACTTTGGTGTGGACCAGCGACGTCTTTCGTGCTCTGGGCGCGGAGGAGTTGCATTACTTCAAAGCCTTCGGTGATTCTATCATCTCGGAGGTAGCTCGTGTCGACTGGTCGGCCATCCAAAAATCGAAGTCGGCATTCATGTCCTCTGTGAGCCATGAGTTGCGATCACCCCTCCATGGTATACTCGCCAGCGCCGAACTTTTAGGCACATCGGCGATGCCACCGGAACAGCAGCATTTGGTGGATATGGTCGAGTCGTGTGGGTTAACTCTCCTGGACACCCTGAACCATCTGTAAGTGATTCATCCGCACTGCTGTCGCCACTTACTGCAGTTAGAAATTATTACTAACACGAGACCAGACTGGACTTTTCCGGGATTAACAACCTCACTGCCCTTGAGGATCCGGCCCAGGGCTTGTCTGACGCTGGCATGACCTCTCTTGAGACCGACTTTGACTTGGGCGATTTGGTCGAAGAAGTGGTGGAAGTGCAGTACACCGGACAAAATATGCCCAAAGCGGCGATTCATCTCAACCAGCAGACAGCTCCGCCACCGGATCAGTTCAATGTCAACGCCGACGAGCTGTCGGTTATCGTTCGAGTAGAGGATATGCCGACTTGGAAGATCCATTCTGTGCCTGGGGCTTGGCGGAGAATCGTGATGAACCTGCTCGGTAACTCTCTTAAATGGACCAAGGCTGGTTTCGTGGAAGTCTCGTTGTCGAAAGTGAGGCGCAAGCGCGATCCTCTTCATGTCTTTGCGCTCCTTTCCGTTACCGACACCGGAGCTGGGATTGCGCCAGATTTCCTTCGACACAATGTTTTCTCGCCCTTTGCGCAGGAGAATTCGCTATCGGAGGGTCTGGGACTTGGACTCAGTACCGTTCGCCAGCTCGTCGGATCGCTTGATGGGCATCTAAATGTTCGAAGCGAGGTTGGTGTAGGTACTCAGGTCGACATATTCGTTCCAGTTCAAATCTTACAGCCTACGCCAACTCCCCGTCCGAGCTTGTCGCTAAATCGACACGTCCTTGAGCAAGCCCCTGTTCGTGTCTGTTTAATCGGGTTCAGTGATTATCCCGGCCTCAAGGAGACGCCAACCGGGATTCTGCCTGCTGAAGCGAAGCGCAAGCTGGCTATTCGAAGCTGCCTTACGGCGATTCTAGCGGAACAGCGCACGTGGAACATCTCCTCCTCAGAGTCTTTCCAGGGATCAGAGGGCGACGTGGCGATCATTGAGGAAGTTAGATTTTTGGATGCTTTGAAGAACGGAGAACTGCCGCTGGATGACCCTCAACGTGCTGGTTTTAGACGAATTTTCGTGATTCTCAACAGCAAGAATCCGACGTCGCACCATCTAGAGTCGTCGCGCCTGATCCGCGTCTCCCAACCGTGAGTGGCCATGCCTTGTTTTATTAAACTATGCTAATCGCCTTTTAGCTTTGGATGCCGAAAGTTCCGTAATGCCGTCGTTCGCGTCGACAAGCTATTGAAGGACCCGCAAGCTGATACCTTCTCCGATCCTATTGTCAAACGACCGCTCCTAGACCATCCACGACCACAGAATCCACCCGCTCCTACTCCAAGTCTCCCGCAAAATGTGGCAACTCGCGCACCCATACTCGAGCAGTCGACAGTCGAATTGACAGGGCGCACTACCAACAAACCAGTACAAATCCATGAACATCTCCACCTACTTATTGTCGATGACAACGCGATCAACCTCAAAGTATGCCAGCCCTTTCCATCTATCTCATGCCCCTTGCTAACCTCTTTCTTCAGATTCTAGCAACATTTGCTGCCAAAATAGGCTGCACATATGATACGGCATCTGATGGGCTTATCGCTCTGAATAAATACAGGGACACGTCTCGCCGATATGACCTGATCTTGATGGGTAAGATCCTCCGACTTATAAACTTCTTCAAAATGACTAACAGTCGCTAGATATATCAATGCCGGTCATGGATGGCATCGTCGCGACAAAGGAAATTCGCCAGTTCGAAGAAGAGCAGGGTTATCCCCGGTCGCGCATCATGGCTGTCACTGGAGTAGCCTCGACGGACATGCAACAACGGGCCCAGGCTGCTGGGATCGACGAATACCTTGTGAAACCTGTTTCCTTGGTTGCGCTAAAGAAAGTCATTGCCGCGCTCTAAAGCCTTTCGATAACCGCTCGGATACACTATACTTGCTCCCTGGCGGCGTCGGATGAATTCAATGTCACCCGATGTTGCCTTTTTTTACCTTTTGCAACATGAGAGAATCGTGCGCTCTCTTGAGGCAACCAATCACACTCGACCACTGATACCCCTCCGTTTCGGTCAAGCGCGAACGAAGCCCTCGCTTCACAGATGGTCCTTATGTCAGCAGAAAACAGAATGCGCCATCATGCTCCTTTTTTGCTGCGAACTTTGCAGAAGTATTTTTTTAACACGGAGCTCATGCGGACCAAAATGTTTCTCCGGAGCCCATGTTGTTTAGTTCCATCGGTGGCCCGGACTTGATCCCTAGCACGGGCCTCTTATACCCTTGAATCCAGTGTCAGCCACCACACTGTTGGCACCTTGGCGCCCTTTTCGCTCGTGTTTCTCCATTGCGTCACCTACTTATCTATTTAATAAATGATCGAGCAAGGGGATGCACTAAGCTTACCTTAATCTGGTCATTTACTGCGCCAACCTATGAAGTCGCCGCAATCTCCAGTCATTTTGGCCCCCTCCACGTCTCACCAGGACTGACCAAAGAGTTAATTACAAACGATAAACTATATAAACGGTCGCCGACCAAAGTTTCAAAGTCTCTTTCTTAGCCCAATCGCTAGACTCAAGGCGTGCTGTCGCCAATTCTATCTTCCTAGTAGACACCCAAGTTCGCTGTGGTTATCACATCTGTCCACCATAACCAACCCCTAAAGATCTCACTGCAAGATGAGTTACGCACCGGACTGGATACTACATCTGATCTATGGCGTTCCAACGCCAATGCCCAAACGGGAGAAACCCATGCAAGTCCTGGCAGTTGGAATCTCCCGCTCAGGCACGGAATCTCTTCGCGAAGCCCTCCACATCCTCGGGTACGAGCACACCCACCACGGCTTCGACACCATCCTGCCGCCATACGATCTAGAAAACATATACCGCCTCCTCAAGAAAAAATACAAAACTCCGCCGGCTCCCGGCGAAACCCCGACAACCAAACTCGCAACCACCGACTTCGACACAATCTTACACTCTTCCGTCGGGGTATGCGACCTCCTCGCCGCCGAATTCGCACCCGAGTTGATCGCCGCATACCCCGACGCAAAAGTCATCCTGAATACGCGCAAGGACCTCGACGCCTGGCATAGCTCCATGCAGAAGACGATGGGGTACTTCGACGCCAACCCGGCCGACTGGGACTGGGTCAAGAGCTGGTTCTCGGCGGAGCTGTTCTGGGTCCGCCAGGCGATGTGCCGGACCATGATGCCGCTTTTCTTCCGGGGTAGTTTTGCCTCTAATGGGAAGTGGGTGTATGAGCAGCATGTTGCTATGATTAGGGGTTTGGGGTTACCGAAGGAGCGGCTGCTGGAGTGGAGTGTTGAGGATGGCTGGGGACCGCTTTGTAAGTTTTTGGGGAAGAATGTGCCAAACGCCGAGTTTCCGAATGGGAATCCGCCGCAGGCTTGGGCTGAGAGGATAGCGGTTACGACGAAGGAGTATCATCAACGCGCGGTTAGGAATATGTTTGTTTTTGGGGCTGTGTTTGTGGGGGTTTTGGGGGTTGCGGGGGCGTGGATTGGGGGGTATATCTAGTGCTGATTTTCTTGAACTGCATGTTGAATTATGTGCTTCGTGGTAGTCTGTAGGCAGTTTGCGCGCCATTGGTCAAAAGGGTAGTTCAGGTATACCATACCTACTTACTCTACTTTCCACCGGTATATACAGCTGGAGCACTAAGGTGATGGTGTTTGTGAGCCAACTGACCTCGGGGCCCATGCCCCGGCCGGACCTCGAGGTGGTTCTTTTCTTGTAGAAACTACACCACATGGGCCCGGGCATGTTCTACCTGTACGACTGTTTCGAACTCCATCCTTCCGGTTCACCCAGAGTCATAATATACCTAGAACCTTTAGTTGACCTTTTGAAATGTTTTTTTCCCTGGTATCTAGAAATCCTATCTATTCATAAACTTTGCAGCCCGCCCAGTTCCATCATCATAGGTGCAGCTTAATTCTCGGGCATAATGTGCAGGTATGGCATCAAGAATGCGTGCATGTCACGCTCCATGTTCTTCTTCGCAGCGTCAAGAGCTCGTTCAACCTCCAATTTAGATGTGACTATCTTCCTATCCAACAACAGGTGAACAATGTCCTTTCTATTCTGACCTGCCGCCCCCGCCAGAGCCCCAGAAGTGTCAATTTTGGGGTGTCTCAGCAGCCGCTCCACAACACTTCTATGGCCTTGTTTCGCGGCATGCACCAAAGCCGTATCGCCTTTGTCGTCAGATAAGTTTATAGCGACGCTCGGATCTGGGACGTTCGGATCCTCTAAGAGAACCCTGACAACGTTTGCATCACCACTTCGCGCTGCCAGCATCAGCGGGGTGTAACCCTCGTGGTCTCGCGACATGACTGACGTTACGTCGTCGTGCGCAAGGAGCAACTTGACGACGCCGGCGTTGCCCGTGAGAGCGGCGTTGGCAAGGGGCGTCCGGCCATGTATGTCTTCTGCATCGGGTTCGACATCATCGCGCTCGATTAACAGCTTCACTATGCCCTCGTGACCTCCATGTGCGGCGGCGTCGAGCGCCGATGCCCCGACTAACACGGCGGTCCGGCCCATCACGGCACCCATGAGTTGAGGGCTGGGGGTCGTGTTTTCACCGTCGTCCATCGTGAAGTAATTAATCATCTGGAGATGCAGCTGGTGGGTGACGAGGTTAACGGCTGCGCCCTTGTCGATCAACAGCCTGACGATATCTTCATGGCCATACAGGGCAGCCCACATTATTGGCGTTGAGTTGTCTGCACCGGGCTGGTTGACGTCCACGTCGCGCCAAGTCAGTATTTCTTTGACGATGTTCACGTTTCCCCCTGAAGCCGCGTGTTTGAGAACCCCGTGGCCGCTGCTATCCCTGATGTATCGCTTGATCTCGGGGTGCTGGAGAAGGAGGCGGAAGATCCGCTCGTAGCCTTTCGAGGCCGCTATCGCCAACAAGCTCATGTCGAATTCTTCGGAATTGCGATTGTTGATCTTAACCTCGTTCCTCCACATCAATTCGTTGACAACATCGTAATAGCCTCGCTGCACGGCCATCATCAAGGGGGTGCGGCCACGATAATCATCCGCTTCGATATTGATCGCACAGATATCTACCAGGTTGCTGATTCTGTAAGGGTTGTCTTCCGAGCTGTCATCCTCCATATGGACATCGTCGACCGAGTCGTCATCGCCTGAATTCTCCGAGTGCAATCTATCCCAGAGATCTTCTCTTCCCAGTGGTATGTCCTCTCCATCAATCTTTAGTAGCGAGTAATCATGGTCCATCAGCTCCTTTACGATATCGGCACGTCCGGAACTGGCAGCGAAGAACAGCGGTGTTTGGTCGTCCTCGTTCCTCGGGTCTGGGCCCCGGTTGAGGCTGGCAAGCCACTTTACTGCCTCAAGATGCCCATACATTGCTGCGTAATGAATGGGCTCGTTCTGAGAAAAGTTACTCTCTCTCTCGGTATCTTTGACGTCCTCCATAGCTAAATCCATTGCGTCCACATGGCCGCCAATCGCAGAGCCATGCAGCGCAGAACCGATCCATTGACCTTCCCCTTCGTATTGCGGATCCGCACCTTTTTCGATCAGAACATTCATGTCATCAATGCGCCCCAACGTCGCTGCCGTCGTCAGCGCCATGTTCAGGAGTTCCTGCTGGTCGGGTTTTGATCGCGGTACTGGAATGGCGTCTTCGTCTTCCTCGTCGTCCTCGTCATCCTCTTTCTGACGCTCCACACCAGCTATTCCTTCCATCGACTTGGCGCAGCCGGAAAATCCAATGACTGCTGTTGCTAAGCCCCGCGTATAGATTGCCCTAAGCTCGTCAACGTCGGTGCTAGGATTGCTGTCACGCAATACAGTCACCGCAGCATCCACAATCTTGAGAAGCTGCGACCGAAAAGCGAGCGAAACGTCATTGACCAATCTTCCTGGACTTCGTTCCAGGTGCCAGGTGAGCAAACGACGACACATTTGAAGTGCCCCTGGGGTGGGCGGGTCACATCGCTGCAGACAAGCGGAATCAAACTCCTCCAGAATCACATCTGGGACCGAGAAGTAATCAAGGACGATGTGGTTCAAGTCCTCTGGACGCCAGAGTTAGGATGCGGTGGATCTTGGTCATGGGTGGGCTGGGCATACTGCAGACTAGCCTCAGCGCTAGGAAGGCCTTGACATCCTCCACGGAGCGCGTCAACGGCCAATATCTCCCCCACCCTTCGGGCGGGCGGGCTTCAGATACTACGTTGTATATGAGCTCGGTGGGGAGTGTCGGAGGGGCCATTCTCGTGAGATGATTGTTGAACGGATTGTGGTGAAAAGCCTGACGGGACCGACGATCGGCAGGGGTGCCAAGCTGCATAACATTCATAAAGTAAGGCTTGCATAATATTTATGCGGATTTCGCTTCCAACAACTGCTGTTGGTTCAACAGGTACGCGCGGATTGTGCCCTCTCCAGCCTTCCCCGCGGCGTCCAAAGCATCCCGCATTTCACGTGTACCTGTAGTAATCCCTGAATCAATCAGCCATTTCACCATCTCCTCATGACCCGCCCCTGCGGCCGCAGCCAGCAGATCCCAGGTCTCAATCCCCGGGCATTCCAGCAGAGCCTCGACCACCGCGCGAAGTCCTCCTCCAGCTGCATGTACAATCGCACTCTCATTCCATCTGTCTTCAGAGTTGACAGTCTCGCCGTCTGCAGCGATACGGAGCTTGACAGCCCCCAGGTGGCCAGCAATGGCTGCGTTGATTAGGGGTGTTCTTTGCTCTTGATCATCATGCCTCGCGCTGATATAAGGATGGGCAAGTAGCAGCCTGACGGTGCTCTCGGAGCCAATGCGCGCGGCGGCATCGAGAGGATTGTGACCATTTAAAACCATCACCTGGTTTAGCTGGTAACCCCCTACGCGAAGGTCCTTTGCCGCCGCAGCACGCTCTCTCGGAGTGTACTTGGAGTCGCGGCTGCTTGCTCTTTTCAGGAGAATATGCACTTCTTCATTTGAAATGTTGACAAAGACACTTGCGGCTAGCAACAGCTTCACGGCCGGATCGTGGCCACGGGATGCAGCCCAGATGAGCGCCGTGGATCCGTCTTCACCGACTCCAATGGCATTGATCCCAGGCCAGCCGAGAACCTTTTGTACGATCTTTGCGTTTCCGCCCATGGCGGCATGGATCAAGATATCGTTGCTGGTACTGTCTTGAATTCTGGTGTCAATCTTCGGGTGCGTCAAAAGCAAATTGAAGATATCTTCCCGGCCAGAGACGGCTGCATTGGCTAAGACGGTCATGTTATAGTCCACGATGTTTTGGTAGTTAACATCCAAATCAGGTCTCGACAAAAGCAGCTTTACTGATTCAAGATGCCCGTTGAGGACTGCAACCGTCAGTGGTGTCCTGTCGGCATAATCTTGCTCGTTGACGTTGACAGAGTGCGTCTGCTCGTCTAGGTCATCCAAGACTCCGCCTCTCACCCCCTGGAAACAATGGCGTCTCATCGGATCCCTTCCATTTCACTCCCTGATCTTTACCGTTGAGCTTCACGAGTTCCCCGACAATACTGCTGTGTCCGAGCGCGGCGGCGACGAACAGCGGTGTCTGTCCGACACTATTGGCCAGGTCCGGTTTCACACCCAGACTTCGCAGATACTAGTAGAGGGAAACGTCGCCGTGCATAGGAGCGTAATGTAGCGTGGAGTCATCTGTCATCCGGTAACCGAGTAAATGGTGACCTCATGCTCCTCAACAAGGAACTTCATCGCCTCAATATGCCCACTAATAAGTGCGCCATCAAACGGCGCCGGCATCCACGGGTCAATCAAGTCATACTCATCGACGACGTCGTCGTCTTCATCATTTTCCTCATCATTGCTTTCATTGCCGTCATTTTCTACCTGCGCACCCTTGCTGATAAGTACCTTCATGTCCTCCACCCCGGCCAAGAGTCGCTGCCGCCGTGAGAGCCATGTTTAGGAAATCCTGGTGCCTGGGCTTCTTGAACACAGCAGCAGTGGGGTTGTCTCCTGGGCTTAATTCACAGACATGGAATTGTGCAAAACAAGCTGGACTGTATCTGAGCAGACACCACACAATCTCACCCAAATCAACTGCCACGGTAATAGGAAGTCTTCTACTCTCAGTTACAATCTTTCTGGAAAGCCATGGTATGGTATGGTAGCTGTATGTGGCCCTAGATACCATCATCTGGCCTTGATACTACCTACGTACAACCTTAGGACTCCAACGGCATATCCACATCCAAATCGCTGAAAAAAGCTGACAATGACAGAAGCGACCAGAATGACTATGCACAAAACGACAACAGAAAAAAGAACTGTTAGCCAAGATAAACCTCAGCAAGCTAACAGACAGATCAGGACCTGGGCTAGACCTACTGAATCCCAGGCTGCTGAGGCTCAGGGTCAGGCTCTCCTTCTTCCTCCTGCTCCCCCTCATTCCACTCCTCCCTATTAAAGTTCGCAACCATCTCCTTAGAATACACCACCAGCCCCGGCTCCGCGCGCATTACCATACTTTGGAACCGATGGCCGGGGAGACCCTCACACTCATCTTGAAAATACGCCAGCATGTCAGTGTCACGTAGGACCTCGCAGTCATAGCGGTGGCCTTCTTCGTCTGCGATATCTTGGCACCTCTGGCGCGTTATGTTATTATTATCTATCATTAGGTAGGTTGGGAGTGGTTGGGTAAGTACTCACAGGGCTACAGAAGTAAAAAACCCGACACTGCGGACAGTGCTGCATCCCGCGCTGGAGGGTCCCGCAGCAGCAGCACATGCGCATGCGGCGGCCGTACACGTCTGTGTGTTCGACGTATGAGACGGCGAGGTAGGTTAGGTGGGCGAGGCGGAAGGGGAGGGTCTAAGCCACCGTTAGCATACGCCTCACAACCAAGCAAAGCAGCTACAACTTAGTACAAGAGATGTGTGGGCATACCTTGACGCAGCGCCAATCACCCACCTCAATTCTCAGCTCTCCATCTGGGAGTTCACGCTCAACGGCACCCGCAACCAGGATCGTCAGTCCGCGGATTAGGAGCGCTTTTGGGTCGATACCGCGGCCGTGGTCGGGGATGGGAATCCGGCTGGGCAGGGTGAGTTTCACGGTGTAGGGGTTTCCGGCGTTATCGTCGACGAGAAGAGTTGCTTTGGTGTTTCTGATGGATTGGATGGCGGCGATTTCGGCGGCGAAGCACGAGTGGTGGGATTGGGTGTCGGTGTCTTCGATAGCGAAGAGTGCAGGAGGGGCTGGAACAGCAGCAGCAGCGGCATGAGCGCCAGTGCCGGCCATTTCGGTGGTAGAGTGGCTGGAGGAGGAGCTCTTCTTTTGCTTGTTGCCGAGGGATGACATGATGCAGGTAATCGGACAGGATTAAATTCGGTGGGATAGTTTGGATGAAGAGTGGATGATGGGAACTTCATGCTTGGCGAGTAGGGCGAATTTATGGTGAGATGGGAGGAGATCGTGGAAGATCTAATATTCAAGTGAATAGGCATGTGAAGGACATGAGCAGAGCATGGTCTCTAGGAGGTCCCTGGGGGGTTCGTCGAGTGAATGGCCCTAGGAGAATATAGGCATGGTACCTAAGGCATCCTGTTCACATCCAACCCACAAAGGTGACTACTGACCTACGTTATGCAAAGCATACGACCTGGCGGGCATCCAAACCAAAGCGGAGCTATGTATCTCGGCTCTTTTCAATGTTCGTGACCCGTGTCGTCAAGCTAATGCTGTAACCCTACCATATTCTTGCGACTATACATATCCGAGCTGACTATAGAAGAACGCGTGGGAACCACGATGTTGCAACTGCAGCGCTCATAGACCACTCGATGAAGTGATGGGGATTGAGCTACAATTGTCCTGGACGAGAGTTACTCTCAGCTGCACGGGCAATCCATCGACTGCTGACTGGTCTCTGCACACGAGTACTAAGGACTCCAATGCTCTCGAGTTCAATTACCACTATGGATTTCGTTTGGTTCAGCACCGACTGCGCTGCCAACACGGAATGAGGAGCTTGTCTCGCGACTCCGAAATTGCCTGCTTCTAAGCGCGCTAAATTCAACGCTGGAAAGAGTAAACTCGACATTTGCGCAGGTTATGGCGAGTCCACTGTCGCTCAGGAGGTCGCGAGGTTCGAATATGTGGATGGCGTTGTCAGTTATCACTGTTGTTGGCGCTTATGTTGGGGCAACCGGCAGTGAAACTTGTTCAATGAGTGGAAGGGTACAAGCACTATCGTGAGGTACTTCAATGCCACTGCCCTCGAAGGTCCTCAGACGATGCCATCGACCCTTGCCTAGCTGCAGACCCGCCTGTTGACGCCTGCAAGAGTTGAAGCCGAGGGCATTGCGGTATGGTTTAGCGGCGACGAGGGGGCGGCGTGAGTTATGCGAAACCTATGGTGTGTTCGGCATTGCTACATTATGTCCTACGTTGAGGTGAGCTATATTTTGTTCTATAAGCCTTGTCTTGTATATGGACCGAGAATTATGCGTTTAAATATGGTATTGAAGGGTAAACAAAATAACATGTAAACGATTTCTCCATTGATTGATAATAAACGCCGGATATGCCATGCTAAGATAGGAGTAAAAATACTCCTTGGTCATACAAAAGACCCAAACTCCATAGATGCGACAAGCGTAGATCTCTTCATCACTCAACAATATGTTGACTGCTCTCAACCCTCCACCTCACTTGGTTCGAAGCTTCGACACTCAAAGCCAAATAGCCGCCGGGTTCCGCAATTGAATGACAACCGACTCAAAAGCGTTGAGCTCATCCCACTCGCCCCGAAGCAGGCGGGCCATGTCGCGATCAGTGAGAACCTCGCAGTGGCCATTGTGGCCGTTGTCGTGAAGGGCTTTACGGTGGCACTCCTGTACGTTGTATATGGTTAGCCCCTTAGTCGATACATAGTAATGGTGTGAGGTGAACATACCTGATTATCACGGCAGAAGCCGATGAATTCACAAGGCTCACAGTACTCAAGCGAGCCTAGGCCGCGACGGCGCCCGCATCCAAAGCAGCGCTGCCCGCCGACGTCGGAAGTGAACTCGCGGATGATGTTGTTGAGGGTTATAAGGGTCCGCATGTCGAGTTCGAGGATCTGGACGAAGTAAGTGTTACCATTGAGTTGTTCCATTGATCTATGGCCTCAGTATGAGGAAGTAGACTGGGCATACCTTTAAACGAGCCGGGTCATTGAGTACAACCCCCTGGACCTCTTGATTCACAGCATTCTCGTTCTCGTCGTCATCGCTCCCAGACGGCGAGACATCCAGCCCGAGCTTCTGCTTGCACCAAGAATAAACGCACAGACACCCGGACGCAGGGTCTGCTTCGCCGTCAAGCCCATAGGCTCGCATGTAGGGAACGAGCAGGCCATGATCACATCTTGGTCCTCGTAGTCGCGGGCCTTCAGGACCGTGTGGTATGTGCCATCTTCATTGCTGGAATGGTCGGCAGATTGGATCTCGGCGATGAAGCAGTAGCGCTCTATGATCTTGCGGTCTGAGAAGAGCGGGCGGAAGATGGGGGGGACGCGGCTGGCGGTTTTCATGGGGAGGTTCGAGAAGGGGGGGAAGCGGGTTGGGTCAAAGAGGGATTGGGAGATCATCTTTGCGGTGGGAGGTTGGAAGTAGAATTGGTACGTAAGATTCCAATGTAGAGAGGTAGATTGAGAAGAAGTTGAAGAGAAAACAAGAGTAGAGAGATGAAGAGGAGGAGAAACTGAAGCTCAATTGAGGTCTAAGAGGGAGATTTTTATGGTACATTTTG
The DNA here is from genome assembly GCF_047715735.1 of Aspergillus multicolor. Taxonomy (NCBI): domain Eukaryota; kingdom Fungi; phylum Ascomycota; class Eurotiomycetes; order Eurotiales; family Aspergillaceae; genus Aspergillus; species Aspergillus multicolor. The sequence continues at coordinate 2,214,486 of NW_027395954.1, read as the reverse complement.
GAGAGTTTTGGAGAGTTTTAGAGTTTATATCAGTGCAAAGTGAATTACAGGTGAATATGGCTTCATTCACTGAGTGACCTCCTGGATACACCCTTCCTCCTCAACTTGAGCAGTCCAAACCGCCTTACAACAGTACTCAAGGGGATATACAATTTATTCACTGCGAAGTTCAAGAGCACCTTGATACTGACACTTGATCTGACGCTAGTGGCTTCAACACAGAGAGTAATCCTACCTAGGGATGGAATGTCTTGATCCATCTTTACGAGAGACAGCCACAGCAGAGTCTATTCTGTGAAGACCTCTCCCACCAGATCACCAACTCCACTCAGTGTCCCTTCTATGTAGATACCATATAGTTTTAGCAATATCTGTATGATTTGATCCAAGTAGCCCTAGGTAACACGAACAGCATCTGCTTAATTCCCTCTAACGCATTACCAGTATACTTGCTGAACACATTTGCATGCACATTGACAGGGAAGGCGCTTCCACTTGGTAGACAGCTTCTATGCGTAACTCTCCGGCATCTCTTGTGGTTGAAAAAGGCATCCACGGGACTCGACCTCAACATCGACGTTTGAAATAGCCCGCCCTGGTGCTCCACCAACCTTGATTAACCCGGCATCTATGGTAGGGTAGTTGAATAGCCTATATATATATATTTAATTAAGGAAGAAGAGCCATAAACATGTTTATCTAGATATGCACTCCCCCTTGTCGTGATATCGCACTCTTGGAGAATCACGACCGTGTCCAGCGTAGACCCTACCTGGATTTAGTATATTATTCACTTGGACAGTCAATATCTTCGCGGGTGAGGAAATACCGGCCAAAGAATATAGTAATGCGCCCCCTGCCCACCCCATCACTCCTCATCAAATATCGTATTTCACCATGACCCCAATGCCACTGCACTACCCATGATACACATAATACAACCAATCACACAACCCAGCTCCTGCATATTCCTACCTTCAAGCGATGCAACACCTTCTTGTCAATTATCAGCTCCTCACGCCAATGGAGCACATTTAGATACCCTCCTCCCCCCCACCACCCCCGCGAGTACGGCACGTCTCCGCCTTAAACGCTACCTTGCCGTCCCCCCCGCCAAATGCGCTATACAGATCAATTATACCCCGCGCCCGCTCGTAGTAGTCCAGCTAATCCAGAACATCACCGCTAATACTCGCATAGCCCACTAGGCCAAGCCAACACGAGAGGACATGTGCCGGCCGAGTGCAACCAAGAAGGACCAGACGGATATCCGATATTGTCCGCTCGGCCGATCCGTGTGCACACCTGCATCATCGTCGTCGTAGCATCTCATACGCCCAACGAGGCGGCAGAGGAGCTCCAGCATGCGATGCGAGGATTACCAAGACGTGGTTAAATTCGGTTGATTCCGGCGCGGTACCGGTAGCTCGATGCCAGGACGGTGTATTGTATCACGTGAGTGCTCAAGCCCCAATTCATGGGATCCAAGCTTCCATCTCGCCCACCATTCATTGTGGTAGTTAGACATGAATGCTAGGATATATAACTAAAGCAGCCCATCACACCAAGGACCTCTTTATGGCCGACGCATTCCCGACGTACGTGCAGTGCGTTGCAGCTGCGGGCCGCGCAGAGTACGATATCCCACTACCCGTGTACAGGAACGTCGCTCTTTGCTCGGAGGATCCCTTACCCCCTGATGTTCCACTGAACGGCCATCCAGGACAGTATGGTATCCCTCAGTCGGCCGTGTCGGCCACAATATAGACTGTTATCAATAGAAAGCCCCCGACATTCAGTTCTACGCGCCAGGCATTTACCTGCAAAACTACGAGATTATCAGCGAGTGGTTCCGGCACGAGAACATCGCACTCTTCCAAGATTTGTGCTTAAGCAGAGGAGGGACGAGTACGGAGCGCGACGAATCTGGCCGGCATAAGGAATTGAACTCAGCTGGCGATCGGCCGTTCACCATTCGGGATTGGCTCCCTACTCCCCCCGCCCACGAAGCCTCTCCGTTTTAAGTTGCATTTTGGACTTCACAATGTGGGAAAGCACAGTCTCGACGCACAGGCCAATCGTCCGGATGACATTTTTGGGTTCTACATTGATGGGCCGGAACAGCCGCAAGAGAAACCGTGGGTCAAGTGAGGTCCTTTGGTGAATACGAGTCGTCGAGGAAATGAAGGTCCAAGACATGGAGGACGGCAGCCTGCAGCGCGCTTGGATTTCAATGGCGACGAGACGCAGCCAGGCCGGTGTCTAGTTATGTCACCTCAGGAGCCAGACTGCGATGGAGTTCCCATCCCGTTCCATATCTATATCCCGGCGCGGACAATGATTGCACATTGTTCGGTCTTTGGTTTGGAGTGTCTGGGGGAGAAGATCTGAAACCAGCTCGGTTATACCGTAAGTAGCCCATCGTTGTTAAGAAACTCTCTAGAGATTGAATCACACACTCTTTCCTGCTTATCTTCTCCCCTTTCCTAACCACTATTAAAGATCCTGGAGCATGGTATCCTGCGCCAAGTTCATTGCCCGGATATTCGCTCGTACAAGTCGTCCCGGATGAACAACAGCATATACAACCATAATGCCAAACATGAGCGCCGCATCAAAGGCATAAATAAACGCCTCGTGCGATATCACATACCCCCCTTCCCCCTGCAGAAACTCGGCCGCGCGGACAACCCCCCTTACAACCATGACCACTGTGACAATCTCAATGGCCCGGAAGTATTTCCTCCAGTTGCCGAGCAATTTATTCATCGATAGGATTGCCGGGTCGCGCATGATACCTCGATATATATGCCACGAGGTGAGAATGAAGAAGCTGAGCGCGCCGAGCTGGACGACTAAGCCCACGATGATGATCGTATGGCCCCTGGTTATACTCGCCTCATCGCCATTAACGGGCATCAGCGCACCGATGAATTGGCTGAATATACACCCAACATCAATGACGACGTAGATCTTCGTCATCCATCGCGTGCTGATTCTCGAGAGATTCTGTGCGTGGAGGGCTGTTGTCACGCGGTCGAGGCTCATGTAGACCGTTGCAGCGAGGAACGGTGACCCAGCGAGGAGGAGCACGTTCTGCAGGATGAATGGACCCGGTCGTGCAGGGTCGTTGTGTGACCAGGCCCGGCCGACGTAGCCGAATGTTTCGCCTGTTGAATGTAGGTCATTAGCACAGACTGGACCTTCGCACAAGACTAGCCAATGGATTGATCAGACTCACAGATTCCACCAAGGACAAATGGGATGAAGAACCAGGCGCGCAGGATGACCGTGCAGACGAGGTGGGCGAGCGTTGCCAACCCGAATAGGGCGATGAAAGTGAGTGCGGCGGGCTGGTTGGGCCTGTATTCGTAGAAGACAATCTGGGTGCCGTTTACTACGGGTCCGAATGGGCCGTCCTCGGTCATCTTGCTGATTTGCGGGCTGTAGGGGTATCTCTGAACGCTCAGCCGCATTGATCTGGAGCTGTCATGGTGGATGTGTATGCGTATATATATATGGTCTCAGAGCACATGGAGTGACCGTGTGTCATGGATGTTTCGTCGGTCCCCATCCTCCTGAATAATCGTACTTGATACGAAAAGAAGCGTACAGTCATTGGCCGACCGGGGACTCCACTGCTCCAGACGCTGTTGGTGGATTCGTCCACTGCCGCAAGCAGTTCCACCTCCAACAGAGGCCCACTATGACTATAAAGTACCCCTGTCGAAATCCATATCACCGCGACACACGCTCCAAACTCTACCTGAACGACCAGGTGGCCAACTGGGGTCCGGTCAAAGGAGACAAGAGGCGTTGGTTCTACAATATCATCGACGTCCAGCCTATTCTCCGCCAGGGAGATAATCATGTGGCCATTCATGTCCTGTGGTACTTCCACGCAATATGATTTGATACGATCATGACCTTCTTTGCGCGCATGCCCATTGGTAGCCTCTACATCCGCACACCTCAACTACTCCAGAGACAGGCGTTGGTCTAGACTCCAATTCAGCATAGGAGACCGCGAACAATTTTCGTTCGACTCTTGAGGCCGACAACCCATTTGACATGTTCATGTACTACTCCGAATAATATATATTTTCATTAAGAATATTGAACTAAGTATATAGCAGCTGTACTCTGGGTACAGTCAACTGTAGCGTAGTAACCCGAAACCCTGTTCCATCAATACCATATTTCATGCGACCCCGATCAAGGGCGAAGAGAGCTTGTGCAAGAAACACCTCCAGATTTCTAGACACCATACCGCTCGCATAGCAGGGAATATACATGACCAATCGATCTTTCAGAGCTGCAACTATACCTAAGCTATACTAGTCTACCCTCACAAGGTCGAAACGTCCGGGTGATAGCTCAGACAAACCGATATATCGCGCCCACCCACCCGCGTGCATTAAGGTTGGCACACCCCTGCCGCCACCGCACAGCCAACGCCCGAAAGACAGTCAAAGAACAATCCGTAATGCTAATTAGCAGCTGGTGGTCCTCGAGGCGATTCCCACCCTGACCCGGGCGACGAATTCTGCATGACAGAACTACCGTATCCGACACGTGCGTGCCTGAGCCCCAACTTGGAATCCATGAGCACCCCCGCCTCAAGCTCGTGTTCAAGCGCCCTCGATTGTCGATTACGGAGCTTAGCATGGCAACATTGGGAAGATCATCGAACTCACTGGAGAGCTAGTACTAGGCAAGGGTGAAGGATGTACATTCAGCACCACCAGCTCTGTCGTCCCCTGAGTCACAAGAGCACCACCTACTTTAATGGACGGACAACACGACCACATTACATCAACCATGCATAAAGGTAAACTATCTACCACGTTGATAAAGTGGTACCCAGCGGTTCTAAACCAATGACTGAATGAATGGCATCTAGTCAGAGCCAGTGGCTCGATCTGTCCACGGTACCCTGCGCTGTCTACCAAGGTGCAGTAGAGCATGGGGCATGGGTCTGTCTCGGCCGACGGCGCCGATAAGGTGCTGACCATACTTTACCGTTTAGCCACCTGCGGCCATGGACGGGCCAAGAATCGCGAAGCTTTTTGTCAGGTCAGCCACACGGTATACCATGCCGTCTAGTCTATCCGGCCAGTGACGGGCTACTCTATTGGATAATCAGGCCACACGCTTATGGAGTGTGTGGCACTGAAAATCAACTGACAGCAGACCACGGGATAGCGTGGGGTACAGGGTTAGACACGATCAATGACCACTCCAGCCATGGTTGAAGGTATGCATGATATCAAGACAAGCGCATCGCACAACCTAGCGTTCCTCACCAAACCAGCGCAGCCTGGCAGATCGCATAACATAAATAGAGCCTAACACCCAACAACATCCCCAAATTCATGTCTATTTTCATTCCCTTTCCTTCGTTCCTGTCATTCCTATATCAAAGGACCATTTATCCTGACGGAAACTTATTGATCACTCGACCATGGGCTCCGATGATGACGCATACGTCCCGCCTCCAGAGGTGCACGTGCGCATCCTCGGCCTCCGCACGGGCAAAGTGATCATAGCCCGCGAAAACACCGACTGGATCGGCAACTTTGAGCAGGAGCCCGTCTACCCAGACTCCTGGTTCTCGCTGAAGGACGCCGGCAACGGGCTGCACCGCATCGTCAGCGAGCGGGACAGCTACCACCCCGTCCTCTACTCGCGCCAGGGGCCCGCCCCCTGCGCCGGCCAGTACGCTGGTGGCACGGAGCACGACGACCAAAAGTTCAAGTTCGAGATGGGCAGCGGCCTGTTCAGCGGGTACTTCCGGCTGGTGACGCCGTCGGAGGAGCGGGTGCTGACGTCTGGCTGGGGCGGGATGGACAACTTCTGGTCCGGAGGCGGGGAATACGACGACCAATAATTCGAGTTCCTGCTGGAGGAGGCGACGTTCGACCGGCTTGAGTTTGACATTGCCGATAGGCGGGTCACGTCCATGACGCCCAGTATCCTAAACTCCGTATCGACGAACGAAGGATCGTCGGAGATTACGGCGACGGCCAACACAACGCATACCACCACCGATACCGCGATGGTGTCCTGGACGTCCGGGTACGAGGTCTCGCTTACCGAGTCGATCACCTTTGGGGTTCCGCTCATTGAAGGGGGCACGATCACGTCGGCCCAGAAGTGGACGGCCAGCACGACCTGGTCGACGACCACGACGAACCAGGATACCTGGGGTGGTGGTGTTACGGTTCATGTACCCCCGCACTCTGAGGTCACGGTCACAAGCACGACGCAGCAGGGGCAAATGGACATTCCGGCCACGGCCTATTTCAGGACCAAGTCCGGGCACGAGGTCGCGGCAAAGACGATTTTCAAGGGGACCCAATACTACGACGAGCACTACGTCGTGCATGAAGCAGTCCCCATTGGCACAAAGGGCATGCCTGAGTCTAACAGAGTGCTTGTCTGCTGAACTCCTATAAAAGAATCCTAGAACCCCAGGACCACGTTGATGATTGATGGTTGGGCTGGAAGACGTATGGAAAGTTGGCTCACGGGCAGTCCTTCCACACCACTGAGATCACGATATGAAACAAGTTGCTGGTTCCTAGTCAGATTGGCTTTTGTAACGTAATCGTTCTGTACGTCCTAAATGTCATTGTCGGTCATTTGAAACCGTTTTTAAGACAGAGGCAAGGCGGCTTTCGTCATATCAGTAAACAATTCGGTCCAGTCGTCAGTCTCGAAGTCCATGGTTCCGCCAGAGTCTATGAACTCAGTCCAGATATCTTCCAATTCCCTATCCTCAGCCGGCTTCGAGTCTAGGCCAGGCGCAGAAGGAGTCGCTTGTATTGTAGGTGGAGAATGCATCGCATTGCCGGACGAGCGCGCAGAAAGAGTCCCAGGGCCTTCCAGAGTAGCGCCAGTTCTAGGATGCACGGCAGTGTTGATGGTCGACGCGCCACTCTTGTAGTGTTGTTGCAGAACGTCCATCATCCCATTGATCCCCTCTCTCACCAGTGCAGACGACTGCTGTGCCTTGCTGAGCATGCGGCAAGCGGTGAGTACCTCCTCCTTGCGCTTCTCGTCGAGGATGTCGTCCCGGTTGTAGCATACATCGAGTAGCAGGATGACGGCTGCCATGAAGACGTGGTGCATAATCGACCAGACGGCCGAGCTGGACGGGGTAAATCGCGGCTCGTCCTCGTCCATCATCCTCTTGATCTCAAGAACCTTGCGCGCGGAATTCAGACCGACCATGTACGAGTATGAATATGCTGGGTCGCGTGCGCCTCGGATGAAGAACGGGCGGTGCAAACGGCAGAGACGAGAATAGTATCCTTGCTGCAGAATGCATCGTTGCCACGCTAGGCTTGGGCGTTCTTGGTAGAGTGCAGCATATTGCTCTCGGGAGGTTAAGCTAAGGTTGAGAAAGTTGGGCGCGCTTCTCTGGACTTCCTGCAGCTTGCGATCGAGATCAATGATTTTGGAGTACTCGATTTCCCGGCCGGTCAGCTGGTCGGCTGACAATGCGTCAACAATGCTTCTACAGGACTCAGCGAGTTTCAGGCGTTCGAGAAAGAAAGACATGCACGTTGGCGTTGTTGGGGGTTGTGGGCCTGACGTTCCTATCGCTGTATCCTCGATATTGGAGGGTTTGTCGGTGTGCATGAATGCTGGGTTGATCATGTAGGTCCACTCCTGGGGCCCACTGAGAAAGGACAGACACCTGAGAAGATATTAGCGAGGTTCGGACTGCTAAATAGCCATACCAGTCAAACGAAGCAATATCCCACCACAGACGCCGTTGGACTTCCAGACTAACCGGGTCGAACCACTGTGACTCTCTCTTTTTACGTCCTTGTGGCGTGTCGACCTGGTGCAGCATCATATTCTTGGCTTGCTCAATGATGTAGCTGACTGTGAAGAGGCTGCGGACGGCCGGCGAACAGTGCATGTTTGACATGTTGTGAAAGGCGATCAGCACCGCCTGGAGACCCTCGATCGTTGGAGAGGAGCCGTAGTTGGCCTGGGTCAAGGCAGCACCGGTGAGGAAGGAGAATTGCTGGCTGCACCGTGCGGCATGTGAAGACGATTCGATGGAGCATTGCAAAAAGAGCGAAGATCCTGTAATGGCAAAGAGCAAGGCGAGATGATTGTAGTTGACGGGAGATGCACGTTCTAGTGACCGGTAGACCTCGGTGATCTGCTTCTCGACGACGTGGGGTACAATGATATGGTAGAGGTAGCTGATGTAGCGACAAAAGTAGTTCACAAGAGCGTCTGTATCAGACTCTGCTGGGAGAAATTGCATCAAGTTGACCGTGGCCGGGTTGTCATTTGGAACCCAGGATGCCAGGATGGACAACAGGGTGCTGGCAGGACTTTGGCCTTGGCTATCCGGGATACGGCCTTCTAAGCCAGCCTGAATATGAGGACTCACAGCCGCTGGGACGCGATCGCCCATGTGGATGTGCTCCAGCCAGTCTGCTGTGTCGGAGGACTCCTTGTTGTGTGTGGGAGATTGAACTTGAGCCGCGGATCGGGGAGCGTTCGCGGTAGGAGACTCCAGAGAATTGGATGTGGGGCTGGCAATATTGGCAACGGAACTGCAAACATTGCAACCGGTACTCTTGCGCCCTGGAGCCGACTTTTGGTCGCTGAGGAAGGAGCAGGGCAGTCGGCGAGTGAGGCAGCTGCCACATGGCTGCTGTCGGTCGCACTTGAGCTTTTTCTTCCGGCAGGACTCACAGGACACCGGATCTTGTCGGCGGGGTCTTTTGACGTTGGCAGCTTGCTCTGGGAGCTCATTTCGCTTCATTTTTGATGATTGTTTGATAAAAAGTGAGATGAATGAGGAGGATGGAGGCCGGAGCGATGAAGAAAACGAGTGGGGCGACCGGACTCTCCGCGGAGCTTCCGGGAGGGACAGTCAAAGAGTGAAAACAGACTGTTGATGCACATATAAAGACTCCTTTGCATCGGAAACTGGAAATGACTATACAGTTGATCTTTCAGAGTAAAGACACAGACACAGAATGTCGTCAAGCGAGGAGCCCATGGAACATACCACTGAATATACGTCAGTATTCCTTATATATATTTCTGCTATGCATGGACTAACCGGCTGCAGACCCCGAGCATGGGCGGTTATATTCGGTGCTTTCCTAGCAACATTCTGCTCTGTCGGCTTCGTCAACTCCTACGCGGTCTTCCAGGAGTACTACCTGAAGCACCAACTCTCCAACGAATCTGAGTCTACCGTGGCATGGCTAGGCGGCGTCATCATGTTCTTCATCTATTTTGTTTCCGCTATTTCAGGACCCTTGCTTGACATGTTTGGACCACGGGTACGTACAGGCAGCACTTATACGACCCCAGCTGACCAGCTATGGTAGATGCTGCTCTGCATCGGCTCCGTTGGCACCGTCTTCTCCATCATGATGTCCTCGCTCTGCCACAAGTTCTACCAGTTCCTCCTCGCCCAGGCCGTCTCGATGGGCATTTGGATGGCATTGCTCGTGACACCACCGGTCGCACTTGTTGGGCAGTACATCAAAGTCAAGCGTGGTGCAGCTATTGGAATCGTTATCGCAGGCTCCTCTCTTGGGGGCATTGTCTGGCCCATTGCCATCAACGAGCTGTTGAAGAAAGAGAATATCGGATTTGGATGGACGATGCGCATCATTGGGTTTATCATGATTCCCCTTCTGTGTGCAACATGCATTCTATGCCGTCCTGCCCCTGGTCAGATCCAAGCCTCCAGTCCAGAGTCTCCGCCAGATGAGAAGCCAAGCGAGAAGCGCCGGTTGGACTTTTCCTTACTCAAAAAGCCTACCATGCGTTTGCTGTCCCTGGCCTTCTTCTTCGTGTACTTTGGCATGTTTGGACCCATCTTCTTCATAACATCGTATGCAGTCAATATCGGGCTCTCGACCAACCTAGCTTTCTATCTGGTCTCCATACTCAATGGAGCGTCGCTGTTCGGTCGAATCTTACCCGGAATGCTAGCCGACACGTACGGAAGATTCAACTGCTGCATCGCCTTCACCTTTATCTCGGGGATGATTGCCATGTGCTGGACCAAGGCCACCTCCGTCGCAGGCACTGTCGTCTTCTCAGCTGCGTATGGATTTACTTCCGGAGTAAGTGACTCAAACCGGGCAAACAACGACTTGGCTAACCATTCAGGCTATCCTATCCCTTCAACAAGTGTGCGCCGCTCAGATCGCAACACCTCAGACGATTGGCCTTGCCGTAGGCACAATATTCGCCGCGTCATCTTTCTCGTATGTCTCTCATTGTCTTCCATCGTGGATTTCTAGTCAGCTGACACAGACAGGGCAATGGCCAGTGTGCCCATCAGCGGGGAGCTTTCTGCCCAATACGGTTACTTATCCTTGTCCATATACTCCGGGGTGAGTCTCATTGTTGGGAGCCTCTTTCTCCTGATGGCGCGGCTTATCCAGAGTACGAATATTCGGGCTGTTGTGTAAGGACACTGGGAAATATCTCGGAAGTCATCAGAATTCCGAACGGCTTTACCCGGCCAGCTTAGGGCTATCGGCTTCGTCGGCCAACGCTCTCCAATGGGCGACTGTTCATAGCATTCCAAGGTCAGACGGGAGAAGCGATATGGAGCACACCGCTGCTCGTTATAACAAAGAACTCCACACTTAGCATCTCCAACATGACGTCCTAAGATAAGATACGCCCTACCGTCGACAAGGTCTGGTTCTTATCAGGATCCGCCGCCAAGCTCCCCGGCTCTTGAACGTCTCCAACTGGCCAAAACAGATGTCTTTACGAGCTCACTGTGCCACTATCCCCGTACGCACTGATAAGAAAGCTCCGATCATCCGGTTTTACCCCAACCTTGTCCCCACGCCCGGGTTAAAGCTGTAGGACAAGCATACTAAGACGGCGAGCACGGCCGAAACACCGTCTTATCTGGATAACAAGTACTCCATATCAACGTCTTTGGGCGGCTCTTTGGAGTGTTGAGAGTTACGTAAATGGAGTAGATATCTTTGCTTTGCCTCCAGTGTTCACTCCAGCTGTGCTTAAATACCGCTGTCTTCTAGCTGTGTAGCAGTAGTAGGTCTTCTTTCTCAGTTGTACATAGCCACCAAGATGAGGACTCTCTCCTCCCTAAGCCTCGGCTTAGCCCTCTCCCAAGGCGCCCTCTCCCTCACAATCAACTCCCAGCCGACCCTCCTCCAATTCCGCACCCCTTCAGTGACCGCCGACTCCCTGCACAATGTCCACCTCGACTTCGCCGACTCCTCCTTCGAAGGCGACCTGCATATCGTCTACGGCGACTGCGACACCACAACATCCCAGGACCACCACCACTCCCTGGGAACCCTCTCCATCAAACGAAATGCTTACCCGGAACGCATCGTCTGGATCACTCCATCCGACGCACCACACCTCTCCTGCCTGCACGCCTTCTCCTCCGAGCACATCCTCCTCGGCCGATCCCAGCCAATCCCCATCTCCACCCCTATTACCCGGCGCGAACCCCTCGCAATCGCCGACTACGCCGACGCAATGGGCCCCTGGTTCGACGGCATCGCCTACATGTCGGCCCAAGAACCCGGCAAAACGGCCGTCGCCGCCGCAAAGAACGCCTCGATCGCCATCGTCGGCGGCGGGATGTCCGGCCTCATGACCTCTCTGCTGCTGTCCTCCGTCGGGCTCCACAACTGGCACATCCACGAATCATCCCAGCGCGTCGGAGGTAGAATCAGAACAAAATACCTCAACAACACGGCCCCCGAGCAGTACCAGTACCAGGAGATGGGCCCCATGCGCTTCCCCGTCTCAATCACGTACCCCGAGCAAAACGAGACCCTCGAAATCCAAGACCACAAGATGGTCTTCCAGCTCGGCGAGACGCTCACCAAGATGAACGAGGAGAACTACCCCGATCTCCGGGTTGATTTCATCCCCTTCGTCCAAAACAGCGAGAATGTTCCCGCCGCTGCTGGCGGGAATCGTCTACCGAACGGCCGCATCCCAACAGCCGGCGACGTCGCGGCGAATGCATCCCTCGTGTACACAGCCGCCGGCCCCAATACGACAACGGTCGAGGACGCCGAAAACGCATATGACTCGTACCTCGATCACGACGGCCTCTCCACGAAAAAGGTCGCAGACAACATCTTCCGCGCGCACAAAACCGCCGTCGAACACGGCCTCTTCCACTGGTCTGAGGCCGGATACCTGCGGTACGCCCTGGGGTACTCCGACAACGTGACCGACTACATCGCGGGCTCGGGGCCCGACGGTCCCATGTGGGGAGACATCTACGACAACGTGTACTTTGCCGCGACAGAATTCCGGACGATCGATAAGGGGTTAGAGTCGCTGCCGCGCGCATTCTACCCGCACATCGCGAACAAAACGACATTCGGGCGCAAGATCACGGGCCTTAAATATAACGAGACGAGCGCCAAAATCGCGCTGACATGGCGCGACGATCCGCTCCAACTCGAACCCGAGAGTCAAGAATACGACTACGCCGTCGTGGCGGCACCGTTCAGTAAAGTGCGTCTGTGGGATCTCCCGCGGTACTCCTCTTTGCTGTCCCGCGCAATCGGGGAGATGAACTACAGTCCCTCATGCAAGCTTTCGCTCCTTTACAAGACCCGTTTCTGGGAACACCAGTCTCCCAACCCGATCTTCGGCGGCTGCGGGAGCGTCGATGTCCCCGGCGTGGGGTCCGTCTGCTACCCGAGCTTCAACATGAATGGGACGGGTCCTGGTGTCGTGTTGGCTTCATATATCAGCGGCACAGACGCGCGCAGCGTCGGCGCCCTCAGCGACGAGGACTACGTGGGGATCGTGCAGCGAGCGATGGTGGAATTTCACGGCCCTATTGCCGCAGAAGAATTCAGCGGGATCTATAACAGGCAGTGCTGGGAGGTGGACGAGCACCAGGCGGGTGCGTGGGCGAGTCCGCTTGTGGGCCAGCAGGATCTGTTTCTGCCGGCGTATTATAATACCGAGTTCAAGACGATTTTTATTGGTGAGCATACGAGTTATACGCATGCTTGGATTTTTTCGGCGCTCGATAGTGCGGTGCGTGGGACGGTGCAGTTGCTTCTTGATCTGGGCCTGGTGGATGAGGCGAAGGCTGTTGTGGAGGAGTGGATGGGGCGTTGGATTAAGCTGTAAGGCGTCATTTTGGGGGTTGTGTTGTGATTGCCCTAGGTATGATGGGAGAGCGTGGGGTGTGGGGGTATATAGCCCTAAGTCTTGGTATTTTGATGATCGCTTATGATGACGACGATGATGATAGATAGATAGATAAATGAATGAAGTACAGTACGAGATTAGGTTAATCCGGTATAGACCGCATGACGCGATCTGCTGTGTAACTCTTAACCGTCAATAGCCTATTGCTGGACAATGGGGTCATACCCGAGCATCCACCTTTATAAGGACGGGAAGTCCCCTGCGGCTGCAGCTCCTAACCAAGCTTATCACCAGCCTCGTGCAACGCTCGCCATGCAGACAACAATGAACGCAATCCGCATCCGCCCCTCTCCGCCCGGAGAACCCCCCTACTCCGCTACCAATCCAGCCCCCGCATCCGCCCTCAACCTCGACAACATCCCCATCCCGAAACCCTCTGCGCCCGGGGAACTCCTCGTCAAAGTTAAAGCCTCAACTATAGTCCGCGACACACTAACCTGGCCCGAGAGCTATCGTCGCGAGTACATCACGCCGGGGAATGACCTCTCCGGCACCGTGACCGAGATCTACGACGGCAGCTCCAAGTTCAAGGTCGGCGATGAGATACTCGGAATGTTGCCTGCTGACCGACCTGGTGCTTGGGCGGAGTACGTTATTGTGCGCGATGACGAGATTGCGCTGAAGCCGAGTACCTTGTCGTGGGAGGAAGCCGCTGCGATGCCGCTGAGCGCACTGACGGCGTTCGAGGCGCTCTTTGTCCATGGCGGTGTTCCGGTTCCAAGTGATGAAGAAGCGCTGCGCAATTCGAGGAGAGAAAGGGCAGATACAGACGAGAAGAGAAAGGTCCTCATTACAGGCGCCGCCGGCGCAGTGGGCATGTACGTTGTCCAGTTAGCCCGACTCGCAGGGTTACATGTTACAGCGGCAACGAGCTCAAACAAACGAAATGCGCAGTTTCTTCATGAGCTCGGAGCAGACGATACAATCGAGTACGCGACATTCCAAGCTCCCGGACATCAAGATACCTATGACATTGTGATCGATACGGTCGGTGGACAACCTCTTATCAGTTCTTGGACATGCGTCAAAGAAGGTGGAGCGCTTATCACCGTTGACTCGAGCAGCTTTGATTTCGTTGAAGAGCATAAGAGACAAGGGATTGCTCGGGAAGATATTTGTGCTCTATTCTTTATCGTTGAAGGTGGACCTGGTCGGCTAGAGGCTCTAGCGAATTTCGCAGAAATGGGGCTGTTGAAGATCTTCGTGCTGGATGTTTATCCGCTGCAGAGAGCGAGGGAGGCGTATGAGCGGACCAGTGGCAGGGTGGAGGGGAGGGGGAAGATTATTCTGTTTATTTAATGCTTTCAGTCCATGTTTGTTGCAGGTGTTCCATAAAAGGTACCATGAATGTATCCATTAGTCTTCAGCAATGGATACCTAGGTACTGCCATATAGTACTCGTCCTAACAGGAGTCTGATCTCTGTCTATCTCCTCCCTTGATCACTAGGTCAACCTCGACCCGGTAAGTGTACTCTGCTTTCAGGGTGTATGAACTGGCAGCGAGGTGTTGGCGGCCTCGGCGGTCGAGATGTCGAAGGTTACCTTATCTCCTTGTGCCCATCTTGGGAAGCCACGCGGTAGGTAGTTGGCTTCAATGTCCGGTTGGCGTAGTATCGTACATTGCGACTTATAGTAGTGTCATAAGTAAAAAGGAGAGGATAATAATGCGACCCTCAATGAATGTCACGACCGAGATCCAATGCAGGGGCAATGGGATTAAGCAAGAGCAAGGTTTCTATGCTCGCATAATCCTTCAGCTGCAAAGCGGGCGATGGACGAACCAACCTAAGTAGCTTCCCTGCCATATGTTAGCCCGTGTGGCAGAAGATGGTCAGACACAATTACGTCTAACCGGCTGTACCATGACTACAGACATGCATGGATACCATAAGGTAGGTTACATACAATATGACACTCGTCACTGCACAGAATGTCATAGGTTCTCGTTCCCTGCGTCCGGAGTCAAAACGCAGCGCTGGTCATCGGCATAATCACCTAGGTATTCTGTTTATACCTAATATTTTAGCTCTATATTCGTACTCCAGCTGCTGCTGCTGCTGCTGCTGCTGCTGCGCCGGCTACGGGCCACTGTACTCCTTCAACCCACCAGTCTCCCAGCTCAACGACTTAAGAGGACTTTTGGTACGGACCAGGATCCGAGGGGTCTTATTGATTGCGGTCCGAATAGCTCCGTATGGCTCTGTGGCGTTGTATTTGGCGACGTTGTGGTGGGTTTGCTAGGCTCAGATCCCCTTGGTTAATTTTTAGAGTATTTGTTGAGATACTCCGTAGCTACCGTTACCTGGGCTGTCTCTCGGGGCTGTAAGTGTACCATAGGTACCCAGCTCCACGGTCCCCGCTCGCTGTAGTCAGCCCCGCGCTCCAGCCCTGTAGAATCTCACTTGGGCATCCGCGTGGCCCGCGGTCCGGCGCGACATTAGGTACGGTATGATCGAGCCCGATCGCATAACTACTACTGTACCCTGCCTATCTGTAAAACGCAAGATCTCTCCCAAACAATGACGCACGAAGCGTTAATCATGCTCCGGAGTGTGTGGCTGGGTAGGGAGCTTTCTAGGTGTCGGTGAGCCTTGGACCCCTCCTGCTCCCCATACCGACCCACATCGGCCACGTGTACGCCGATGATTTGGTATGTTTACCTAGGTATAACACTGGTGATGCCAAACATGGAATCACGATCTTCAGAGTCCTACCATGTGGATATTATTCGTCACTTTGTTGATCCTAGGCGATCGGATCAGCGAAGTGGCGAATGGTAGTTGTGGGTGTCCTGCAAGTTGTCTAAGCCACGCGGCTGTTAGCTATATAAAGGAGACCACCCATGTAAGTTTGTATTCTTTTTCCTCTGTTTAAACCTCTTCGACCGTTTCTTACTTCTTGCTCCCAAGACACCTCACCTACCCCAAGACCACACAATCAAACTCTCAAAATGTCCTTCGCCAGATCCTGCTCCAACTTCCACCTCGAGAACGGCCACGTGCTGGTCGCGACAGCCCAAGACGTGCACGGGAACTGGCGCGAGAGCAGAATCGACCTTAATGGCTTCATTGGAAACCAAGATGGTACGTATACATTCTCTTCTTCTCTTCATTCGTATCTCTATACTATCCTATTGAAAGAGATTCAAAAAGTCAAGTAATCGTTTCACTAACACTCTACAGGATGGTTCATGTGGGACGGCGAGAACTTCGCAAACTCAGCACGGGATATCCGCCTGGAAGGATCACGTCTTACAGCCGAGCTCCCGAAGAGAGATGGCGGGTACCGGGAGAGACAGGGGATTGAGCTGAATGATCGGATTGGAAATGATAATGGGCGACTTGTTTTTGTTTAAGCTACCTAGGTACGAGAGCGACACTATGAGAATGAAATTGCAGTGTCCAAGCAACCTTGGAAGGCATTGGAATTGGACGACGCCGGGACGATATATATTCATTATCTGAATTAACTCTCTTTCTCAAGCATAATGATTAGTCTATCTTCAATGTTCTATCTCAGGGTAGCCTCAACGCCTATCTACTCGAGTATGAAAACAAACGCAACCGCTGCCCTGGGACGCCCATGTGGAGCCGGCCCGCTCCCGCTCCAGGCTTCCTCAACCAATTAAAGTCGAGCATCGTACATTATTCCCCGAGCACTCCGTACAGTAGTGCAGGCGACTTAGATTGTTTACCAGCGTATCATCTAATTTTGGATAGGCATAGCACATTGTGCTTAGAGTCAGTAACAAAAGAGTTCAACTGTGTATCCAAGTCGCACATTACAAAAGGGTCCGCTGAGGTGAGTTCTCCAGGAGATACGTAACCCAGCCATAGGCCAAGCATGTGCTCGCACTATTTGCGCTTGAATCTTGGTTTCTTGCCTATGGACTTGTGTTGTGCATGGTCAATCGGTATCAAAGAGCAAAGAGCGACGTGGAGGATCTTCTTAATAGTGTAGTGAGCCTGTGATTGGAACCGCCTTTTAGTTCCCCAGACAGCCTACATTATACGGTAATATTATGTCCAATCATGACCAGCACTCGGTGGTACAAGCACACATCGTTTCCCAGCTGAAAGGCCAAACAGGTTACACCAGATATGAGCTCGGACTCAGTCACCAGGCCACATGTTCTGTACGACATGTGTATCCCGGCTTCTCGGATGGGTACGGTAGGACCGTGTGGGCTGATGCCTGGTCGCATCAGACCATATCCCGACTATACATAACCTAGCCATTTCCCCCTTCACACCAAGCCACCACTAAACAATAATTCATGCTTTCACGCTTCCTCCCCCGCAAAATGTCCACCTGCCCAATCCCCACCCCACTAACGCACCAACCCCCAGTCATAATCGTCGGCACCGGCTTAGCAGGCCTCTCCGCAGCAACGCAACTCACAAAACAAAATGTCCCCGTACTCCTTCTCGACCGCGCCGAGAAACCCGGCGGAAACAGCATGAAGGCCTCGTCGGGGATTAACGGTGCCGGAACGAGATTTCAAACTATCCCGGATACGGTCGCGGAGTTCTACGAGGATACGGTTCGCTCTGCAGGGAAGCCTTATTCGGCTGCTAGAACGGTTGACAAGGAGCGCAGAGAGAAATTGATCAGTACCGTTGCGAAGAAGTCTAAGGGAGCTGTCGACTGGCTCTCCGGTGAAATGGGCGTGGACCTGAGTAAAGTCGCGCAGTTGGGCGGACATACTAAACCGCGGACGCATCGGGGTGCGAAGGGGAAACCGCCTGGTGCTGCGATTGTGGGGACTTTACTAGATGGCTTGAAGGAAAACCCCTTTGCCGAGATGAGAATGAAGTCGCGCGTCACGAAGATCCTCAAGGAGTCCGAGGAAGTTGTGGGAGTTGAGTACGTCGACGTCGAGGAGAATGTCCAGAGCATCCGCGGCCCGGTCATTTTCGCGAGCGGCGGATTTGCGGGTGACGTCCACGGCATGGTACAAAAGTATCGGCCGGATCTTGCTGGTATCCCGTCGACAAATGAGGCGAGGGAAGGCTCGCAGCCACTGCTTAGTGACATTGGCGCGAGGTTGATTGACATGGAGCATATCCAGATCCATCCGACAGGGTTCCTGGATTTCAAAGACCCCTCTGCAACAGTTAAGTTTCTAGCTGCTGAGGCGTTGCGCGGCGAAGGCGGGATTCTTCTTCTCGGCGACGGAACTCGGTTCGTCAATGAGCTGCAGACGAGGGAGCATGTTACAGATGCCGTGTGGAAGTCTGCTGCTAAGCTGGATAGTGAAGGTCAGCTGCGGCAATGGGACATTACGCTGCTCCTCGACGAAGGTGCCGCCGCGGCGCTGGATACCCATATGCAGTTCTACCTATGGAAGGGGCTGATTCAGAAGACGACTCTCGGTGAAGTCGGGCAGACGGCTCTTGAGACTATTCAAGAGTACGCGGATATCGTTGCCGGCAAGAAAGCGGATCCGTATGGGCGTCCTGCGTTCGGGAACTGGACGCTCAGCGAGCCGCAGGCGGATTCTGTGGTGTATGTTGGGAAGGTTACGCCCGTTTTGCATTTTACGATGGGGGGTGTTTTGTTTAACGAGGAGGCTCAGGTGCTTGATGAGCACGGACAGCCTATTCAAGGTCTGTGGGCCGCGGGTGAAGTGACGGGTGGTTTGCATGGACAGAATAGGCTGGGTGGGTCGTCGTTGCTGGAGTGTGCGGTGTTTGGGAGGATTGCTGGGGATCAAGCGGCGAGTTTCTGGAAAAATCATTATCTTCCTGCTGGTGAGCAGTAAGAGGCTGCGATGTATGGTTATTACTTGGATTCAAAGGCGGCTGTAAAGTCATTATACTCTTATTTCTTTGTTCATATAAATACTAGGTACCATAGCATCCTGGTGAGGATCGTTCTCTACCCACATTAGGAACATTGGGCTAAGTACGGGAAACCAACCTGAAAGCCCTACCAGATATAGTAGCATCTAGCGAGGGTTCTTTGGTAGGTACTATTAACGGCATTAAGTTTAATGCAGCGTGTAGCGGACGGCTAGTACCTACCTACTTAGGCACCGTATGTCCCCGGATACTGCTTACACGAGCCAATCTAGGGTACCTATATACCAAGGCAATGCTCTCATAGTACTTGGCAAAAGAGTTGCCGAAAGCCTCAAGATAAAGTTTAGCAAATGATCTGTGACTCCTTGTATCCGTCTATGGTAGGCATCATCGCCTGATCTACGGGCACCGGTATCCGTATGCTCCGACAATTTCTTATTCGGTCGCGATAGAGAAGAGTGTGCAAGCAGCCGACGCACTTTAGGTAAGCATCAAGGTTAAGTGCTATACATAACATTGTATCTGTGCAACCAGCTCAAAGACCACGTTGCGTCGTGGCCTCATGCCCCAAGGTACCTATACGGAGAACAAAGTTGACATAGTCGAGGCCAACACTTCAACGACACTGCCTGCTTTACAAAGAGAAAAAAACCAACATTGTCCACAGTTTCCCGAGTCCTTACTTATCCCCTTCAATGAACATCGGAGCACGACTGTCAACACTGATGGGCAAATACATGCCTACCCCGGTACCTATAGGTACTAATTCCTCGGCGCCCGCGGACCCCGGCCACACCCAATGCAGCAAAATACCGGGATCCGCGGACCAAAACTCTCGCCAATCCAACCACAAACTAAGCGCCATCAGGCAACTTTGGTCTCGCACGCAATATGAGGTTCTAGGCGCCAACGCGGAGGCTCGGGGTCTTGGGCTACCGCGGCGCCGGGTGCGAGTCTGATAAATATCCTTGAGGCTCCGCTGACAGTGACCTTTCAACGCGTTTCATTATCACGGATTTTACTTAACCTAAAGGGATGGATTCCGCTTTTGAAACCAAGGAACTTTCGTCGAACGATACCGCCAGCGCAGAGAAGGATGAGACGAAGTTGGTAAACGAAGACGATGAGGCAAGCTTTGGCGCGTATAAGGTACAGACTACACCACAATACTCAAGGACCAATAAGCATCCAGCACCTATACTAATCATACATGAGAAAGAGAATATTCTCCTTCGCCAGCCGCGCCGAACTCGTCCTCCAGGGGATCGCGATCATCGCCGCATGCGCATCTGGCGCAGGCATCGCCCTGCAGAACCTCATCTTCGGGCGCTTCATCACTGTCATCACGGACTTTACGAATGGGGTCTCAACGCCCCCGGGGTTCCGAAGTGATGTTGCTGAGCTAGCGTATTCCACCCCTTACTTACTGTGCTCACTACGCACAACAAGAAACAAGTCTGACATACAGGGTCAGCCTCTACTTTGTCTACCTGGGCATCGCACGCCTGGTCCTCTCCTACACGTACAACACCCTTCTAACCTACAGCGCCTACCGCATAATCCGCAACATCCGACACGCCTACCTCCGCGCCGCCCTATCCCAAGAAGTCGCCTTCTACGACTTCGGCACCGGCGGCTCCATCGCCGCCCAAGCAACCTCAAACGGCAAACTGATTCAGGTCGGCTCATCCGAGAAAATCGGCCTACTCTTCCAAGGCCTCGCGGCCTTCGTGACGGCCTTCATAATCGCCTTCGTGATCCAGTGGAAGCTCACGCTCATCTGTATATGCGTGCCTGTGGCGACGATTGTGACTATGGGCACGATTGCAAGCATTGAGGCGGGCTATGAGACGCGGATCCTGCGCATCCATGCGAAGGCGAATTCATTTGCTGAGGGGGTGCTGAGTGGTGTTAAGGCTGTATGTGCGTTTGGGATGCGGGATGCGCTGGTGCGACGGTTCGATGCGTATCTTGTGGATGCGCATAGTGTTGGCAAGAAGATTGGCCCGCTCATGGGGATATTGTTTTCGGCGGAGTATACGATTATTTATCTTGGGTTTGGGCTGGCGTTTTGGCAGGGGGTGAATATGTTTGCCAACGGGGAGATTGGCACGTCGGGGGATATATTTACGTATGTTTCTCTGTCCTGTTTTCCGCTTAGGTTGTGGTGAGTTTGGGTGGTTAAGATATGCTGATGTGTGCTTGCAGGGTCCTACTCTCCGTCGTCATTGCAGCCATCAATCTCACATTGCTGGCGCCGTACTCAATCGACTTCAGCAGAGCTGCCTCAGCCGCAGCGCAGCTCTTCAAACTGATTGACCGAGTGTCGGAAATAGACCCGTACAGTCATGAAGGTCTGCAACCGGAGACAGTGGCCGGGGAAGTCGAGCTGGAGAACGTGAGCTTCTCATACCCCACGCGTCCAAACATCACGGTCCTCGATAGCTTCAGCCTCAAAGTCCCAGCGGGGAAAGTAACTGCCTTAGTCGGGCAGTCCGGGTCAGGGAAGAGCACGATCGTCGGGCTACTGGAGCGATGGTATAACCCTACTTCAGGCTCCCTGAAACTCGACGGGACGCCAATCGATCAACTCAACGTCGGCTGGCTGCGCCGGAACGTCCGCCTCGTGCAGCAGGAGCCCGTCCTCTTCCAGGGCTCGGTGTTCGATAATATCCGATATGGACTCGTCGGGACGCCGTGGGAGGATGTCTCGCGCGAAGAACAGATGGAGCGCGTGCAGGACGCGGCGAAGATGGCGTACGCGCATGATTTTATCTCCGAGCTGACGGACGGGTATGATACGATGATTGGCGAGCGAGGCGGGTTGCTCTCAGGAGGCCAGAAGCAGCGCGTGGCAATCGCCCGCAGCGTTGTTTCACAGCCAAAGGTGCTCCTCCTCGACGAAGCAACCAGCGCTCTCGACCCGCACGCCGAATCCATTGTGCAGAAAGCCCTTGACAAGGCAGCGGAGGGCCGCACGACGATCGTGATCGCGCACAAACTTGCGACCATTAGGAAAGCCGATAACATTGTTGTCATGAGTAAAGGGCGTATCGTCGAGCAAGGAACCCACGGGTCCCTCGTAGCAGCCGACGGCGCCTACGCGCGCCTCGTGAAGATCCAAAATCTCTCCGTCAGCGCTGCAGAGCACGAGGCTGCAACCGAAGAAAATAACACAGACGCCGAAGACGAGCCTTCCTTCCCCCTCGACCCCACCCCCACCACAGAAACCACAGCCACAACCCTAACCCGCTACCCAACCTCCATCCGGCAGCACCTCGAAGCTACCAAGAACCGCGACAGCTACAGCACGCACAAACAGATGGGCATTTTCTCCTCCCTCATCTACCTCGTCCGGTCCTGCCCAGAGCTAACATGGGCCTACATCGTCGTATTCCTAGGCTGCCTCGGCGGCTGCGCCATGTTCCCCGGACAAGCTATCCTAATGTCGCGCGTCGTCGACGTCTTTACACTCTCCGGCGCCGCAATGATCAGCCGGGGCAATTTCTTTGCAACGATGTTTATCGTCCTCGCGGCCGGGTGCCTGCTCGCCTACGGGGCAATGGGGTACGCAACGAACGCGGTAGCCCAGCATCTAAGCCACCACTTCCGGCGCGTCCTACTGCACGACCTCCTGCGCCAGGATATCCGGTTCTTCGATCGGGGCGAGAACACGGTTGGCGCGCTGGTGAGCCAAGTTGACTCGTACCCGCAGGCGATTCTCGAGCTGATGGGGTATAACATCGCGCTGGTGGTGATTGCGGTGCTGCAGCTGGTGACGTGCGGGATACTCGCGATCGCGTACTCGTGGAAACTAGGCCTTGTTGTTGTCTTTGGGGGCATCCCGCCGCTTGTGGGTGCTGGCATGGTGCGGATTCGTCTTGATGCACGGCTCGACCGGAATACGTCACGGCGGTACGGGGCCAGCTCGGCGATTGCGTCGGAGGCGATTACGGCGATTCGGACGGTGAGCTCGCTCGCGATTGAAGAGACCGTGTTGCGCCGGTACACGGCCGAGCTGGACACCGCGGTCTCGGCGTCCGTGAGGCCGATGGCGCTGACGATGATTTGCTTCGGGCTGACGCAGTGCATCGAGTACTGGTTCCAGGCGCTGGGATTCTGGTATGGCTGTAAGTTGCTCTCGACCAGGGATATAAGCATGTACAATTTTTTCGTTGCGTTCCTGGGCGTGTTCTTTGCGGGCCAGGCGTCGAGCCAGCTATTCCAGTGGTCGACGAGTATCACCAAGGGGATCAATGCGACGAATTATATTGCCTGGCTGCATGACCTTCAGCCGACTGTTCGCGAGACGCCAGAGAATCATGATAAAGGGCCAGGATCTGGTGCGCCGATTGTCCTCGACAATGTTCGTTTCTCGTATCCTCTGCACCCGGACGCCCCTGTTCTCAAAGGCGTAGACCTCAAGGTAAGCCTCCGACCACAATAGGCAAAACACTACTGACGTGGACAGATAAACAAAGGCCAATTCATCGCCCTCGTCGGCGCGTCAGGCTGCGGCAAATCCACCATGATCGCGATGCTGGAGCGCTTCTACGACCCAACAACCGGGAGCATCACAATCGACTCGCGCTCTCTCTCATCCATAAATCCCACATCCTACCGAAACATCGTCGCGCTGGTACAGCAAGAACCCACGCTCTTCCAGGGCACAATCCGGGAGAATATCGCCTTGGGGCTGTACAACCCGTCCATAGCGCCGATCTACACCTCTTCACCCCCCAGCAAATCCAACTCCAAGAGCACAGTTAGCACCCCCGATGAGATAGACGGCGCAACCGACGCACAGATCGAATCCGCGCTCCGCGCCGCCAACGCCTGGGACTTCGTGTCCTCCTTGCCGTCAGGGATAAACACACCCGCCGGGTCCGGCGGGACGCAACTCTCCGGCGGACAGCGGCAACGGATTGCAATTGCGCGCGCGCTGATCCGGGACCCGAAGATCCTGCTGCTGGACGAGGCGACGAGCGCGCTGGACACGGAGAGCGAGAAGATGGTGCAGACGGCGCTGGGGGAGGCGGCGGCGACGGGCGAGCGGGTGACGGTTGCGGTTGCGCACCGGCTGAGCACGATCAAGGGTGCGGATGTGATCTGTGTGTTTTTGGGAGGGAGGATTGTGGAGATGGGGGGGCATGCGCAGCTGGTGGCCCGGGGCGGGATTTATCGGCGGATGTGTGAGGCGCAGGCGTTGGATTGATGGGAAAGGCAATGGCTGGGGTTGGAAAGTGGCTAGGGAGTGGCTGGGAAGTGGCTAGGATCCAGGTTGGCACTGCCACAGGATGCCAATGCGGATGCAGATGCATAATCATTTATGCTGAGGCTGAGATGAGCTGGGGAACAAATTAGTAATCATGACACATGCAAAAGCTTGACTTATGCACCCGTATGCTGTGCATAAAAATTTAGTTGAGCCCCCTGCCTCAGGCACACCTACCGCCAGCAGTTCTGGCCGCTTTTGGCAGCGACTCTTCAAGTCGGGTTGGTTTGCGCCGGGTCGTGCTGGATTGCGTAATCCTCCAGCTCGCCATCTGGGACATCTAGCCTGCTCATGAAGGGCATAAGAGCCGGGCGTTTAAACATCGTGGGTTCTGCTTCCTCATCCATCGTAAGGGGTGGGTTGGAGGGCGGGGTGGAATCGTTCTGGTGATGGGAGGTAACGGGTGAGATTAGGCGGCCGTAGAACGGAACGGCGGCGGCAGAGATGGTCAGGGGCTGGCTGCGGTGGCGATCGATCGAAAAGCGAATAGAGAACAAGAGTCTGCGAAAGTGGCTGTTGAGCTGGAGAGGAATCAAACGGAGAACCTGGGAGAAGACAGGGATTCCGATTGCGTTCCTGCGGAAGTAGGCAGAGAAGACGGAGAAAAGCGAAGAGAGAGGGGGAGAAAGGACCTGTTTGCACGGTTGAAAGAGCGCTCACGACTGAAAGAAAGAGGCATTGGGCCTTGGTGGAGTGCATCTGGACAAATTACAGGCGTTGTAGCTCGATGATGTCTCATACCTCTCAGCAGCTCAAGACCTTGTGTAACCACCACCAAGATGATGCCTCTTCCCTGGGCAGGCTTCTTCTCCTGAGCAGCTCCTTTTCCTGAGCAGACTCCTCCCACATCTCAACCTACCCTCCTCCGATCCACCTTTACCTACCTGATCGATTCCCAGCGGCCATAAACAGCATGTCGGCGACGGTAGCTGAGTCGTCTGGTGCCCAGCAGTCGAGACCTGGAGGGCAGCACCGGAGAAAATTCAACTTCTCTCGGCCGCAGATGAGAAATGATAGGAAGAAATTTGTTGGTATGCTTGCCAGGTCCATGATGCTTTCCAAGCGACGGATATGCACTGACTGACATTGCGCACCACACGCTACCGCAGGTACGCCAGGTTCAAAGGGTCGAACAGCGATCTCTCGCACTACCGCAGCTTCGACACCCTGAACGCAACGGTCATGCTATACCAGGAAGCGGACCTTACGGATGTCGAACGACGCGTGGGGAACCGGCAAATGAAGCTCTGTGAGCCTGATGGCTCAGAGCACAATGAAATCTTCATCGAGAGGCCAAAGAAGGAAGGAGATGAGAATCCGCCTCCGAAGCCGGATCCGCAGCTCGCGGCGCTTCTTGAAGAGGCCCGAGTCAAGCTTGACCGATACTGTAAGTACATCCTCTCACTGGCCTGGTTCCGGAAGCCACTAACCCAACGGCATCCTTAATCAGATCGGTACACTCGGAACTACGTAAAGTTCAAGAAAAGCACGTCGACCACCAAGCGCGAACGATCCAATTTGAGGACCTGGCACAAGCGCAACCCTGGCGCCATTGACAAAGAAGAGAGGGTGTACATCGACAAGGACGACCTTCCCCGGATTCTACCCAAGGCAGCTGACCCAGTGCGAGACTCTCTATTTGGGTTTGATTTCTTCTGGGACCTACCCATTTGGAAAAAGCCCGCGAAGCGCGCCAAGCAGGAATTGCCTCTCCAAGAAACCGCAGACAGCGACGAAGAACTATCCACCGAGGAGGAGGAAGAAGAACAGTCCCCCACCGAGCGCGAATTGCACTACTACAGCGGCGAACGCAGTGTATCGGCAGTGTCTAGGGAGACGGTGGAGCGGGTCGCGAAGCTGCTCACTGTGAGCATGGGATTGGTACTCATCCTAGGCCCTATTCATCACGGAGATCCATTATCGCCTCCTCGTGGTGCCTGCCTCCATTTTGGCGTTTGGCTACTTCCTTGCTCTTATCCGCCCGGATCCGTCGCAGGACGCAATCGCTCCTATGGCAGGGTAAGTCATCGAGACTCCAGAAGATTGTTTGCTGGTAGCCCTTTACTGATGCTGAATAGGTATGCGGCTGTCGTGATGGTCTATATGGCCGCCACTTAGTCTCGACGCATTGTTGTCCATCATCACCATTTGTTGTTGGTGGACGGTCGGGTGGTTGTGTTCTGTCTGTCCACCTGCAGACAGTCTTGTAGTCCTTGGGGAAGGTTGGACTTGGTTGCATGTGCAAGCAATCTTACCTCGGGTTCACTTGTTCAATCCAATTTCCTATGTCATCTTGATTCATTCTTTCATCAGTTCCTATGTTGTCTTCATCCATTCTCTAATCCAGTTTCCTAGTTGTCTTATTCCATTCTCTCATCCAGTTTCCTAGTTGTCTCAATTCATTCTCTAATCCAGGGCAGTTCTTATGCTATCTCAATCCAATCTCTCTAAGGCTGCAGTATCCGTAGTGCGCATCTCGTAGACTTCCCGTCCTCTTCGGTCATCCCCTTGCTGCTTTTCGGTCTTCGCGATCCATGCATAGGTATGGTAGCAACGTTACCTACGGCCCCTATCCCGGGACTCTAGCGACGATCATCTCGCGATCGCATCTGACGGGCTTGAACACCGTGAGGTTGATCTCGCGAGGCTTTGTCAACAGTTGCACATAGTCCTAACGACCTACCTACCGTAGGTACCGTACCGTAGGATTCTCTCTACCTACCCCTGTCGAGCTAGGACCACCTCGCCCCGTAGCCCTACATCAACCCACGGCGCACGCTCAGTGGGAGCCCGGCCTCGGGTATGGTGTTAAATAAAAGCTTGTCTAATAGGTAGTGTAGGCTTTGACCGGCGTCTGCATTGAGCGATAAGATCGCAGGGGGTGCGACCACTTCGTCGACCAGAACTACCTTGGTCGATCCAGAGTCGATGCCAAAAGCCGACCGCGGGTTGTCACTGGTGTGGCCGTGGAAACCAATTCTGCCAAAGGCGGCAGCAGACTGGGACTAGCTCCCGCTGTTGAAGAGCGCATGATTGGCCAGGCCGCTGACCAGCCGCCTCACCACACTTTTCTCTCTTTCCCCCTCGTTCTCTCTCGTCAAGGTTTGGAGACGATATGCCAATTTGACAACTGTATGCTTAACAAAAGCGGCTTTTATATATTAGGTACAGCCTGGTGGCTCCCGTATTAGTCTTAAACTTCGCCCTTGAGTAATCCACGAGCGCACTAAGCAAGAGCTGGATTTGGCCACCGCTACGAGTGCGAATCACGGAGCAAAGGCAGAAGATGGTATAGCAGGCTTCGTGATGGATACGGACTAGAGGTCGGGTGAGGACAAAATAGTGTGCGGCCGCAGCCGTGGACAGGGAATGCATGGTCCTATCCTTGCTCCCACCTACCTAATGCAGGGGAGGGGAGGGAGCTGACCCTTGTTGCTCCGTGCAGTACTCCGCATGTACTCTGTACAGCAGAAGATGAGACTAATCTTAAGGTAGTACATACACATGCCCGTGCAGGTGCAGCCCAAGAACTCTGCATAATGTGTGCATAGTTACATAGAAGTACTGCACAAGTATGGGAAACGAGCTGCATAATTACTGCAAAGACACTGCCATACGCATAACCAATGCACAAGCCACTGCATTGCCCACTGTTACTGCACAAACTCTGCATTGGCACTGCATAGCTATGGCATAGCCACTGCACATGGTAGTCTCCTGCAAAGCCACTGCTAACCACCACAAGCCACTCCATACAGAGTAACCAGCGCAAAGCCACTGCATAACTCCCGCGAGCCACTGCGCATACTCTGCAAAGCCACTACACAAGCACAGCTGAAGATAACATGAGCACTGCATATTCTATGCATAACCCCTGCATAAGCATAAAGACTGCATTAGCACCCTCCAATGCACATGCTGCTTGATACTTGAACTATTGAAGTCTTGGAAATTGTAGTAGTCTAATAGATACACATTGGGAACACCTGCAGCATGCAATGACTTACTTAACTCCCTCAGCTACCAGTTTTAAAGCCCACTACCAAGCTAACAGCCATGCCTTTGGACAGAACCTTGGGGATCCGCTCAAGCTGCGCAACCTTAGTACTGAAACCTCGCGTTCGCCAGCACGAAGTACCTCACAAGTATCCTACTGGACCCAGGTAGAGATGCTCCTGACACTACCTACGCAACTGCACACCAACTCCTGATCACCAACCACAACCATCAAGACCCCCTCAAGCCCGGCGCTCAAGACCGCCACCCCAAATCTAGTTCACGCAGATCCCCCACCACCTCTCGCACTGCGAAATGAAGAATCATCCGCGCATACCCGCGATGCAGCCGAACCGCCCAAGCAGGGAGGATCTTCTGCGCGCGCAGCACCCCCTCCGCTTCCACAAGCTCGTAATCATGCGCCGCCGAGAACCGCACCTCTACCATCTCGTCCTTGTCCTCGCCCTTGCCCGCGCCCATACCGCGAACACAAAACGGCTCTGAAACGCTCATCTCGTGCCGTCCGCCGGACATCAGACGCCATGGGTATCCCCAGCCCGCGATGCGCTCGAAGAATAGACGCGGGGCGTCGGGCATTTCCCATGCGACGAGGAGGCCGGTGCTCTCTTTAGCTCCTTTTTCTTCTTCCTGGGGTTGCCGTTGGACGGTCAGCGCGCCATTGAGTAGGACGCGCGGGCGGCCATCAGGATCGGGACCGAATCCGTCCTGTCCAAGGTCGCCGGGGTGAAAGTGGCCCTTTGTAACGAGGCCGATAAGCGAGGACTCTACTCTGAGGAGGCGCGACGAGAGCAGCGCGCGCGCCCATGCTTCTTCGAGGGCGACTTTGTCTGTTACTTCGAGTTCTGGAGTTGACGAGCTCGTTTTCATTCGCGTTTTGGTTCGCGCTTGGAGCGCCCGTAGCGGGATACGTGCGGCGTAGACATCGACGTATGCGCAGTGCTGGCTTGGTTTTGCGGGTGTGCGGAGCGCTTTGCTTCCTGCTGCGGCGGGCGGTAGGGCTGGGTATTTTGTCTCGAGGTGGGTTAAGCCCAAATGGGCGCCATAAATCGTTGTTAGGGCTGGAATGGCTATGTAGCTGATTGTTCGAGCGAGGCGTTGCTTTGGCATCTTGCGCGTTATCGATGGTATAGGTAGTGTAGGGAGGATAGTTGGTATGTATGCGGCCCGCGGGGTATATAAACTGCAGCGGGAGCTAGCGGTTGGCTGATGCGGGCCCGTGGGGGCGGCAGAATCGGCCCGTCGGCGAGATTGATCCTCCGGATAATATACGAGCCCACGAGGTCACGGGCCACGACTCCCACGAGGCCACCGCCATGCGTTTACTCCGGAGTATGGTCGAAGCGGCGAGGTTACCCGTAGGTTAAAGGATAAAAACCTTGCTATCATGCCTTTTGAATACCGTACTAGCTAGGAATACTGATCGAATACTAGGGATTATGTTGAAGGTAAAGAGCGTGATAAATTCTTCTAGTTCTAAGAATGCTTTGGAGTTTTTATAGGTAAAAGCAGATGTACTGTAAACAACATCCATAGCCGAATTCGTTTACCGTTTGGAGGTTTGATACATCCAAACCTGTTCGGCTTATGACTTCGGTAGTTGGAGGCCTTGAATTACTAAGAATTCTCTGCCTCAGGTGACACTTGCACCATGGAAATGATATTCCTGATCCGAATTTTGTTTACCAACGAACATTGAATCTGCGGGGTGCCATTGCTCGACGCAGGGCACGCCTAGGAGTACTTCACAATAATCCCTTCCAGCTGCTCAATCCAAAGCTCATCGTTCCGAGCCTCGGTATTCGTGGCTGGAGTAGAAAATCCCGCATCGGTAGAATAGAAGCCCAAAAACGGCGAGGAATCGGTAAAGTCGAGATCATGACATCTCCGGCAAACCAGGACAATGGCATCGGAGAATCCAGGACTTTTCAGACGCTTTCGACACCCTCCGCAACTCATGGGATAGCGCAGGTCGTCTTCGCACACCTTCATTTTGGCTGCCTGTCGGAATACCGCGAGGGCGGCGTCGTCGTCTTTCAAATATACTAAGCATTTCGCGAGTTTGTAGAAGTCGTCCGGTTGCCCGTCTGCTATTCGTCCTGCGAATCGGCGGACGCTGTCTTTTAGGATCGCGCGCTGTGTGTCACGGTCTGTTCGTGTATACGGGAGATTGCACCATTGCGCTAGCCCGTCGAGCATCAATCTATCGCCAGCCGCCAGGTCGAACGGTGTCTGGCCGTAGTAGTCGAGCCGAAGGGGGTCCGCGCCGCGAGAGAGAAGGAGCTGAACGATTTCGGAGTGTCGATTCGCGACGGCCGCATGAAGTGGCGAGTAGCCTTCCCAGTTAGTATTGACGTCCACTCCCTTGTCAATCAGCTCGTTCAGTAGGTGGATATTCCCGCATTCGACGGCCATGTCCATCACCGTCCGGCGTGTCTGCGACCTCACCATGAAATCTGTTTTAGTCGAGATGTGCTCGGCTAGAATGGCCTTGAATATCTGCAAGTTGGGTCCAAGGGTGGCGTAGTGGAATGGAATGCGACCGGCGTTGTCTTTGGCACGAATGTCCGCATTTGCTTTGAGGAGCATAGAAAGGATGACGCCGGAAGAGTGCGTTGCCGCAATATGCAACGCTGTCCTGCCGTGATTGTCCCTTGCTGACAGGCTCGCTCCACACTCGATGAACAGCGACGTAGCGGAAACATTGAACACCAAAACCGCCAAAAGCAACGGGGTATTCCCCTTGCTATCAGCAGCCGCCAGCGAAGCCCCATCAATAAGCGTCTCCAAAAGATCATGCCTCTTCAGCCGCACCAGCGTATGCAATGCCGTCGACCCATCCCTCCCCTGCACACTAGGCTCCGCCCCCAGATCCAGCAGCTGATGAATGACCTCTGGCGGACTAAACTCCTCGAGCGCAATCTGCAACGGCGTCATCCCATCCTTCGTCGGCCTCGAAACGTCCAGCCCAAACCTCTCCACCAGCCGCGCCGCGAGCGCCTTCTCCTCCTTCACCACCGGCTCCACTGGCGTTACTTTTTCCCTCTCCCTCGAAAGCGCCATAAGCAATTGCACCGCCTCCTTATGCCCGTTCTGCGCCGCAACAACAAGCGGATGTCTCGCCGTCCGATGCAACGGCTCAACAGTGGCCCCGTAATCCACCAGCAAGCGAATCATCTCGCAGTTCCCTCTACTCGCCGCCTGGTAGATCATGTCCCCGTTACGCGCGACATCGAGCCAGCTGATCGCAGTGTCCAGCATGAACCGTACAAGCCAGATATGCCCGTGGTATATCGCCCGACTGACGGCGTGCTCGTAGTTCGCCCGCTCCACCGGAGTACTTGTCGGCGTAATCCCCAGCAGTAAGCGGACGAGCTCCTCATCGCCATGCTGCGCCGCTAACAATAACGGCACACCCCCGTTACTCGTACTCGGCAGCGGATCCGCCCCCGCCTCAATCAGCACCCGTGCGACATCAGTATGCCCTTCCTTCAGTGCCTGGTAGAATGCCGAGAATCCGCCGACCGTCGCCGTGGCGTCTGCGCCCGCGTCTAGAAGTTTCCGTACGGTGCTGAGCCGTCCGTGCTCGGAGGCCCAGGTTAGGGGGGACTTTTTGCGCCCGTATTCTTCGAAGGTGTAGGTTGTTGCGCGGCGGTAGAGGCGCGGTTGCAGGAGGCTCGTCAGCTGACGGCATGTGCGGAGGAGGCGGGTTAGGGAGGGGAGGGGGAGCGTGTCGGCGATTGTGAGGATTAGTTCTGCGGGGAGGTTGAGGAGGGTTGGATTGGAAGGAGACGAGGGGCGGAAGGACATGGTGGGTGCCGTGAACCCCGCTGAGCATGCCAGTATTTGGCAGCTGCTCTCGGGTGGACGGGAGGTTGGGGGTGGGATGAAGCTTATGAGGGGTAGCCGGGACTGGCCTCGTATTGCCTCCGTGCCAGTCTTACAAGGGCGCGTCTCGCCCCTTCCTCCATTGGCTGTTGGGACTGGCTACGACAGAAATGGGCTAGTGGTTATGGGAGGTTAACAGTGTATCACCAGCATCATTCTATGACATACCTAATGTGTGAATGACTTGTAGACAAAATGTTATACGGAGTAGTTTTAGGGAGTGATAAACGAGCAAGGTCTCCGATACGGTACAACACCATCAGCTAAATATCCAAAATCAATACAAATCCCTCAATTCCGTCCCCCCCCTCAA
The DNA here is from genome assembly GCF_047715735.1 of Aspergillus multicolor. Taxonomy (NCBI): domain Eukaryota; kingdom Fungi; phylum Ascomycota; class Eurotiomycetes; order Eurotiales; family Aspergillaceae; genus Aspergillus; species Aspergillus multicolor. The sequence goes on along the minus strand of NW_027395954.1, from coordinate 2,181,952 downwards.
CGCCTCAAGCGGATGCCTCAAATCCACCCACCCCAGAAACGGCGCACTAACCCCATACCCCAGCCTCTCCAGCGTAGCATCATCATATTTACTCCCCACATCCTCCCACCTCGCAGCAAGGTACTGGTTCTCCTCCTGCCTCAAATACCCCTTCGTCATAAAGAAGCTATACAACAGCCTCTCCTCGTCGAGCGTCGTATTCGCCGACCCCCCATGGTAACAGCTCGAAAAGAACACGAATGCATCGCCGGGTACCATCTCAGCATAGACCGCCAGTTCCTCGGCCGGAGGCGTATCTAAGTCCCACAGATGCGAGCCGGGAATGAATCTCGTCGCGCCGTTAGCCTTTGTTGATTTCTTCGCGGCAATGAAGAAGCCAATCCCTGTGTCTTGGCCGATCTTATACTCCTCAGGATTCCGAGAAACAGGCTTATTATGGTGAATCATGTCGTCGCGGTGGAGCGGCTGCGCAGATGCCCCGGGGTTAATCGAGAAGACGACGGTGTTGTTGAGCTGCGGGCGCGATATGTGTTCTTCGCGCTTGTCGCCGATCCAGCAGGTTATGCGTGATGTGAGAAAGTGGTCGCTTATGCTCTGGAACAGGGTATTGCTGACGATGTGTGTGATGAATGTTCTCGATTTGCCGGCGAGACCGCAGACGCGGCGCGTTTCCTTGGGGAAGAAGGAGCCCGACCATTCGGTGTCGCTGAAGATGTATTTGCGTGTATCCTCTTCGACTTGGGCGAGGACTTCAGGAATAATTATGTTGCGGATTATGCATCCACCAGCGCGGATGAGGGCTGGGATGATTTCGGTTACTGGGGTTGTTGCGGTGAAGATTGGGACGGACGGGACGGGTCTGAGTCGACCGTCAAGATGCTCGGGCGCTGCTTTGCTGTGGGGTTCTGCTGGCATTGCAGGTGGCGTGGTTATCTTCCCTGACTGGACTGATATGGTATGGTAGTAATGGGGTACGGCCTGGGGTTGGGCACTGGTTGGTGAGCAGGATGGCAAGATTCCACACCCATTTAAGTTATCAACAAGAAATTGCGCTACTGTTCTAGCTCAAAGGTCTGACACGGCCACCTATATGATGGCAATCTGACCTCGCATCCAGCTTCCTAAGACGGGTAATCACCGCTATCAGTCATGATAGCGTCTGCCAATGACCACTTGGAAAACTCAACCAACGCACATCTTGCACTAAGGATTATCACTAGCTTGTGAACCAAGCTTTTTGAATTATATGGAGAGATACCTACCCGCCATCAACCCAAATTAGCGCTCATTGTAGAGATCAGCAATATGTTTTGTAGGGTTGATATCCTTATAACAGTGCTAGAAAGACCCGCCCAGGAGAGATGACCGCTGTCAATATGGACCCCACCCACATAAAGAAAAAAAAAAAAAAATTGGAGGTAAAGATTGCGGTATTGAGGAACACCAGAGGACTTCCAATGTTATTTACATCCATCCCATCACTCCTGCCCATTCGCAACCAAAACCCTCCCCCCATCCACACAGAGTGACACCCCATCGACATACGCCTGCCACCGAGTTAGCCCTAACCCACTAGTACCTAGGTAGGTAAGCCACCCTTCTAAGATTTCAATACTCACCCCAGCCCTCGAAACAAGATAGAGCACCGTTCCCGCAAGATCCTCCTCCCTCCCCGCCCGCTTCGCAGGAACCTTATCAAACAGGCCCGCGAACATATTCCCCTCGTCGCCAACGGGGTTCATATTACTCGGTACGACTACCGTCCCACATTAACAAAGTTCCATCTCTCCTCCACCACAAAATCAAAGAAGGAAGATGCAGGTGACTTACACCCCGGATTCACCCCAACAACACGCACATACCACCGTCTAAACTTCACAGCCAGCAGTCTCACCAGATGATCCGTCGCCGCCTTGCTAGCCGCATAAGAGGTCAGATCCACGTTCGTGACGTTGTGCATGCTGGCACAGGAGCTTGTAAGGAGCATGACGCCGCGGCCGTCGTCGGATCCTTTTCTGCTGTCATCGGTATCCTGTTCTGCGGCCGCAGCGAGAAGAGGCAGGAATGCTACGCCGAGGAAATAGTGCGCCGTCGTGTTGATTCGGAATGTATCTTCCCAGTCTTCTTCAGAGCGGGAGAACATAGACTCCTGGAGTTCGGAGAGCGGCGCAGTGAGAACGTTACATGGTACCGGGGGATCACGTCGGATCCCGGCGTTGGAGATGAGGATGTCGAGCTTGCCGTTTTCTTTTTTCGATATGTACGATGCCAACTCGGCGATTGCGGTCTTTGAGGACAGATCACAAGCGTAGCCTATGGCTGACCCGCCGGAGAGCGTTTCTGTGGCTAGGTCGTTCAGATCGGAGACGGTTTGAGATATTGGGTCGGAGGGGAGGGAGACGATGTAGACTTTTGCGCCGTTTGTTACGAGGCCCTATGAATTTACATTGATGAGTTCCGAGTGTTAGGGATACGGAGTGACGGACGTGCCTTTGCGATCATGAGCCCTATCCCGCTGCTCCCGCCCGTCACGACGGCGACGCGGCCTTTTACGCTGAAGAGGTTGTGAATACCGAGGGACATGACGGGCAATATTTCTCAAATGGAAAAAATTTGAATTGTTTGGAAGGGGTATAACGGAGATCTCGTACATATATGCCCTGCTACCTTCGAGATCTCACGGCCTCCCATCGGACCCTCCGAACCCCCACCTGCAACTCCAACCACTTCCACAACCACAGCAGAGCCGTCTGCCCCGATCGAATCATGGTTCTAGTAGATATCCTACTCCTCCCTATAATGCCCCTTCGTCCTCTCCTCCGCAGCAGCTAAACAATCCCCCGTAACCCGCGTATCCCTCGGCACAAGCCTAACCCTAAAATCCCTCGGAATGGCCACAAGCGCACTCTTAATCTCATTATAGTCAACGTAGTCCGTATTCGGGGGCGCATCCTTGCTCGCCACAACCTTATATGAGGATAACAACCGCACAAGGGCGCAGTAAAGCAGCCGCGACGCAATGAACTGCCCGGAGCAGTTGCGTGATCCGGCGCCGAAACTTAGATGTGCGAGGCCCTGGGCCGGTGTTTCGGTGGGAGGCGTGAGAGAGGACAGCCAGCGTTCGGGATTGAATTTGTTGGCGGTTGAGCCGAAGTGGTCTGCATCTGTAATTCACAATGTTGTTAGTATATCAAAGTATGATAGGAAGGGTGAAGGGGGTATTGGGTTGGGTATAAGGAGACGCACCATGATTCCCAGCCTGCGCATTGAACAGCACCATCGTACCCGCCGGAATGACGGCGCCCTCCCACTGAATCTCCGTAACCGTCTTGCGGGGCAAACTCATCGAAGAAACCGTATAGTACCGTCCAGCCTCCTTGATAATCGCATTGACATACGGGACTTTCTCCTCGGTGACGGCAGCCGTCCACGCATCGCGGATATCCGGATAGTACCGTTTAATATCCTCATACGCGCGATCCTGCCATACCTGTCCTTCAGGCGTCGAAAGGGATCCAATCGCGGAGGTCAAAGTGCCGGGAATCGTCTCGAATCCGCCGGAGACCAGCGAGAGGCAGATACTCGAGACCTCGACGCCGGATAACTTCGTCTCTTCGTCTTTCAGGATCGCAGCGGAAATACACGGTTTATCTGTGCCCTTCTTTATCATCTCCCGCACCCGGTTGAGGAGCAGGTCGAGGTACTTGTCTCTTCGGTCTCGAAGCTCTTTTGAACGGGCGTTCTTCTCGTTGTTGGGAATGTACCGGAGGAGCGGGACATAGTCTTGCAGATTCTCCGACGCACTGCGCAGAAGCGAGATCGCGGAGCCGACGTGCAATATCTCGCGGAGGAGATCGTCGTAGACCTCGTCCATGCGGATGCCGTAGCAGAGCGTCAACGTCGTGTTGAGCGCATACCGCTGCAAATACGGCCGGACACTAACCTCGACTTCTCCATTCTTGCTGTCCCGGAACAAGTCGCGCACGATACAGTAACTCTCCAGATCAAACATGGGGTAGTAGTTTCGCAGCGCAGGTCTCCCCAGCGCCGTCCCCGCAGCCTTGCGCTTCTTGCGACACGACTCGTCCCACGGCGACGAGCCGATTGTGTACCCCTGTGTACTGGAGATGACGCCGTGGAAGGTATACAGCTTCGGCCGGTCGATGAGGGCGTTTTGATGTGAGAGGAGCATTTTCCGGCAGTCGGAGAAGGAGTTCACGACGACTGCGCGTGTGTTGCCGAGTTTTATTTGGAAGACGGAGTGGTTGTACTCGCGCCACCAGCGCTCGCAGACGGTTGCGTGGTCGTCGCCGAGTTTGAGGAGGTGCCCGAATATCGGGATTGCGCCGGGGATGGAGGGGAGGTTTGCGATGTGTGGGACGTCGGTTGCCCAGGTGTATTTGTAGATGAGATAGAGGGTTAGTGGGATGAGGAGGAGGGCTGAATAGCCTGCTGGGAGGGCGGCGAGGTGTGCCGTGATATCGTGGTCGATCTTCATCGTGATGCTGGTGGTGATGATGGGCGGCTTGGGTTTGACGATGATTTCTGTTTTGTCAATGTCAGTAGTTCAGATGGATGGGTTTTTATGTAGTAGAATCTTTCATCCACATCCGATAAACCCGGACGTATACACTTGAATCTTCGACAGGTGATCGTTGGAAATGTGAATGATATGATGTATGTCGGACAGTCCGATGAACAAGGCATGCGTCTCCAACCGCGTTGATACACCCCAGTTACCCCACTGATAAGACTATCTACGAAGTAAGTATATCACCAGAATGCGACTGCAATCTCTCCAACACCGTTCGCACCATGTTCTGTATCTGTCCAGCAGACGGAAACTTCCCGCAAAACTGTTCGAGCAACCCCATCACCAACTCCAGATCCTCGATCGCCCTTGTTTTCTCGAGCATAAATGGCATGCTTTCTGGCTGTGCGGTCGTGGAATAGATAAGTGACAGTGCTGCATTGAATACGGTCATCAAATTGAGCCAATTGAAAGCAAATCGCTGCTGCCGATAGAGATTGTTGGCCTCACGAATCGCCATTCCCGAGCTCTCGGCCAGAATCTGTATACTATTCAAGTCGAGCGTGAGTTGACCAGCAAAGGGCCGATACAGGGTGATGAGATGGGTATAGTAGTTTAAGTCAAACCAGCTGGTGCACAGATGAGGGACCTTTGACTTGGAATCCGGTAGCGGGAAGGGCATGCTACGGCGCCATTGGATAAGGCGCTTATGGAGGCTTTCCTTTGTCGCTTGTGTAGTTGCTGAACCACTGCGTTCCTGGTGCTGTCCGCTATGTAAACTTGTTCCGATGGCGCTCGCTATCCTTCGAAGCTCGAGGATGTGCAGCGGCACTGCCATGCTAGAGGGCCCAAGCTTGACTGTGGCAATGATGCCGGTCGGGGTGATGTTCTCGTCATCCGTATCGGCAAATGGCTGTTAACCTGTCAGTTGGTTGTGGAATCAGGAGATTCATAAGTAAAGCTACCTCAGCAGTGATGTCTTCATCCTGGATAGCAAAAGGGCGACCCAGCGCCAACGACACCACCCTGTTACAATCTGTTAGCAAGTTGCATGACCCGCCTGGGGGGGTAATGACGTACCGGTCCATCATGTAGAGTGAGAAGAACAGTCGCTTCTGGTAATCGGCGGTATCTGGCGTAAGTGTCTCATAGACTTCACAGGTGTGTAACCCCATTCCGATAGCCATGCGTGCAGCAACCCCAACCAAGAACCATGTATCTGCAAGTATTAGCACCAGCCTGATGACATGTTTATGCGGATAGGCGCTCACTTGGTCCCGCACTGTTGAAAAAAGAATACGATACCTGAAGCATCAGAACCTCCAAGGCAGCCTGTAGCGCTCGTGAGTACGCTATGAAGGCTTATGATAAACGCGTGTCACGTACTAAATCACCGCATCCCATTGCAGACTCGAAATAAGACATGGCGTTGTTAAACAATTGGATCGACTCCGTCTCATCTATCATAGTCACCGAGCAATACGTAGTCGATCCAATAGCCAGGACCATCCAGATGCGAAACTGCCATAGGGGCGAAAGGGTAAGGGCGCATAATGGATCTGCATAAGCGGCCCATAATGTCTCAATAAAACTCTGTTGCTGGATAATCGGGTACAATGTGTGGGAGTGTGCAAAGTAAAAGTCGAGAAGGAAGCTGATGTGGCCGGCATCCATCTGTGGCAGGTCCAGTGGGTTGTCGCTTCCTTGCAGAGTCGGGTCAACGGGCATCGACGTCAAGTGCTGCGGAGAGTCTAGCATCATGTCCAGGTCGAGGAAATCAAGTGTATCTTCGATTGTGGGTAACGTGTTTTCCGCTTCATGTCCTGCTGTGTCGTTTTCGTCCCCGTCCCCAAAGACAAAAGCGTCCTGGTCCGGCGCCAGTCGGCGCAAGACGGTTTGGGTGAGCTTTGCAAAGGCGACTCCAGAAGACGAACCGACATATCTTTCTGCCGTTGCTTCCAATGAGAGCATCTTCAATCCATCGGCTAGCGAGGTGGATCGTCGTGTTCGATTTACCGGTGCTCCGTTTGCGACCGGTTGAATATGTCCGATTTCACCCCTTGTTGTTGGTGGTGTATTTGTGTGTATTGACACTCCTGGGAGGCTGTCGCTCCCGGTCTGCCCGTTACTTGTACTCGGTATATCTAGTGACGATATTGTTGCCGTCGCTGCAGCCAACTGCTGTTCGAGTTCCGCGACCCGTCGTTCCAGACCACGGACATATCTACGCGGAGAGAGGTCAGCATTAGCACGCATTCTTAGAGGGGTATAGATTCAGTCTGACTCAATCGAGAACGAAGCCTCTTGTAGACTATCCTGTGGGAAGCTGCATGGAACATTTGCCTTGCGACAGCCATTGCACTCAGGTAGCATCTTGTCGCAGCGCTTCTTGCGGCGATAACATCGCTGGCATGACACTTCAGCTTTGCCTCGGGGGTTGCTCGTTTCTGACATAGTGACTTCGGCGACTGTGAGGTGGTTTGATTTTGCCTGGGGAAAATGTCGAGACGGGCTTCAAATGAGGGGAAGTGCTGGTTATCATTGAATCCTGTAGAGATAAGACTGCCCTATCCCCTGTCACTTCCCCACCTCCGGCAATTCAACTGATAACATTAGCACCGATGGTGTAGGCATCTCTTCCCCCGCATTGCCTAGGCTGCGTTGGCCTCATCCGTTTTACATTTGGCCCTGTGCCCTGGATCGACTTCTGGCATTGCTATACGAATCTGTCGGTTCCTGTATGTACTCGGAGTACGACGGAGAATACCATATATTCCTTTGATGCCAAACATTTACATCATTAGGAGTTCTCCAGGAACTCTTCAATCCTCTTATCCATCCAATCGTTATCCTCGGAATTACATCCGCTTCCCGCAAGATGACCCCAGACCGACGGAATCGCAGCCACCTGTCCATTCACCAGATGCCTTCCTTCCTTCTCGCTTGCTTCCACCTTGAAATACTGATCGGTCGTCGACGGCATCAACAGGATGCGTGTTTTCAAAGAGCTCAAGACCTCCTCGACCGACTTTGAAACGGTCACCACACGAATATCCCCGCGCTGCCACATCCCCAACATGGCGAGCAAATTATCCGGATGCCAGTCTTCGTAGTTCTTCCTCGCAACCTGTGCCGCCCAATTGTCCAGACCATCATATCCCTGCGACCGAAATAATTCCTGCTCAAACCACTCAGCGCTCGTCAACCAAGCCGAATACGCCGTGCCAAACGCATGTAGCCCGCGTAGGGGTATCGAGTCACCAACGCGAAACCGTCCGTCGACATAATCCGCTGAGTTGACCAGAGCAGCTTTCGGACCCTCCAGAAACTGAACATTATGCAAGCTGGTCTTTGCTGATGAACAGATCATCACTGCGTTGCGGACCATGGCTGGGTACATGGCTGTCCAGTAGTACGCACACTGCCCGCCCATTGAGAAACCAAGGACGACGTCCAAGGATTCGACTCCTAAGTGCTCTGTTACGAGTGCATGCTGAGCCCGCACGCAGTCCCTGTAGTCGATTGTTTGAGGGAAGTTAGGCGTGTTGGATGGACTTGACGACTCGCCGTTCCCGAAGAGCGCGACCACGATGACTCTGTAATCTTTCAATGCTCCGGTGTTGAAAGTGAACGTTGTGTCGATCCGACCGCGGAAGCATGTTGGGATTAGGGCTGTCTTGGTCGACTTAGGGTTGAGGATTTTGTAGGCCAGTCGGATGGTAGAGAGGGTTGTGTCGTTGGTGAAAGTGAAGTTAGATAATTCGTAGTATTCCATCGCCTCCCTATATGGTTTAAATCGCTTCGATAATTATTTAGGCTTCGCTTAAATACCACAGAAGTTCTCTTCTCTTTCCCGCTGCGAGCGTGCCATTGAATGTTATATACAATCACTCCTTCAACGCCCATCGGACGACCCGACCACGTCATGAATACCACCATATTCCCCATTCTCCCGAGGTCATGTCCCGTCAAGTCCATATCCCCATCTCACTCAAAAAACAGCCGTCGCCTTAACCTCAACCAGGAACCTCTCATCAGGCAACTCCCTCACCCCAATCGTCGCCCTCGCCGGCGCACTCTCCCGATCACTCCAGACTTTATTCCACTCCTCATTCATACCTGGATACTGACTCTTGATATCAGTCAGATACACAACTGCATCAACAATATTATGCAGGTCTGCCTTCCCATCACTCGCCCCCTTTATGATGGCTTCGATCCGTTTCAGCACAGCGGCTGTTTGGACGCGGATGTCTGCGCTCCATGTTCCGTCTGCGTTTGTGTTTACGCCTTCTAGATCGCCATCGGGGGTTACGGGGGCGATGCCGGAAATGTACATTGTTGCTTTTTCTGATGGTGGGATCATCCGGGCGTGTGGGTAGCGCGTGGCCCCTGGGAGTGCGGAGGGGTTGAGGAGGAAAGCGGTGCCGTTTGGAGGGATGGACATGGTGATTGTTAGGGAACTTCTGAGGAGATGGAATGGGTATGCGAGAGTGTTCATACCAATGCGGTGTATGCAGCCATTATGAACTTGGCCACTGGGCGGGCGATCCGAATGGATGCTGTTGAAGTTTCGGCTGTCGGATCGGTGATACCGACTCCAGGTACCCATTAGATATACGGCTAGTCAGGTCGCAAATAGTTTCTAACTGTTTTGGAGCACGGTTGGTGCCATATGAGCAGCCACGTACCTACCCTAGGTAGACGCTCAGTCTCGGCAAACCACGGGACCAGTCATTCGGTCTGGCAAGGGATCAACAGACAGACCAACCTTGGAAGAACATCGCCACGCTTGCGGGGGTAATCCGCCGATTATCTCCCTGGCGGCCATCAGCTGGCGTCCTGGAATACCTTGGCTGCCTTGGTCTTATGTCTAATGGTCCAGATTGCGAGTTGTATATGCAGCAACACGAGACCCAGAGTCCTCGGCAGACAACGAGCAGGTAGACATGTCCATCTGCTGCATTGCCACTACGCGCTGTCAACACCGAGATACAATAAAGTTATTGCTTTGCATCGGCCGGATGGTCTATTTCGGATGGTTTATTTACCCGGGTAGGTGGCTGTGCACGATCTGTATACTGGGCTAATCTGTCTACCTAGCATGATCATTCAAGTATAAGATCGCGACAAGATACCATAGCAGTATATTGCGCTTTCAAATGGTCACAACAGCTGTAAAGCCCCATTCCCAGAATTGCAGTCTTCTTGGAAACACGTACCCTAACCCTAACCGCAATGCAATCCTCCACCTCCAAGCTCTTCGCCTTCTCGGTCCTCCTAGCCACCATCGGTCAATGCGCCCCTCAACCAGCACCAACTGGGGGTAACGTTATCACGCCGCTCTTCAATGCAGAGTTCCAGCTTGAGCCACCGCTAGGCCCGATAGCCGTTCCACGTGGTGGTCGTATAGGTTCGTTCCTACTCCATCGAAATATTCATGCTTTTCAAGACACACGATCTAACATTCTCCGTCAAAGTCGAACAAATCCCAACGGGAACCATAACCGGCGCCATCAATGGGACAATCACATCTGGCTTCGTCGCTCCGATAATCTACTCTCAGTTCAATGAAACAGAGGCCGATGTCATTTCGACGTCTGATGCGTACCTGTACGGTATAACCGATGATGACGGGCCGCTTTATGTGCAAGCTACAGGCATCGGGAAGAATGGACGGAGTGTAGCGAAATTGAGTATCGAGATTGGTGGGGTTTATAAGTATCTCCAGAGTGAGTTTGTGCTTGGGCGGATTGTTACGGATGTAGAGGCGGGTGTTGGGAGGTTGGAGGGGTTTGTTGTTGCGTTGCCGAGAAACTATGGTGCCTCAGTACTGGGCTGTCAATGTGATGTTATGCCTTTTTGCTAGGAACCCGATATATTGACAATTGGCTACTTATCGACTATGGTTACATAGGGGGCTACTAGAGGGCGAGAGGTGTTCATTTTATGTCGGACAATGTTATATGCAGCAAATAAAAACGCGAGATGAATGGACTCATAACCAGCCTTGGGTCTTTGCATAGCGGAGATACATTAAACGAAGTACAATAATTGCCACAAACCCTATGTACATCACAGCTTATAAACCCTCCGATCATAAGCCCTCGGCCAAACTCCATTCTTGCCAGGCGCCATAATCCCATTCGGATCGAGCGCATTCTTCACCGTCTCATTGAACCGCATGAGCGCATTATGGTTCCAGTTGTACGTCTCCGCAATCTGGTCCATCATCGCCAAGTGCGTGCGGTACTCACCCCAACCGTGCTCGGCGCAGTCGGCGATCAGCGTCTTGATCAGCCAGTGGGCTTTCTTTTTCTGCGCGGCGTTTTGGCGGTCGAAGACGATGCAGACGATGTGGTCTATTGTTCACGGTCAGTTGGGCGTGTGGGGTCAAGGATGGAGGGGAAGGGTAAGGGGCTTACGCATTTCTCTCATTCCGATGGTGAATGTGCCGATGAAGTCGAGGCCTGCTTCACGGGTTCGTCGCTTTGTAACTTCGTACTGGAGCATTGCGTCGTCGCCGGAGATCTTGCTGATGGGGGAGAAGAAGAGATGGGCTCCGTTGGGCAGCCAGTCGATCCATTTCAGTTCGTCAAAGTTCGGAATTCCCTGTAGGGTTTTGGACCGGGTGTGCAGGACAGAATTCTGCTGCGTGTCCTCTGGGAAGAAGAACTTTGCGCCGGGAATTGCCGAGAATGCTTCTTTGATCAGAGTCCAGTGAAGGTTGCGAATTGGTTCAGGGCCCTGTGAAGTGTCAAATTATGCTCAGGGTAGGTGGCAGGTTAGGGCTTACGTAGAGGGCGCCGTAGAAGTTCCATCTACCGAGGTTGAGCTTCTTGGCGATGGCGTCAATCTCTGCGTCGTTCAGGGGTTTGTGAATATTGGATGTATATGAAGACTTTGGGCCTTGGACAGCGGCGTCGATGAGGATATGGCGGAGGGTGGGCACGTTCTGGAGAATCATTTGCTGGCCGACGTTAACAACCTCTCGGAATAATGAAGGAAACGGATTATTTACCACTCGGAGAGGACGTATGATCTCGACTGCTTTATGTAAATCCTCGTCTCTAGGGAGGGTGATCATGTACGCCTGGTATCCGCCAGGGTTCGGCATCAACTGAGATCCGATCAGCATCCATTATGAGTCTCGCAGTGCTAAGACGTACCCATAGACCCATTTTTGTGCAGATGCCGACATTGCCCTGAGAGAATAGACCGTCATTGTAGGGACCGAATCCGTAGGGAAACAGCTGCCAGCACTTGTTGCCCTCGTCTTCATGATCATGTTTCGAGCCCTTCTTCGGATTTTGCGGAAGCGCTCCCATTCCAGTTCGCATGAGCTCGCCCGAGGGAAGTATAACTTCCATACCGCAATGCATCATCCAGTGGTCTACAATGTTATGAATTGGTTTCTGTCGAGCTTGATGACCTCTTACCTCCGTATGGAGTATATCCAACGCCACGCTCTAGAGTGTTTCCCATCACAGAGCCACCGCCAATATCAGGAACCTAGACGCGACATCAGCTTGGTAGACGTAATCGCGTGCGATGTGCAACATACATCAATCCACAACTTATCGCTCAGCCTATTGTCTACCAAATACTTGTAGAGATCCGCAAATGTAACTCCGGGTTCAACAACGGCATAAGCACCGTCCACATTGACCTCAAGGACCCGATTCATGTGCTTGCCCATGTCGAGGACGACGCTACCCCGAAGCCTTGGTGCCGCACCTCCATAACCAGAATTGCGACCGATACTGGTCGGCCAGAGCGGGATCTGGTACTCGTTGGCTAGACGGACGAGCTCCTGGGCTTCCGGTACTGAGCGCGGGTCGACGACTGCAGACGCGATAAAGTAGTCTTGGTCGATGACATGATGGGGGTCATGGGTCTTGGGAGGCTCGTAGTACGTGCCGTCAACAAGCTCTGTGTCTGGTGTGATGACGCGGACGTTTTCCGTCCCAACAACCGTCTTAACGGCGTTGATGAAGCGGCCAAAGGCGTCAGCCATTGTATTCGGGGGGAGTACACGGGGAGTAGGTATGTGAGACATGGTAAATATTGAGTTCTGATGCAACCAGGAGAATAGACTGACCGTCCTTAATGGCGAGACGTGGCCGATTTATACGTTGCAGGGGGCGTTCTTCATAGCTCCCCCCTGAGTGGAGACTTATCATCGATGCATCCATTCATCGTCTCAGATATATGACTGATCATCCTCCTCCAGCCATTCCTGGGTCGGGACTCCCCCATAAGAGAGTTGTTGAGCGGAGGCGGGGGTGGAGCGACCTCCGACGAGCGGATCATCGCCTATGACGAGTCTCATTATAGGCCTGAAGGCTCTTTCCTCGGTCCACATTCCCCAACCTGCTGGCTTAACCCCGCATTAGCCTGGAGACCAGCCAGGGACCGGTCTATCTCTAGCCAATCTGCCCCGCCAACTTTTCCCGTCCTTTTTGCTCCTCCTCTTGAAAGTACCTACCCTACCCTACCCTACCCTACCCCATATGTCGGAACCACGCCACTACTGTTCGGCATGTCCGGCTTCATTTAGTCGTTTAGAACATCTGGAACGCCATCGTTTGACTCGTGCGTATTTCACTCTTGTTGTATTCATACCAGGAGATGCTCACTCTCCTCAGACCAGAAGGACCGACCGTTCGGTTGCAATTTCTGCTCGCGAGCCTTTAAGCGGATGTATGCTTGTCACATAAACAACCGAACGTCTACGCAGCTAACTGTATTGATAAGTGACGTGCTTCAAAGACATTGGCGTACATGCAGAGCACGCCTGGACGCCCATGTCGACATCCCCAAGGTGCCAACTGGCGCTAGAGTGAACAGGAGGCGAGCGTGCGAACGGTGCGCCCGACTGAAAAAGGCCTGCAACTTGGAGTTACCCTGTGAAACCTGTCGCAATCGAGGCCTACAGTGTCTATATCAATCGTATCGACAGCCCGCAAGCAACTGTTCTCGACGAGTGTCAGCCGAACATGGCCCGATGACACCAGTCTCGCTTCCAGCAGCTTTGCCTTTAGACCCACCGGCCGAGTGTACCCAGATGACTGAAATTGTCGATTTTGCTGCCACATGTCCGAATCCTGATATTGTTCTCCAAGAACCTTGGTCTGAGGCTCCTCTGGCATTCGGTAAATTCCGGTTTCTTGAGCGATTCACCAGCGTCACCGGCTTCGTCAGCTCGTTCGAATGCATGCGCATATATGAGGTCCGGCAACTAGCGGAATCTGTCGCAGAAGGGGAATCTGAAGATGTCTCGCCCGACTTGCTGAGCCCAACGGCTCTCGATTATCTGGATCTTTCATGTCTTTTAAGTGCACAGAGTGAAATACATTCCGTGGCCACGCCACATTCAGCGGAGTCTTTTCATAGCTGTGCGAGCTTGTTGTCAGATCCGCTCGCAACTGTCACCAGCAAGCTGGTCTCTCAATTGAAGCGGGTTACGGTCCACCGAGGACCGGGGACCCCGATAGCCCTGAGGTGGTCTCCTGCGAATGAGCGTGTCTGTTACCAATTCTTCGACTCGCGGAATATAAGACGATATCTGGCCTACTATTGGTCATTTTGGTATCCCAATTGTCCGATCATCCACAAGCCCACGTTCAACGTACACAGAATTCCGCTCACTTTGTTGCTGCCAATGTTATTGGTTGGTTCCATGTTCGATCCTGACGAAAGCATTACCCAGACCGCGAAACTGTGGTTTAACAGTGCGGAGGAACTGGTATTTGCAGATGACAATTTCCATTGTGATGTTATACAGAAAGACGGCATTAATCGCCGAGTTCATAACAGAAGTGCAGTCCAGGCGTTGCAAGGAGCTTACTTGATGTGCCTCCTGCAGAACTGGGAGGGTGATGACATCGGTAAGAGGAGGATCCGGAGAGCGCGGTTTGGCATGGTCACTGCCGTACATATCTCACCTTGACAATCATGCACAGTGACTGACTCCGATAGATCGCGAGAGAGCTCGGGTTTTCGGTGGTGAGAGACTATCAACAAGAGAGCGACCATACATGCTGGGCTGACTTTGTTGCAAAGGAGGAGTTTAATAGGTACCATCTGCCACCATTCTAGCAAACTGTGTGCTAACACTCATCCAACCCAGGACACTGTCGTATATCCTTCTGCTAGACACTGCGTTCGTAATCTTCAACAACTGTCCCCCAAAGATCACCATCTCAGAACTAAGCTTTCTTCCTGTTTGCCCCGAGTCCTGTTTCCAAGCCGAAACCGAAGCAGAGTGCTTCCTCTTCCTCTTCGGTAGAGACTCGACATCGCCTATCTCACAGCTTGCCATCGCAGGTCTCATAAGCAGAATCTGCCAGGGTGAACTTGATGACCTTGAAAGAGGATACATCGTGGGGCTAGGAAAACTCAACCTCTTCATCATCGTCAGTGGTACGCAGTCAACCCTCCACGATGCCGACCACAGACTTATCTACTTCATAGCAATACATACTCTACTGTTCCACGCACGCAATACATTAACAATAGAAGCAGCCGTTGCTCCGATTCAACGGGGCCTTGCGAACTGGAAGGTGATTTGGCAACAACATGAAGTCCTTGACAAGATACAAGCACCCTCGGATAATCAGACATCGATGCAAAACTCATGGAAACGAACAGGTTTCATCGAGTACGCGCCAGAGTACTGGACACTAGCGCATGCAATCATTGTCAGCATCCAGCAGCAGATTGGAGCTTCCTCCTTGAGCAACACGGTTGGTGCGACTTCCAACCCAAATTCCGAGCCAGGGGCGCTTCTGTGTCGATTTGATGAGAACGATATGAAACAGTTGAACCGCTTTATCCATTCGATTTCGAACTCTGGGCTGCTGAGCGTTGGTGCATCACCCAAGGACTTGTAGATTGTCTAGAGCCGGTCGGCTGTCCGGCCGGCTGTCCCGATGAAGCCCAAAAGCCCTAAGAGCCTGGAATATTTGGAAGCTGGAGGCTTCTTCCACCAAGCAAACAATGCATCTCACCTCGGTTTCCTGTATATTAATCATCTTTCCTATTGGCCTGATCGGAGAGCTTCCCCGCGTTCTAAGCCCCCCAGTCAGCTGCAGCCGACACCCCGCACGATCTCCTCGTCATACAAACAGCCTGGGGAAGAGCAACCTCGTCCATCGTCCATCGCTCTTTCCTCTTGCCATCCAAGTCGTCACCGCCATCATGCTGCTCCTCGACCTCCCCACGGAAATCCACCTCCTTGTCGCTGAGAGCGTCCCCCTAGAACACGACCTAAGCTCGTTGCACCGGACAAACCGTCACCTCCACTCGCTCCTAACGACTATTCTTTTGAAGCTCAACATGCAGAACTCCGACAGCTCCTCCCTCTACTGGGCCGCCCGCAACGGCAAGCTCGTCCACGTCCAGCGCATGGTCGAACTCGGCGCCGACGTCGAAGCCACCGCCAACGGCCTCACCCCGCTCGATAACGCTGTATGCGAGGGCCACGCCGATGTCGTCAAGTATCTTCTGGAAAAAGGCGCACGGTATCGATGGAGCGAGGCTCGACCTTGGACGCCGCTTTGTGCTGCTGCTGCTGCCGGGTACAGTGAGATCGTACAGATTCTGCTTGACCATCACGGGCCTGAGCGGGGGACACAGAAGGATGACGATCTGAATGCAACCAAGGCCTCCCCTTTATGGGCCAATTGGCGAGTCGTCAAGTCGCTCTTTACCACGACGCTGGCAGGGATTGAGCGAGAACGATTCGAGTACACCATCCCCCTGTTTATGGCCATTGCGGGCGGACACTGCGAGACGGCCGAGGTGCTCATGAAGGACAAGAGAGTCGACGTCAACTATCGCGACCGGGCGGAGAGGACACCGCTGATCTGGGCTCTGTCGCACGGCCATGAGAACCTTGTCACTTCACTCCTACAGAACGGCGCCGACGCGAATATCGAGAACCGAGAAACCGGCGAGACGTTGCTCATAACCGCCATCCGCGAACACAAGCTGTCCTTGGTGCAACGGTACCTCGCTCAAGGCGTCGTCGACCCAAATCTCACCGATCGGAATTTCCGCATGCCACTCTGGGTCACCCTGGACTCTTGGCATCGGACGGACATCCTGCAGGAATTGCTCGCAAGGCCCGATTTGGACGTGAACAAGAAAGCGAGTATTGCAGATAGGGCGCGCGGAGACCTCACAGCTCTTCTCTACGCTGTTCGAGAACGGCAGGAGAAGGTTGCGAGAATGCTCCTCGAACACCCTAAGCTTGACAACACCTCGATCAACAGCACGGATGCTCAGAAACGGACGCCGCTTTCCTATGCCGCCCAATATGGCCTTGTCGAGCTCATCGACATTCTGCTCGCAAAAGGCGCAGACCCTCGGCTGGCCGACCAGGACAAAAGGGTACCTCACTCGTACGCTGCTGAGAGAGGTCACGCCCAAGCCGTCAAGGCTCTCGTACAGACGGGACGAGTCCCAATTGACTTGGCAGACTGCAATGGTCAAGCCCCCATTTTTTGGGCCATTCACGGCGGAAATGTCGACATGGTCCAAACGCTCATCGAAACTGGCGCTGACCCAAATCAGCAGAACAAGGCCGGTAGTACACCCCTGATATGTCTTGTTAAGCGCTCAGCAAGAAAGCCCACTCTCTCGCCGGACGACGAGCAAGGTATCACCTTTCTACTGAATCACAAGGCAGATCCCAGCATACGAGATGCCGAAGGTATGACGGCATTGGACTGGGCTTGCAAGTACAAATGGGGCGAGCTGATGGCCGGCTTGGTCAAGTCGGCACCGTCTGGAATGAGAATCCCTGAGGTTGAAAGCAGTGTCGACAAACTCATAGCGGCTAACAGGGCAGATTCTTGTGCAGCGGACGTACAGGGGCGGATTTGGAAAATTCCAGGGGTTGAGCCTGGGGCTTGTTGGGCGGGGATGCGGGAATGAACATGGTCAGTGTACAGGGTCGCGCTGAAGGAGCTTCATGTCGTAATACTATCGTTACTTAGGTAGCTTTGCTGTCATTCCTAATTCATCTATATGAAACACTCAAGTAGCTCCATCTAAGACGTAGGTAACATGTGGACCCCGATGGGACAGTGTCGCAGAGCTGAAGAGCAGCTGGGATATATATCTCTAGTATTACATACACGAATCGCGATCCGAATGAACGAGTTGAAGTATGATTTTATAGCGCACCCAGTAGGTACTATATGCGTATTGTATATAGGCATGTTTGTTTCATTATAATTAGCGTAAGATTAGATAGTCTCGACGTCCTGTACATAACACCCGGACCATTCCCCATAAAATTCGGAAGCAACTTTTATACTATGCCACCCTAGACGCGGATGCGTCTTGCGCAGCCATGAACGCGTCCACGGCTGCTTCGACGTCGCGGCGGCGGAACCCCGGTGAGCGGCCGAGGCAGATTGCGCAGCGGACAAGTGCTGTATCCTATGAATTAGCAACAATAATCGAGGGTCAAAGTAGGGTGGGAGGAAGGCTTACACTGCATCAACCTCGACACCCTCGTCGCCCCAGAACCCTTATCCTTCTCCTTAACCCCAACCCCTAAGCCAACCATACTAACCTCCACGCTATACTCCGGAAGCACAACCCCGCATTCAACGAGATACCCCTGCAAATCGCCCAAATCGAACCACACATCCTCGATCTCCTCGTCGCTCATATCGCTCGTAAAGGCCGCGACATCCTCCTGCACATGGGCATTCGGACTAGAGCTACCACTCCGATGCGCGGGAAACGGATGATGCACGTTCGCCGGAGAAGGGTAGTGCGTTCCTGCGCCGCCGAGCCGGAAGAACGGGATGTGCTCCCAGTGCGCCATGGTCTTGTGCCCCGCGCGCGCGAGAAGCCAGTCTTTGAAGAACTCGGCGACGAAGGTGCGTGGCATCAGAGAGAGTAGAATCCGGAAGGGGCGCTCGATGCGCCGTTGCGGGATGGACGAGTTGGCGGTTACGAGGTAGGCTTGGTAGGAGCATGTTACGTGGAGGCGGTCGATGAAGGTGGGGATGGACATTGGAGTTTCACCTTCGCTTATATGTGCCGAGTCTGGTGATGATGCGAGGAGTCCTTTGTTCCGGCCTGGTAGGTCGAGCTGATAGTTCGTATCCATAGTGCTGTTGGGGATGACGGGTAGCGCTAGGCAGGCTTGCACTGTGTTCCCAAGCGGCTTGAGCAGATCCGGATGCGTGTCTAGGGCGCCGGAGCGGACGAGGTCGTCGCCAAAGGAGATTACCGCTGTGCTGATTTGCTTCATTGCAGTCTCGAGCTGGTTGATGCGGTCTTTTAGTGAGGAGACGCTTGCTTCTTTGCGCGAGCGGTATGCTCGTTGTGCCATGCGGACTTGGGTGCGGCGGCGCTGGGGGAGTTAGTGATTGGAGTCCATGTCTGGAAAACAGATACTCACCTCCTCCGGATTGACGCCCGCATCATCAATGAGTTTCCTTGGACGACCGCGTTTCCTCGTTGGCTCTGTTGCCGTCGTTCTAGATGTCCGCTGAGGTGGTCTATACGCCGTCGTCGCAGGGAACTCTGTACTTTGCACACTGGAGTCCGTGCTTGAGAGGTTATCATTGTCGAGAACAAGCCCGCCAAATAGTGGCACCTGGTTGTTGTATGCTTCTGCCTGGGTCTGCAGTGGACCTTGGGGCTCGGGCAGCGGATACGACGAAGCCGAGAGCAGCTGGCCCAGCTGGGGGTCCAGATCGCCCCATCGCGAGGCTTCCGGCGCTGCCGACCGGGGCGAAACGTCCCAGGGAAAGAGGGCATCCGTTGGGTCAGTGGTTAAAGCCCAGTTGATAGTGTTATAGAATTCGGTCTCCATTTTGTGGTGTTGTCTAGTGGGTTGAGTGTGGTGTTGGGATCGGAGATCGATGTGGGGAATTCGTGATCGCAGCTGAAAAGTCGATTTGTCAGCGGTTGGGAGTCTGGCATGTGATGGGATAATTACTCAGCAGGATTTGTGTCACCCCGGCACGGTTTCCGGTCTACCAACTGCACGTCTTGTCATCCTCCATGTCTTGTAGAACGTTCCTTCTGAGCGCTGTTTCATGCTTATATCAGCCCTACCAGGGCGATGCAGATGGAGACGAGATAGGCTCTTACTCTTCTTGCCGATCCCTCCTGTTCAAGGTTTTGCCTCATGTTTATCTTAACGTCTGAGATGCAGCTTGCCAAGTTACACAAGGGCGTCTATTTAAGCTCATACTGTCTAAGACATTGACAAATATCTATCCTGACCTGCTTAAGACATGTTACATGTCCGAATTTTCAATCCTCAAAGGTCTCGCAGCACTGCCTTGTACCTTGTTTTCATGATAATTTGCCCTCGAAGGTGTCGGTATGCAATTAGTGCCGTTGCCCATTGTTTTGCTTTATTATCTAGCTACATTACCTCTTGAATGACGACTCGACGGACCGGAGGGCAATGGGGTATTGCTGTTCGCTACTTCAAAGTGCCCCATTCATGAACGAAGGTGTTCTAGATGCAGGTGTCATGGGTACCTTACGCAAACCCCCGTTTTGTGTTGATTATTATAGCCAAATGGCACTGTTTAAAAGCTCGGGCTATCCTTGCTACTTTAAAGATCTACTTTAACTGATATGAGTAGATGATCAATCTGTCATTTTCCTTCGCTAGATACTCGAGGTTCTCGATATGCTCTGCTCCTGGCCAACGCTCAATATGGACCTTTGTCTAGTGGTACTGATAGACTTCGCACATGCTCTCAGCACCCATAGCATAATGATCAGTTTGGCCGTAAGGTCCAATCGCAACGAGGTTGGCATCGGCCAGCTTATTTGCTGGTACAGCGATGCCACGATTGCCAGTAGAGACTCGAGGATCAAACTCCATATCTTTCGGACCCTGGTATGATAGACCACTTTGCTTGGTTCGAGTGTCAGTGGCAAGCAAATGAGCGGAGCGTTAGCTAAACCAGCTGAAGCTGACGTCCATCGCAATATACCTATGTAGGTAGGGTCTGGGGGGTTTTGTACCCGAGCCTGACAATGAGAGTTCATGGTGCGAAGCTGGATTTGCTTTGTCATCAATTGAATGCCCGATTCTGATCGAGGTTCGTTGTCGGAAATCATAAAGCAGTCTTGTATTTGGGATTAGCTGGACAATGAATCTTTTAGTCCATCATTGGGACCATCCTAGGTACGGTTAATGGGAGACAAGAATCTATGTATGGTTAGCTGAATACCTCCGTTGTCGTCCCATTGTCCATGACGAAACTATGGTGCAGATAGCAAGGGCAACAGAACGCCTTCTTTGCCTGAATTGAGACCATGGATACTACTGTAGGTATCATTATCCTGCCCTTTGTCGTGCCGACATCATCCGCAAGACTGGGATCTATCTCCATTTCGAAGAATAGACCGAAAGTCGAATTGCTCTTTTCTCGTCTGGCAACCGCTACATCCCAGTATTTTGTAGTCATGGAGGTAGCGGACATCCCAGTCCAGCTTTTTTAGAGAAGATATTCCTATTGTTTGACATGTCATGCAGTCAACAGCGGGGGAGGTTAAGCCCTAAGCCCTAGTCGTGACCTCTTTCCAAATCACCTAAGCCAACTAGACAATAAACAATGCGAGTCCAATCCCACGGACAATGGCTCCGTCCATAGATGGTGAATCTGGAAACTGGACCGGAGTGTCCGTCCGATATGCAAAGTTTTCCACGTCCGCCGCCATGCCTCTATCTTCGTTCTAGCTCCAGGGCTTTCCCTTCCATCTCCCAACTACACCACCACCAAAACCATATCTCCTCCGCACGCAAGCGCACTTCCACCAAGCCCACTGCAGATGCAAAAATGGAGCCCAACCGCGGCGCCTGCTTCCTCTGCAACACCCCCTCGGCATCACCCACAGCCGTGCTCTCCGACGTCGCCGACCAGGCCATCGCCAATCTCAACCAACAAGGCCTCGTAACCTTCGACGTCACTTCATCCGCTTCGAACTCCGCCACCGCACCCGACGCACAAAAGCCGCCGCTACAGATCCAAGCCCCAATAATCCAGCTCTCCGTCGCCGGATGCCAAGAGCAGGACAATACCGCGCTCGCGGGGGGCTATACACGCGCGTGCTCTTCCCCAGTGTGCTGGACAAACCAGCAATTCGTTCTCGGGCTGTGTGTGCAAAGGAACTTTGCATATGGACGCTGGAACGGCGCGCCCTTTGCGTCGCTGTATCATGCATGGTGGAGTACGTATTCGCCTACTACTGCTACGGGATCGAGCATCTGCGGGGAGGATCGGCGGAAGCTTGTTTATCTGGAGGATTTGTATTATGTGGGGTTTGTTGCGAGGAGGTTGAGGGGTTAGGGGGGTGGGGAGTTTGGGATTGGTGAGGGGGTTTTGGGGAGATGGATGAGGATGAGGAGGGGGATGAGCTGGAGCATGAGCCCGAGGAAGAGGAGGATGAAGATGGATATGAGGATGGCAAGAATGAGGAAAAGGAAGGTTAAGATGAGGAGATGGTCGAGCAGGATGATGATGACGGTTCTGTCACAGAGTGTGGGGATGATTTGGCCTCGGATTATGCGACCAATATGTAGTTGCAGTGTTGGAACGGGCCATGAGAGACGATGGGAAGACGGGTGACACTGCTGCTAAGCACACCTCTAGGGTCATATCCCAGAAAGTTGAGCCACAGTACCTCTTTGAAATACAGACTCCTGACTTTTACATTCGTGCTACGTGTTTCATCCGGGACGATCATGATAAACTGTAAGCAGAGCGCAGGTAGAAGATTTAGGGCAAAAGCCCGGGTGACACAACTGAGTGCTATAGATCACTGGGCAGAGGCCCAGACGCCCCTCGGCCTCCGAGACCCAGAGTGAAAATGGGTGATCTTACTCGCTGACCGACTGGATGCTGCAGTTAGAGCATTGGAACCGACCAGTCATCTACCTACCCAAGGTTAGGGTATTATGTCATGAAACAGCATACGAGCATCGATCGTGCAATAGATTCCCATTAGATATCTCCCCTGTGCTGTATGACAGCTCTATCAGACATTCGGTAACGATGAAACACCAAGCAAGTAATCAGATAAAGATGAACAAAATCCACATAGTAGCAGACCACGCCCCCATTAAGTCCTCCATTTCAACCATGTATCACAACCGCCTGAGCAGCCCATTCGACAAAACCCCTTTAAACCAACGGGAAAACAAACCACCCGCCATTGGTACTCTTGCACTCATAGTCAATACCCGCGATATCTCCGTCATACGCACCACACTGGTACTTGGGGCCCGAGACAATTTCGCCGGTGACAGTTCCATCCGGACCAGTGACGGTGAGCTCGTAGTTCTCGAGGGTCTGGATGCCAGACGGGAAGTAGAACGAGAAGGCGTTGTCGGCGCATGCCTGGGGGTTTTCGGGACCAGCAGGGACATCAGGGTTCCTGGGCATATTGTTAGTATGATGAGCTAAGGTTGGTAGGGGTTGTGAAAGGCGATGCTTACCAAGCAGTTGAACAGGTCGTAGAGAAATGCGGGTCGCCATTGTCAAAGTAGTTAGTGGCGGTGAACTGGAAGTTAAACGTGTTGCTCTCGGTCAAGTGGCGCAAGGAGATGAAGGAAATGGTGTAGGGGTGTCCGGCATCTTGTCGCTTGGTGGGCTGGATGGCTGGGGCGGCGATGGCGCCGGCGACCGAGAGGGCAATGGCGGCAATTGAGGCTTTCATTTTGATGGTTTTGGTGTAACTTGGAGATCTTGGGTTGGAGTTATTTGTACTGGTCTTTTAGGGCTGATGAGATTGGAGTAGAATGGATTGTGTGCTGTGATGCTGTTGATGAAAACTGATTGTCGCGACATGGCGCCCTTTATATACCTTTCCATGCTTTCATCCAGGGATAGTACTCCGTATACGATCATAATGTCTCATACATGTCTCTCATGAAAGCCTCACAAGCTCACCTCAGCCTCAATATTGACCGATCCCATTAGCTGCCACGTACAAACCAGCAGCCCATTTTTATCGAATAGGAGCATATTGCTGGTGCTGACAGCTCCGACTGTCTCACCGATTCGGCAGCATAAGGTCAAACGCAGTTGGGGCGTTTGTACAACGTGGCCAATCACCAAAAGCAAAGGACACTTTAAGCTCCAGGCGCTGTCGATCATCCCGATTCCGGGGGTTAGCCGGTTCTATTTAGGGCTGCCGCTGCGCCTCAATTTTGAAGTCAGCGCAAGAAATTGCTTATTCCAATTAGCTCTCCTGGTGACTACATGAGACATGTCCAACTGGTTCTTCTTGTCCTATTCATAGCGACGAGTTGCGGTCTGTCTACCGTACGTAAGATGAAGGGAACCGTAGCATTTGGCTCGACAATGTATCCTTCAATAATGAGACTCTACGCTCATGCCTTGCAATTGGTGTAGTTACCGTAGTATAGTTGCATTGGTAGAGCATGCAAACCCTTTCTAGGGGTGAACCTTGGAATGGTTAGGGCTTGAGGTTGGCAGCCGGCGACCGATGATTTCAGGCACTTTAATCGCTGACAGCGTGCATCAGGCACTACCTTCTGTAGTCGCCCATAATCAAGTCGGCTACGGATGACCAGCTTCTTTACAAAATTCTCGGATGGATTAGCGTGTTTGAATGTATGAGCTGGATAGACGGACACGCTAAATTGTCACAACAGAGGTCGAGGCACAGTTGCCACAGATATTACTGAGAGATTCTCGTCCTTGTTTGTCGATGCTGACTTAACTTCTACCTTTCGCCTGCTTATGATTGCCGCCAATTGCAGCTGGAGCTTATTCATGGTTTCCGGATCAATCAAGCTTACTGATTTTCAGGCACCTTTCTGTAGGGATAATAGTTGGAGTAAAAGTTGGAGACAAGACAACACCACCCAGAAACACTCCAATCTCACCCAATCACCTTCTTCGTCTATCAGCTACTGGCAGATAAGAGAGACCCCGCTGATAATGTCCTTGATGCATGGTCTTATTTTAAGGAAGGATCACCGCAACCAGACAGATTTTACGCCCCATGCCTGCCAAGGGCAATACAAAAGTCATCATGTCCATTCAACGGATCCCATACTCCGCCCCTCGACAGGCGTTTATAGACGCCCTCAAACGCGATGGTTGCGTGATCGTCCAGGACTTTACAGCCCTCGAAGTCCTCGAACAAGCCCGGCGCGAGGTCGAGCCGTATCTCAACAAGGACAGCAATAGTCAAGTTGGCGGTTAGTCTAATCGCTCCAGATCACCTAGATAGCCCCCATACTCATCCCAGGAAATCGCACTATACAGCCCTCAACGGCGGCACAAAAACCTGCACGCGCCTAATCAGCCGCAGCAAGACGGTCCGCGAGCAATTCTTCTCCGATCCCTTATACCAAGACCTAGCAGAGGAATTCCTCGCCATAACAACAACAAACTGGTACAACGACGAGCCGTCCAGAAACACCACGCACCCGCTCCTCTCAATAGCTATAACAATGGACATTCGGCCCGGCGCAAAGGCGCAGAAACTGCACCGCGACGATAAGAATCACCATGCGCGGCATGCGCCTGTCACTGTCTATCCCGAGAGCCAGAATGGTGAGAAGAGAGATATGTTACTTGGCCTCTTTGTGCCGGGGTGCAGCACGACGAAGGAGATTGGCGCGACCCGCGTCGTACCAGGCTCCCATCTCTGGGGTGACGAGAAGCCTGATTTTGGATCCGATGGGAATAAAGGCGTTGTTGATGCCGAGCTTAAAGCCGGCGAGGCCTTCATCATGCTTGGGAGCCTTTATCACGGCGGCGGGGAGTTCTCGGCGACTGAGGGCAGTCGCATGGTGCATATTATGTTTATGTGTGGGGGCGTTTATCGGCAGGAGGAGATTTCGTACTTGGTTTACCCGGCTAGGGAGGTTAGGACTTATTCGAGGCTTGTCCAGCAGAGGCTGGGATGGGTGCAGTCGGAGCCGAATTTGGGGTGGGTGGATTTGGTTTCGCCGGAGGTGTTGTTGGGTTGATGTGGGCGCACTGGCCTATGCATAGGTAGTTGCATCTGGTTCTAAACGTGGTGCATTTCATGACTAGAAAACTGGTGACGCATCAAATTGATGAAATTTAGTTGATAGGCCAGTTTTACATTTCCTTTGAGCTCATCCGTGGATAAGACGTTGGCTGCCTAAGCCCTAAGTAGTAACATGGCGCTCCTATTACCGGTCTTATCAGTTTAGTTCAATACTGTGTACCTTGATAATCTTTTCGATGTCTTCACGATACAACCATAGATCCCAACAAGATCAGATCAAAGACGATTCTAACCAAAATTCTGAATGTTGGAGAGACTACTAAGGTTTGTTTGCCCTTGCCCATCTACGCGGACAGGGCTGCGCCATGACTGCAAATGAAAAACAAATACCATGGAGCCGCAGGGTGCAAAGGCGAGAGACAGGAATCGCTCTTATAATCTGCCTCTAATATTCCGTGCCTCATTCCACTCATGCAGGCTGTGTTACGTCGGCCTAAGGCCCGTCCATCGACCAGCTATTTTAGTATTGTGGCAGTGCTGTTTCAGGCACCAGAAAAAACCAGGTAGCGCGCACTGAGCTCTCGCAGGGATAGAAAGAGACATGGCCGCGCTTTGACCATAGCGTTCTATCAAGCATCATTCCTATGGTTTTGACATCCTCTTAGCACCAAACACAAAAATGCCCACACCACCCACCCAAAACCTCAATCGCACTACCAACAACAACAGTAATGCGACGCGCCCATTTAAATTCCAACTCGAGCGCGGCAGCTGCACCAGCATGCTCGCGGTCCCCGAACCCCCACCTGTACCCGACGACGCACCCGAGATTGTGCGCAAAAACTGGGCTAACTGCTACGGGCGCTATATACGCTATGTTCACCGTCCGCGTGGGGTGAAGGAGATACTGCGTTGGAACTATGGGAGTCCAGTGATTTGGGGGAATGTCCTATCTTTCCTAGTGGTGTTAGTTATGATTGTAACATGGGATTGGGTTATGATATCTACAGTGTGCATGGTTTCTGGGCTGGGGACGTTAGGCGTGGTTGATTATTGGGCTTGCAGGTAAGGGTCTCAAATCCCAATTCCCCCGAGGAATTCTCTCAATGTCAAGGAAGCGATGCTTATCGCTTTTTGTCCTAGATGGTGGCTGCGCAGGTATCCATTCCGCGTTGATCCTCTTACGGAGTGGTGGTACAGCTATGCGGAACGGAAGATGGGCAGGGGAGTCGCAAGAGAGAAGAAGAGGAACTCGTGGTTTTGATACTCTGCGCAGGATTACAGGAGGACTTTCGCACGCATGCTTCTGAGGCTTCCAAACCAGTATTCATTAAGGCTGCCCAGGTGCACTGCCTTAGCCCTCCACTACCTTAGATTGACGTGGCCAGCCCAGGCCGTAAATTGTGCAGGTGGCAGTTGAGGTGCCTGGGAATTTACCTTGTACGTTATGTAGGTATCATCTTCTTCTTAATGGATATAGTAGCTATTAGCCTTGTTCTTAAGGTAAGACCACTCACTACCAACGTTCTCCAGAGACAAAGTGTTTATATTCTCACGTATCTTGTGGCGGCGTCCAAGATACCCGTGGACCCTATATTGGCAGACCGTACACCATATCGATTGACTGGTAACTTTGGAGCCTTGTACCTCTGAGCAAGCTACTTAAAACCAAAAATCGTCTAGCGAGAGCCTCCCAGACCGAGAGATTTCGATGGTAGGTAGTAGATTGTCTTCAAACACTATGGTATGGTATCCTGGAAGACCCCAAGTACCTAGGTATCTTTACCGTCAGTACCATACCATAGTCTGCCAACCCTAAACCCCCCATTGAGTCGGAACCTCCCCAGTCCCCGCGGGCAAACGTTCCGGACCAGGCAAAATCTCTCGCAGCAGCTCATTGACCCCCATGCCCAGATCAGCATATCTCTTCCACTGCCGCGGATACCCCAAACTGACCTCCTCAAATCGACACCCATCCCTCCAGTCCGTCCTCCGAATATGCAGATGCCCACTAACCACCACGCTGGCATTGAACCTGCGATGCCAGTCCTCCGTTAACCGAGTCCCACACCACAGACTAAACCTAGGGATGAGTTTCAGCGTGACCAGGTCTTCGCGTAGCGGCCAGTGGTTCGCGATCACAAGAGGCAACGGCGACGGCGACGGCGACGGCGATTGCACCGACGGGAACGACGATCTTCCTCGCGCAGCATCCTCCAACTTCCTCTCGAATCCCGCAACAAGCGCCCTGCACCATTCCTCCCGACTGTTATACGGATCCGGATGGAGCAAGAACTCATCCGTCGCTTCGGTCCCCTTCTCCCTTGCCCAAGGCACAGCGTCCGCAAGGCTCACATCGGCCGGGCGGAACGAGTAATCGTACAATGTAAATATGGGAGCGATGACAGCCGGTCCGCCTTCTCCGGTCCAGACAACGAACTCGTCTTCCGGGGTGAGCACGTTGTATTCGCGTGCTATAGCTACGCATTCTTCGTATTTCTGGTGCCCTCGAGGTCGCGCTCCGGCTGTGCTGCTGGTGCTGGACTCATCGGCCCTAGGCCCAGGCAGCGTATACAGCTCGTGGTTGCCAGGACACCACCACGTCGCATCGAAGCACGCTGTCGCTTTAGAGAACGCCAAGCGCAAGTGCTCGGCGGACTCTCCAACGTCGCCGCAGAGAATCAGGCCGTCGCCTGGATGCGGGGCCAGCTGTGCCCAGGCGGCTTTGTTGGCTGCGAAGCCGAGGTGCAGGTCGGCGATGGCGTAGAGCTTGCCGGTTGGCATCTTCGTCTTCCTCTTGGGAATTGGGCTGCTGGGTGGATCAGTCGTTTCTCGCTGTCCGGGTTGTTTGGATACTTGATGATTGGATGCCATCGTTGGGAACGGGAACTCGAGCTGAAGCTGGAGACTTGATCACGACCGAGTCCTTGTCAATGACACCACCTGCAGTTGGTGCCTGGGCACCTGGGCGTATGCGCCGAGAGCTGAAAGCCGAAGGCGACAGGGTACCTAACCACTGGCAAGGGCTCGGGCTGGGCGACCGTGCTGGAATAGACGAAAGTGTCAAATCTAGGGCTAGCGGCGAGTTCTTTCCTTGGAGACACTGATGGAGAGTTACGAAGCACGTTGGTTAAGGTCGTCCAGCTGAGTCGGTTCAGCCTCGGTCTCACGTGTTCTCGGGGTCGTCTAGTCCGCTTACTACTAGGCTGGGCGTCTATTGATTGGGGTAGGCAAGGATAAGGGTAAACTTGATTCAATACTAAGTGTTGGTAGAATGAGTGCTCGTTCCAGATCACAACTAATACAACTCAATCAAGGGGAGTCAATGGATGTGGACAGAGAAAAGGTAGTCCGGTTGTCAAGGTTTACATAGATGAGAACCTTGATCAGCTTCTAGCCCCAGCTTACAGCTGACATTTCTTCACGAAGCGATGTTTGCAATTCTGACTGACAAAGTGCTACTACCGGGGCACAGCTATATACATAGCACCCGCAATGTGATTTCTATGGATGGTTGTATCCAACCGCGCTTTTTCATAACCCCGGACGTCTACCGAGGTACCGCATACCCAAATTAGTAAGATGAACAAGAACCATCTGTCTTTGTTTTGTCGAAATTAGGGTCCTGGGGCTCGACATCTCATCATGCTCATGCCTTATTCCAGTCCTCCCAAGCCCGCTGGATATCTGCAATCTCCACGAGAATCCCCATCCCCAGCGGAACTGGCAGCATTGGGGGTTCCTGCTCCCTAGTATTTGTGCTTCCAGCCCCGGCTTCAGTAGTCGTGTGCTTTCTTTTGGCTCTTCTGTCCCAGTCTCTGTCGCTTTTCCCATTTCTGCTCGTTAAGCTGGGGTCGATGGTGGAGTGGGAACGAGGATGGGTTTCAATCTCAATCTCGGCTTCAGGGCCAGTATCTAGCACAGTCGGACCGTCGCCAACAGGCGTTATGCTGTGGCGCTCCAGCTGTCTCTTTGCGCCCGGCGTGAGTGCATCGTTGGCGTGGTCAATAGTGTCGTTTTTCTCGCAGTCCAAGTCCATGCCCATGTCCATGCCCCTGGACTCGGCGTCTCCCAATAGGCCCTGTAGAAGGTTGTGCTCCGCGGGTGTGATTCTTAGTGACGAAAGGAGGGTACCATATTGATTTGGAGGACCTTGATCTTGGTCTTGATCTTGAGGAAGGATTGAATCGGAGGTCGACTCTATGGCGAGAGGCATCTTGGCTTGTTGGTTTGGCTTTGTGTACGTCAGGGCCACAATCGACGTTTTTTTTTGGGATGATGCGGTAGGGCGAAGGATGGTTTTTCTCAGGCTTCGAATGTGCGTGATGGAGATGTGCGGAAAAGGAGACCCTGGGGGAGTGCGGATGGCGGGGGAGGGGAAGCTGGAGGGTGGGGAGTGCAGTGGGAACTTGGAAGTGGAGAAGAGAAGGGTCCATCCTTGGTTCCTTCTTCTTCCATCGGATCAGGATCAGGATCAGGCTATGGCTTCATTGTCGAGCAGGATGACTCTCAGTTGAATCTAATCCTCTTGACACTGGGTAGGGCATCAGTTTTGTCAACGGCCCTCGCAGTCTGTCTAGGTGGCCCTGCCGTGAGCTGACTTTGGCCGGCTCGAGTCTATAATACCTCACGCTCATTCGGGCAAATGGATATGGTATTTAACAATCATCTCCAGTGTAACCATACATCAACTGGGCTTGAAATGACAAGGAACATCGATTGAATGATATATCTCTTTCCCCCCAGCCCCATATACCAACCCCCCAGCAACACCACTCGCTAACACAATTAATACCTCCCCGAACTCCCCAACATATCCATACACCTCTCCACAGCCTTCTGCATCTCATCCGTAACCTCCTCCAGCAACCTCGTCAGCGGGACTTTGCCAGCCCTCTCCGCCTGAACCCTCACATACTCATTATTCAGCACCTTGTTGATATTAACCTTACTAACCCCACAAGCAATGCACTTCGCAAAGATCTCTTCCGTGAACGGATCCGCCCCATGCAGGACCAACTTAACCCGATCGCCCACCTTCTCATGAATCTTCTGGAGGCGGTCATACTCAAGCTGAATGCCCCTTGGCCCATACTCCCCATGCACATTCCCAAACGCCGGCGCGAGCCAGTCAATCCCGGTATCGACAAACTCCTCGCTCTCCTCCGGCGTCGTCAGCATCCCCTCCAGGTCCGCCGTATCAGCGACCCCATCCTCCCCACCCTCAATCCGGCCTGGCTCCGCCTCCGTCGCGATCCCGCGCTCGTGACAATAGCTCACCAACTCCCTCGTAAGTCTCAAATTCTCCTCCTTCTCATAATGACTCATATCAACCATAATACTATCAAACCCCCCGATATCCGCAGCACGTCGAATAATCTCGGGTGTTTGCGCGTGGTCCATGGATACGGTCACCGGGACATCGACGCTCTTGGCTGCTTCGGCGGCGGCATGCACGAGCAGGCCGTCGGCGTAGTGCAGGGCCCACGGGAAAAGCTGGATCATGGCGGCCGAGCGCTTTTTCTGCGCGGCGCGCACGGTCGCGAGGATGCCTTCAACGTTGTAGACGCACATTGCGGGGATGGCGTAGTGGTTTTCCGACGCGTGGGACAGGATTGAGAGGGCGGGGTTTGGTTTGGAGAGGGGCATTGTGGCGGTTGCTTTTGTGATAAAAGTAGAGATGGTTGGTTTGGATAGGGAAGAGGTAATGAATGGGAGATTATGAGAGGATAAGGATGGTGAGGAATGCTCAGAGTCGATTTTGAAGGATGAGATGGTGGTATGTTGAAGAAAGAAAGTTGTTTATAACCACCCCGCGTTGCAACCCCCCACCGGAGTTGGTCCGACCGGTTGTCAGAGTGGACTGGCCGGCGTTCCCACCGAGTGCGACCCCGTGGAGCTCCGCTGCTATCTTCGAATCTCGCTGTTCTATGCGAGATGGCGGTTACAAGCGAAGAATATCTTGAAAATAAAATGGTGCCATACTCATATTCATATTACATCATAACTGCTATCACTGTCCATACACCCAAATAACGCTCGTACTACTCTGGTATCCAGATCCATGCCTTTGCGCCATAAACAGGACATTCAGCGCCGCATTACCCAGATGCAGTGGGCAGTGAAGGTCTCGCGCCTTCTGTACAACCGCCTCCAGCTTTGCAGCGACCTGGTCTACGCTCTCCGCACCCGCGGGCGCCTTATCGCCAATCCGCCCCTCAATCATCTCCAATCCTTGCTGAATAAAGACCTTGCTCGCACCAGCAGCCTGGCTGACCAGAGTATGGAACATCGCAAGATTGACGTTGAGATACCGCGCGAAAGCGACAGCCTCCGCAGCAGCGACAAGGTTGACGCCCCGCATAAAGTCCAGCACCAGCTCGGTGGCCGCCTCGGCGTCGGCGGCGGGGGACACGGAGACTTCCGAGAGGGGCTTGGCGTAGTACTGTCGGACCATGGCCGAGTCATCCTTCGGACCCCAGCCATGAAGTAGAGCAGAAAGGTAGATCTGTTCGGCGGTCGAGCAGAGCGGAGTTGGGAAGCGCTGCTGGCGCGCGGTGGTAGTTATGATTCCCTGCAGGTTGATACTTAGTCAGTAGCCAGTTGCAGTGCGGGGTAATCATAGAATGACATGACATACAGCATCCTTGAGAATAATGGTCAATGCACTGGCGCCGGGGTTCCAATCCTCCTCCACCATTCGGGGGAAGCGATTCTCGTGCATCCACGTCCACGCGTCCGAGGACTGGATCTTCTCGGCCGTCGCCCGCGCATTCAGGCCCAACTGCGCTGCAAAGCCCATGGCCTCGCTCGCTCCGAGGATGTGAATGGCCGCAAGGACCTGGTGTACCATCTTCATGTTGCTGCCTGCGCCGACGCCGCCGGGAACCAGGTATAGCTTGCTTTCGTCTGACATTTCCTGCAGAATGTCGCGCGCGGCGTTGAGGGCTTCATCTGATGCTCCGGCCATGATAGAGAGGGTTCCGTTTGCGGCGCGCAGGGCGCCTCCGGAGACGGGGCTGTCGATGAAGAGGATGTCGCCGCGGCCGCGGTTCTGGAGCTCGGTGACGACGGATTGCGCGTACATGGAAGACACCGTGGAGCAGAGCATGAGAACTGCGTTTTGGGGGAGGTCTGGACGTTGTTAGCTTGTCGCTTGTTAGCTGATCATCCGACTTACGCTGCACGATACCGTCCTCCGCGAAGAGTACTGCCTGTGCCTGCGGCGACGACGCAACCATGACAATGTAGAAACCGTTTCCCTCCGCTGACTCTCGAAGTGAAGAGGCAGGAATGCCGCCAGCGGCCTTGAAGCGCTCAATGGACGCTGGAAAGACGTCGAAGCCGTGCACTGGGTAGCCCTGCTTGACGAGGTGGGTGGCCATGCCAAAGCCCATGGCGCCGAGGCCGACAAAGCCGATCGATGGTTTAGACATGATGTTTGATGCTGAGGAGTTTGCGAATTTCACAGTTATCCGAATGCTTCAATCGACTCTTTAAGAGATGAGCACACGCAATGTGGAGGCGGGGCAGTGGGATGCGCGGTGGACGGTCGGAGATCATCCGATCGCCCTGTGTTCGGAGCGTTGGCCGATTCCTCGGATAGCTCTTTGTTGACCAGGCTGCATTTCATGGATCGATCTATTGACTGGCGAATGGACATATTCGGTCAATGCGGTCATGTAGTTCAACGGCCGAAATTCGCAGTTCGTAGTGCCGTTTACCCCGCGTCCCTTACCGGTACCTGTGTTTCTTACCTTAGCAGCAATCCAGGCGACGCGATAATGCTGGTTGATATTTGACAGGCATAGCATACCTTCAAGAGCTCGCTTCCGAAGTTGTAATCAAAGCTTATAGTTTGCGTCAATATGTTGTAGTATCTGAAAAAAAGACTTCGAGCTTTGGAGGAAGAAGAGGGAGACGGAAACGCGTGCATCTGCAGGACCCGGAAAGTCACGTGCGGACGCGTCGCTGGGAATATAATGGAAGATCAAACAAGGATTTGAAGGCGAGGTGCTGGAAATAAGTTTTCCGGATGAATCTCGGAAACAGCTGCGTTTTTCCCGCTTCGCTCTGGATTTATTTACCCACAGAGGGTGGAGGCTCTAGAGCGCGAAGGTCCTCGAAACGTATAGATATATATACAGTTTTTGACCGATATCCCGCCATTGTGATAACAACCTTGCTTATTGATTCATGAGATTCTAGCAGCTATATACTTCATCATCTATTGTCTCTCTCATAAGTACAATATTATCACAAGTTCTCTTCAGTCCAGAATCCAAAGAGGTCTTTCTATAAAAAGTCATCAAGACCAAACGAAAATGAGAAGAGCAAAATCATTGCCCGAAATATTCAAACCCGTATCGTAAGAGCTGAAGCATGACTCTAAACACACCTTTTTCGCTCTCATTAAACGGCATCAGGAAAGGTATGCGGATTCGCCAAAGTCTTGGGACTACTCCTCAAGCTCGGCCCAATCAAATGATCAAAAGCAGGCGAGTGCTCAACGCGCGGCGTAAAGTCCTCAAGATCCCACAGATACCCCAACGTCTTAAGAACAGAAGTCGCACTGTACGAAGCGCTCTTGCCCGTAACGGGGTCAATCCCGAAGTCCTCGATGTGTCCCTTGGGCGTGTACGGCGAGATAAGCCACGTCGGCATGCGCCCACCCAGACGGTCAAAGGTGAAGGTGTACTCGCTGCCATCGGTTGCCGTCTCAACGTACGTCTTGTTATCCGGGCGGATGGCTAGAGGGGGCTCGACGTGATCGTAGAACCCACCCGTTTCATCGAAGGTCAGGAGGACAAGGGTCTTGTTCCATTGAGGACCTGTGCGGACGGCGTCGTAGACTTGCTTGATAAGGACTTGGCCGAAGGAGACGTTGCCGGAGGGGTGCATGGAGTTTGTGTCGAGGTCGCAGCATGAGGGGTTGATGTAGGAGAGCTGGGGGAGGAGGCCGAGGTAGGCGTCTTGATAGAAGTTCTCGAGGGGGACGACGCTGCTCTGGGCATTTTCGGCCGTCCAGTTGAAGAAGAGGGCGTCAGGGAGGAAGTCGCCGTTGGTGCCGTCGTAGTTCTTCCAGCTGATGCCTTGCTCGCTGGCGACTTGGAAGATGCTGGAGATGTCGACGCCAGAGACGTCGAAGCTGTTGTCATTTTCGCCGTGGCCGTCTGATGTGCCGGAGATGGCGCAGAGACGGTTGGGGTTTGTGGGCTATTCAGTCAGTGTTGGAAAATTCAGCGAATGGAGCTCGGGAACTTACACCCGGAATGCATGAATGCCAGTAGTTGAAGGTTGTAAAGTCATCAACGAGATTGACGAGGGTTGGGATCTCGTCCTCGGAGTAGTATCCCATCACCTCCTCTGTCGCCACCTTGGGATCCATGCCCTCATGGTGCACCAGCTGCTGCTGGACAAAGCCATTCATGCTCGGCTTGAGCGTACGGTTGCGGATGGCGGCATCGCTGGGCTGGTAAGTACCGTAGAGCTCCATGTTGTAGCCCGTGATCGAGTGGTCGGGGTCATGCTTGACTGAGTCAAAGTCCTTGTAGACGCTGCACCGTTGGGTGCTGCTCGGGTCGCTCACATTCTGCGGGTAGCAGAATGGACCGTTGTTGATGACGTTGTCGAGACCCTTGCGCTTGACGCCACCGAGGATGTTGTCGAAACTGCGGTTTTCGAGCAGAATCCAGACAACGTTCTCGATCTTGTCCTTGAGGTTGGCAATGGACTCTTTGGATCCAGACGCGTAACCAAAGGGAGCTTGGCTACTAGAGGCTCGAGGAACGGCGGCGGCGGCAGCGGCGCCGGAGAGGCCGAGTAGGGGCACCAAAGTGTTGGCCTTCATGGTGGGCTTTTGTGAGGAGGCTGGATGTCCTGGTCAACCGTCCATTCTACGGCCATTTTGGTACGCTTTTATAGATCATTGAGCGTGCGATATGGCGCGATGGCAGATACTTACCCCAACTCTCGCGGACAAATGGAGAGCCAGGTTTGCGCGCACATGCACCGATTGCCGAGTTTAACAGGAATTCTGCTCTACCGGGACGGCTGCTAATCTATCTTGCGTGGAGACCCAGCCCACGTGTGCAGCTACTTATCGTAGGCACCTATCCCGGTTCGACGACCGCCGCACAGGAACAAGCAACACCGAGCATGGAAGTGGAGCCGTGAAGCTTTGCCGAAGCTTCGGTTGCCAAGTTGCTTCCACCAATCAGAGAAGTGATATTTGACCACAAGCGCAGCTACATGATTTCATTGGACCGTGTGAGTGCTACTCCAAGACCCGTAGCCAATGGCTGCATGCCCTGGAAGCATGCGTCCGAAGAGTCGGACACCGTCTAGTGGAACGTCCATGCTTGTCGTCGCCTGCTGGGCTCTGGCTATCGATTCCGCTCATCGTCTCGGAGAAATAACTCAACAAACCTTCAAGTAAGGCGATAATAGACCTGAGGTAAGTCAAAAAACTCTCAAGGGAAAGAAGAATATCGCAGCACCTAGGACAGTAGACAACACTCCTGGGATGGCAAGGGGGACTCTCTACGCTACATCGTGCGTCTGGATGCGAAAGAAGCCAAAGTTAAGCCAATAGCTCACAGTGCATCCAAAGGTGATGAATATACCATTAACCACGACATGTCGACCGCGGTTGGTGGCCGGCGAGCATTCCGACTGGCAGACCGGAACAATTGTCGAGAGTATGCCGACGCACTGCCCGTTACGATCCGCCCAATAAACAACTGCGGCAGTTGAAATGAAGAGAAGGAAAGTGCTTGACCGATGAGTGTGAGGATGGAGCCGACAAATATTGTCTTCCGCCGGCGAAGTCTGTCCCCGACAAAAGAGCAGAAAGCGGACCCCGCAGCGCATCCAAGCGTAAATGATGAGGCATATACCCCTTGTATAACAAATCCGTGTGACTGCAGAAAGCCACTGGGATGGACCGTATCCAGCTAAGGAAAAATTTCTGTGACAGCGTCGAAAGACACGAGTGTTCCTACTACATCGTGGTTGTAGCCGAAGAGGAACAAGCAAAAAAAGACCACGAAGGCGGCTCGTAGAACATGGTAGAAATCAACTTGCTGCATTGTGAGACTCTGGAAACATGGAATGTCCAGCAGTCTGTTGATCTGGAGGTGAGTAGATTTTGTATGTCTACTGATCTCTCCACTGGACTCTTTCCCCGCGGGGTAAATATCCCGAGGTAATGGATGGGGTAAGAGACATGACCCAACCGGATTCTCAGACACTGCATGGTTGAGGTTTCGCTTCGAGGATTGGGTAGAGCAATACAGCCGACGTCAGGTACCGGCTACTTGAGTTTGTGGCTGCCAGCTAGCCTGTTGGCAGTAGCTTATCTCCATAGTTGGCGTTGTGGCCACTGGCATACAGAAAGGATGAAGGTCCTTCGGCAGTCATCTGCAGCGCTAGGTACCTTGGCAGCTTGGTGCTGTGCGGGGAAGTAAGCCAGCAAAATACCGTGAGCTGGAGCCAATGCGGTCAAGTCGCATGAAACCCCGCCATCCCGGCCTAATCAAATCATAGTAGGTAAAAAGATTCATTAACAGTGATACTCAGCGAGCAAGATCCGTTTAGCAAGGAAACGCGACTCAGTTCATTGCTGATGTGGTCGCTAGGTGAAAGTGCAATTGGACCGAGGAAGAAGAGAGAGGAAGTGGTGCCTGGCGCTAAGCCCAAAGTAGATCTAGTGCCTGAGGCATAAGGACGCGACCGCAAGCGTCGGCAATTCTTTCCTCTCGAGTCGCCACCCTTCAATTATCACTTGCCATTAATACGAAGGGATTTACATCAATGATGAAGTCGTCTGATGGAGGAGCCATGCAACTAGATCATGATCTTCGTTCACTGCCATGACAAGCTTACCTGCTGTTCGCCGCTCCTCGTGTTTCGAGGCGCCGAGCCCGAGCATCGCCATTGTCACAACTGCCTCGCACTCGCTGGCTTTGTCGCTTTTGCGTTCACCTCAACAGCGAGCAGTCAGGCTGTATCCTTCACGAGATGAAACTGATTTGTACTGACTGGCATACAAGTATACTCGCGCCAACCGTTCTACGATCGCAGGGTCCATGTTTCAAGCTCTGGGGCCTCCGCAATGTCACTGTGGATCGGCTAGTATAGCCCCCTCCGGTGGAACCAGATCCAACCGACACGAGGCTGAATCGACAACCAAATATTGATGGGCCTGGATGCCTACAAAATCCGAGCTTAGGTTGCACAGCCCTTCCTGTCATCCTATGAGAATCACTGCTGCCTCGTATCTGTGGCGAGACCGGGCGCAGCCTGGACTATTTTGAGACAATGCAGCCGCAGGTCCAAAGGATGCTGAACCCTATAAGATTTGCAGATGGAAGCTGAGGGGACTTTTTGTTCTCCTCGTTTTAAGTTCTCTACTTTCCGACTCCTCGATTTGATATTTTCTAAGGACGTCAAGCTCTTGAACTCCCAACTCCAAGATGTCGGAAAAAGCAAACTACGGTACGTACTCATCTAACGAGAATCACTATACCTCCAGAGATAAACTAATCACCACCTTCAGTGCCACAATCCCAGGGCCAGGCACCCCCCAGCTACGGACACCCCGAGCAACCAGCCCCCATCACGCAGCAAGGCTCGCAGCCACCTCGAGCTCCTACAAATCCTCCTCCCGAGATCCAGCATCAAACACAACCGCCCCAGGAATACGGAACAAGCTATCATGGAGGAGATACAACAAAGCCCCCAATCGACTCCTCAAACCCCAACCCGCACATGTACCCGCCGCAAGCCTACCACCCAGCACCTCAGAACCTGCAACCCAGCCAATACCCGACGGCCTTCCCTTTACATGCCCTACAACGGACTCCCCAGGTCGTCGACTGCCCCGTCTGCGGACAGCGCGAGATGACGCGCACCGAGGCGGTGAATGGGAAGACAACGCAGTACGTTTCTCATTGTCCCTTTATCTCTCGCTGAGAAAGATTGGACATTTGACTAATGCGGTCTATAGTGGCTGGGCAGCTGTACTTTGCTGCTGCGCTTGCATTGGGTGCATACCCTATTTCGTTGCCGCTTTCAAGGACGTAGACCATCACTGTGGCCGCTGCGGCCACCTTCTTGCTACGTACCATGGGAGTGGCCATGTCGTCGTGCATCCGCAGCGACTTCAGCCAGGACAGCAGGTGTCGAGGTGATTTTGTGTCTTGATACCCTTTTTGTTTTAATAATCGGCTGCGATGTTCAAGGATGGCCTAGTTTGATTGAGTATATCGCAAGCCGATGTGTTATTATGCCAAACAATAATGTTAATTTTGGAGAAATGTGAGCTTGCTATCATCTGGCTAGGAGATGTATATATTCTTATTTGCCAGTAACCCCCCAGTTCTACCAACAAATGATATCGGATTGTCGCAGTAGCACAGATTCTGATGATCGTGAAGTTTCATCGGTTACAAACCGAACTAGGAGTTCCCTGCGAGTGGAAAGGCAAACGAATGAAGTGCTTACACAAACTACTCCGAAATTAATTCAGGCCTACAGCAAGGCAGACAAACAGAGACACCTGAGATCTGCAGACTTCTCTGCAAGGCCTAGCAAACGAAAGGGTCCGCACGCCGGCCGATTAGGCTCCTCTCAATCGACCCCGAATCGCAGGCTAAAGGATTCGTCCTATAATGGAACGGTTCCACGACCAGGCGGCTTGCATGCCCAATTTATCAACGGAAAGATTTAAAGGGAACTATGATGTGGAGGAAGTCTGTTTGCGAAGTAATGAATCAGTTATACATTTTGTAAAGAGACGCTGGAAAGCTGTGTCATGAGCAATCATGGATGCAAAAGCAACGGCGGACGAATTGTTGTCGCAACGAAGCGAAAAATAAGCATTGAATCTTCGTAGGGACAGTCTAGTATCATGATAGAACCCTTCGCTCCAACCCGTGCCCTTCAAGCTCCTGTATCTGCTGCATGACGCCCATCTCCTGTACCTGGTGAGTGTTGCTGAGTTCGACCTCGGGATTCAAACCCGGTAGCTCGATCATCCGCGTCCCATTCGGAGGCTGGTGGTCTGCTGGTGGTTGAACGTGCTCAATCTCGACCGTGGGCGGTTTCGGTAGCTCGGCGATCGTTGGATCCGGTACCGCCAGCGTCGGACTCGATCTGACATCTTCTGAAGGTGGTGATGACAGGTCTGTGTTTGTGTCCAATGGAGCTGGTGGTGGCGAGTCGGATCGCGGTACGGCGTTGGCAGTTGCAGTCGCAGCTACCGCCGCGGCTGCGGCTTTCCTCCCAGTGCGACGGCCAAGATAGAAACATGCTGCGCAGAGGAAAGCAACAGCTACAACGACACCGACGACAATACCGGCAATAACACCGCCAGAGAGGCTGCTGTCGTCGCTGGAAACCTCTTCCGTTACTTCTGTTTGCTCGGCGCCTGCGTTGGTAGGCAAAGGTGTCGCGGTTGCAGTGGTGCTGGGAACAGCAGTGCTCGAGGCAAATCCAAACGCGGTCACAGACGCAGGTGGCATAGGGTACACCGAGAACGCGGAGATGTTTTGCGACGCTGGTTGCTTCCACTTGTAGCCCTCGCATGTTATCCCGTTGCTGTCCTCGCAGGTGTTGTCTGAGTAGAATTTGAGGCACCATGGACCCTCTGGATCCCATGAGAACTCTTCATTCTTCTGATGCCATATTTGTGTGCAGTTTTGAGCAGATTGGCCGTCTTCGACCGAGGATCGGGTTGTCTCGTTCCGCCAGAGGAGGGTCCAGGCAGAAGCTCTGGACAAGAATAAAGCCGACGCTAGATACGCCATCCAGAGGACTGAGGAACGAGCCATTATTCGCGTCT
Organism: Aspergillus multicolor; assembly: GCF_047715735.1. Lineage (NCBI taxonomy): Eukaryota > Fungi > Ascomycota > Eurotiomycetes > Eurotiales > Aspergillaceae > Aspergillus > Aspergillus multicolor. Next base: position 2,141,564 of record NW_027395954.1, on the reverse strand, counting down.
CGGTAAGATTTTCCAGCCGACACAAAATTCCCTCGCACGAGTCGCGTTGTCTGGGGAGTCGGGACGCTGGAGATTTGTGGGCGAGATTTGAACGACCTGAGGCTGAGACATATTGCCCTTTTAGAGAGACGCACGTTTCAACCTGGCATAAAAGCGATTCCTTTTGCAGCAAGGCACCGTCGAACCCATGCCATTGTGGGAGAAGGGATCGCATCCCTAGAGCCCTCCGTCAAATCATGACCCAGGTCCTTGCCCAGCCCTTTCCCGCGCATCAAACGCAGTGGGTGGCATTGCAGATCAAGAGCGTTGGCAAGCTCCTTGATTGGCGGTACACCACCGAAATACGAGGCCGAGCCGCAGAGGTTGCATTTTAAGGTATGGCTTCAGGATCCATGCGTTTGGAGTGGGATGCTGACTCGGCGCTCAAAGGTGGTTCATCGTCGGTGTGTTGGAGGGCCGACATATGAGAGCCTCTGAGAGGTGTTGTTGGGAGATGGAGAAAAAGAGCGGGCGAATGGCGGGGAGGAGTCGAACCTCCGCAAGGGGAAAGCATGACTTTTGCCAAGACTCGTGATGCCGATCGGTCTTTTCCTTTTCTGTTGTGTCACCTTCCACGGTCCTCCTCCTTGGAAACTTTCGTCAACGATCAGTCCTCGCATCTCCGACATGGAACTCATCTCCGGTGCTCGAACCACCATCCTACCAGATCTGCTAGCTAGGCTGCATAACGCGCACCACCTCGCATCTCGTTACGGTAGCATTGAATTGGATGTGCGGTGATGCTAGGAGCTGCTATGGGTACTGGTGATCAACACCCGTCAAGTCAACGGCGCCTCCAAACCAACTCAGCAACCCACACAAACCCCCATCAAACCTGAGCTTATGAAAGGCCAGCCTGGAACTCTCGCCCAGAGGGGTTATCGATACAAGCTTCGTCGCAAGCTCAGGACTGCATACGATTGACTTTCTACAACGTCATGTCCGCCGCGGCCGGTGAGATGCCACCGACGCTCATTCTTCCCTCCGTCTTGCATCTCGCAGATCAATTATCGCGAGGATTCGTTCAAGCAAAACATCCTCCCTGGCCGTCATCAAGTGATTCATGCTACCCGCCCCATCGTGATCAGAGGCAGAGATAGACGAACCACACCAGTGCTATTTATCAGTACGGAGCCCTTCGGACACTACCCTACCCAGGCTAACGAAGCTAGAAATGCCCGCCCTCGACTCGCTCGCGATCGCAACGCAAAAGCAAATCCTCGAACGGAGGAACTGGGCCAACGACAACCGGGGCCCCGTCCTCGTTTTTGTCATCGTGTTCATCGTCGCTATCGGGATCGCAATGCTCGTCGTGTATCGGGCATGGATGCGCCGCAAGGCCAATCGGGCAAACTACGCGTAAAACCGCGATTATACTTAGTTTCAAATTGGCTATCGCCGGACTTGCTGGCATGTAAGAAGAACGAACAATGTCTATGAGTGTTTATTTCGATTATGGCCCGAATGGTTGCTCTTGAATGTCTTTTGCCGAACGTAGGCGCATTTGCATTGCAGTCTTCCGGCCTCGTCTCAAATTTCCCTTGAAGGGGGTGTTTGCTTCATGGCATTGACAGTCAGGCCGCGAGATGACGTTGTTGACGCAGGTGAGCGTTATTCTGACGCTATTGACGGACTAATATGCTCCAAGGTATTCTCCAGCTCGGTCTCTATTCCCCCTCTCAGCGACGTCGAGCGTCTGTCCAACAATTAGGTGATGACTATCCGAGAATACTGTTTCCATTTTCTACTGCATTGCACAGATTGTGAATCTTCTTAAGAGGGACGATGACGGGCTCAAATAGTTAAGAAACGAAAGGTACGAGGCAACATCACCATGCCCTCAAGAGTTAAATGATCTTGCTATAATGGTGCAGAAGGGAATATTATACACTAAACCTTACCAACACCAGCGTTGGCAACAACAGTCGAAGGCACATCCGCAACGCCATAAGCGTCAACCAAGCTGTCCGTGTACTGCGCAAACTGAGTCAGAACCTCCTGGTCCGTCAGCGAGGGCCAGGTACCAGAGTTCGCCTGGCGGTTCCACTCGCAGATGTACCCAAGGTCAGCAACACAAGCACTCGCGGAGTCGACAGTGGGCACATTGTACACCAGCGCACCGCTAGACAACGTGGTATCGGTAACCGGGGTGGTCACGGAGTCAAAGTAGTTGCCCTCAAGCAGCACCCAGGTGTTGGTGTCAATGTCAAAGGCATGACCACCAACATCCTGGAAATAGTTGTTCACACCGTGGAAGAAGATGCGGCTATCGGTGTTGGCAGTTCCAAGGTGCGGTGCGCGGCCAGAAACATCGTGGATCCAGTTACCCTGGAAGGTGTACCAGTCCTCCAGACCAATCAGCAGCAAAGTCCAGTAGTGCTTTCCATTGCAGCCAGACGACCACTCCGTCACGCCGTCGAACTCGTTGTTCGAGATGGTGACGTGGCCGGCGGCGCCCCAGCCCGAGACAATGAACTGGCGACCGGCAAGGGAGAACTTGTTGTGGTCGATCCAGACACGGTCGCAGTCGTCGAGGGTAATCAGGTCGCCGCCCCACACGTACTGCGGGTTCGTCTCGGTGAGGTGGATGTTCTGGATGATGACGTTGCTGGCGCCGCCGCGGATGCGCAGACCCTTGCCGCGGATGACACCGGCGCTGCCGACGCCCACGATACTCTTGTTGCTGCCGACGTCGAGGGGCGACGGGCCGGCGTTGTCGTACGTGCAGCTGACCCACGTTCCGTCATCGCAGGTGTCGACGATGGAGGCCTGTCCGGCGCTGGTGCCGCCCGAACAGGTAGTTGTGCGCGTGCTGCAGCACTGGCCCGTTGTTGTGCCCTCGGTGCCGATGAAGTTCCATTCGCGGTCGATGAGGATGACGCGGGCGGTGTCGTCGGTAATCCATTCGACAAGCCTACTCCATTATTTGCTTGGGTCAAATCACAAAAGAAAAAAAGAAACATACTCGTCAAGACTAGAAGGCGTCTGAGGCGTCGCGTTACCACCACCGGTCGTTCCAGCAGCAAAGCCAGTGGGCGTACCCACGACCTGCGCGGCGGCTGAGCGAAGGAGGAGCGCAAAGAGCGAGGTCAAGACAGCTTTCTTCATGGTTGCGGTTTGCGACGATCAGGGTTCGTGCTGTGACCTTGTCAGTCTGATCGGCAAGACCTGAGACGAACACCCAGGTGCTCTTTATACCCAGGCCCCCGACACCACGTTGCTACGCATTGACGTCTCAACCACCTGTCAGCCAAGAGATTATATTGAACTGTGCAACGGCGAGTCCCTTCGAATATATCATCCGCGTTAGGTAAGCGGACGATACGCCTTTACGAAGACCGGAACTATCGACAAAACAAGAAACGACCCCTGGCATTGCGGAGAAACAGGGGCACAAACACCTCTATTATTAACATCGTCAGGAAAAGGGGACCAATTCCAGCGCCGCAATATACAAGCACAAACCCAGCCCTAGATGAAAACGCCTGCGGAATTCCCCCGACAGCCTCGAAAGAGGAAGTCTTCCTGTGGGAACCCCAATCTCTGTGAAACGCCAAGAACATCAGATAAACTACGGGGTTCCCCCACGTCACATCAACACCTGACAGCGGTTTTCGACGAACTATCGCTGACCTTGAGATACCGAGAAGGTTGGAAGGAACTGCTGCAATGCTTGGGCCCCATGACTGACTCCGTGCTACCTCGCAGCTTGCACAGTCGTCGCCAACGTCCACCACTCTGCGTTCGCCATGAGATTCCCCGCAATATCATGACCCTGGTCAACATCGACCGAACACATCAAACCTCGCTGAAGAATGCAACCTACCTGCATCTACCAGCCCTGCCACTGACGTGAACATCCGTTCGTCCATGCTCACTAAATAACAAACCCCCACAATTCTCCGCCTCGAGATGCGCAAGGACCGCCCGCCATGCTCTCATCTCACGATGATCGCTGCCATTGTCAGTCATAGTCCGGAGGGACGACGGACGTTCAATACATTTCAAGCAAGGCCTGCCTGCTGAGGTGAACAGGCAGCGATGTTTTGGTCGCGGGGACGGGCTCCGCTGCTCTTGTCCTCGCCCTCGCTCTAGTCCACAGAGCATGCAGGGTCCGACACCGCTTGGGGATGTAGTGTCGACATGTGTGTCGGTGATGTAATGGCCCCTTTTTTCTGTGGCATTGTGGCAGGATGATACCTCCATTTCCCCGACATGGCAGCAGGAAAGATAGGTGTGGTAGACTAGGTGTGCTGACACATGTTGGTTACAGCATACGGCGGAGCAGCTTTGGGAGTTATGGGATGTCCTGCGGAGGTCAAAGCGGCTCGATGTGATAGTTTTGGGTTCGTTGAAATTGGTTGGAATACACTTGGCTGAGCTTGAGCTGGCTATGGATGGGAAGAGAGATATTGATGCTGTCTTCAGCGGGTCCATGTACCTTCCCTTGCTGGCAGAGACAGAGACCTAGCTGAGCGACTTGCCACCTCATCCTCTTACCTTGAAGACATTTTTGGCATACACATGTCTTATTGTACTATTGTGCGCGGCTTCTGCAGTTTGATAGATCACCGCACTCGTGTCCGGAACTTTTCTACTTGCTAGACAGGAAAGGTCTACATATCGTCTGGATCTGCAGCCCCAACCCACTGTAGTAAAGACTCACAGCCCCAACAAACCCACTGCAGACCCCCTCTTACTCCTCCTCCCAGCACTCCCCTCAACCCCCTTCCCAACCCCCATCAACCCCCTAACCGCCATCTGCGCCCCCCGCACACTATAATCCGCCGTGACAACGACCTCGTCAGCGATCTCAACAAACGGCCCAATGCACGCCATATTGCTCATCCCCTGCGGCATGACAGCGGGACGATCGGTCGGATCCCTAGGCAGGAACGTCGCTGTGGCGCGGGGCTGGATGCACGGGATTGTTATCGCGCTGTTGAGTATACGCTCGTGCGAAGGGTGGTCTGGTGAAACCTGCAGGTGCGCTAGGATCTCGGAGAGGATTTCGCGGCCTGAGCAGTGGATCATCGGCTTTGTGATGTATGTTCCGGTCTCCTCGGGGGACATCGCATAGCCATATGCAATATGGATTCCATCCGGCTGGTCTTTGAATACTGGCTGTGTAGGGACGCGGAGGGTAACGAGCCATGGTGAGTCCGAGAGCGTCAGGATCGTGTTGGGGCCAGGTAGCGGCCTTGTATTGGAGACATCCGCCAGCTTTTCCAGCAGCTCAGTCGACGAAAGCGTCATCGTAAACGACTCAATCCGCGAGGCATGCAGTCTCGTGCAGAAGTTATACGCGTTGCCAAACTTAGCATGCTTTGTGCAAAGTTCCAGCCATAGGAGCCAATTTTCGTCGAGCTCGGGCGAGATCTCAATACCCGAGTCGCGCTGGGATTCGGCGTTGGGCTCTGTTTCTGGGTCGAGAGAGAGCGCGAGCGAAGACGGGTCGAAAGCTGGCGGTGGGTGCGCATTTGTTCCAGTGAGTATGGACGAGAAGATTGAGCCCAGCGAGACGATTACGATGTCGTCCGGATTTAAGTTTATGGTCACTTCGTCCTTTGGACAGATAGAGGACCGCGGTACGCCTTCCAATGCTGGACAGGTCTGGATTGCGGTCACTCGAGTCGGCTCGTTTGGGTCTGCTGGGTTATCGTGCGCGAAGATGATGTCGCAGATTGTCGTGTTGAAGCGAAAGTCCACGCCCCGGCTTAGCAGAAAATACGCGATGGGAACGATGATGGACTCGTGAACGTTGTATTTCCCTAAGTCCAGTAGATGCGGATCTGACAGGTCGTGCAGGTTGTTAAAGCGATGCAGGTACCGTCGGAACTCGGATGCGGAGTGCGAGGGCTTCAGGCCGAAACTACCCAGTCATCTATTAGTCAAGCTTTCTTATACGGAGAAATGGAAAGCGCACGTCGTAGCAAGACTCTGCCAGTAACCACTTCGAAAGAACCCTTTGGATAAGAAGTCGCATATCCTGGATCTGCCCAGGGCCTTCTCCGATTTGGATGCAAGTATGACCAGGTCGATGCGATCGCGAACGCCGAGTGCCATTTTCTTCCCCTTTACAGCGTGCACCTTATTGCCCTTCTTCGATAAAAACCGCGTCTGTTCAAAGGCGGGCTTGATATCGAGTGTCTTTGCGAAGTCCAATACCTCGTCGCGCACGGTGCGCTCTGGGTTTGAAAGCGACGGGACTAAAGAAAGTAGATTTTCCATGCACAAGTCATTAAACTGCGGGCGCATCCCCGCGCGAAAGTCGTATCCATTCCGGGCATCTCCATGGCTAACTGTCGTGCCACCGGCAACGTTGAGGGTTTCGATGATGTGGATGCGCGACGGAGGAACGTGGGCTTCTTGGATTAGATGCACGGCGGCTGTGAGAGAGGCGATGCCGCTGCCTAAGATCCAGGCGTCCAAATCATTGGGGTTCCTTTTGGACATCTTGAGAGTTTAAAAAGTACTGAAGATAAATTAAGAGATTTGAAGGGAGAGGAAACATTGTATGACTTCAACGTTAGGCGAACCATGGATGCGCCCGTGTCGTGACGACAGACTGACCACACTTTTTATCTCTATTGTCACTGACGGCATTATTCAAGCCTAGTTATGCCCCCGGGAGGTCGGGGTTAACAACCCCATACTTCGCGCCCTCGGCGTTGGGCAGTTCAGGGGCAAACGGGGCTTGTCCGCGTCGCTCTTTCTTCAGCAGTTCGCGAATCTCAGCTACTGATTTACGGCCCTTACCTTCAAAATACTTTGGCCCTAGGTCTTCCAGATCGAAGCCTCGAGGGTAGTATTTGTCGTCCTCATCGCCCGGGAGCGGCATCCCCATCGCCCAGCTAACCCATGCGCCAGGGCCCCAGCGGTTCCAAATCGTTGGCTTCACATAGTACGGAATCGCTTCGTACACATTCACGTAGTACCGCCCGTACTCGTTCGGTTCATCGGTAAAGATGTCGATTCGTTGGAAGTTCAGTCTTGGGAGAGCGATGTAGCGCAGGTAGAACTTGCGAATGGCCATCATAGACGCGAAGGTAGTTTTGTACACGGTAGAAGGCGAATTATACCTATTTTGTCAGTGCGATTCATAATCGCTAGGGGGTTTGCATACATCATCGCCTCTCGCAGCCGGTCATCCATCATGCAGGACGCAAAGTTGATGCCAACCGGCTTCAGAAACCGCGGTAAGGTGTATACAAGTACGTCCATAGTCTTATCCGCAACCTCTTTATTCGACGGGCTCGGCTTCATATAGTCTTCCTCATACTTGAGACTCCACGCCCTAAGCTCCTCCAGGAAATGCAGTCCGTCGCGGAATCCGTGCGGTCCTGACGGCAGATCCGCGAAACTGATTTCCAGCGCGTCACCAAGGCTTTTCCAGTATGTGCCGATGGCGCATTGCTCAAGTTCACTAAGCGACCGCCACTCGAACAGGGCAATGAAACGGATAGGCTCGAGCGCAAACAGACTCAAAGTATAGAGCATGTCAGCTTCAAGGATTTTGCCGCTGCTCCGGTATCCGACATGCAGGAACTTGGTTCGAGCGATGGCCGTCTGGGCACGTTCGGACGATGGCTCGAATGCCATGAACTGACCTATCAGGGCACCTGTATCGGCATACCGCTTGAAGGACGTCGCTGGGTTGGAGAATTGCGATGTTTTAAGGAGGAGGGTGGAGATCGTAGGAATACCGTAGGTCTGTTCAAGTTAGAGCACACTCTTTACTGCAAGGTAGTGCGAGTACCCTGAACAGTGCGAACTGTAGTGCCTTCAGTGAGGCCGATGGAAACTCCATCACCAGCATCCCTTTTTGGATCTCCCATGCGTCATGGTCCGTCATTGTGGCCATCTCCTCCCGCGTCGTGTACTTGCGGTATAATTTCTGTAGGCGCTTGAGACGTCGGTATCGCAGGGACCGTTGGAGGAGAAAGTATGCAGCAAGAAAAGCAGCCATAAGACCCCTGCGTTTTCTGGTGTCCCTCCCAAGCTCTGTGAGCAGAGTATGGATTGGGATCTGCTTGGCGCTTGTCAAGGCTTTGATTATCCTTTGATCCATGATGGTTGTTGTTCACTACAATGAAGGTGCATATCGGGTCGCTGAGTTGAGGGGCCTTATATGAACGCGCATGACGACATCAGGCCACGAGCGAGCTTCACTTGTATAACCATATCAGCCACTGAACGTGAAGCAAACTATTCCTCTCTTTTCGTTGTTATTTTCATGTGCTCGGGGATCGGCGTGCGGACCGAGGAAGGAAAGCCACCATCGCGGGGCAGGAGCCTCTCTCAAACGTTTGCGATATCTCATACTCGGTCACATTAAATGAGTCGCTGATTTTAAGCGTCATAGCCGAGGGAAAAGAAGCTTCGGAATGATAAGTTGACTCCGGGATGGTTGCTCCCGAGATCGTATGTTGAGCTGTATGCACGAAACTGGCTCGAGCGAGCTGTCAACGTAGATCCGACGACTTAGTTTCCCGGGCAGAGCACTACGCTCTTCAGCAGATAAAGTTATATTTCGGACGCCTAAGCGAAGATTCCTGCTGCCGAAGAACCAATCTCGGTTGTCATGGTCAGCTCACTGGCGACGATGACAGGGCTAGTTTCAACGACTGAGCTTATCTTAACAAGCATGTAAGGATCCATTACGAGCCTGAAGTATGGACATCTTCAGATAAGCGGCTTCATGAGAAACACGCATTCCATTCACATATTTCCCTAATCCGAGCTCATGGAAAACAGTTCATTGGGGGTACTGTTGGAATATTTAGACGCCGTGCTCCTTGGCTCTTGACACAGCCTTGAAGCAAGACACATGCGCCGGTCATGTTGGTAACGTTTGCAGTACTGTCCCCGAGAGTAACTGTGATCGATCCATATCGCACTTTGAGCTGAACAGTGTCTGGAAATAGCGCTCCATGACCAAAAGCCACTTACTTCCAGCAGTGCTGAAGAGTCCAGGTCGCTGTATGGGACGGCCCGACCGGTGTTTATGGATCTCAGTCTCAGCCCTAGCAAGAGAGGGGCAGATGACCACAGACTGCTCGTGAATACGGAGTAAGCCAGCGGACATTCCAGCCCTACGGAAGTTCGAGAAAACCAACGGCGCTCGCATGGCCGAATCTGCCTTACTCCAGTGGGGTCAAATCTTGTCTGACAAGGTCCATACTCTGTGGATTGTGAGCTGGAAAACGGGAAGGCTGACATTGATTAGGCAGCAAGGCTTGCATTGCGGCTGAGGCGAGAGATCGGCCCCCAATCCCCATTCCCACTGCCACGAGATGGAGGGGCTCAGCCACTGCTGCTATTCGCTGCAGGATTCTCGGAGATTTGTACGAGGCGCGCGCACGAATAAGCACATAGCTGAGTGTTGGTTTGCCTGATTACCATATCCACAACCGGCTCAGCCTCACAGGCGGTTGCAAAGCCGCAGGGCTGGGACGTTGCGCGGTTACACTTCATATTAATAAGGAAGCGCAAAGTAACGTTACTCGACTCTTATCTTCCTCAGTATGGTTTCTTTTCAACCTGCAAGGATAGCCCATGAGACATGCTGGCAAAAATGCATTATCCCTTGTCGTCGTCGTTTACTTCCCCGTCGCTAGCCGGTAGGTTTCTCGGACCGCTTTGGCTGTGTCAATGAACTGACCTGTCCAGGCGAATGCAACAAGGCCGAGAAGATATTGGATTCGTTCATCAATCCAGAGATAGTAAGCGTGGACAAACGCATTCCTCGCAAAGTGCTAGAAAATGCCAAGGTAAGAGTCATCCACGAGGAGCGCGGGGCACAGGCAGCGATTAACAACAGCAGGGTCTTGCCATCTTCAATGTCTTTGAAGTTGGCATGATGCGCTCCCTTCGATTCGGTTCCGGACTGGCAGTCGCCCGTCTCGCCAATGGAACGTGGTCGGCGCCGTCCGCGATCACAACTGGCAAACTGACGACAAGGGGGCAGTTCGGAATGGAGCTTACCGAGTTTGTATACGTCCTTAACACCGACACGGCCGTGGAAAAGTTCTCCCAGGCCAAAAGCTTCACACTCGGCAAGGATGTCTCGATAGCGGTCGGACCGTTCGGACGCAGCGCAGAGCTGACGGGGGCCGAATACGTGGCTGATATATTCGCATATTGCAAAACACGCACAGTGTTCGGGGGCTCGACATTAGAAGGCGCGACGATCGGCGAAAAAATTGATGCGAACCGGAAGATGTATCAGAAGGCAGTCACATCGCGACAGCTACTTCGAGGGGAGGTGACGCTGCCGCCGGAGACATACAGGCTCATGAAGATCTTGCATTCAACACTGTTGCGACCGGTGACAAGAGCCTCGTCCGTTGATCGAGTCAAGATTGTGAAGACCGCCCCCCAGCAATCAGCAGGCACTGAACTCCGGAGTCGGTCATCGACAACGTCAACAGCACCAGTGAAGGAGGAAATTCGATTCTACGGAGCACAGATTGCCGCACCGCATCAGATCACGATAGAGATCACAGACTGGTCAGCGGTTGAGCTGCCGAGCAGTTTAACGAATTATGAGGAGCCGCGAATATCGCTAGAGTCGGAGCCCACTGTTTCCTCTCCCGAACATCCGACCGTTCTCAAGCCCGGCAGACGAACCTGGAGTGCTTCATCCAGCGGCAGCTGGAGTAGCCACGAATCGCTCCATTTTTGATGATTGCATAGCGATAAAGCCTGACTCAATCATGTTGTATATAGACATCAGCTTACCTTTATACCCGCAATGTTGACGAAGAGACGGCCATAACATTCAAGTATCCTTGTTGAATCTCGAATTTCTTCTCCGAAGTGATGCCTCCGAGCACGTACTCGGCACCGTCCAAAGATTTCTCAGAATTTTCATCATCTTCAATGAGTGAGGTACGGGAATGTACCCTCTTTCCAATGGCTTGACAGACCTTCTGTAGTGGACGTTTGCTCAGAAATTGCTGCCTTGAGTTGCACGGGGCAAATAGGGGTAGAGCAATGACATCTCTACCTAGAAGGCAACGATTCCTGGCCACAACACAGGGCGACCATGCGACAAGTTATAATATTGGAAGACCCCATCAAGTTTCAAATGAAAATCATGGTCCATGGAGTGTTATGGATGAAACCGTTTGTCGCGAGAACTCGCGACCAGAATAGAAGCGGCGATCAGGTGACTGCCGATCAGTGCCCCAGGCAGCAACATTGCGAAAACGGCAGAAAAGGAACGAATACGAAACTTTTCTATCACCACCCTACACTCCCCAGTATCATGGATAGCGAACAACTCCAGCAGAAGATTCGATCGCGACGAACACATCGCAAGTCGCGCCTTGGGTGTGGGAATTGCAAGAAGCGGCGTATCAAGGTACGATCCCCTGGCGGTTTAAGTAAAGGTGCCGACATTATCTTGTCTTGAACCAACACGCAGGGGGCCCAGCTGATATGGTGCCAGTGCGACGAGAAGAGACCTATGTGCTCAAACTGCGTCCACCACTCCGTCGACTGCGACTTCCAATTTCCAGCTTCAAGCTCGCCCTCCGAGGGTTCAACACCACCACAAACACAGCGGTTCAAATTTCGCGAATCGAAATACCAGGCACGGACCTCTTCGCCAGCGCCAGAGCAACCCAGCTCCAACTCGCGTTCTATCGGAGTCCAGTGCGATTCTTCGCCTACTATAGAGTTTAAAGGGGGTCCGGGGGAGGGAATCTCGTTACCGGACCTGTCTCTCTTCCACCATTTCACCACATCAACATACTGCACCCTCGCAGGCGAGGAGGCATACCCTGTCTGGCAGGTCCATGTCCCGCGATGGGGTTTCTCCTTTCCCTCCATTATGCACCTACTTTTCACTCTGTCGGCTCTGCATCTTGCCTACTTGAACCCAGCCAAACAAGCCGAGTATATTCATGAAGCCGATGAGCATTTCACATTCGGAGTGCGCTCTGTCACAACGGTCCTGGCACTGGATACGCTCGACTCGACAAATTGTCAGCAAATCTATGTCGCCGCGGTCATGATTTGCTTTGCGTATTTCGCTCGCGGCCCAAGAGACGGCGAGTACCTCGTTTTCAACGCCAAAGGAAAATCCGAATGGCTCGTCCTACTTCATGGAGTGCGCACCATACTTTCTCAGAAGCAACCCGAAATCTTCACGGGCGTGCTTGCCATTAAGGAGGAGAAGCAGGAGATGGACATACCCAACCCTGAACTCGACACTGAACTCTCGCGGCATCTCCACCGGCTCCAAGAGGTTAAGGCCATGGTGGCAGTCGAGGTCCAAGCAGACAGAGACCTATACGTCAAAATGGTCAACGACCTAATCAGATGCTTTGAAGGCGCATATCAGAAGCGAAAGGCTGGCGTCGTACCACCAGAGCTAATGCCCTTCACGATGGGATGGACATTCCGCCTTCCAGAGATGATGATCGACAGACTAGAAGGGAGAGAGCCGATAGCCCTTGTGATATTGGCGCACTGGGCTATTCTGCTCCGGTACATGGGCGAAGCCTGGTTTATGCGCGGCTGGGACCGGCATATCATACTAGGTATTAGGGCTTGTCTGCCGTCAGTGTACTATGCTTGGATCGAATGGCCTGAGGAAGTCATAGCGTCTGGGCCCCTGATGTAACATAAGCACTTAGATTAGAATCTAGTCCTATACGTGAGAAGTACTGCATGGACCCACGGTAAAACCCCGGCATATTGAGCTGTTACACTGCTGCCTTCATTGAAATTGGCCCAATAGGCATGTGCAAGCTTTATCTAGACTCCAGAAAGTGCAGATAGCCGTTGATCAATCCCATCAAGCCCCTAAAAATAACGTGCCCCCACCTCAAAATCTTGACGCTGGCCCGCCCCACCCGTATTCGTTCCAATATTACCCAAAAGGGTAATCAGTCGACACGCGCAATGGCCCTTGGAGCTATAAAAGAGGTTGCAGAGCATCTCAGTTCTGTTTGACATATTCTCTGACATCTAGAAGCTCTTCATCAATTCCTTCTTCTATCAATTATCTCTCTCTCTCTCTCTCTCTAACGCCGGATACTGTATTATCATCATCCCCATCATCGACCGTCTACCATACCTATCTACCTACAATGGACTTCACCTTCCACCCGGGCGTCAACGGCTCAGATCCCTGGGTCGAGTTCTACCCCTACAATCCCTCCCTCACAGCCGGCTACGCCTTCATGGCCATATTCGGCATCGCAACGGTCATCCATCTCGTCCTGATGATCCCCTACCGAGCAGCCTACTTCATCCCCTTCGTGCTCGGCGGAGTCTGTACGTCCACATCCCATCTCCTCCCCTCTCCTCTCCCCAAACCTACTATTCGCAAGACTAACAAGCTCATGCAGGCGAAACATTCGGCTACCACGGCCGCGCCCGCTCCCACAACGACAGAACAGGCATAGGCCCCTGGGCGCAGCAGCAAATGCTCCTGCTGTGCGCCCCGCCTCTCCTCTCAGCAAGCATATACATGACCCTCTCCCGCCTAATCCGCGCCCTAAATGCCGAAGAACACGCTCCCATCCGACCAAAACGTCTAACCGTTCTCTTCGTGCTCAACGATATCATTTGCCTGCTCACCCAACTCATCGGCGCGGGTCTCCAGGTCACAGGGGAGGAGAAAATCATCAGTATCGGCAACAAGGCTGTTCTCGCGGGGTTAGTGTTCACACTGTTCGTGTTTGGGTGGTTCATTTGGATCGTTGTTACGTTCCATCGCCGGCTGAGTGCGGCTCCGACGGCTGTGTCGCTGGCTGAGGAGGTTAGCGGGTGGAGGACGTACATGTGGGTTCTGTATGTTGTGTGCGGGTGTATGATTGTTCGGAACCTGGTGCGCACGATTGAGTTTGGGAGTCCGCATGGGGCGGATGTGAGGAGTCGCGAGGTTTATATTTATCTTTTTGATGCGGCGCTCATGGCGCTTGTTATGTGGCTTTGGGTTGTTTGGCATCCTGGACGCTTGGTTAAGAGGGCACGCAGCGTGAGGAGGGGGATTGAGGGGGATATGGAGCTTTTGGGTGGGAAATAGGTGTTTGATGATTTTGGTTGGTATGTATAGACTGGGTTATTGAGGTGTTTGGCGTACAGGCGTTTACCGGGTTGGAAACGGTTTGCTTTGGATATAGACGGTTATGAATGTATCTCGGAACAATGATTTCTATATGCACGCTACATAACTCATCAACATGCAAGATGCTAGTCGTCTATAGTAATCTATGCGGACTTGCCGAAGACCTTGAAGCGGTCCTCGATAGGAGCAAAGGTCTTCTCGAGGGGACCAGAGGTGGGAGTACCGAAGACAAGCTGGGCGTCGAGCTTCCAGTTGGCAGGGATGTTCCACTGCTTGGTGATCTGCTCGTCGATCAGAGGGCTGTAGTGCTGGAGGTTGGCACCGAAGCCTTCGGAAGCGAGGGCGGTCCAGACTAGGAATGTTAGTAGTGCCCAGACAGATGATACAGTGCAGGAAACATACCAAGGTACTGAGACATGGCGTTGGACTCAAGGGCAAAGGGGTCGAACTTGTCGGCGTAGATGGCGAACTTCTCCTTGATGTCCTTAAGAGCGTCGTAGTCGACAAAGAAGAGGACCTATAGCACAGTCAATAATCAATACTAAGATTCAATTGAACTGCTTTTGAAAACGTACAGTTCCGTAACCAGCACGGAATCCCTCAAGCTTGGGTTTGGTGGAAGACTCGTAGGCCTCCTTGGGCAGGGCACCAGCAGCAACAAGGCCCTCCATGGCCTGGAGAGCAATGTCCCACACCTTCTCGTGCTCCTCCTTCAGCAGCAGAACCACACGAGAGGTCTGGGTGTTGAAGGAGCTGGGCACATGCAGGACAGCATCGCGGACAATGGCCTCAATAGTGTCGTCGGAGATGGGGCTCTCGGCCTTGAGGCCGTAGATGGTGCGGCGGGTCTTGACGGCCTCGAGGAGGGTGGCGGTAGCGGGGTTCTTGAACTCAACCATTGTGCTTGCTGAATTGCTTGACTGCAAATGATTGTAGTAAAAAGTAACGGACGAGGGGCAGAGGGGCAGCGGATTTATAGCGACAGGAACGGGGCCATGGGCTGGTTAATTCCGCGCGAGGTGGCCAATCAAGGCGTGGCGATGGGGCATTTTGGAGGAGTTTGTCAGCGGTACGCAGGTGATTAGAAATTTGAGGATGCCATCGCGTGAGAAGCTTTGTCACTTCCAGAGTGTGTACGAGTCAGCAACTTGAGAGCTGAACGCTAAGCACGCCATCAGTGGGAATCAGCAGTCGGCAGAGTCCGCATCGCAGCGGTGCCTGGGCCAAGCTCAATCCATGTCGCACGGCCGGATGATTCTCAGGGCGTCATGAACTGCACGTGACTGACCGAAGGTTCCAGATTAGGCAGCCACGTGGCGCAGCTGCTGCTGATAAACATCTCATCAGGAAAACAACATCTATCCCGGTCGACTTCACAATGTCTAGACTGAAGGCATCATGAGGAGCATGTCCTAGGACACTGAGGGCTTCCAAGACGATGCTCAAATTTTCCGTACGCCAGATCAAGCTTCTCTCAGGTGGCTGACGGCTGCTTTCTAGTCTCTGGACTCGAAGTCTGTCTCCTCCTCCACCTGTTCATGTCTTAGACTCTGGGTCTGAACATGTCCGCATTCTCTATTGGCTTGCCATTTCAAGGATGGATCAGGATGCTAGAGGTTCATGTTGCTCTATCGCATACCATTTCTGCGCCCCGCGGTGCCTTCATCAGAGACCTCGCCTCTGTCTGGACATCACAATGGGGACTTTAAGGACATGCCCCCTTGTTGGTTGACTTTCGATTTGATGCAGACCTCAAAACATCTCTCGAGCGGGAGCCCACTTCAAGGAGCCGGGGATTCCCTTCCTCACAAACTCATGACCAGGACTATCATAGTCGATGGTTGAAATCAAGGTTGATTGAGTGAACGACTCGGTTGAAACACGGGGGAACTCCGAGAGAGAATCTTCAAGAGGCAAACAGCTGCAGCCAAGAGCAAGACTCGAATTCGGATATTTTTCCAACTGCCGAGTGCAAGTCCTTGCCGAGGTCTTGAAACTGTTGGAGCCTGGAGGTTCTCCGTATCCCTCCCCCCGCATCAACACGAGTAATGTGTGGGGGAGGGGCACGTTTTCCCGTCTCGATAGACATTTGCGTACTGCAACTGCTCCAACCGGCGTCAGAACCTAGCAAGCTGTCCTCGCAATGATGACCAAGAAGATATCCCCGCATCTGATCTCAAATCGGCTTCTAAGCTGCTTAGCAGATTGCCAACTGTCCGCTGGAGAGGTCTGGGGCTTCTATAATCTGTGCCATGGCCCCAGTAATCGACATCTAATACAGCAGCCATCAAAATGACTGTCAATGACCAAGGAAAACCCCAAGAGCTGTTTGTGGAGGATGTCCCAACAGAGGCAGAGCACAAGCTCGATTAAGAGACCCTCAGTAGGCTCGACTTGGTCCTGATGCCCATGACGCTGATCCTGTATCTACTGGCTTGGCTAGATAGAGCAAACGTTGGAAATGCTCGAGTGGTAGGTTTTCCTCCCGTTGAAAAAGAAAACATCCAAAAAGAAGTGACTTGACCAAAAAGGCTGGCCTGGATACCGACCTTAATCTCAGCGATTACCAGTACAAAGTTGGTATGTACACCCTCTCTACAATCACCGCTCGACCTAATTTGATAGCAATCACGGTGACATACGTGCCCTACATCCTCTCCGAGCTTCCATCAAACCTGATCTTGAGGAAAATCGGCCCTCGAATCCTACTACCAACCCTCTGCACTGCCTGGGGCCTGGTCACAATCCTGCAATGCGAGGCCCACAACTTCAGCGGCTTTGTAGCGTGTCGCTTCTTCCTCGGCCTTTGCGAAGGCGGGCTCTTTCCAGGAATAGTGCTGTATCTCTCTGGGTTCTACCGACGGAACGAACTTCAAGTCCGAATTGCCCTCTTCTTCTCCGCCGCTTCTTTAAGCGGTGCATTTTCAGGCCTCTTGGCAGCAGCGATCCAGCAAATGGACGGAATCCGCGGTCTTCGCGGGTGGCAGTGGATTTTCATCCTGGAAGGCCTCTTCACCGTCTGCTTTGGCCTGTTCTCCTTTGCCATGCTCCCAAATACCCCGGAGACCGTCATGACCTTTACCCCTCGCCATAAAGATCACTGTCTTCGCCGTCTCCAATCGGACGCCAACCTTTTCGAATCAGAAAGGGTCACGACGAAGAAAGTTCTTTCTGTCTTTAAAGACATCCACGTCATCCTCGTCGCAGCAATCCTCTTCTGCAGTGGAACCTGCCTCTTCGGACTGGCTTACTTCTCCCCATCCATCGTTCAAGCCATGGGATACTTCAACACTAGAACCCAGCTTATGACCGTACCCCCCTACGCCGTCGCCTTCGTCATAACAATGATCACAGCGTTCATCGCAGACCGATATCGCCAACGCGGGTTCTGCGCGTTCGCGACCACCATCATCGCCATGGTCGGCGCTGTCCTCATGCTCGTCGGTCGAAGTATTGCGATCAGGTATACAGCCCTCATCCTCCTGGTTACGGGCATCTACGCCGCAGCTCCGTGTCTCATCTCCTGGGTGCCGAATAACACGGCAGGCCATGTGCGCCGCGCTACGGCGGTCGCGATCGGGTTCGTCTCGACTAGTTCGGGTGGCGTGTTGAGTACATGGATGTATCCGAGCTCCTCGGCGCCGTACTATACTCTCGGCGCGAGGGTGAATCTCTCCATGATCGTGGTCTCGCTTGTGGGGTTGGTGCTTCAGGTGGGCGTTTTGCGATGGCTGAATCGGCGGAAGGATGCCAATAGGGTTGAGATTCTGAGCGTGGCTGGGCTGGAAGATGTTAGGTATGAAGAACAGTTTGCGGTTTTGGGGGATAAGCATCCGAGCTATCGGTATACGTACTGAGATGGTAAGGATGGTGGCTCTCACTACGTTAAGGATGAGCTTCCAAGCCAGCCAAGCGAATTGTGCTATAGAAACGTGTACTGCTAGGAGTCAAATGGAAGCCTGCCTGAGCCTGCACAGATTTCTCCAGGGCTACTTGAGTTGCTTGCCGTTTTGCTAGCCGTCCAGACGGCGGAAAGTTGGCTTGCATAGCCAGCAGAGCCATCATGCGACGACTGTCGTAGACCTTAGTAACATAATCACAGGTATTCCCCAGTCTTCTCATAATTCGTATCAAAGTTGATTTTGATGCGCGATCATTGCTTTGAGCGGCCAGTAGACAGAGCTCCAAGTTGCTGGCAAAGAGAACCTGAGATTGTGAACGACACCACCCCAGGAAGGTTGGTGTTTCTGCGTGAGGCTCTCTCCAAAATTCTGAAGTGTAGTACATCCCTTGTATTTCGCAACAGGGCAGTTCTCCTTCATTTGATGCTGGTCCGCGACCGTTCGCCATTTGGGCATGCCACGTATGTCAGTTAACGAAGAGAGTATCTGCCAATGCTGACAACTACCGCATGCTTGTGACAGTTATTAGTCCCAATCATCTCGGTTAGGATGCTGTAGACCAAAGGAGTCCGAAGAAAGTTTGGGATGATTAACGGATTGTGTTTAAGCATGGAGAAATGGTTCTTGTTTAAATATACTTGCGATGCGGGACCTAAATCCGGGGTCTTTTGTCCTGTCAGCTCCAACTGTCTATGAAGCTTGTGTAACAATGGCATTGAGATATACCAATATAACCATAAGATGAGCTCCTTGCTGCTAATCCATCCTTATTCAATAATGATCAATCCATTGTTTACATCCTCTGCAGCCAACCTCTATACCTTGAAATGTAGTGGGGCGGGTTCGCCTTCCGCGCGTCTCCGCAATTCACATGCTGCTCGAGTCCTCCTTCCCAGGCCTCCTTCCATTCTCCCTTCAACCACTCAAGCCTCACCATGAACCCAGTCGAGCCCTTCTGGGGTCCCCAGACCTCATACCTCAAGTGAGCCCTCCCACTCACCTAGCTGAGTTCATTCTGACAAGTACTTCAGCTTCTGCGAAGAAGACTACGTAATCACCCGCTACGTGGCCGAGTTCATCAACACCCTCAGCAGCCTCATCTACTGCACCTTCGGCCTCTACGGGATCTCCCAGCTGTCAGCGCGAAACCAGGCTTCGCTGTCCCGCTGCATTCCCTACTATGGGCTCATCGGCGTGGGCGTCTGCTCGGCGGGGTACCACATGACGTTGAAGTACCATACGCAGATGTGTATGTCCCACCACCGCTGCCAACAACCATCTCGAAATCAAGCTGGCTTACATGTAGATCTACCTGGGTTGTGCGGATAGCGGACGAACTCTCCATGCACCTCCTCACCACCCCGCTGCTCTACCGCATCCTCACCTTTCAAAGGAGCGCAGAGTATACCCGGACTGTAGGAACGATCCTCTCCATCGCCTTCGCCATTGTCATGGTGGTGCACATGGTCATGGACGAGTTCCTGCTTCACGCCGTCTCCTTCGGGGCCGCCGTGCTCCTCATCACAATTAACACGATCAAGACGATCCCGCGGCAGATCCACGACCCGGCGATCCGATTCAATATCAAGATCGTTTCGCGGTTTGGACTGTGTACGTCCCCTCTCCCACCTCCTCCACAATTCCCCCATCCCCTTGCAATTACCCCTACTAACAACCGTTAGTCTGCTTCATCTTCGGCTACACAATGTGGCTCATCGACAACTTCCTGTGTCCATCTCTCACGTCCGCGCGGGACCTTGTCGGCATGCCTTTAGCCTTCCTGTTCGAGTTCCACGGCTGGTGGCACGTCTTCACCGGCATTGGCGGGTATATTGCCGTTGCGGTCGTGGATCTGATTACCTCGGGCGAGGTGGGCCGGGATCCGACGCCGCAGATGGCGTTTCCGGTGCCACTGGCGGCGAGGGTTATTGGGAGGGTTGTTGGTGGGAGGGGGAGTGGGAGTGGGAAGAAGGGACTGTAGTGGATGGGAAAATTGGCTTGTTTGGAGGATATATACCTACTGAAATAGAGTTGGAAGTTGAAGTTGGACGTCGGTGGTTTGGCGTACTGGGGCTGGGGCCGGGTTATAGATCCATCCAATCATGTTGGAGGTTTTGACTATTGATAAGTGATCAGCAGGGACAGAATATAGACTTCTTACGACCTTATAGGCCAAGGGGCACCTAAGCAGAACAGGAAATCAGGTATCATAGAGCATTGTTAAACGACTACCGTAGCATCACAAGTTCTCTAAGATATCCGCTCAGTGCATCTTCAAGCCTTGGACTAGGTATTCCTGAGTATTTACCAAGACGAGCATGCGCGCAACTTGGTTGGCCTCCGGTTGTCCGAAGTGAATCGGACCCTGACCTCTTATGCATCCGAAACATATAGTCAACTAGTCCCGCATAGTCAATAATGCCGCATTACCTTGAAGCCTGCGCGTCTGTCCCTTTGCAGACAAAGCGGATGGCTCAGCCGACCAGGAGGTTCGTTGGCGCCAGATGGCGCGGTGGCGAGCTTCATGCCGTCACCATACCGTATGCATATGATAGAAATCCGAGTTACTTCCGAAGTTCATTTGCGGCCATACCAGTACTCTGCAGAGGCGAAAGAGCCAGTCAAGATAAGGAACCGTGTATAATATTCACACATTTACACCTATTGAAACATCCGACGTCAATGGCCTCAAAACAAGGGAATAAGCTAGATCAATGATACATAGGAAAGAAGAGAAAATTCGAAAGAACACAACACAACCAATGCTAGAGAAGGGAATGAGAAATGAGAACTGGAAAACAATTTTATATCCCGACGCTTTCCGCTCCGTTCAGTCCCTAGTGAGCGGCCATCATCTTCTTGATCTCGGAGATGGCGCGCGCGGGGTTCAGACCCTTGGGGCAGGTTCGTGTGCAGTTGAGGATGGTATGGCAACGGTAGACGCTCATGCTGTTGTCGATGGCGTGCTTGCGCTCGGCGGTCTTCTGGTCACGGGAGTCGGCCAACCACCGGTAGGACTGGAGGAGGATGGCAGGGCCGAGGTACTCCTCGCTGTTCCACCAGTACGATGGGCAGGAGGTTGAGCAGCAGGCGCACAGAATGCACTCGTACAGACCGTCCAGCTTCTTGCGGTCCTCGGGGCTCTGGCGGTTTTCAAGACCCTGGAATCGTCAGTATCCGGCTCATCATCCAAATGCGGCTCTCCTTACATCCTCGGTCTTGGTGTCGCGCTGCAGGTAAGGCTTGATGGACTTGTACTGCTTGTAGAACTGGGTCAAATCGGGGACGAGGTCCTTGACGACGTAGGTGTGTGGCAACGGGTAGATGCGGGACTCCTTGGTGGTGTCGGTGGGAATGCGGCCTGTTATCGTTCGTTAACTGCTGTTCCAGATGCCCAATTGTTCCGTCGCAACATACACAAGCAAGCGAGGGTGTTGACACCGTCAATGTTCATCGCACAGCTACCGCAGATACCCTCTCGGCAACTCCGTCGGAAGGTGAGGGTGGGGTCGATTTCGTTTTTGATACGGATGAGGGCGTCGAGCATCATAGGGCCGGTCTTCTTCAGGTCCAACTCGTAGGTCTGCATCTTGGGCTTCTCGGAGGGGGCATCGGGGTTCCAGCGGTAGACCTGGAACTTCTTGATCTGAGGCGCGGGCTCCTACATAGTTCATCGTTAGCCGCGACAAGGCCGGTGTTTACGAGGCTGCTGTATCTCACCGAGCCAGACTCGACAGTCGCATAGGTGCGAGCAAAGGTCGCGGGGCGGAAGAGCGACTTTGAGGAGGCGACGAGGCGCGACGTTGTGCGAAGAGAGGCCATGGTGACTTTTTCCTTCAATCCGGATCGCAAAGGGATGGGGTCAATGGGGCGAGAAGCGGGCTAGAGAGAGCGAGAGAAAGAGAAGAGGGGAGAGGATGGCAAGGACAGCAGACCGCCAGCGATGATTAGCAAATGCAGAGCCAGAGAAGCGAGGATCAAGATGTCAAGGCAAGCAATCGTCACGAAGAGTCTCGTTTCTGCCACCAAAAGGTAACCTCGGGTCTGGCGGTCGGCATTGTGCTGATTCAGCTGCCGTCCGCCAATCACAAGATCGCTAATTACAAGCGTCGGGCGGACACGGCGGCCTTTGGAGGGAAATCATATCCATCACTGCTACAGTCGGCAGTTGTACTGTGGTCCAGGCTTTCTATTCTATCCTCTAGATGCAGTCAAGGACACGCCGTACAAGTATTGCTTTTTTCTGACAATAATGCCTATATAACTGCTGCAGCTCCGGCTGAGGCTGAACGGAAACTTCCGAGTTGCCGTCAGTTGCCGACGTCATGTGATGACAGCCTGACGGCCTGACAGCTGAGGCAGAAAAGCGGCGAGGTTTAGGTAAGCGGGAAAGCTTAGCGCCTGAAATTTCAGGTACTAGACTCAGGCATGAAACCAGGATAGCACATTTGTGCCTCAGGCAACAAGAAACATTCAGTCTAGAAAACAAGGCATCAAGGTTCTCATCAAACATTCTTCTGCACGGAAGATCGGAGATACCTCGCAGCTTTCTCGAATCCTCGCGTACTTGCCCATCTTCAATATGGTCCGCTGAATCTCCTGAAGGCACTGCGATGATATGATGCTAGATCCGCTGACTCCATTATCCTAGAAACTCATCGTGACCGCTCTTCATCGTGCATATCGCAATTCCGAGATTTAATATGCAAGTCATATAGAGCATCGGCAGAGAGATTATATGTCTTGGACTTTTATATGGCTTGCGCGGCCCTGAACTGACCGCTATTATCTGATGTCCATCCTGGATACGGCTTCAACTCCTGGCCTCTTTTCGGCATCTACCCCGGGCTAGGCTGAAGAATTACCCTGGTCGTTGGGGTTGGAGAAGCTGCAGTCTCACGTTTGAGTCTCGACCCTTGGCTGTAACAGCAGCCTTCAAGCCCATGCCAAAGTTCAAACATGTTCCTGCTTCGTCTAACGCGAGGGAAAACTAGCGTGGTGGATCAATGTGTCAATGGTTATCCACTGTGGAGCGATTCCCCTGGGAGGATAACGTCAACCTTCAGCCTTCCACGATCAGATTCAGGACTCCGGGTCGAGCCACGATGGTTCAGTCGCCAGGGAGATACGATAGGGCAGCCACATCGAGCTCGATCTTGTCGCAATCGATCATCATGCTCGACGAGCTCTGATCTTCGATGGCAGGGTTTCTGATGCATCTTCATCCACCCCACCCCACAACCTCCGGTGCTCGGCGCAGTTTCGCCTCTTGCAGCCGTGTCAACATGGACATTCAATTCACAATACTCTTAGAGCAATGATCGCCCGGATGCCACTGTCACAACAACCAAGCACTATTCGACCCCCCCGCCAAGACGGAGGAGTTGCTTGTTTGCGACTCGAGAAACTAGCATCAAGTGCCGGCCCTCCTAGTGGACACCATGAAACACGGCCAATTTCACAACGCACCCCTGGCCTTGCTGATTCCTGCACATGGCAAGACAGCCAACTGCCAGTGCCACCGGAACCTCGCCATAGGGCTCGGGCTGGGGTTCCGCATTCGCATCGTTATCTATCTGAAGCCACCATTATGGGTCTTCATCAAGATAGAGTAGCCCACCAGCGGCCCCGTCACCTCAGTCCATGCCGGCCGGTCCTCGATCCCAACCGCCATCGACAAGGATATAAAAACCGCAGCTCCTCCCCGTCGTTCTGGAAGCTATCCAACCATCCTTCCCAACCGCAGTCTTTCTTTGCATTTTCCCTTTGTTCTCACTGATTTCTGGCTGGTCCGACCTACTCGTTTTTCACTCTTTCGCTGTCTTCACCAACCATCTGCCAATTGCAACAACAATGAAGACCACCGCTCTCTTGTCTCTGGCCACTGCGGCCCTCAGCAGCACCGCTGCCGCCGTCTCCGTCAGCGGCTCGGCTGAAGGTTTCGCCAAGGGCGTCACTGGTGGTGGTAGCGCTACCGCCGTCTACCCCGACTCCATCGACGAGCTGGTCTCGTACCTCGGAGACGACGAGGCGCGCGTCATCGTGCTCTCCAAGACGTACGCCACCAGCCCAATACAACAGCCCCTTCCACCTTGAATCCGAGTCTCTAACATAAGTCCGCGCACAGCTTCGACTTCACCGACTCCGAAGGCACCACCACCGACACCGGCTGCGCCCCCTGGGGAACCGACTCCGCCTGCCAGGTCGCCATCAACCAGAACGACTGGTGCACAAACTACCAGCCCGACGCCCCCACCGTCTCCGTCACCTACGACAACGCGGGCTCCCTCGGTATCACCGTCAACTCTGACAAGACCCTGATCGGTGAGGGCTCTGCCGGTGTCATCAAGGGCAAGGGTCTCCGTCTCGTTAGCGGTACCAACAACGTTATCATCCAGTATGCACTCCACCAGCCACAGCACATTGGAGATTGATAAAAAAGAAGAGTGGTACTAATGGCGCCGCAGGAACATTGCCATCACCGACATCAACCCCAAGTACGTCTGGGGAGGTGACGCCATCACCCTCAACGACGTCGACCTCGTCTGGATCGACCACGTCACCGTACGTCCACCACCACCAAATAGCCCATCAATAAAAGAAAACGCCCACTAACAACTTGGCAGACCGCCCGCATCGGTCGCCAGCACATCGTCCTCGGCACTGAAGCCGACAACCGCGTGACCATCTCCAACTCCTTCATCAACGGTGAATCCGACTACTCCGCGACCTGCGACGGCTACCACTACTGGGGTATCTACCTCGACGGCTCCAGCGACATGGTCACCATGAAGGGCAACTACATCTACCACACCAGCGGTCGCTCCCCTAAGGTCCAGGGTAACACTCTGCTCCACGCTGTATGTTTTCCTTTTCCTATGCAGGAAACGGCTCGAAACTAACGGATATCAGGTCAACAACTACTGGCACGACAACTCCGGTCACGCCTTCGAGATCGGTGAGGGTGCTTACGTCCTTGCTGAGGGTAACGTTTTCCAGAACGTCGAGGTCGTTGCCGAGGACCCCATTGACGGCAAGCTCTTTGCTTCTCCCTCCGAGTCTGCCAACACTGCTTGCGCTTCCTACCTCGGCCGTAACTGCGAGGTCAACGGCTTTGGCAGCTCTGGCACCTTCAACCAGGCCGACACTGACTTCCTCAGCAAGTTCGACGGCAAGAACATCGCTTCTGCTGATGCCTACAGCGGCATTGCCTCCAGCGTCTCTTCCTCCGCTGGTAACACCCTCTAAGCTTCTCGCTGCTCGGGTGCCGCGTGCTGGTCAAGTTCGGTGGGATGGATCTTGGTGAAGAGTAGATTGTTCAAAAGCTGTACATAATTATTCGCCTTTCAATCTACACTTTTACGCGGTAATCTATAATGCTTCACTGGTCAAAAGGAAAAAGGTGTGACATTAGGATGCTAGCAAGCTAGCTCGCTAGACCAGTTGCTTTTCCATGTTTTCTATAGTGATACATCTAAGGATACATGCATCCTTCCCTTACTCCACAATAAACAGAGCCGGGCCATACACGGTCGCGCGGGCCACTGCCTCGGCGTTGGCGAAGGGTCCTCTGCGGTTGACAACAGCCATAACCGTCAAGCCATTCATGAGGAAGTCGTCGTATGGGACAACGACAACAGCAGTCGACTTGGCACCGTCACAAGAAACAACCTGAACTGGGGCAACAATGGGAACGTTGTGTTGGTTGATGTACGCAACCCACAAGAGGTTCTCCTTCGACTCGTCCGGGCCGTGGGTCCATGTGATCTGAATCTTGTGTGTGCGAGCCTCAGGGCGAGTGACGATGTCCAAAGGCTCGAAGAGGCGCAGCTTGATGTCACCGAGGTTGGGACAGGTGTTGGGGAGGGCGAAGCTGTTTGCCCAGGTAAAGGCAAAGTCGATGTCGGATGTTGTCAGGGTCGGAAGCTCGCTGGGGTACTTGTCCTGGTAGATTCGGAACGCTCCTTGCTGGGCACCCTTATTGCCGATGATGCCGGTCATAATCCGCGCGAAAGTCGAGTCACCGTTCGCTGCAAAGCGCTCAGTTATGTCCTGAAGTACAGCAATCGAGTGTGCGGTGAAGGTCGTAGCCAGAGCAATGGCTTCCTCGATGTTAGTGACAGGGAAGAAGTAGCGACAAGGCTCGATGGCTGGGATGCCAAAGTGTTGCAAGGCATTGTTGGCTGTGAGAGCGTGCAGTTCGTCTTGCTAGAAAGAAGTTAGCATCCCAACAAACGATCATAGGACGAGACAGCATACCGCGAGGATGGTGTTGAGGCTCCGAAGGGCAAACTCCCGTTCGGGTTCGGTTGCAAAGGTGTAGCCAGTAGTGTTGCGAGTGATGTTTCCGATCAGCTGGTGGAAGAAAGCAACCTCGACGTGCTCTTGGAAGGCAAGCAGTTGCAGGTTGGTGATCCCAACTGCGCTGGCGTTGGTGGGCAGAGGCAAGCCGGGAAGTGTGCCATGGGCGGCTTGTTCAATGCGTTGAAGCTGCTCGGGGGTGGGATAAGGCAAGCCATCTGGGAGAATAGGAGTGGTGTCGTAGCTCTCCGCAGTTGGAGCAGCGAGTGCCAGAGCTGGGACCAGAGCAAGGAGCGACGAGGAGAGATGCATTTTGACGACAAGAGAGTAACAATAGCGAGTGCTCGAAGAAGATAAGATAGGAATGTGAAAGTAACAGATGGGCTGAGGCAGACTGCGTAAGAACGAGGATAAAGGAGAGAAAAGGAAGAGACGGAAGAGAAAACGGGGAAAGACGTTTGTTTTAAGCTGAGGGACGGCATCCAGCACGCCTTCCGTTTCGGGTCACCAGCTGGAAGGAAAGCACTCGCTGGAGGGCAGGCACCCACGAAAGAGGAAGGAGCACCCCCTTCCCGCTGGATGGCGGTTACACTGCGCTCAGAACACTTAGAACACTCGGAACACGGCATGAGGCATCCTTGATTCAGAAAGAGCCTCGGTGAGCAGGCGTTACCGGATAAGCAATGAAGACAACCCCCCTAGAGCAGAAGCCCCCATGAAGAACCGCCACAGCACCCCGAAGCTGCCCAGGAACAAATGACCCAGCTCCTCCCTGTTCTCAGAAGTCAGCACAATTCCATCCTTTGAGGCCAACGAGGCGGACGCTTCAGCAGCACTTCTATTCGCATCCATGTCTTGCACCATCTGCGTCAGGACGATAGACCCGCCAACAGGAACGGCAATACACATCCCCCATGTTCTAAAGATGGAGTACATCAAGATAGCAAAGGCAGTGCTACTGCTTCTACCTCGTCGCATCATCTCCCGACCGTCGAGTTCGTCGCGCTTACGAACGGGCGACTCGGTCTGTGAGCATGTATTGTAGCCAGCGATAAGAAGCGCGTGACTGATTCCGATGGTAAGGAAAATAAAGACCCAACCAGGCGTCGGCGTATTGGCGTCAAAGAGGATAAAGCAACCTGATGCGAGAAGGTTCAGGGTCCAGCCTGCCCGGATGATCCAACGTGGGCGGAAAGGGTATCTACCGAGTCCGAGTTTGGCTGTGAGAAGAAGTGTTGGCAGAGTAGGTGCGGTAACCGCCATGAGGCTTACCCCGGTAGACGGCGACGAGGACTCCTTGACTAAGAAGAGATACATGGAAAGGCCCTGCAGATGCCATAATACCTGAGAACTGTCAGCAAATCGCGACAGGCTTACAGGGCATCGAACTGACCAAGAGCCCATGAAGTAAACTGCCAGTGTACAGCATGATCTTTGATATTGAACTGAAGACTCTGAGGTTGAACAGCGGTTGCGACACCCAGATACTCTCATAAAGGACCAGCACCACCATTGCTAGCCCACCAATGCAACTGGTGACCAGGATGCGCCAGTCATCCCATCCTGTCGGCGGTCGCCCTACCCAGCTAGCTGCACACAGGAGTGACCCAATCCCAACCAGCGTCAAGACAGCCCCTATCCAATCCATCTCACGCGCTGCGTGCTTGGCAATACTCTTGCACTCCTTCAGGTCAACCGCGAATGGGGCCACAAGAAGACTCAATGCACAGAAGACGTAGCTGAAATAGAACGACCAGTTCCAATTCCCGTATTGAGCGAAGAATCCTCCGGATACTGGTCCAAGCAGCGCCCCGAATGCCCACGCTCGACAGATGTAGTCGGAGAACCGTACACGGTGCGGATACGGAATAAGGTCCGTCACCAGCAGTGACGAGACGGCCATGGCGCCACCATTGCCCGCCCCTTGGACTAGTCGGCCTGCAACTAGACCTGGAACGCTCAATGAGCCGCTGCATACCCCGGTCCCGGCTGTGGCTATTACGACGGCGACAATCAGGATGGGTCCCTGGCCAAAGACTTCGGACAGCATGGCGAAAATCGGCTGGCTTGCTGCGCTGGCGAGAAGGTACGACGTGTCCACCCAGAGAACGGTCCGAAGTGGCTGCTCGAAGACGGCTGACAGGACCTGTAGACAGAAGGCTATATGTTGAGACCGCTGAAGACCGGAGGAACAACCAACAAACATACCGGTATTATGGGCACCATCATAGTCGCGTCGAATGCATCTAGCATCGCCACGAGGGAGACGCAGCTCAAAACGAGCCACTCCCTGAGCCTGGGCCGCCAGACGATGCTCTCTAAATCCGCCGACGTGTCAGAGAATGGGGGTTGCTCCAGGTAAATGCTTTCCACCAGATCTTCCGCGCTGGGATTTTCGTGCAACTGTGTCCTGAATCCGTCATCGGCATGACCGATCTCGATAGATTCTGCCCTCATCCGGCAGAAAATCCACCAGGCTATCAAGCGCGTTATTTCATCGGAGATTGTCTCTTGCCGGTCCTGATACTTGGTCGCGATTTCGAGACCAGTATGCCGAAGCGAATCGTATCATATAGTTCGAGCTAGGCGGCCCTGTACTCGCGTGAATCCACCATTGTGCGTTGGGGCGACCAGAGCTTGGTCGGAAATTATTGCAGGTGGATCACAAAATACATCGAACGATTATCCGTTGTAGAGTTGATCCAAGCGTGACTGCTAAGCATTCCATTCCCCTTAGGCGTATGGCACACCCTTATCATCGACGATTTCATTCGTCGCTGGAAGTGTCTGGTATGCGGGCACGGACACAGTGCCGCGGATAACAACATCTTCTCAAACACTTCTCCTGCAGAACAGAGAGAGATAGTACGTAATGAGCGTAATGTTTTTCGGATGATTACTGGCGTGGAGCTCCGCAATTATGCTCCAAAGCCGGTTTTGTCTACCCTGCAGATAATCAGCATAAGCGGCACGGTATATGAATAAGACCATATGAAGTAAAAATTATAAGTCTATTTTGCACTGCTTGCTTCTCTAAGCCCAAAAGTCTTAGCTATGTATAGACCTTTTAGTCGAGCTTGTTTCGCGTTGTAGATCTTGATGGTGCTCGCGAAACATCTCCGGTTGATACGCTGCTGTGACGGGCACTCAGGGCGTGGAATGAAAAGTCAAGTTCGCCCACAAGGGTCTTCACATCCCTATCACACCATGTTAGAGCGGTTCCTATCGATAGCAGAGAGTGACATACTTCATAAGTATCTCCACGTCACCAACGATGCAGCGAGTGGAAATCTGTAGGACCGAGAACGTCGCAAACCCTGGCTCCGCGATATGTCTGAGACTTAATATATCTTTGTCCAGCTGTTCCAATCGCTTCGAAAAGCTGTACGGCTTGGGTGTCTTTAAGAAAGGTGGCAAGGGTTGCTGGTTTGTGAGGCTGGCAGATAGAAGGCATAACACCGATGTGACCTGGTGCGTCGTGATCCGCGCGCTGGCGATCAACCTCTTCAAATCATTCAGCCATGCCGCATCAGATTCATCATCGCTACCGAGCTGCTTGAGCGAGTCTGAAGCATATCCTAGAAGACTGAGGTAGTTGACAATGCTGAACTGGTGGTTAGCACACATCCGGACAGAAACAGACAAGCAAATAGCATACTTTTCGATGCAGGTAATGATCCTGTCGTACTGCTCTTTAGGAAATCGACCGCCAATGGGCACTTCCCACTTGAGGAACTCGGAGTATGTGCGGAGACTGCTTAGCATGATCATCTGCTTTGAGAAGACCTGGTTTCGCGCTTTCAGAAGCCGCTTTCCAGCGGGGGTTTTAAGTGCGATGTCGCCCTCATCGCCTCGCATTCGTGCAGTGACAGTTTCATGAATAATGGAATAATAATTGGCAAGAAGGTATAAGCTCGAGCCCAGATTCTGTCGAAGAACAGAATGCTCCGAGATTGGATAGGGAAAGAATGTCCAGAAAAAGGCAACTGCGATACCTCCCGTCACGACGGCAAGTCGATACGGTGCGAGGAGATAGATCGGGTAATATGTCTGCCCATTTGCGCTGACGTTCTGCTCTCCAATCTGGCGAGCTTGGAGCTCATATCCCACTATCATAGCGGTCGATATGACGGTAATGATGCCGGCAATCCGGAAACGGAACTGCTTAACTGGTATATAGAACGTGGCAGCGACAAAGAGAAAAAAGAAAACAAGAATACCAGGAGTCCGTTTTCCAGGAATATACCAGCAGAGCAAACTGAGCGTCATTGCCAAGATAGTCCCAACGATACGAAGAGCGAAACCGAAAATACTTTGACCAGATGTTGGAGACATACTGAGGTTGACCATGATGATCGCCCAGACAAATCGCTGTCTGATGAAGAATTCCTGCGTATCACGGATGAAATAGACCACCGCGATGGTCATTGTGGCGCATGCAACACGGAAGCCATAGGCCGACTGAGGGGAGCGAAGAATTGCTGCAAATCGCCTTATCTTATCTCCGAATCTCTGGAATGCTGTTTCTGGCGGTAGATGCTCCGGGTCTTTTTTCGTTGTATACGCCTCGCCCAGTTGAAGCGTGCCGCTGTGCGCATTCACATCGCCCAAGTGATCCTCTCCGTGTGAATCCTCGGTCTTGAAAATACTCAGAGCCCATTTACAAAGGCGTTTGCTACCGGGAATAACCAATCGTGTTCTTGAGAGTTTGCCGCTCTCTCGTTTGTGGTCGGCGTATCTAACGAAGTCGAGGACAACATGGCCAGTGGAGGCCAACAGTTGCTCCATCTAGTTCCGTTAGCACGAGTTTGTAAGCTTCGGGAAGTAGAACACACGTAAAGAAAAAGATACAATTGTCTCCGAGCACGATCTCTGTTGACAGCTCCATCCACAGGTATATCTTCCATTTCTAGGTGTGCGGTCGCAGGATGCTCGAAGAAGTCCGGCGGCAGGGTGATGCCTTTTTCCTCGCTCCATGTCCGCAGCGCAAGTCGCTTGGCTATTTTGAAATCAGAGAGTTTCTTTTCCATGTGGGCACTGAATCCTTCGTCCCCGGGTCCTAGGCTGCCAGATGCCTCGGGATCTGGATTTTGGTTCTTTGGTGCCGGCGTCAGGTTCAAAGTCATAGCAACATGTTGCAGGCCTTCGTCAATCGTTTGGATCATGGAGACAAACGGATCATGGACAGCGCTCATAATCTCATGCCACTCGTGTATCGCACGATCGCGAAGATCACCGGATATGACAGACGTCGGATCGATCGGGTCGTTCCACTTATTGTATTCTGATAATCGCTCAAAGATATCCACAACAAAGCTAAGTCCAACAACCGGTACCATCGCCTGCCGAAGATGGCGGAAGATAGATTGAAGGTCATCCGGTCCCAGTTCACCTATGGCAATCTCACGTTTTGCAAAAGTCAGGTCACCGCTCATCTTCCCATGAAGCTCTGTGATCTTTTGTACAGCTTTTCGTATCGTTGCTGCTTCTGGGGAATAGACTTTCCCATGTTCGTCAATCTTCTCTACCGTCGAGTCGTAGGTTGCTGTTCGCCCAAATACGTTTTCGCTCTCCAGAGCTTCGAAATAGGCTGTATGAGCTTGCAAGGCTGATCGTAAAGCATTGATATAGCTTGCCATCTGTCTGAACACCACTGTTCGGCAGGAAAGTGGGAAGATGAAAAATGACACCCCAGTAGCAAGCCCAAGTCCTATCAAAGCAGCCTCAAGGATGCGACGGACCATTGACATCGCCGCAGGCATGGTAGACAAAAGAGGTGCAAACGAGAAGGTGACGTTGGCCACGATTGAGTAGATGATGACGGGGAATTGAAATTGCTGATATTTGGCTCTCAGCGAATGAACAAGGTAAGTCTGGAAGAATAAGAATACGCCGCTGGTAACCGAAGCAGACGAGTTGTATGGCGGAAAGCCTGAGCTACCAGCTTGGGACTCATTCGAGCCGCTTGAATGCTCGCGTGCCTTGACGGTTGCATACATCATCAGGAGGTTCACAGCTGCTGCAACGCAGACAGCCAGGACATCGAGCAACATCATCTGGACGAACTTGGCGCGGGGCATTATAGCGAAGCCCAATACCGATATGATAGCTATCAAGTATCCAGAAGTAGTAAAATATGCTGCGACCCCGTCGGCCTGGTACCTTTGGGTCGTCAGTCGGATCAAGGTAGCACAAAACCGTAGGATACTTACATTGCGAGCCCAATGGTTGGGGGTATTGCGCCCCTATATTATCCATTAGCACCGTTCTACAAGGCTTGTCAAAAAGACGCCTCACTTGATCATCAGCATGATCGACTGTCGGTCCAACCCGGTCTTGTTCCACGCCGACATGGCTTTGTCCATAAGACTCGGACTCTTGACGGAATTCCGATCGACGCCATTTTCATATGCGAAGTCGCGCGAAGAAGGCTGTTCTGCCATGTTGTAATCCGTAACCAAGAATTCCTCCCCGCATTTATCGCGATCCTCCAAAAATCCTCCAAAATCTGGGTTCCTGATGCCTAAGTCATGGAGTGGTGATCGTTTGGCCCGTTGCCACCGCTGCAGACAAAGATTGGGTTGCCGCAATTGGTGAGCGCAGCACGCAGTGTATAGTTCCCGATGATGCGCAGCGTATATCGCCGGAAATTATGCAGCTGTTGGACGAAGGAAATAATTATGACGAAAGCAGAGATTGCGGAGTGAAGACAATGTGGGCCGCTTTGTACGCGCCAAGAAGAGCCAAGTCCCCACGATACTGTTAGATCTGTTCTTCAGTGTCGATGAAGATCGTACTTCTGACTTATGGCGAAATAATAGACAGGATCACATTTCGCCAAGTAATGGAAATTGTGTCTACAGGAAAAGGAAGGGACGGGGGCGGTTGGCCGGTGCTCTCTGGGCTCGGCTATCGGCAAGCCACTGAAGCCTTCCAGTCAACGAAGCCTCTCAGCGGTATAACGGATAACGCCAATTAATTGACCTCGATAATCGATATCAGTTCAAATACGGCTAGTCAGGGACTCGGGGAAGGCCTGGAGTAATCCTCTATCAAACCCCTGCACCTTTGTTTGCCATCGCCGCCTTTAAGGGACACATTCCCCCGTCCCGATCCTTATCTATCAACGCAAAATGCATCTGGACCCTGACGCCCCACGATGTCATCATCATTAAACGGTCCTCCATCTGGAGTTCCTAAACGAAAACCAGTCCCAAATGTCGCAGTCGCTGCGCCTCCATCAATTCCAGATTCGTCCAGCGACCTTGAGAAAACGGCCGAGCCCGCGGTCGCGACCGAAAGCCAGCCCGCAGCGCCCCAACACAAACTGACATTATGGCAACAATTGCAGCAAAGATGGAGCCAATTCTCAACAAAAAAGAAGCGTATCATCATTGGAGCTCTTATTGCGTCGGTCGCACTTCTTGCCCTCATCATCGGTCTTGCGGTGGGATTGACGAAACGTCATGGAAAGGGGTAAGTCACCGAAATCTGGGGTTGCATGGGCACGCCTTCATTCTGACATCCCTTGCGTTTCCCTCGATTAATCAATGGCTTCTTTTCCTTTTATAGACTATTGGATGATGGAGGAAGCTCTACTGACAATCCTACCAACACAACCAGCTCCAATGACCCTCTCCCAACCTCGAACGGCGGCCCCTACACCGGCGAACTAACATATTACGACCCCGGTCTTGGATCTTGTGGCATAACAAGCACTGCCTCCGAGAAGATTTGCGCCGTGTCGCATGTTGTATTCGATGCCACATTGACTTCCGGGAATCCGAACGAGAATCCGCTTTGCGGGCTGAAATTGCGAATAAGAAGGGGCGATAGTAGTGTGGATGTCAAAGTTGTGGATCGTTGTCCTGGGTGCAACGTTGACGACCTGGATGTTTCCTCATCCGTCTTTGAGGAACTTGGCGATTTGGTAGAGGGTAGGGTAACGGTGCAGTGGGCTTGGTTGGACGAGACTCCTGTTGCAATGGGATGATTTACCACTTTCTTTTCCACTTGTTCTATATGTGCTTTGTTTGTCCTCATGTGGTTTATCCGATATACCCCTTTCGTCTATATGTTGAGTTCATTACGTGCAAGTCTGTCTCTTGTTCACGGTCATTTTCCATTCAATAGTCAGGCCAATCCGGATCGACCTGTTCTCGCCAGGATCGAAATCCGCCCTTGATATCGACTACGACACGCTCACCTCCCCGATCCAGTCCCAATTCCTTCAATCTTCTGACCACCGTTTGTGAATCATTACCCTGCCGACATACCACATAGATCGGATTCTTTGCGTCATTAGTGATCTGGGATGGAAGCCAAGAAGGCAGGGGCTTCTGCTCATCGACTTCTGTCGCCGGTGCGCTATAAGCGGAAGCCAGTATCGTCGACATTGGGATATTGATACTGTTTTCGAGATTGCAGATGTCGAACTGGACTTTCTCCCGTACATCGATAACATGCTTTTCTGGGCCAGCACTATCACCATTCCTATACTCCAAAGGAGTAACACGCTCCTCCGGGGAAAGAATATCTTCCGGATCGACGGTCCCGCAAAAGAAGACATAGTCCATCGATCCCGACTTCACGCTTTCTAACGTCACGGTCGCTTCGGCAGAGCATACCGCGCAGTTGGGACGCCGCGATCGCAGCTTGATTGTCCGGAACTGCGGAGTCGAATACGCCGAGAATATCAAGAGAGACGGCGGGGTGGATTCGGCTTTTTCTTCGGTCGACGTGAGAACTTTGATCGCTTCCAAGGCCTGCAACAATCCCATTGTGCCCACCACTGGTCCCAAGATTCCGCCGTCTGCGCAGCTTATTACATTGTTTGCTGGTGGTGGCCTAGGAAAGACACAACGGTAACATGGACCTCCCGTCTTGTCTCCAACCGGTCGCGGGGGGTTGTTGAGCACCATGAGCTGTCCTTCGGTTCGTAGTGCAGACGCTGAAACCAAGGGTTTGTCCAGTAAAACAGCCGTATCCGAAATCAGGTACCGTGACGCTGGATTATCCGTGCAATCAAGAATCAGGTCGTAATTTGTAAAGATGCCTGGTGCTTCGTGTGGTGTGAGATGTGCTCGGTGTGCAATATACGTTGGATGCGGATTCAATCTAAGTTGAAGATCGGAGCGTCAGCAACTAGCAAGCATCATCTCTCGGATAAAACCTACTCTCGTAGATACTCAATCGCACTATCGACCTTGAGCTTCCCAACATTCTTACTCCGGTGTAGCACCTGCCGGTGCAGATTCGACGACTCCACGGTATCGCCGTCAACAAGCCCAATTGTCCCAACCCCAGCACCAGCAAGATACAGCGCAGCCGGACATCCCAGCCCTCCCGCTCCAACAATCAGGACCTTCGCATTCCGGAGTTTCAGTTGGCCTGCATTGGAGAGAGATGACATTAGCTCAGATCCTCAACCCCGCAATCGCCCCTTGAACACCCACCTTGCAACCCCAGCTGCGGCACAATCATCTGCCTTCCATACCGCCGGTACTCCTCTCCAGATAAGGGCCATCTAGACTTCGGTTGCGGATGGCCTTCGGTGGTTAAGTTCGCGTTCGCCGTCGTAGTTGCGGCCGCGGTATTCTGGGATCGGGTATTCTCCGCTTCTTCGAGCTCGCGCTTGAGCTTCGCGAGTTGCGCCTCTGTGGCGGCTATTTCGGTGCGCAAAGACGCACATTTGCTTTCGAGGTCTTCCATGCGGAATGAGCAGATTTCTGTGAGCTCTCGGCGTGTCGCGTTGAAGAAAACGGACGCGGGGGTGTCCTGCAACAAAATGAATATCCTCCGCCGGCGACTGACGCCGCTCCTATCGCAAATGCCCACTAAGCCTCTTTCGGTCATTAACGCTCAGGATGAGACGATTATTACCCAGTATTCAATTTTCGAATGTGTAAGCTCTGGTTTATTTGAAGTCGTATGCTAAAGTAAGTACAAATCGCAAATCAAGCCAAGTTTAGACTATGCAGGCAGTCGTTCTCGCTTTGCGTCTTCATCACGACACTCCTGATCCGCCTAAGACACCGTAGGTAGGGAATTCGTCTTTTTAACCCATCACATCTTCCAACCCTTTCAGCGGTTCAATCACGCGTCGAAGTTTTCCCCTTGCCGCAGTTCGCTGTTCGAACGCATACGCCATTGCGATGAGTGACTCTTCGCTCCACTTTGGTCCTAGAAAACTGATTCCCAGTGGAATCCCTGGTGCTACGTCAACTAAGTCCCCTCGCCCGTTATACTCAACAGATATGTTGGCGGGAAACGAGTCAAACGGAACAGTAATAATTGGCGTGCCAATGACGCCGGGAATGTCCGATGCCAATGACGATGGAAGGATAACAGCATCAAGATCATGTCGCGATAGCGCACCCAGAAGACCCCCCTCCTCGCCAAAAAACAGAGATTGCTGATAAACCGGCCAGAAATTTGGGGATGAATTGTTCAACCCGGCAGCAATGGCCAGGTCCCATAAATCTGTGTTGCGCGATGGGTAATCCTCTTCAGCGCTGCTCCGTGTGTAATCGCGCATATCTCCCAGTCCATAAAGCTTGTTAGGGTTCCTAACAAGTTTCGCAAGATAGTCTGCGAATCCGCTGAGCATGTCCGCTGCGATCACCAACTGCGGGATCTGTGTTTGCAAATACGACTCATAAGCCGTGAAGTTGGCGTCTTCGACGATGATCGCCCCTGCATCTCGGATTGCCTCAACAGCCTTTTCAAACGAGGATAAAACTGAGCCGGCCGAGCGGTAGTATCTGCGAGGCAGGGCCCTGACAACATTTCGGGGAATACCTATCCGTTTGCCTTGCAGGCCCGTGATGTTGCATGCTGCAACATATTCGGGGAGTGTGCCCTTAAATGGTGAAGACAGTGTATAATTATCGCGCGCGTCTTGATCTGCGATAGCTTGAAGTACCAACGCTGCATCGCGGACTGTCCTTGCCATTGACCCAATTGTATCCAAGCGTTCGCTCACTGGAACTACCATATATCGCGACGTCAGACCGACGGTGGGTTTGATTCCGACGATATTACTCTTCTCGGCAGGGAGTATGATGCTACCCACGGTCTCAGGCCAGGATTAGCATGGTCACGATGCGTTACGTTAAGAGCATTCCACTCACTTCTGTTCCCAGGGCCGCGAAGGCAAGACCTAGGTCAACCGATACTGCGCTGCCGCTCGAGCTCCCGCTTGGATCCTGCTCCGCATAATAAGCAGCGTACGTCTGGCCGCCTATAGCATTCCAGCCATTCGACGAATTGCTGGAGCGAGTGTTTGCCCATTCTGACAGGCTTGTTTTGCCGAGAATTATTGCGCCGCTTTTCCGGAGGTTTGCAACCACTGTCGCCTCGCGTCGAACCACTGTCCCGACCAGTGCATAAGAGCCAGCTAGAACGGACGACGAGTTAGTACATCAACTCTGTCATTGAGTCAAATCTGCCACATACCCGTTGTATCCATCTCATCGCCGGTTGCTATCAAGTCCTTAACAAGAATCGGAAGTCCATGAAGAGGGCTAGTATGGTGTCAGCTACCCGTTACTATATGATATGTTATGGTCTAACATACCCGCGGGTTGTGCCTTGCTGTCTCTCCAGATCGAGTTGCTCGGCAATTACTCTGGCTTCCGGGTTGAGATCCAGGACAGGATTTAACTTTGAGTTGACCTCATGAATTCGTTCAAAATACGCCTGGTGGCAGCATTAGCACCATGAGCAGCCGATGCCTGAAAATAAACACTGACCCTGACCAGATCCGCACTTGTGAAGCAACCTAGGCGGAGGCCTGTCTGAAGCTCAATTTGCGTGGCATCGATGAGAGATGGAAACATGCACTCCGAAGTTGCTAGACGCGATGAAGTAGTCGACTCCAGCGCACTAAGGCCAGACCCTAGACGGAGGAAGACACCAAGAGTGTAGACGTACAGCATGGTTGTGAGCTCCATCACTTCTCATGCAGGGTAAAGTGATTAGATTGAATCACTCAATCCAAATCTGGTGGCCTACAGCAGTTTACCAAACTGTGATGAACTGCTGTGGCATGGGGTTCCTAGTTTTCATGAAACAAAGGATGTTGCTGTCCCAAATCTTTATTGCCAGCAAATGACAGAACGTTGCTCTGGTGATTTGAATTTAACTGTTTGTGCGGTGTGCTAATTACAGAGCACAACAAACAACCCCTGGCCCATGGCCTCCATGACTCTTTCCTAATGCTCTCCAGCATGGCCCTTACCTGGACCAGGGCATGGCAACCAAATTTCCCCATTGTCATCGTATAAGGCTGTCTTGAAGTCTATAGAATTGGACTCAGTCTCAGGCAAAGTGCTTTGATATTTGTTTTAAGAGCTCAAGATACAAAGTGAAGCTATAAAGATGTTCTACATTCCTATGGAACGTGGCAAATGCCCATAGCCAGGAACTGAATGAGCTTAAGGCGATCAAGACTGGGTACCCGTTGTATCATTTTTAGCAAGGGTCGATCGAATCGCGTGGTCAGACGCAGGCCTCAGGGAGCTCTGTACGGAGTAAGACTGCAATCAAACCTGCATCAGCCAAGCCTACTGTCAATTTTAACAATCCATCGCCTTCGCTCAGTCGTACAAGCTAAGGCTGTGAGTGATGAGAAGTCAAGAACGCGGAATAAGCGCTAAGCAGGATGAGACAGGAACTGACAGGAACTGACAGGGATCTTCTCCAATGAGAACACTTTCTTTCCCAGGTCAGCCTGCGCTCGCCTTTTCTTACTGCTTTTGCTGCTTCTCCTCCCTTATTTTGATCACGAACGCCCACCCCAGGCACTTCCAAGCGATTGGGCAACATGGCTTGCTTCCCCCCTCAAAACAGCCTTGTTTATCACATGACGAGGCCCTCGCGGCTGAAGATGAGTCTCTTTATCACCAGAGCTAAGACTCGTTCGTACCGATCAATCCCTCCTCATCTCGCTCATGGTGTGAAAGCGACCGTTTCATCGCGAGATGGTGCGTACTGTCTCCCTTGTCCATGTTCTAGGGCTGCTGCTAAGATTTTAGGCCACTATAAACCTGGAATATCCATTTCTTGAGAGGGTGTATACTCCATCCGGGGCCCCGCTTATCGAGTAAGTCTCTCGCACTGTCTCCGCCACCTCCCCAACTAATACCGGCGGTTCCTGGCTAGCTTCGTCTTTGTCCACGGGCTGAACCCTCGCGCGCGCAACGACCATCCTTTCCAGACCTGGACCCACGAAAATGGCACATTTTGGCCCCGAGACTATCTTCCGCGAGACATCCCGGACACTCGCGTCTTCGTCTATGGCTACAACTCAACCGTTACCGATGCCAGGACCATGTCCACTGCCAGTATCAAGGACCATGCGGATACCTTGCTGAATCTGGTGGACCTGGAGCGAAAGGAGCAGAGGGTACGGAAGCCGGACACTCCATATCGACGAATAGGGCTGATCCGGTTTTTAGGCTGCGAGGGCCCCGAAAATCATCTGGATCTGTCACAGTTTGGGAGGGTTGGTCGTCAAGCAAGTACGTCGCTCGAGATTCGAGAATAGGAAAGCGTGTACTGACCGCTGTAGGCGTTGCTCAATGCCCACGAAAACCGAAAGTATACCCATATCCGCACCGACACTTGTGGCATTGTCTTCTTTGGCACTCCACACAGAGGCGCCAAGGGCGTCGAACTAGGAAGAATCGCCGCCAACGTCGCAAAATTCATCTCCAAAGGCCATGCCAAGAATGACTTGCTCAGGTGCCTGGAAGAGAACTCACTTTTCACCAGAGATATGTCTTGGCATTTCAAGCAACAGCTTGAGGACTATCAGATTGTTAGCTTTGTTGAGGGCAAAGAAGTGTTCATAGGAGGCAGTGGTCCGGCGTCAGTGAGCCATGTAAGCAGTAGTCGCATCCTCCTGTCGAGGATTATAGCTAACTATAACAGCTTGTGGTTGATGAAGAGTCGGCAATTCTTGGCCTTCCCGGACAGCGCGAGACGACTCTCAAGCTAGATGCAGATCACTCGCAGATGTGCAAAGTCAGCGGTCGAGGGGGCATGTACAGGCTGATTCAAGGGAACATCAGAGACATTGCAGATCAAGTCCTCCTTGCTGAACGGGGATTCGTCCCCCAGACTTCCACCTCCCCGAGCTCGGGTCCTCCTCTTCCACCGCGAATGCATCTTAATAGCACTATGCCATACTCAGGGCCCCCTCGTACACCGAATCCGGCTGAAACCCCAGTTATTGGGACGCTTTTCAAGCCCGCCGACAGAGATCCACGATCGGTCCAGGTAGCCAAGTACATGAATGAGTGGAAATGGGATGATGCAAGACGGGTGCAATATTCGATATTCCAAGAACATCACCGTACTCTCGGACAGGACCACTACAGCACTCTGCTGGCTGGCTACTATCTGGCGGATATTGAGCTGAATGCTGGGTGTCTCGTCAAGGGAAAAGAATGGGCCGATTGGGTGTGCACTAATTCCCAGCGGGTGCTCGGCAGGCGACACGAACTTGCAATGAAGTCAGAGGGTATAGCAGGCGAGTTCTTGTTTCGTCTAGGAAAGGCACAAGAAGGCGAGTCCATTTGCTCGAACGTGCTAGCACGCCAACAAATGCAAATTGGCGACGACCACCTCGACACTCTCGAAACTCGACGACGCATAGCATTAGCCTACGCACAACTTGGCCAGCGTACAGAATCCATTCAGGCAATGACCAAGTACAGCGAGAGTGTTGGACGCCTCCTCGGGGAGAACCATATTCTTTATTTTGCAAGCATACTTGACGCCGCCGAACAAGTCCTCTCCGAACGTTTAGCCGGCAGTGACAAATTCATGCTAAAACGCTTCACGGGTTCCGACCCCCAGGCAGAAGCAATCGAAGATATCGTAAAAGAGACAAGCACTCGTCTGGGTCGACATCACCCGCTTACTATCCGCGCCATGTGGATCAGCGGAGCAATGCAGGCCCTTGATCCAGAGGCCGGATCCTCGGAGACGCTCCGGCGCGCCCTTGCTACCGCAGAGGAATACCTCGGTCCCGACCACTCCGAAACACTGAGCATTGTCGGCACCATGGGCGTCATGTTCGCTTTACGTGGA
Source organism: Aspergillus multicolor (assembly GCF_047715735.1). Lineage (NCBI taxonomy): Eukaryota > Fungi > Ascomycota > Eurotiomycetes > Eurotiales > Aspergillaceae > Aspergillus > Aspergillus multicolor. Next base: position 2,100,137 of record NW_027395954.1, on the reverse strand, counting down.
TCAATGACTCAATACGGATACAACCCCTATATACAGAACAAGGGCGCAAACCTTCAAACGGCCCTTCCTTGGCTCCAACGCTACCTGAGCTGGGCGGAGCAAAACCACGGCGTCGGTTCTCCCGATGCTCATACGGTTCTCACCCTCATAGCCAAGATGTACTTTGAGTCGCAGCAGTATCAGCAAGCGATGCCGTACTATGAGCGGCTGCTGGCGTCGTACCGCGCTGCTGGTATGGATGTGCCGGATGACGTGCAGACCTCAATTCAGCTTTGCCGGATGAACAACCCGAGAGTCCTGATGCCGAGTCTTGGGGGAAGCATTGGTGGTGGGTCATCGGACTTTTCGAAGATTCTGTCTGCTTTCCGGCGGTTGTAGACGTTCTATGGTTTGCTCTCATGGGTTGGTTAGTTAGGGCAGTGGATATATATATCACGTTGCCTGGATGCACTTGTGGATAGTTAGGCGCTAGTAATGAATGGTATGATATACGAGTCTCTAAAATACAGTATCATAATCGATCCTTCGTCGTCCGTTCTCAAAGTACTCTCTTGCCTTCGAGTATAACTTTACCCAGTTATATTATAACAGGTCAGCCTCGCCTTAAAGCAGCAAAGTATGCCTGTTTAACTAACTATATTCCGGCCGTCCTTCTTGATCATACACAAGAGTCACAATCAACCGCGATAAACCCTGCAGTTTACCAGGTGCTCTGATAAGCCTCTTGATGGACGCAGCTGATACCCGATTGATACTGGTCCCTGGATGCAAGCGCAGGTCCTGTCCACCTGAGAATGGACCATGTGCACATCAGTGTTGTCTGATTGGTGGTTGCGGGCAGTGTGTGACATGCCATCCATGGTGAGCACCTGGCCCCTCCATAGATTGGCATGGCAGCTAATTCTTGAATATGGGTCAGGGCAGGTCCAGATTGAAAGAACAATTCGATTCTGCAAAATAATGGATACTTGGTATTCGGAGAGAATGCATGGTTTTAGATTGGCGGTTTCCATATCACAAATGCCGTGTCCTACCGGTACTATGTATTTCAGTGTCTATAGATAGATCGCTAGGCCTCAATAGCTCCTTCCGCCGGAGTCAACAAACAACCCCCTTGCGGTGCCCCTGCATCCATGCCCACTGAGGTTCCTTCTCTTTCTGTGCGCCCCTAGTCCCGACTACCTCTGCAGGCCGAAAGGCCGAATCCAAATCGAATCTCCCCTCGACTCCCGCGTCACGGTCACAGTCACAAAAATAGGGGACAAAGGCACCCCTGATCCCTTTCCTAATACCTCCTAAATCTTCCTACAGCCCTCTTCCTACAGGCACCTTATAACTCCACCGTCCGCCGGGCCCTTCTTCATCTTCTCCAGTCCCGACGATCACATCACGCACCCGGCCCGGCCGCTCATCACCCCGTCGACCCAATGGCAACTCCATACACACGCCCGTGAGTCCGACATGTGCGCTCTCCCCCAGCGTCAAGTGGCCTAGTTCTGGCCCACGGGGATCCGACTCGAGGATGCACTGGCTGAGCTCGACAACCTCGACTTCAACACTGTGCGCCGTCCATTCGTTACCGCGCTTTTTTACCTTCCCTTGATTGGCACACATACACACTCGTTTGGATCGATCCTTACCTAGCACCTGAAGAGGTGGGTATCTTTATCGCTATCGTTATTATATTGTTAGTCCCCCGCGCGCGGGGTTCTTGGTGGTGCTCCTAGACGCGTTGCGCATTTTTATTGCGGGCTTTCGCTCTTTTTCGCGAATATTCTTTTCTTTTGTTAAATGAGTGAGACCTAAGAAGGGAGAGGAATAGATCCTAGTATTGGTTTCTTCGCTTGATTGTTCACAATGAAGTCGAGCTTTCTGGGATGGGGGGTTCCCCTGGTCTTGTCGCAGCTCCAGGCGGCTGCTGGGGCTCTGGAGTTGTTGGGAGACCATGTAAACATGTTGTGGGTCGACCTCCCGCCGTGGTTGTTGAGCGCTTGGGCAGGTTCGCTGACACTTATACCAGTATGGGGACAGAAGGTGGCGGCAACAACTTTCCCGGTGCCGCAAGGCCATTCGGTATGGTAAAGCTGGGACCTGATCTGCTCAGCGGTACGAAAGATGCATACTCCGGATATTTGGCCGAGGGCGAGTTCTCCGGTTTCAGTATGATGCACGAGCAAGGGACAGGTGGTGCTCCGAAGTACGGCACTGTCTCACAACTACCTCTCGTCGGTAACATTGCCAACCCTCTTTCGAACATCACCATCGGCCGCAACGGCGTTGATGAAGCAGAGGTGGGATATTACAAGGCGGAGACAGAGGATGGGGTCACGGTCGAATTGAGCGCTACGACTCATGCGGGCATTTACCGATACTCTTTCCCGCCAGAGTCAGAGGAGAATAATGTGCTGGTTGATGTATCCCATGTGCTTCCGTCGTTCCGAGGGCAAGGCCTGAGCCAGGGATATAAGGGTGGTAATTTCACAGTCTTCCCCGATGGTCATTATGCCGGATTTGGAGTATATGACAATGGCTGGAATCGTTCTCCGGACTGGACAATTTACTTCTGTATGTTTCCTCAGTCGCGTCGGTTCTTGCCCGCTCGGTAATAACGATCCGCAGGTGGCTGGTTCGACCAAGCCATTGACGAGAGCCGGGTGTACACCGGTACCGATGAGTACGGCAGCATTGAACAGGAAAGCGGATCTGCCAGTTCTTCCACCGGATCGACCCGCGTTGGAGGCATCTTCTCCTTCAACGATACACAGATCATCTCCCGGGTTGGAATCTCGTGGATATCCACCAGCCGGGCCTGCAAGTACATCGATGAGGAGCTTGATGAAGCATCTTTCGAGTCCATTGTCGACGAAGCACAATCCGAGTGGGAGGAAACGGTCTTCTCCAAGGTGACAACGACAACAACCAACGAGACCAGCCTCTCTCTGCTTTACTCGTCGCTATATTTCATGCACCTGATTCCGACCAACCAGACGGGAGAGAACCCTGGCTGGGAATCAGACGAGCCGTATTATCAGGATATCTTCACATTTTGGGTAAGCTTCCGTTATACGTGACAAGTATTTGAATTTTAATCATATAACAGGATACTTTCCGCTGCGCGACGGCACTCATGCACATCTTGCAGCCAACTGCATATGAAGAGCAGATCCGTTCCTTGATTGACATCTGGCGGTTCGATGGTTTCCTGCCTGACGGCCGCTCCTCCAACTACAACGGTCGAACCCAGGGTGGCTCAAACGCAGACAACGTTCTCGCAGATGCATACGTCAAAGGTGTGCGCGGTGCGGTGGATTGGGAAGATGGCTACCAAGCAATGGTAACAGATGCCGAAGTCACCCCGGGGAATTACCCTGTCGACTCGATGGCCCGTGACTCCTCCACCAAAGAAGGACGAGGAGCGCTGCCTGACTGGATCGAGCGGGGATTTATCACGCCCACTTACTCCCGCGCCGTCAGCCGAGCTGTTGAATACGCGTGCAACGACTTTGCTCTTTACCAGGTGGCATCCGGTCTTGGTTTGGATGACGATGCGGACAAGTACCTGAATCGGTCCAGAAACTGGCGAAACCATTGGAACCCAGATTTGGAGTCGCTAGGATTTCAAGGTTTTGTTGTGCCTCGCAACGATGATGGTTTTATCAACACCAACCCTGTGACCAACGCGGGATACTGGGCGGATCCATACTATCAGGCGAATTCCTGGGCATACTCGTTGACAAGTGTCCATGATTTCCAGCATATCATTGACTTGGCTGGTGGCGAAAGTGTCATGCGCGAACGCTTGGATACAATGTTCACTAATGGCGCAAGTGGTTCCAATGGCATTATTTTCGATCCAACAAACGAACCGTAAGTTTCTTCCTTTCCTACCTCCCTGGATGCAACTGATAAAGTAGAATGTTCAACATCCCGTACCTGTACAATTACATCAACAGGCAAGAACTCTCTGTTGGGCAGTCCCGAAGCATCGCCAAGTCCTACTACCATACTGGCGTGACCGGCCTTCCAGGCAACAGTGACGCTGGTGCCATGCAAACATGGCTACTCTGGAACATGATCGGCTTGTACCCGATCACGGGACAAACCACCTTCCTTATCCATTCGCCGTGGTTCGAATCGTTGACTATTGATTTGGGCGATGGTAAGACGCTGCAAGTCACCTCCACCGGCGGAGACGGCACCGGCGACGAAGACATCTACGTGCAAAGCCTGCAGGTGAATGGGCGGAATTGGAGAAAGAACTGGCTGGACTGGGGCGACATCTTTGCCGAGGGAGGGACGCTGGAATTCGAGCTCGGAGCTGAGCCCAGCGAGTGGTTCACCGGGGAAGTACCCCCGAGCCCTGCTTCTGTTCAGGGTGTACCCCCTAGGATTGCTATTGTGCAGAGTTCGGGAGTATAGACGGGGTTGGGCGCAATTTATAGATTAACGGTGCGCCGTTTGGTGTGTCTTCATGCCATATCCCTAGAACCTAGACTTATACCTCTCAATCCTCTTAATGAAGAATACTTGCAAGTCATTATATGCTCCCACGTCCTGGATGCATTGGCACAGAGTTGGAGAGCAATGAGTAAAGGTCAGCGGCGGTATTATCAGACGAAGTCTGTCCATCGCGCATGAGCATCCAGTCAATATCAGTGTCGATATTGATATCCTGCGGCTCTGGATCCTCGCGGGATACTTCAAAACCTGGAGTATTCATTTCCTGGAACCCAGTCGAAGCCAACGGCTGTCCCGATCCGGGAAAGGCCCGTCCAAGCCCATATCTCCCCTTACCAGAGCGCGTCCTAATCTCCCACCTCCGCTGCAACCTCAACAACAGATCCTTCGCCCTTGCCGCACACGGCCACGAAATCGCAAACTCATCGAGCGCCCGAAAGCACGTACTCAGATGCTCCGCGATCCCAACATCCTGCTTATCACCACCAGCACTAGTACCTGAGCAAGGCCGATACTGCGTCACCGCCGCAAAAAGCAGAAGCAATACAGCGGATGATGCAATCGCCACAGCCTTCGTATGCACCCTGCGCAACGTATACCGCGCCTCATACATGCTCAGGATCCGGGCGATGGCGATCGCCGCCTGGATGCACATTTCGCGGGCGTGCCCGTGGCCCGGGCCCTGTTGGGGCTGGGGCTGCAGATGCGATTTCGACATCCAGGGGCGGTGCGCGTAGATGATGTTTTGGTAGTATTGCATGTGCAGGAGGAGGACTTGGGGTGTATACGTGTATGGTGTGTTATTAGTGTCATTGGTGGTGTCTAGGTCGATTTGGAGGGATGGTGGGAGGTTCGCTTTCCAGGTTAGAAGGCTTGTGACTATATTTTCGTTGAGGCGTTGTAGAACGGTTTTGGAGATGCTTGAGGTTCCGTAGCTGTGGTGTTGGCGGTTAGTTGGATAGGTACACTGCGTGGGGTTGAGCTTTTGGGTGGCAGGATGGACTTACAGAAAATCGCCCATGGGCGCCATTGTTTCGCAGAGGGTTACTTGTTCTTCGCATATTGCTTCCATGCAGTCTGGCACACCGGTGCCCGCGTATATGGAGCTCACGGAGACATATGGCATCCATCTTGCTTGTTCTTGTCGGTGAGTATTGGAAGCCGGCTTCCCCACGGTTACGTCTTCCATGTTTGTGCGGAACGGTCGGCCGAGGTGGAAACTTAGCTGGCTGGAAGCTGTCAGGCGGGGGCTGTCACGATAGGATGGGAGGAACGTACTGGTCAGCAATATACGCAGCCCAGAAGACTGTCCGGCGCAAGTCTGCGCCTGCTGTTGTGATTACTCCACTGGAAACGTATGAAGACATGTCGAGATGCAGAGCGAGGTTGAAAGCAAGCCGAATCGCCATTCCTAGGAGCGTAAGCTGGGCCTATGTAAATCTCTCGGCTTGAAAATACCACTGTAGAGCCACCCTCGTGCTTCTCTTCCACTGCCGACCTCAAGACTGCTGCATATGACTAGAGCTTGGACTGTCGCGATGCATGCGTAATCCAGCTCGACCTCAAGGAGGGCTTTCGCACGGTCCCCGAAGAAATCGACCAGCGATTTCGGGAAGGTTACAAAGTCGGGGTGATAACGAGTCTCAAACGAAGCACCTAGGGCACACCTGGACTATATCAGATCACCGTGCTCTCCAGTCCACTAGAGCAGGTACTCACATTGCGTTCCGGAGTGACTCGGAGTAGTAGGGAGTGTCATCCAAGGCATACCATTTTGCCTTGGCCTCGTTGTACATTTTCCGGTCCACCACATGGAACGCTGGATCCTGCCAGCTGAAGTAGAGATTCGTCAGATGCTCTTCGAGGGCCGGGGGAACATGCTTATGGCTTCCGAGGCGGCCTAAGCATTCTAACGCATTATTCTGAGCGAGGTTCGTCCCGGAACTGGTGGTAGTCAGCATGTCTGCCAGGTTGAATGTTGAGGTCGGGCCGTAGAATTGGGTTAGTCCTCCAGGTCCGACTTGCAATGTCCCAACCCGGTCGGATAGCTCATCGATCAAACCTTCTATGTCCTCTGGGCTGCTGGTTTCCTCCACCAAGGTTTGGTCGTCATCGGCAATCATGAGTTCGAACGGCTCCGGTACGCCTTCAAGGGCTGTGCGTATAGGGTCGGTAGGGGACGATTGCGTGAAGAAGTTGTGCGTGCTTGGGGAGGCAGGTATAACGGATGGATCTGCGCCGAGCTCGCCATTCCAGCCCTGGTGGTTGCTTGGTCGTATCCCAGGTAGATCCTGGCCGAGAGGCACACTATGGGCGCCAAATTCGGCTACAGTTGGCATTGCTAGAATGTCCTGATGATCGAAAGCTTTTGGAAGCGGTTTCCCAACTGGCTGCGCCAAAGTGGAATTTACCTCGGTCATTCCAAGCATCTCCAGGACCTTTTTCAGCGCGGTGTCCTTCTCTTGTGACATGGGCGGCGGTTGTAACCCGTTGTCTCGAATAAAGCAGTATAGTTGATTTACCCGACTTGAAAGCAACTCAATTGCGACGCGAAGAGGAAGCCTTAGCCCGATTGTCAGCGGTCTCCACATGCCGCACAAGCCATCCACGGCTTACTTTCTCTTGTCAAATGCTTGATAGCGACACTCGCGATTTCGATTGACGCAGTTGGAGCACGCTGGTTGGCCACCGTCACACTGTAAGCAATAGTTAGATGAGGCACTGTCAGAGTATCAAAGGCTCCTGAATGGCCGACCTTGACTTTGCTCTCGCGGCAGGACACGCAGGCCATGGTGGCGTTCCTCCTCTTGGTGAACGACTTTGTGGACGGCATATTTCATCCTAGCAGTTGACTTCTCTGTATATTGAATCTCCGGAAAGTTCCAAGGTTGAAAATGATGGAAGAAAATTCTGGTCGAGGGTCAAAGAGAAGGAAACTGGATTGCGGAGAAGAGAAAGGTGGGGGAGCCCGGTGGAGTCGTCACAGCGTCACTCTCCACCTGAGCAGGAACCATTGAGGGCCCTGATCTTGTTACCATATTTTGAACATGTGCTGATTATCTCAGTGCATATACTGTGCTGACTTGCCACTTGATCGAGCAACGGGGCGATGACGGGATCTTCACAGGGCGCAGCCGACACTGCCCTCTTCAACGGCAAGGCAGCGCAATTCAGTCCAACATAAAGCGCCCATCTCCGATCAACGAACAAAGATCAGAAATCAAGCATCCGCAACCATGTTTTCCATCTCAGGTACATCTAGGCTTCTCCGACCGTATAAGGGAATTTACAAACACTGACTCCATTCCCAGACTACATCCCCCATCCCTTCAACCCGCTCCTCATCCAGATGATGGGCGGCCTCTTCACGGGCCAAGGAGTCCGCACCTTCTTCCAACCAGCCGAGATGTACAAGGAACTCGGGCTACCGCCGGATAACAAGATCGAAGGCCAAGAAAGCCAGGGCAAAAAGCAGGTGTCGCCGTTTGTGTACTTCAAGGCGATCTACGAGCTCGGCCATGGGATGAATCTGCTCGGACTACACCACAACCGCCAGTATCTGGCCATGACCACGTTGATCCTCATGAGTGTATACATGCATGTCGGGTTTGCAGTTGTGGTGTGGAAGTATGGAGGCTCTAGGGAAAAGATCCGTGCGCAGTGTCTCTATGCCGCGGTCTTTGCGTTTTGGTACTGGCGATGTTGGCATACGCCGGAGGGGTTGGCGATGTTGAATACTTGTGGATAAATGTAAATCTGGATCTTGTACAGTAGAGTGGAATAGTACTTAGGTTTGGTGGATCGGTGCACGTGCGAATCGGTGGCATTTCCGAGTCGTTCGGGCAATGGACACCGAACCTGCTCCATACCTTATGGATTATTGTGGGGAATCTTCATGGGTTCTTTCTTCAGAATACTTTCAATCGAGATATATCTCCTCTTTTTCATGACTATTTCCCCTGATATTCAAGTCGTTCAACGGCGCTCAGCACATGTTCTCTCATGCCAGGGCTGAAGATACCCCGGGCCAACCCCGCAGCCTTCTCAAGACGGCGTTTTTAGCCGACAACGCTCGCTCATATAAACACCACGAGCTGAGCAGCCCCGCGTCGGAATCATGCCTTGCCCTACAGCGCCTATGCTGCAGGTGTGCTCTAGATCTCTCTTACAATGTCCCTCTATAAGTGCACATCCTGCAGCGAGCCCATCCAGCACACGAAGCCGCGACTATCCTGTGCGTCCTGCTCACCGCGCATGACCCTCTGCGCAAACTGCTACGTTGTGCAGGACTTTCCACCGCAGCACCAAGATGACGATCCCCATTCGCTTCTCTTGCACAGACACTCCGGATATCTCCCTGTCCCTCCGCCACCTCCACCGCGTACGCAGCCGATCAGCCGATCCATGAGTTCATATGGGCCACCGCGTCGACGGCCGGTTTCGACCACGAACGTATATAACGATGTGCCACCGAGAAAGCCTCCGAGACCGACTTCAACAAGGCCGGAGGTGGAAATAAAGGAGGAGGTTAAGGATGAGAGTCGGAAGACGGACAAGGACAAGGAGCCGTTTACCTTGCCTGGGCCTCCGCCGCTAAGGATTCCATCTGAGCATGAAAGCCCTGAGCGAGAGGTTCCGGGACGGTTTCCCGAACAATATTCCGAGCAGTATCCTGAGCAGTATCCTGAACAGTCTCGATCTCAGCCTACAGCTCGAGGCTGGACTCCCCTCCTCACCGAGGACATGAAAGCCTCGCCTACCTTCGTCAGAATGCTAGAGGAGTTTTTCGAGCATCTAGACCCCCAGCGTACGGGCTTCCTCAGCCCGGAGGTCTACTCACAGTATTTGGAAGCGTGCGGCGCCCCAGCAAACCACAACATATGTCAGTTCCTCCCTTCATCCACACAAAACCACCAAACTAACCAAACACCAAATCCCAGGGCGCTACAGCCACACCAAATCCGGTATCGACATTGCAGACCGCGAACTAACCGACCACTTCACAGCCTACAGCATCGACTTCACCCTGCGCCCACGCACCCCCACCCAACGCACCAGCCTCTCCCGCTTCATGTCTCAGATCCCCTCCATCTCCGGCGGGCGCAAGCCCATGCTCTCGCTGCGCGGCTTCAGCGAGCTCGCAGTAACCAGTGTGCTTCTGAACCCCTCGTCGGCCTGGAGCCAGCTGAACCGCGTGGTCAAGGCATACAGGATCCCGGCGTGGGCCGAGTGGGGCGAGTTGCCGCGGGATATGCTCCCCCTCGCGCCGTGGCAGCCGGAGGTTGACCGTGTTAGGATTCTTATGGAGGGGACGAGGGCCAGGGCGGAGGAGGAGATTGATGCGGTTCATGCGAGAGCGAAGTTGGAGGCGAGGGGAAGGCAGGCGGCATTGGATTTGTTGGATGATCGGGTTTATGTTTATCGGTAGGGAGGATTGGGTACCATGGGTTGGGATGGAAATGTAGGTGGGTAGGAAGCTGGAGGTTCGTAATAGTAGGGTGAGATGGCAAGACACGTTCAGTGGATGTGGTGACTATCTTAGGTGGAGTGCATCGCTACAGGAGATAGCACTTTGGCGTGAACTGTCAAGGACATCCGCGGTATAAGTGAAATCTGTATTAATAGGGCTGTGGGTATGGATGGCAGCTAAGGTATCAATTTGGGCCAAAGTGGTCAACGCATCAAATGCTCTCTATCCAGCCAATGCCATCCCTCCACCTCAGTTGTATTTTTTCCAACCGAGGAAAATGCACTCTATCACATCTTCTTCTACTCCTTTGCCCTCCAAGCACTTGTCGGACAGCAATATGAACCCGGATCTCATTTCCTCGGCTTCGATAAACTAGCTACCTCCCAATCCCTAGCGCTTCTTCAGTAGCACTACCTCCATCTCTCCCATCGGAAGGACCGCTCCGAAGCCACGGAGCAACCCGACGCCCACGTACTCCATCCGCTCCTTTGCCCTCCAAGATCTTCAACAATATGGAGTGCTCCGTAATCGTCCTTGCGGAGTCCCCGGATCTACAATCTACAATAGCCTGGGGTACGACAGCCTCTATAAAAGGGCCGACAATGGCAGTTTTAATTAGGCGTCATATCATCAGCAGCCACCATGCCCAGCTACCTGCAGCCCCTTCCGTCTTTTATGAACAGCACCGTTGCGAAGTGGGCTTATGTCTTCTTGGGGGCACTTGCTACGCTCCCTGGTCACTTCAACCGATCTGCGCTGGAAGCTCCTTGGGCGTCGACAGACGTTTCGGATATTGGTCTTTCGCAGACGTGAGTTTCTTCCTCTAGAATGCCGTTGCAGAAGCCAGCTAACGTTATCTTTATTCTGGATTCCAGTCTAGGGTACATAAACAGCACTGACTTCGTCGCCTACGACTCGAAATTCTTCGACATCCTCGGCCCCAACGCAACAATCGAGCACGTCCAAAGGCTTGCCTTTCAGTCTCACGAGGCACCCTGCTACGTCAAGGATACCAACCAGCTATTCTTCGTCGAATGGGGTCCGCCAGGTGGTGACATGGCCAACGGCACGCATTCCTGGCAGTACATGCTTGACCTGGATACGAACGAGCTGCGGAAGATTACGACGGATCCGCCTACGTATAACGCGCACGGTTGTGTCTTTTATAATCACTCCCTCTATGTTGTGACGGATGGCTATGGAGGCGAGCAGACGGGGCAGCTTGTCAGGATTGATCCGAATACACTGAAGCAGGAGACTGTTCTTAACCATTACCTTGTTCAGCCGTTTGCTGGGTTCAACGACTTGGAGATTGATCCTCGCGGGAACTTCTATTTGACGGATTCGAAGTCTGGATGGGTAGGTACCACACCTAATCTATTATAGTTAGCTGCTGCTGACCTTGAGAGACAGGGAAGAGGAATCGTTACCTTCACACCACCCACAAACCCAACGGTTTACTTCTTCGAGCCCTCCACATCACGCATAAAGCCCGTACACATCACAACCGGTAACACCAATGGTGTTGCCATCTCGCCCGACGGCAAGACTCTCTATATCCCGGACACTGGCGTCTCGAAGTACTTTCCCACAGAGAAAACACCGTACGGGAACCGAGCACTCTCAGCCTTTGACGTCTCCGCTTCTGGTTCAGTTCTCTCAAACCAACGACTCCTGTCCAACCCCATCTCGTACTTCTACGACGGGATCCGCGTGTCTCGTAACGGGTGGATCTTCTGCGGTGCTGGCGACGGCGTGGATGTTATTGACCCCGAGACGGGGTTCATGCTGGGAACAATCCGTGTTGGAGGAGGGCAGAATCTTGCTGTAAGCGTGGCGTTTGGGAGAAACGAGCTTTGGATTGTCGGGAGGGGAGGTGTCTGGCATGTTAGAGGGGTACGGGATAGGTTGGATCGGTTTTGGTAAATGGTCGCTGTATATAGGTAGGGCTTTTGACTGACTTAGCTTGTCAGAATGCATAACAACCCAAACTGTTCTAGAGTAGCTCGCACGGCTGCAAGTCTCATCGCTGCTACTTTCTGGTGTTGCAGGGCCTCCATGCATTGAATTCCCTTTTCGATGGTCTCCCATGCCGTTGCAGCGGAGTTCTTGCCTGTCCATAGTCCGTAACAAATAAGAGATATGCAGGCGGATTCGAGAAAGAATGAGTTCATTGGGAGATCCTGGACAGGGAAACATCTGTTAGAACAGGCTAGCTAGAATGAAATGGAACGGCCTTGAACCGAATAGTACTTACTTTGAGCACGGAGACGTTCTGACTATGGCATATTCCTGGTAGTGTCGATATAATTCTTGTAGCCGCAGTGAGGATGTGCTTGCTGGTAGCTGACAGTCTCGGGTCTTCCTCTTTGTCTCCATCTTTACAATTCTTGTCTGTATGCTTTAGACTCCTGGGGATAGTTAGGCTTGCGTGTGCTTTTTCTTGTATCACTTCCGGCAATGGCTCGTTGTGGTTCTTGTCCTCGTGGTAGCCCTTCAATATACTCTTATACCCTAGGTAGAGGAGGAATGGCTTGAAGTTTGCCAGCGCGGCGTAATAATGCACTGTAGCACTTTCTTCTCAGCGTTTCCGACTTAATAGTTTCAGAAGAAGCCAACGTACGAACGATATGAAGCCCCATCGCGTCACTAACGCCTCCTGGGAATCTCAGATCCGCGTGCGCGAACCATAACCCCGGCTCATTTTCTTCTCAGATTGAGGAGAGGCTTTTATGCGTAGCCCGGGCCGACTCGTATAGTTAGTCGAAGTTTGTATTCATTCTTTGCTGGGCTCGCAACATATCGTTGATTATATTGAAAAGGCCAGATACGAATTTGGTCACGGGCGAGTCGGTGCTACTATCGCCCAAGGGAACTCGGAGATGGTTAAGGGTAGAAGGCACGGGCGTCCAACAGCTATGCAGACATAACTAGGAAGGCGAGTAGTCAGCTAATCAGTTAACAGGCATGAAGGGCGGACACGAACCTCTCAGTTAAAACAAAGTCTGAAACAGCCTTTTGACCTCTGAAGTCTGAGCCTGAGGGTCGAGATGGTAACCGGCTGTGTAGATTCTCCCCTGTGTCTGACCTAGTATCTCGTACGCCTTGTCGAAGCTGCCAATCTCGCTGTAATACTGGATGTAGAAGACGCACAAGGCCAGACGAAGCAAGCCTAGGATTCCCGATGACGTTGAAACAGGGTAATGGGAACACTTATCATGAGAACATCCAACTGCAATTCCATCACCTCCGTAATGTCTCTGCATCCGTATACACCGGTCGTAGGGTCAAAAAGCCTACTTTCCATCACCAGAATCTCAGAAAGCTCTTAGTGTCTCGTGGACAATGACCCCATTGCAAGTTGGTATAACAGGACCGGGTAGGACGCAGATGGCAACATATTCTGGCTGAATGAATTGCAGGACGACTCGAAGAAAGCCCTCAATTGGGCGGGATATTGTATCGGGAGCGTCCCCCATGTCGTATCGATGTATGTATACAGACAGAACTCGAGCAGCTCGTGTGGAATTATCGTGAGGCATAGCGGGGCGTTAAGATATCTGGAGGTAGCGTGGGAGTATTTCCGAGCACAAAGGGATGGTACCTGAATGCCTCGAGGGACATGTCGCTGTCAATGACACAGACTTTTGTATCTTCCAGACCTGCATCATGGTTCCTAATCAAAGAGTCTCCGTTGTTTCTTGAGACAATGATATGCAGAGCAGCCACGGTCGACGTGGGACCGTATACCGCGCTCCTTGAAGCGCTAGCCCCTAATATCCTGCTCCGGACACGGACTGGTCGAAGGACGTTTCGTAGAATGACAATTGTGCTTGGCGCATCATTGGTAAATTGGTCCGGGAGTCTCTCTATGTGAAGCCGCTTCTGACGCTGTCTCGTGGTTTTCCGCACGACACGGTGCAGGGAGAGGCGGAAGCATCACCCACAGGGAGACTCGCCGTTACACATGATTTTCTGTCGCCTACAGCCTTCGCAAGCCTTGCGGATGTGTCGTCGAAACTGTTGGTTTGCTTCGATCTGGCTGAAGCTGCCAATATCCTCACTTGCTGTGGTGCTCATGGTGGTGCCTTAGCGGGGAAGAATCACGCAGGAAATTGAACGAGGCAGGTCTCAATTGAGGATTGTCGGGGCAGGAGGACCGTTAACTAGGTACAGTCGGGGGAAATTGCATGTTGCTAGCTACTCCGTAATTAAAAAGTACCCCGCAATTTCTGATTAGGCTAGGGCCGCTAGGTAATACACTAAGCGGATTCATTATGGCTAGCTAGATATGTTGCTGGGCATAATACGTGAAATTCACCGGCTCTAGAAGCCCAATCTGCTGCGGCTCCAATGTTCCATACAAGTCAGGCCATGTCTTCCTAAGCCTGTTCCACAGAGTCGTAGCAACCGTTATCTCAATATCTAATGCACATTAAAGTTAGCAGTCATACTCAAACCCAATGAGAAAGCCCCAACTTACCATTTTCTCCATCACGGTCATACGGAGTCACATCTAGAGGCGCGGACCTAAACAAGTCAACCTCTGAGACGACCTGGCTGTTGACCCTGAGATCCCATGATCCTCCGACCTCGCCAAAATAGATGGAAACTCCCAGCCCTTCTTGCTGAGTAGTTAGGTTTGCCGTCTGGTAGACTCCCACCCCGCTGGCAAACTCCAATTCCGGTATCTCGTTCCAGGGCAACAATGTACTCAGGATTATCGGGGCGAGTGTCTTCTTCGCCGTGAGAGACGAGTTCCGCCCCGCCTCGTTGATAGAAGCTGGCGACCAGTCTTCGACCGTGAGAGTCCATGACTCCGGTGTTATGGCGGGAGGGATAGAATCAAACGAGACGGTTACTTGTTCTCCAGTAGAAAGATGTGCCGTGTACTTGCCATTCTCGGTCGCTCTGACGAAGAGGTTGCCTGATTCGTCTTGACACCTTCCGCGTCTGTAGATATTCTATGCCGCTCGAGGTTATTTACACCGTATGGGTTGTGGTGGCCCAGGTAGATTGCCTCAGCTGCGTCTTCTCCGATAGTCACATTGACAGCAGTATAGCCGTTGACGGTGTCCCAAGAAGCGATTGGCGACACTTCCCCAGTCCATAGGCTTGAGTGGAGTGGGTATCCTTCGCCTTCCAGGTAAACGGTCTGGCTCGTGCGGTTCGAACTATAGATCCAGTAGACATATTCGTTCTCCTGCAGCTGTCGTCTAGTAGTTACTGTTGTTACATTGTCCGAATCGGTGTACCGAACTAGAGGGCTTTTTCCATGGTCAGATATAGGAGGACATTCGCGCTTTGAGACACTTACTTGACTCCTAGGCTTTTGAGTGATGCGACAACCTCAGACTCGGAGTTCACCTGGCGCGTATCTTACAAAGCAAGAATAGCTTCAAACATATCATTGAGCTGTGAAGACGCTTCGTGACATGATGTGCAGAGCGACTGCGTCTGATTCGGAGTACTACCGACAATAACAATCGGGAGCCCTTCTTCGGCATATGAGAGGATGTCTCGAGCGCTATCGAGATTCAACGATGTCACATTGTCGAGAACGAGTGCCTTGTAATCCGGGCCCCCGGGGATTAGGCAGCCATTTCTCACGGTTGCAGAGTACTCGGCCAGAAGCTCTGGGGTGGAAACAGGATTTTCATCAGCAATCGGTTTTTGACTAGAAAAGATGTATGTCACCTAATATGAATAGCCCGCGCCATTTAGACCAGCGTCGTCCCAAGCCGCGGTAACTCCCCAATCCAGATTCAGAATAGCAATATCGACAGAAGCAGAGCCATTCTGCATCAGAGCCTGAGACTGAGGCATGTAACTACTTGCATTTCGTGCAAAGAGCCACTGCGGCTGCCGTGGGCCCCATGCATCCGCAAACCCGTTGCTAGAAGTTCCCAAGGAAGTAAAAGGCGCAAATCCCGGCCACACGCTGGTGGGTGAGTCACTGTATGGGAAGCCATGAATAACACTCTGACTCGCACCCAGGGAAGTGTCGAAGTTAGCTGTTCCAAGGAGAAAGCCCCAGGTGACTCCATACGCTTCACCCTGGTATGCGCTAATTTCGTTGGACAAGATTGTCGTCCTGGAGGAAACATCTCTGCCTGTCGCTAGCACCCGGAAAGATTCCGGGGTACTTTTAAATCCTAGTGACTCTCCTTCTACAATATCGACCAAGGCCGCGGCGCGCGTGGAATCAAGCGTTGCTGTGTACGGTTGAGCTCGCAACTTGAGTCCAAGACTGTGAGCGAAATCTTTGCAGATAGGTCAGTCGGTAGTCGATATATAAGTCCGTTACAGTGGAATAAAAGTCGTAATCAACCATTTGGGCAATGACCGAGTCTCCAGAAAAGTTATTGGTGTCTTTCAAGAGATAGAGAAGGTATGGTGTCAGGTCATAGCCGCGTCGCTTCTCGAATTCATCTAAGAAACTTGGTGTCCAATACTGCTTGAGCTTTAGTTCAAGGGAGTCCTCGGAAAGCGATCCTTGGGAAGTGTTCATCAAGGGTCGAAGCTCGTCTGTCAAGACGTGCTCATTCCAATACTTGACTGATGCTCTCATTCCAGCCACAAACAAGTGATCCACGATATAAGCAGGTGCAGGTTCTGTCAGCTGAGGCCCTTTCGAGTTCATATCGTACATATTGTGCACCTGGCCTGTTCCACGACCGTATATCGCGACAATAACATAAGGACCGTCGGGGGGAACCGTCCAAGTAAGTGTCTCGTTCTTGTAGTGCTGCGAGACATCTGTAACCGTGGAGTCCTCGAATATAACAATAGACGCGGTGATATTAGTCGTACTTGTTCAGGCTACAAGGACAGCAACCAGCTAAGGCGTGGCGGTCACGTTAGGGTTTCCGTTATTCTGTCCAGACGGGTTTGCGACGGGCAAAGGGAGAGGTCCCGAATAATTGGTACCGGCTTGGAGGAGAATCTGTCCGTGGATGAGCTCTTTTGCTGTCTCCACCGTGTCGGGAGTATAACCGGGAACGCCAGTTGGCCAGTGAGGCTCTAGAGTGTAGTCGATGTGAATACCTTGGCTATCCTTGCGTTAGTCAAGTTCATCTGTGCCGGCATTGAAGGACTTACTCTTGTCCAGCTTGGTAAGCTGCAAGAGCTCCTGCATTCCATCTCTCTTGTGCCCAACCATAGACTTGTGGGTCCATTGCTTCTGGAATGCTGTCCCTCACATCACTGATTTCTGCACCGCGAAACCCTGCCAGAGCTATGGCCTCAATCTCTCCTTTGAATACTTCCGGCTCAATCCATCCCCCAGGCCACGAACAGCAGAAGCGAGGGGCATCGTAGCTCGAAGCTTCTGGCAGTCGGCCTCGCCAGTGTGTATTGTCTTCTCGAGCGTGCTTCGAGGAGGCCACGCTCACAATGCTGTTTGAGAGAAGAGCAGTAACGCAGACAAACCACTTGAAAGAAGGCATTTTTGCAGATGCCGAATTGGGCTTGCAAGAACAATTCCTTCTGTTTCTCACATCTCTGGCGGTTTTTCCTGGGTATATAACCTCCGCCTCTTCCTATTCCCCGCACGAACGAGCTCGCCCATTTCTCTAAATCCGGCCGGCCATACCTTCCCTTTCAGCTTTGCTAGAACGACGGTATAATCCACGCCGAGACACAACTCAGCCCAGGTGTAGGAAGGCGTTGGATGGTTTTTGTTCCCCGTGGGGAAACCCCAGACGCTTGTCTACATTGCCGGCCTCCAGTGATATTTCCGAGGTCCGACCTGTTCGCCTGTTTTTCGATCCATCTCGTTTTGTATGCGCTGCCGCTGTCTTTTCCCGCAATCTCAGTAATTAAACTCCCGTGAGAGTCTCAAAGTTGCATCAGACCTAGGAGGGACAACTTGGTGGCTGATGGACTCTCAGTTCGCGAAGCAATGCACCGAACAGAACAGCTAGTCATGGATGAGGTGTGGCAGGACTTGATGAGAGGATACGAAGACCAACTTGAGGGAAACCGGTAAGCCAGCAGTGCTGAGGACTTAGGCGTAGCCAGGCGTTGCTAAGCCGACTTGAGTGCGAGTAGGAGCAGGCGCTCGCGTAAGTCACCATGTGCCCTCGCACAATCTGGGCCGAACCCGGAAAGAGCTGAAAGCAAACAGCAACTTCGACTCTCAACTTTCGATCATCATAAGCCGCTTTCCCTCTCACTCGTCTGATCTCGCTTAATAGGTCAAAATTGTTGAAACACGGAGTCTCGCGGGACCACGGAAATATCTCTCAACAAGCACATCAGGTACCTATGTAGGTCCACCTTAGTCCAGTTGGCTGGCATCTGATACCAAACAGGCAGCCTAGCCTTCTCAAATGCCCATACTGACTTGGATTCACCTGGCGCAGATGAATCCTGAATTGAAAAAGCCTCAATCTACCCGAGGAGTCCATGCGAGTGCAAAACACTAACTCGAGCACGCCTTACCTCCACCTCCTGACACGATCCTTGGCCACGAGCATGCATCTGCACGTCGGAACTCTGCATCTAGCTCAGCTTGAGTCCTCTCCGCCTTCCCGGCGTCGAGCTGTCCGAAGCCATAAGCTATGTGTCAAGAGGGAAACTCACTGATAAGAAAGTTGCCCATGGCCGGAACGCCCAGGCTCACGCAATATCGCCGAGGAGTGGCATCTTGCAGCTCCGAGTCCAAACTATAAAACCTTCTGGCTTTGCAGCAAAGAAAAATGGATGGGTTATCTTTCTCCAGACAACGAGCGCCATGTCTACCGTCCGAGAAAACAAAAAGTGGTACCATGTCAAGTGGTTCGCGGACCAGGATACCAAGGAAGAGCGACGACTTATTCTAAAGCTCGATGCCTTGATCGTCCCCTATGCCTTTCTGGCTTATTGGGTCAAATACGTCGATCAAGCGAATATCAGTACGTGCTTCTCAATCAGAAGCTTGCGGCAGCAAGATCTCGGCTAACACGAGCTCTACGTAGACAATGCGTATGTCTCCGGTCTACAGGAAGATCTACAACTCCATGGCAATGAGCTTGTCGAGTTGCAGACCATGTACACCGTCGGCGCGGTCGTCGGCCAGTTACCGTTCGCATACCTTTTCACCAAATTCCCCATGTCGTGGGTGATTCCTTTCCTGGACATCATGTGGGGTATTTTCACATTGCTGCAATACCGAGCGACCTCCTTCGGCGAGATGATGGCTTACCGATTCCTCGTGGGATGGTTTGAGGCGGCGTTCTTTCCGGGAATGCATTATATATTCGGTGAGTTTCGGACCTGGTCGAAACATGAACCTGCCTCTGATGACTTTCAGGAGCATGGTACCGCGGCGATGAGATTGCCCGCCGCGGTGGGTGTTTCTACGTCGGACTCACCCTAGGCACCCTCACAGCGAGTCTGATCCAAGCCGGTACATCAGCAAGGCTCGACGGTGTCCACGGGCTAGCGGGTTGGCGTTGGATGTACATCATCTGTGCGATCATCACTGTTCCCATCGGAGTTCTAGGATACTTCATTCTCCCCGGGACGCCTGACAAACCAAACAAACTAGTGGTTAACGACAAGGACATCGAGCTATCCAAGGCTCGCCTCTCGCGCGCAGGCCACACATTCCAGGGCAAGTTCACCCTGCAATCATTGACAAGTGTCCTTCAAAACTGGAAGTTCTGGGCATTGCTGTTGCTGGACATTCTCTTCTGGAACGGCAGCATAAACACCTCGGCTGGCGGCTACCTGCTGTGGCTGAAGAGCTTAGGGAGGTACTCAACAAGCCGTTTGAACGAGCTGGGTACCATCTCCCCAGCTCTTGGGATGTTCTATACGCTGTTCATCTGCTTTGCGTCTGATCTCGTCCTTGGCCCTGCGTGGGCAATCACTGTCGCGCACGTCTGGAATATTATCGGTCTAGTCATTCTGGTCATTTGGGACGTCCCCGAGTCTGCGCTCTGGTTTGCCTTCATCACGACGTACTCGGCTGTGTCCATGTCCAGCGTGTTGTATGGCTGGGTGAACGAGCAATTGCGTTATTCCCCGGTGGAACGCTCCATAACTCTAGTCATACTCAACACAGTTGCGCAGTCGACCACGGCCTGGACCCCGCTGTTAGTGTTCAAGACAGTAGAGGGTCCGAGGTTCAAGAAGGGTTATGCGTTCGTTCTTGGAAACGCGATTTGTTTGATTGCACTCGCTCATGTCATCAGGTATTTCATCGCACGCCAGGAGTACGTATTGCCATTTCCTTCCTTCCAGAGCAGTATGCTAACTCTTACCAGCAAGCGCGAAAAAGCAAGAGATTCCGCGGACGCGAGCGACTCGGACATAGTCCGCGATCCAGAATCTAGTCCAGTCGTCACAGCTGTCGAGCCGAGCAAGACTGACTCAGGTTGACGAGGGTAGCTCAATCGCAATAGCACGCTAAGATGAATCGCTGTTTAGAATACTCAGATATCGGCCGAGTCAAAGCTCAAATAAATGTTATGCGTCCTGAAAAGGTCGGTTGTCACGCAATAGGGCCCTTGATGGTGAAAGACTTCTCCACTCGCGTCTGACAGACAGCCTCCAAGGTTCAATGACACACGTAGCTTCAACACAAGTGACAAATGGAAGCCTGCCCTAAAGATCCTCCGGTTGCGATTCATGCGGGGTTGATGGCGAAATGATAAGATATTCTTGTACCCGTTGGAGTATTGATGGCTTGATGCAATAGCACAGCGCTTGCGCCATGGCGAGAGGCTATGGCGATATGCCGCGGGGCTAAGAGCACAACCATGCATCTATATCTTGGGGTTAAAAGGCTCAGTACTGGCAGTCATTGTCGGCTGTTTAGTGTTAAGGAAATTCCTTGATTCGATTACGGCAAGATGAGTGATACCAATGTTGCAGACGGTCTGAACGGCAAGCAGAATGGCAAGAAGAAGATCATTCTAAACGCGTTCGATATGTCCACGGTGGGACACTTGTCTCCTGGGCAGTGGAAAGTATGTCATGCATGATAAGTTAGCTCGGACTCTGCGACCTTTGCTAATCGATGCAGAATCCAACCGACAAGTCCGCCACGAAGCGGAAGCTGACCTACTGGGTCGAGCTCGCGAAGCTGCTGGAGCGAGGAGGCATCAATGCCTTGTTCCTGGCTGATACATACGGCGGGTATGATACTTATGAGGGGAAGCTGGACGAATGTATTCGGCGCGCGGCTCAATGGCCCGTCACCGACCCGACAATCGTATGTCGTCCATGCCCTACTTTGATCGAGCCATGGACTGATGGAGTGTAGCCCATCTCTGCAATGGCAGCCGTGACCAAGAACCTCGCCTTCGCAATCACAGCGTCGACGTCATTCGAGCCTCCTTTCCTTCTTGCAAAGCGCTTTTCGACTCTGGACCATATGACGGACGGCCGGTTTGGATGGAACATTGTCACTTCTTGGAAGAAGGCTGCCTTCAAAGCTATCGGCCTCGAATCCCCAATTGAGCACGACGAACGGTACCGTCAAGCAGACGAATATCTGCGCGTGCTGTATAAGTAAAGCATTTCCATCCGAACTGATGACCTATGCTAATCCATAGCAGACTCTGGGAAGGGTCATGGGCTCCGGATGCTGTCTCCCCCAACCCCGAAACAGACTCGTATGCCGACCCTGACAAGATCCGTCAAATAAACCACAAGGGCAAGTATTTCTCCGTCAACTCGCGCCACATTGTCGACCCCTCGCCGCAGCGCACACCCTTCCTTTTCCAGGCTGGCACATCAGCAGCGGGATCTAGCTTCGCAGCATCCCATGCTGAGGGTATCTTCGTGTCCGCCCATTCGCCATCTGTTCTTGCTCCCAAGATTGCTGCTATTCGCAAGCAAGCTGCAGAGCTCGGCCGTGATCCGCAGTCGATCAAGTTCTTTTCGACCTTTACTCCCATTCTCGGGCGTACCGACGAGGAAGCGCAGGCAAAGTATGAAGAGCTGAAGAAGTACGCCTCAGTCATCGGAGGACTGGTCTTGTTCAGCGGATGGACAGGCATTGATATTTCCCGCCTGCCCCTGGACCAGGACATCACAGCAGCCGACTCCTTGGAGGCCCACAAGGTCACTAGCACCCTCCACAGCTTCACCACCACAAGCGAAGACGTCCCACGATGGACTCCTCGTGTGGTTGCGGAGAAAGCTGCCATTGGCGGCTTGGGACCTGTTGCCATTGGAACGCCTGAAAAGGTTGCGGATGAGTTGGAGCGTTGGGTCCGGGAGGCCGACCTCGACGGTTTCAACATTGCGTATGTCACCACGCCAGGAACGTTCGAGGACGTTGTTGATCTCTTGGTTCCCGAGCTTCGTCGACGAGGCATTTACTCTGAAGCGCCGCAGGAGGGGCTGACGGCTCGTGAAAAGGTTTATGGCGTAGGTCAATCAGGGTTGAGGTCCGATCACACAGGTAGTCAGTATAAGTATGACGTGTACCAGGAGGAGGCGCCCTATGAGGGCGACTGATTTGCAGTGCGCCGTTGCATATCCCGTCCGGTTCCATGAGTCTGTTCACTGTTCAGGACTCCGTACCTGATCGGCAGTTGACAGTTGACATATGGGCCCAGGTCAATCCCCCCTTTCTCTTTCACCGTCATATGGAATACCATTACCGGGACTTGAGCGGGGATACAGCTTGAATCAATAATGATGTCGACTTCCAAGTTTTCAGTATTCAGTAACACCATGCTTAGCAGACGTCACGTACCTTGCCGTGCTTCTCCTGATCGCCGGTCATCCAGCGGTCTACCGTCCTATGACATCTACCTAGGAGTAGTAGAAGACTCTCCCGGATACAGAGAGCCTAGGGCTGATCCGCCCAAGGTTTCATTCGTCAATAGCGGGTTCCGTCCTCCTCCGTAGAGCAAAAGTCTCTTCACGTGCGATTTGCATATAGACTCCGGGCCATGCCCTCTCAGCACCCAAAAAAGTGCAATTTAAATGCAGATAGTCACTAATAACGCAACAGACTATGCCAGAACGCTGGATCAATCGCATGTCGAAGATAGCGAGTGTTGTGCCCAGAGCCAACCCCTGGCGGTCCCCACAAACGGAGTCGTGGCCGCGCCCTCCAGTTCGCCACCATCCGTGCTGCACTACTACTCCACCTCACGGAAGCTTCAACCCCTTTTCTTTTGATTAGAGGGATGAGATCATCTGGGAAAAAAGCAAGGAGAACTCCCGCGTGGACAAAGCCTCAACATCATCAGACCCATGGCTGCGACCGACAACTTACAAGGCGGCGCCTGCCGTCCGCCCGACTTTCGGTTCCGCAGCCACAATCCTGCCAGAGTACGGAGTACTTGCTGGAGCGGCTGGTCAACTGCATACCTAACACCTTAGCTACCACTACGCACCACCTCAGAAGATCCGATCCCAACAATCATGAATTGAACCTAGAGGCTGGCACAGAGACGTTTCCCCAGGTTCTACAGAATCATGCAGCTGTAAGTACTCCGTACATCGGCGTGGCCCAGCAGTACGGTGAGTTGAGCGTTAGTTAAATGAGGATACGCACGATCAGCACCGTCTCCAGGGCTTCCGCTTCGCTGCTCGATCGGTTCTGTGGGGGCTAAAAATGGAATTCAGAGTCTGCAGCTCTGTAGACTGAAACACGGAGTCAAGGTCAGCGGCTCAGAGCTTTAGCACGAACTCCTTGCTTTAGGTCTCGGTATTGATACCAGCTTCCTGATGACCATATCCGTCCAGACAACCTTCAAATGTCGAAGTCGAATACCGAGCAAAGAATATGTCACCATGTAATAGAGAAGGAGCTATCAGACAATTGGCCTACGATCTACAAAATGTATTGCTAGTGCGACACTGCGACTACATTGTACTGCACCAAAACTATATAGCCCTTGCGGCCAACACTCTGCCGGGAATCCCGCCATAGTCCCACTTTACACAGTATGTACTGTACCTTGGGACATTTCATTAACTAACGAGAGCCCTGCAGTGTTTGATTCGCTCAATTCGCAAGTGCCGATCTGCAGGGCCGCCTGACTCTTCCTGACTGGAGACTTCATGCTCTAGGGTTCGACGGTGCAGTGCACTAGAACGAGGATGTAGATCATAATACGCACGCTTAATGTACTGCTGATGTGGGTTGGTTGTTGCTTGCAAATCCCTGTTTTTGTTCAGATAACGGTGCATATTGCGTAGGCTCCTGGTGGATTCGGCATGAGCTTTGCTCTGCCTTGCAGCGAAGCATTGTTCGTCTGGCGGGCTTCAACGTTTGACCGTGGCCCAAAACTATGGTTGATACTTGTTATTGTTAAGAGCTTCGCTGTGCCATGTGAAAGTGACAAATACTGCCATGTTGATATCCACAATGTAGAGCAGACTCCGTACCTGGATTTGAATTCCATGGGAATTGGCCATGCCGAGTCATGACAGACCAGCATACATTACGGATTCACCCGCCATCTAGCCATGTCCCTTTCTGGTAGAGATGTGGATATCGACGATCATCACATCACGGCTTCGCTGTCAGTGATCCCTATATTCTCAACGACATATAAGAGGCAAGAACCTTCCTGGACCAGTGTCGGTTTTCTCTTCTCAACTAGCCAGTCGTTCTCTCTTGTCTGTTTCCAACTTCAGTCTTTCCTTACCAAATACCCACACTCATTTACCACATACCCTCACAATGAAGGCTGCCTACTTTACTGCCCTCGCGGCCCTTGCCGCCTCTGTCGTGGCTGCTCCCACCAAGATCACCCAGGACCTCGAGACCGTTACTCAGTCCCTGAACATCCCCGTTGCCAGCGCCATCACCAGCTCCAGCGCCAAGGCCTCCTCCGGTGCCAGCGGCGAGATCGTGGAGGACGCCGGCTCTCAGGTCAAGGATGTCCTCGAGATCACTGGCCCCAACGCCAAGCGCCTCCTCATTCAGCTGAGCCCTGAAGTTGCCGGGCTCCTTACCACCCTGGGCCTTCCCGCTGTCGGAACGCCCGTCGGCACCGTCGTTGCCTCCGCAAGCTCCGTCGGCGACCTTGTCAAGAACCTCGGCAAGCCTGTCGATGGTCTCCTTACCGTCGTTGGTGAGGGTGGCGAGTACCTGCTTGTCTCCCTCTCTCCCTCCCTCGCCGGTCTCCTCTCCGGCCTCGGTCTCCCCGGTGTTGGTGTTCCCGTCGGCTCCGTCGTCGCCACTGTCGGCAAGAACCTCAAGCGTGACGGCATGGTCGTCGGTGACGACGTCCCCAAGGTCCAGGACATCCTCGAGGTCACTGGAACCAACTCGCAGCGTCTTCTCATCCAGCTTTCTCCTGAGGCTGCTTCTCTCGTCTCTGGTCTTGGTCTTCCTACCGTTGGTGAGCCTGTCGGCGAGGTTGTGGACGAGGCTAGCTCCGTTGGTGCGCTCGTCAACCACACTGGTGCTCCCGTCAATCAGCTCCTCACTGTTGTTGGCACCGACGGCAAGGCTCTTCTTATCAAGCTCAGCCCCTCGGTTGCCCGTCTCCTCGGTGGTCTTGGTCTCTCTGGCGTCGGTGCTTCCGTCGGCAGCATTGTTGCTACCCTTGGCAACAACCTCTAAGAAATCGTGAGTGCTTTCGAGTCATATTAGTTCTCCTCATCCACTAACACATCTGTCACTTAGCACTCCCTCCACCACTTCCTACTCAATGATATTCCTTTGTCGAAGTCGAGGTCATTAGCGGCGGGGATTAACGATGTACATAAACCGTTTCTGTGACTTGGAGAGCCTGACATGGCCGTTTCTTCTTGTGGATATTTTATTTTGATACCATAGCAGGGTAAAGCTTTAATTTCATGCCATGAGTCGATAATCTATTCCCTAGCTTTCAATCAGTTCCGTTAGTCTCTTCCAGTTCTGTTGAGCGACAACACGACGCTCCTCGAGTCTAGCCCCTGTCACCAGTCTTAATTTAAACCACTAATTGCCGCCACTATGCAGACAATTGCGGAAATGTCCAATCAAGTCGCAACGCGCCGTTACATCCCAGTCGATAACGGCGGCCAAACGCGTTAGGCTGTTGTTCCAAGATAAAGAGGGAGGTTGGGAGTTGGGAGAGTGGCAGATGGTGATGTCAGCGATGGCCTGGCAAGGACACGGACCCCCGCAGTCAAACGTCCCCCAGGAACAAGAGCTCGAACCACTTCTTTCCCCCGTCTGGTTCCTTTCTTACTCTCGATTGCTTCTTTTTCCTTTTTCCGGAGCTTCAAGTCATTTTCTTCTTGTTTCTTACGCTGAGGTTTATTTACCGACACGAGACGACGCGTGTTCAAGCTCGAGCTAGCTAGCTTATCTCGCTGCTCAGGCCATGGCTTCCACAGCTCCATCGGATGGCACCGGTGGGTCAAGGAGCGCAGCTGATTCACTCAATGACATCCTAACGCTGATCACCAGGTATCATCGATCTTGATCCGTGGCTGGAGCCCTTCCGCGAAGCTATCCAGCGCCGATTCAGCTATGTTGAGAGCTGGATTAAGACCGTTGACGAGGCGGAGGGCGGACTTGATAAGTTCAGCAAGGTAAACAGTCCTCCGGCGGTCCATCTCATTAACTTCCTCATGCCAATGGGCCGAGTTCAATTGACTAATGAGTACCCTCATTGGAATTACAGGGCTACGAGAAATTCGGCTTCAATGTCAGCAATAACGGCGACATCACCTACAGGGAATGGGCTCCAAACGCTGTAGAGGCGTCGCTGGTGGGTGACTTCAGTACGTCCGCCCGGGTTCTTGGATAGCTGGCTTGGTTGCGTTACTGAGACTGGCAGACAATTGGGACACCGGGGCAAGTCTGATGGCGAGAAACGACTTTGGTGTTTGGGAGATTGTCCTCCCTGCGAAGGATGGTGTGCCTGTAATACCGCACGATAGTAAGGTCAAGGTATGTCCTTATATGCAGCTACATCACCGTGTAGCGTTGGAAGCTTCTTCTTACCTCTGCAGATCACGATGGTTACACGCAGCGGAGAACGGATATACCGCATTCCTGCATGGATAAAACGTGTTGTGCAAGATCTAGACGTCTCGCCCATCTACGAGTCTGTGTTCTGGAACCCGCCAAAGGCTAAGCGGTACGACTTTCAACATGGGCGTCCTAAGAAACCAGAAAGCCTACGTATTTACGAAGCTCACGTCGGCATCTCGTCCCCGGAAACCAAGGTCGCGACATACAAAGAGTTCACAGCCAACATGCTCCCTCGGATCAAGTACCTCGGCTACAACGCGATTCAACTCATGGCTATCATGGAACATGCCTACTATGCCAGCTTCGGATACCAGGTCAACAATTTCTTCGCGGCGAGTAGCCGGTACGGCAATCCTGAAGACCTGAAAGAACTGGTAGACACGGCGCACAGCATGGGCTTAGTGGTTCTTCTTGACGTGGTACACAGCCATGCATCCAAAAACGTCGATGATGGCTTAAACATGTTCGATGGAAGCGACCATCTATATTTCCACTCTGGGCCCAAAGGTCAGCACGAACTGTGGGACAGTCGACTATTCAACTATGGAAACCATGAAGTTCTACGTTTCCTCCTCAGCAACCTTCGCTTCTGGATGGAGGAGTACGGTTTTGACGGGTTCCGTTTCGACGGTGTCACTAGTATGCTGTATACCCATCACGGCATTGGGACGTGAGTATCTTGATTTGGAATCCAATTTACCTTAACAGGAGCTTACAAGTTTGCAGTGGCTTTTCCGGCGGATACCACGAATACTTCGGTCCAGCAGTCGACGACGACGGCGTGATGTACCTTGCCCTGGCGAACGAAATGCTACACCGTCTCTACCCTGACTGTATAACAGTTGCAGAGGACGTTTCCGGAATGCCAGCATTATGCCTTCCGCACAGCGTCGGCGGAGTTGGTTTCGACTACCGTCTTGCGATGGCCATCCCAGATATGTACATCAAGCTTCTGAAAGAGAAGTCGGACGCTGATTGGGACATTGGCAATCTCGCCTTCACATTAACAAACCGCCGTCACGGCGAGAAGACCATCGCATACGCAGAAAGCCACGATCAAGCGTAAGTTGCCCCTTCCATCATCTCATACCAGTCAATCAATACTAAAAAGCCTTCAGCCTCGTCGGCGACAAAACCCTGATGATGTGGCTCTGCGACAAAGAAATGTACACGCACATGTCCGTCCTGACAGCATTCACCCCCATAATCGAGCGCGGCATGGCCCTCCACAAAATGATCCGCCTCGTCACCCACGCCCTCGGCGGCGAAGGCTACCTCAACTTCGAAGGCAACGAATTTGGGCACCCCGAATGGCTCGACTTCCCCCGCACCGGTAACAACAACTCCTTCTGGTACGCGCGCCGCCAACTAAACCTAACGGAAGACCCTCTACTACGCTACAAGTTTCTCAACGAGTTCGACCGCTCGATGCAGCTGACCGAGTCCAAATACGGCTGGCTCCATGCGCCGCAGGCTTATATCTCTCTGAAGCACGAAAGCGACAAGGTCCTTGTCTTTGAGCGGGCCGGTCTCCTTTGGGTCTTCAACTTCCACCCCGAGGAGAGTTTCACGGACTATAGGGTCGGCGTTGAGCAAGCCGGAACATACAGGGTTGTGCTTAATACTGACGACGAGGCGTTTGGGGGACTAGGGAGGATCGACCAGGGGACGAGGTTCTTCACGAGTGATATGGAGTGGAATGGGAGGAGGAACTTCCTGCAGGTTTATATTCCTACTAGGACTGCCTTGGTGAGTTACCTTTCCTTACCCTTTTTCAATATACCGTCGGCCTATGAAGATACTAATCATTACTCGTTGATCTAGGCCCTAGCCTTAGAGGAGACGCTGTAATTGCCCGCCACAAAGACTTCTGAGCAACCGGGGGATAGATGCCGATTTTTGAACCTGAAGGGGATACAATGCTGAAGCAAATGAGTGATCTAAGCATATGCATCGAACTATATATTTCATATCCTGTCATATTGAGTCAGTTCATAATATAATCTAATCTGTTTGTTGACCATACCTTCACCCGTCATCGCTGGCTATTACACTCTTCAACTTTAGCCTTCAGACGTCCGGCGTAGAACCGTTGTCTGCTGTACACGAACTAGGGTGCATAGCGAGAAAGTATAGTCGCAGTTACATTTACACTTAACTCATGAACTACGAGACGCATTTGTAAAAAGAATACTACATCGGAGAAAAAAGCATAAACCGTATTTTCCAATCCAACAAAAGAAATGATACATGTTGTCCCTGCCCGAGGGTATAAGGCCGGGTGTGGTCATTTAATTTACTTACATGAGCACAATATATTGTCACACAAGTCTAGATGCTTTTGGCATCCAGGACTTCAAAGGGGGTGGAGGGTTGCCGGGGGGTGAGTGCTCTTTTCCCTTTAGAAGTAGAGAGAATGGCCTTTCTTTTTCAACTTCCTTCTTCTCAATTCGAGTACTGTACACGCATCGACGGAAAATGGAGCAATGAGAAAAGGAAGTCCATGTCTAACAAAAAGGAAAAAGTGCGCTTCAAAGCAATATTACATTTAGTTCTTGGCGAGATCGGCCAAGATCTTCTCACCCTTAGCGCGGGCGGAGGCGAGGTCACCAACCATGTAGAAGGCAGCTGGTAACATATTAGTAAGAGAAGAAATACAATTGGGACCAAAGAATAAACTTACCCTCAGGAAGGTCGTCACCCTCACCGTTCATGATAGCCTTGAAAGAGTTGATGGTGTCCTTGAGGTCGACGAGCTTACCCTCGATACCAGTGAAGACCTGGGCGACGGTGAAAGGCTGAGACAGGAAACGCTCAAGCTTACGAGCACGCTCGACAGTAAGCTTGTCAGCCTCAGACAGTTCGTCCATACCCAGAATGGCAATGATATCCTGGAGGGACTTGTACTCCTGGAGCATCTGCTGGACACGAGTGGCGGTGTTGTAGTGATCCTCACCGACAATACGGGGGTCGAGCATACGGGACTTGGAGTCGAGAGGGTCGACAGCGGGGTAGATACCCAACTCGGAGATACCACGGGACAAGACAGTGGTGGCGTCCAAGTGAGCGAAGGTGGTAGCGGGGGCAGGGTCAGTCAAATCGTCAGCGGGCACGTAGACGGCCTGGACGGAGGTAATGGAACCCTTGGTGGTGGTGGTGATACGCTCCTGCATACCACCCATGTCGACGGCGAGAGTGGGCTGGTAACCGACGGCAGAGGGGATACGACCGAGAAGGGCAGACACCTCGGAACCGGCCTGGGTGAAACGGAAAATGTTGTCAATGAAGAGCAGCACGTCCTGACCCTCCTCGTCACGGAAGTACTCGGCGATGGTCAGACCAGTAAGGGCGACACGGGCACGAGCTCCAGGGGGCTCGTTCATCTGACCGAACACAAGAGACACCTTGGATTCACCCTCGAGCTGGATGACACCGGTCTCCTGCATTTCGTGGTACAGATCGTTACCCTCACGGGTACGCTCACCGACACCAGTGAAGACGGAGTAACCACCGTGAGCCTTGGCGATGTTGTTCTATGGGGGAAATATTAGAGAGATTTCAGTTGGGTTTGCCGGATGTGAACTTACAATCAGCTCCTGAATGAACACGGTCTTACCGACACCGGCACCACCGAAGAGACCAATCTTACCACCACGGGCGTAGGGGGCGAGAAGGTCGACGACCTTGATACCAGTGACGAGAATCTCAGCAGTGGTGGACTGCTCAGTGAACTCGGGGGCCTCAGCGTGAATGGGGGCGTACTTAGTGGCCTTGATGGGACCACGCTCGTCAATGGGGTCACCAGTGACGTTGACGATACGGCCAAGGGTACCAGGGCCGACGGGGATGGTGATGGGAGCACCGGTGTCGCGAGCGGCAGCACCACGGGTAAGACCCTCGGTACCTAAACGGATATATCAACATTTTGTCTCCATACATGGCGTCCACTCAGCGTGTTCACGCCTGGGAAAGAAGTTACTTACCGTCCATAGCAATGGTACGGACGACATTCTCACCCAAGTGTTGCTATGAAAAGTTAGCTACAGAAGCTTGATATCATGGGTCGAATTTTGGTATCGGATATACATACAGAAACCTCGAGAACGAGCTTCTGGCCGTTGTTCTCGGTCTCAATGGCGTTGAGAATAGCGGGAAGCTTCTCACCCTCGAACTTCACTGTATTCCCAAGTCAGATATCGTGTTTTGGCATTGTATTGAGGTTGTTGTTGATGGATGTTGCGATGAAATCGGATGTAGAAAAGATTTTCGCGCAGCCGCCCACGGGGAGGATTTTGGCGGTACTTGAGTGACATACCGTCGACGACGGCACCAATGACCTGGTGAATCTTTCCACCGGCAGCGGTCTCAGTGCTGGCGAGGCGAGCGAATGTAGGGAAGCCATTGAGCTTGGATGGCTGGAGGGCGCGGCGTGCGACGGGGGAAGGTCGAGCAAAAGCAGCCCTCCCGAAGGTCCGGGCCAGACCGCTGTGGTGAAGAAAAACACTGGTCAGCGCGACTAAAACATTAATAAAATATATAAAAAGTGTAAGACAAACCTCTTAAACATTGTGATGGTGTAGAAGAGCGAAAAGGGTATAGGATGGGGAAGAGAGGAGGATGGAAGAGAGAGAAGAGGAGGAAAGGGAAGAGTTGAGGTTGGAACTTGGGACACGAATGTGGCCGGCTTAGCCTTTACGGGGCTTGTGCCGACCGGTCCCGTGATCTTCCGTACCGGGGCAACGAACACTACACAACGAGCGGTCGCTGAGCTCTATCGTTATTGATTTTCTCTACAGTCTACTGAGATCAGGGACAATTCTATGATCTTGTTACCATAACAAGCTCGAGCCTGCCTCGAGTTCTGGTGAGCTCCGAGCTTGCCCGTCCGGTTGTTACGGGAACTCAAAATGAGGAGGTTCGAGTCTTGGCAACCGGATGCAAGGAAGACGAACTGACCCTCCGGTGAGCTCCATCAAGAACACCAGGCCCATTTGTTACCTCGTCCTTATAGTATCCAGACAGCTTAGAGCTCGGATATTGCACCTTGTTTGCAAGTAGAATTCCTCGCACCAATTTTTCCGCTCCAAGCGCACATCAACCTCGCCTGTCGAAGCTCTCCAGCTCAACAAGCTCTAACCCTTTGCGGACCAAGAATGACAGCCCCGAAAATTTTCAACCGGTTTTGAGGAGTCTCTGTTATTAGCAAAGCACCAACAATACGCCCCGTAGCTATGCTATTTCAGTAAAAATGATAATTGTTCGACACATATATCTTAATGGCAGTTGGAGCTCACCTTGAGCGTACGGAGTAGACAAGCTGCTGGCTATGCGGTCATCCAAACCAAACTACCACTTACGTAGCTGTTCCAGCAAAGGCAATGGAGCTCATGAACGAACCACAGCGTCATCCATTACTTCTAACAGTCAAACAAATAGCTCTTAGATTTCAGCACGTCGGTGCTCGCGGGTACTTGAATATAAAAAAAGCAGGTATATTAAAGCAAAAGCAAGGCACAATGTTCTATGGCTACAAAGGAGATACATTGATTATGGCACAGTACGAGATACACAGGTCTTTTTCGGCTGGAGTCGACAGAACAAGTGAGGCACTGGCAAAAGATCGTGCCCACAAGCAATCGGCTCAGGCCGGCATTGCCAGGGAGGGTTGGGTGATAGGCGCTGGGTTCCATCGCGGCCTATCAAGTATGTCCAATTGCGATACCTGACTCTCCCAAGTTCTATACATCAATTTATGGCTTCTCAGCGGGGGGGCTCTGGACGAAGCCCTTGCCCTCGTAGCCCTGGCTGCTGATACCGTACAGAGGGTTGATCTTCTCGCGCTGTTCGAGGGAAAAGATTTAGTTAGCATCGATTCAATTGGGCGCGAAAGAGTATGGTCATAGAACTATGACCGAGTATATTGCGTATACATACCAGAGCGTACTCGTTGGAGGCCTCTTGCCATTCCTTGCTCATGGTCTTGGGCTGGGGCTTAGCGAAGAGATGGACGACGTAGAACAGACCGACGGAGACGGCGCAGAGCTGAACGACCTTGAGGAAGATCTTGAGGTTCTCGCCCTTGGGAGGCTGAGAGCGAGGGCCGTGGGGTCCGAAAGCAATCCAGTAGGCTATAAGAACGCTCGCGGTCAGCAAAATTCTGATATGAGCTTGGGACAGGCCTAGCGTTGTGGTCAAGACGTACCGGCCTTCTTCTCCTGGAGGGTCATCTGGTGCCAGTCAACCTTCATGCGGTCGCGCAGCTGCATCCACAGGTCGGCCTGCTCCTGAGGGGGGAGAGCCTCCCAGCGCTTCTCGATACCGGCAAGTGTGGGATTGGCGATGGCGTGCTCGGAGGAGGCGCGAGTCTGCTGGGCAGCGATAGACTTCTTCTCAGTCTGGGGGCGGGCATTGACGCAAGCAATGGGGCTCGAGACGGTGCGGTAAGAACGAATGGCAGGCATCGGCATGGCCGAGCTACGAGCAACAGCTCGAGAAACGGAGGGAGCGAACATTGTGTGCGACGGCCGGGGGCGACTGAGAAAATAGATCAATGATAAAAATTCACTCTCGTAAAAGCGACAGGTTCAATGCCTCGGGGTCGAGGATACTGGTGTGAGGGACAAGGGCAGGAGGTGATTCGCGATGGAATAGACGTTCGTGGGAACTTCGAGGACATCGCACCACTCCCGCACACGTGACCAGCGGCCAGCGATTCATTGGGAGAAGATTCCTAATCTCCCCGTCATAACTGATTAGGCACCTTGACTATCTCGTCCGCGAGCCTACCGTATGACACTCTAGATCGGCGCTCAATTCCTGAAGGATTCGGATTTCCCGACCCTCAATGGCCTTATAAATTACTGTTTACAGCCTAGCCAGACTTGATTTCGAACAAGCTATCGCGGGCACAGCGTCTAGCAATCAGTTATATGAAGACGATATCGTGCTTTACTTTACGCCAAACCGCGAGAGTCAACCTCCGCAGCAGGTAGAAGTATTCTGTACAGGCAAACGCTGACGAAGAAGAAAGAGAAAAATGACAAGGAAACAACCCTTCCAAAACCTCGTTCACGGAGAGTTGCCACGGTCGCGAATTGCAGACATGGTCACTATGCAGGCAGTCAAGTCATAACGATCTGATATTGAACTAAATGCGCGCAAGGGAGTTTATCGGCACTTCGAAAGGCTCAATCCGATCAGAGACGTTGTAGCGCGAAACCCCATGTCATCGCATTTTGGCCCGGACCCAGCCGTCGCCGTTCGTCTATTTGGCCTTACCACCGCTGACCTCAGCGAGGATGGACTTCCAGGCGATGTCGCCCTTGTCGTCGGCGTGGATGGATGTGACAACATTAAGAGCGTTCTTAAGAACCTCCCGGGTGCTGGCGTAGATCATGGACCACTGTTTCTGAGTGAGCAGCTTGTTTCGCGATCATCGGGTATTAAGAGGGACATACGTTGATGGAGGTACCGGAAGGCACCCAAGAGATGAAGATGATCTTGCTCCTGCAGAAGAAGGGTGTCAGCCAGGCACATCAAAACCCGGTTGGTATGGTGATTATACCTTGTGCCCTCACCACCACCGAGGTCGTACTCGACATCGTAGACAGCGTAACGGGGAGCAGGCTTGCCGTTGGCGTCCTTGGCAGCCTCAAGCTTGCTGAGGAAAACCTCGTAGTCGGGGTCGTCGGAGGCCTCGTCGACAACAACCTGCTTCTTGTCGTCGGAGATCTTAAAGATGATGAACTTGGGCTTAGAACCCTTCTGGCCACCGGTCATGCGAAGGTTGTTGAATGCAGTCATGCACTCATCCTGAACCTGGACACTGGAGAATCCGCGGCATTAGAATCGTATACGAAAAGGCGGGTATGATCATTTCGAGTGTAGGTGACGGAACGTGGGGAGCACGAGTAAACATACCCAGACGCGAGCTACACGGCGACACACAACGGTCAGTTTGGAGGATTCTTCCCGAGTGCGATTGTAACTGATACTCACCGACATTGTTTCTGAGAACGTGGACTTTGCAATATGTTATCTGCAGGCAGACGACGTCAGCTGTAATTGCTCGCTGGCTGGCTCCGCTCGCTATCCGCGAGAGAGGGGCCCTGATTAGGAAGCCTCGGGTGTTCCACTGACCAGCAAGACCAAAGGGGTAGATGCGAGAATAGGTGATTCCAGAAGTAAAGGTATGGGGAACAAAAGAGAGGTAGGTAGAGGGGATGGGGGAAGTTCGAGAGGGGCACTCACTTCCAAGTTGCTGCGCTTGCGTTAGGCGGTTAGTGGGGTGGTCGACCAGCCGCGCTTGATTCGCTGCGATTGTCGTAACAATGCCACACTGTCAGCCCCTGAATCATTATTTTTATACTCTACAAAATAATCGTGCAGCCTGCAGCTGCTCGCATATCTAAGGCTGCCTCATTTAGGTACGTGAGAAATTCCTTAGATTCTGACCATGGCCTCCAGCAGATCTCCACGTAAGACTCTACCCGCCATTGACTACTAAAGTGGAATTGACAGAGTGTTCGAATCTCTAATATTGCAGGCCACGAAGCTAAATATACGTACATATATTAATATGTATTGAAGAGCCAGTTCAAACACTAGCAAGATAAAAGTCAGATGGCCATTGCACATCTGATAAAGAAGCTCGTCCTCTTTATATTAACGTGCACTGAAGGCAGGTCCAGCCCATGGAGGGTAGAGCTGCTGTGAGACTGCAGACGGTACCCTCGTAAGAGTATGTAAATGCATGACGAGAATGACATGTCTAGAAGAAAGCCATCAGACCGCTGAAAGAAAAGGGTATATGGAAATAAAGCGCTAATGAAAGAAAGTCGTCTCAGACGCATCCGGAGAGATCCCGAGGGTTGCTGGACTGTGAACGACGGTAGGTCGAGAAAGGAAGGGGAAAGTGGCCGTGAACACACAACAAGTACGCCGGGCATGTGAATATGCGCGGCGTCGGGTATCGATGTAGTTGATTGGCAGACGTGAACGACGGGAAACGAGTCTCGCAATGAGGTGCGAACCAGGTCTTCCTGGACATGGTCGAGTAATTGCCGCTCACGAGATGAGAGAAGAAGAATAATGAAGGCGTTATCATGAAGGCGTAAAGTGGCATGAGAAGCAGTGGTACAACTAGGACATGGATCCATATCTTTCCGTTGCTTCGTCATCTCCTTGTCCGCCATCGATGATCTTCCTCCAATGTTGTGGGAGACAAACGCAGACCAGCGGGAATGCCTTGATCTCGCCTGACGGGGCCGGCGAGGCTCTCTGCGAGCGACCCGAGACGCCACTGTCACGCTGTTCGCGGTGTCTCGCATCGTACTCCTCTGCACTCTCGGGTACACGAACACCCGTGGCCCACCCATCGTCCCAGATACCTATTACCTTGATCATCTCGCCGCGGTCTAGGCCAAATTCATCACCGGCGCGCGGTTGGTAAGCCCAGAGCACTGCAACCTTGTCACCGGGGTGAATGTCATCCTGCGAGTAATAGTCTTGGAAGGAAGATAGCTGCTCGGATTGTCCACTGGTCAACCCTTCTGGCGAAGAGTACTGTCCAATCGTGCCGGAGCGAGGAGAGGTGTCACTACCTGCGCCAGCCAGGGCCGAGTTGCTGGAGAGTGAACCTTGGCGTTTTCCAGTGGTAGGCGGAATCTTCTTGTTCATGGCT
The DNA here is from genome assembly GCF_047715735.1 of Aspergillus multicolor. Taxonomy (NCBI): domain Eukaryota; kingdom Fungi; phylum Ascomycota; class Eurotiomycetes; order Eurotiales; family Aspergillaceae; genus Aspergillus; species Aspergillus multicolor. The sequence continues at coordinate 2,063,594 of NW_027395954.1, read as the reverse complement.
CCGGGGCTCGCAAAGCCTTCGGAGTCTGAGGAGTCACTATACTTGGCGCTACCACCGAGGAAAGCTCCCGAATTCCGAGAGTGTCCAGGAGAAGAACTCGGGGCTTCACGTAGGGCGGACATTCGCGCAACACGCCCAGGTGCGGCACCGAAGGCTGTGTTCCCGGCCTGCTGCATGGGAGATCCCTTTCTTTGAGGGTTCGGCTTGTTCAACGAGTTGTCATCGCCAGCCTGGCGCTTACGCCGGCAATAATATATGAGGCCAAATGCTAACAGAACCGCGAGCAAGGCGAACCCAGCAACGGCGCCGATGACAATGCCCGCAATTTGGCCACCCGACAAGCCGTGAGCTGCATCGTTTCCCGAGTCCATGTCGGACGTATAGATGGGAATAAACGATGTAGACGGGGTCGGAATATCCACGCCTTCACACCGAGTCGTTGCATTCGCATTTACACAGCAGGAATCGGTTGAATTAGCAGAGCTCGACGCGCAAAATCCGCACAGCCCAACGAGATTTGATCGGAAGCCGCATTCATTGGGTTCATTGACGGCCGCCGATATGCATGATCCAGTGAGAGAACCGTCGGGGCCAGTGCACACTGCAAAGTCGGAGCGGATCTGGTTTAAATAGTCGCTTCGTCGGTCGGGGCAAAGCTCATCGTTAACAGCAATCTCCTCCTCGCTTGTAGCCATCAATGCCTGTCACATAGTTAGCACTGGGTGATGTGGATTTAGAGCGGCACGCACGCAGTCATCCGCACAGAGCGGTCGTGTCTGCTCCGTTGACAGGTCGCAGTTGGTCGCGGAACTTTGGACTAAGCCACTGCAGATTGCACTTGTCGTATACCGCGCATAGTAGTCACTGGTATTAGAGAGATCACCCTGACAGCCCAGGTACACGGCATATCTATAGCATGATTAGCGAGAGACGCTTCCAGACCAAATTTTCTAAACGCACTTGCTCTGGATGTATGAGCCCAGCACATAGTTGTTGAGGGCATTGTCAAATTCGGTCAAGTTCGTAACGTTTTGCAGGAACGGGCTATGCGACGGTCAGCGATTTTTTGGCTTCACTTGTGATCGACCTTAGACGCGCGTACAAATCGGTGTAAAGGCTCGTGCTTGTGGAAATTGAAGACGAATTGAAGGCTGGGCATTGCGTTGAGCCTGACAACGAGATGCAGGAGCCGGACATGATGTTTCACGTTCTCTTGCGAGCGGACGGGAGTGTCGCTGTCGATTTCGTGGAATATAAATCACGGCTCGATGGTCAATCTAACAGGCCAATTGGTCGCAGCGCTCGGTCATGTTGTATCGTCCCTTGTTCCTAAACTGATTCCTTGTCTCGTTTGAAGAAAATCTCGGCGGTAATCGCGTCGAGTCGAGGAAAAGAGTGGCAGAGAGCTAAGTCTCAAGAGCGAAGTATTACTAGGCAAGAACTGAGAGCAGAAAGAAGAAAAAACGGCCCACGAGAGTGGTGAAGAAGCGAAATCGAACGAATGACCGGTCCACACGGGCGGTTCAGAAGAAGAACCACGCAAGGACACAAAGGGGGAGCGAGATGGAGGAGAGCCTGGAGAGAGACCGAACACAAAGGCGCTGATCGGGGGAAGCTAGGACGAAACCCGTGATCGGGCTTACTGCTCGGAGTCGGACAAGGTTATTATTATGATTATTCAGGAGCCCGCGGTCGCTTTTCCAAAATCCAGCAGCTCGCTGAACGCAAGGTGAGCGCCCTTGGTCTTCGCAGAGAAGAAATCGACCCGAGGAGGGGAGTTGAGGGCCAGGCTCAGCAAGGATGACTCTGACGCTGCAAAAGGGGGACGCACGGCTGGAGGTTTGCCAGACTGCAATTTAACCAGCCTCCACTGCGCCCACCCGCCGACCAAGCTAGACTGTTCTGGCAGGACAACAAGTCAACAACACACTGGCGATCTGAGGCCAGTTACACGCTGTCGCAGCAAGGTTCTACTAATTATGCGAGTCTGAAGCACTGGAGATGGCCAGGGGCAGCAGGAATGAATCTTCAGCCTTGCGTTGATGGAGCTGCGACCGACTCCCAGCTAGAAGAGGCAGCAGTAGTCTCATCAAAGTATCGCGATTCACGAACCCTGGCTCCGCGAATCTCGTCCAGAGATCAAGCGGGCCGCGAGAGGAATCCACAGTCCCCTCTGTTTACGGAGTACGACGAACTGTGTCTGTGATCTGTTTCCGAGACCCTCTGCTCCAGCGGTGACAATCGATGTGGCAGACCGCCGCCAACAAAGGTTCCGATACATCGCAAGTCGACGAAACATGGAGATGATGTATAGTTCTTGTCGTCGTACCTAGGCTTGGGTAAGAGCAATCATGCGAAGTATTTTCTCGGCACTTGGTCCATGTCCCAAATCAGCTATCGAGGACCTGGCTAGCAATGCAGGTCTCCCTGTTGTCTTTGCAAGGGCCGCTGCAAGGTATCGCGCGCTGTCCAGCCTTGCTCATCTTCCTCCTCATGTCATATTTCCGGGCTCCAGACAGCCGTTTCAAAATCTGCAGGATGCCTGTCCGCCATGCGGCGGCCAGTGCCACTAGATATGCCGCTGATCGTATCTATTTTTAACATTCTGAGAGCCCAATCAATGCAATGTCTGGGATTCTGGGCTCATCTCGATTAACGATACTCATCTCGACTAACGATACTTCCTCTGGCCTACAGATTATTATGATTGACCAGCCGTCTTGATTAGTTGATGGTTACTGCGCTGATGGTACTTTATATACTCAATACTACAGTACAAAGAGGTACTAATAAGGATTCTTCCTTCAATCGTTACTTTTCATGCTTCGGGGATTTGGCTAGTTATGGTAACGCCATGGACATGGTCGAGACTTACTGGACCATATTCCGACAGTCGGATCTTCCTTATATGCAGGCCGAAGGCTGCTTCTGAGCTACAAGAACTACAGTCTCAGCTCTCGGTGATGGCTCTTGAGTGACATGTCAGCTGAAACCTGGTTTTTCTTTCTATATCATGTAGAAAACGCAGAGTCAGCAATTGCGTTAGTTTTCGACTGTACTAAACTATTGCCAGTTATAGCTCTATGCTATCTACTTGCTGGGTGTTGCGTACCTTAACTTCTTCTGGTGCTTCAATATACGAAGAAGTCATTTGAATGGCATAAAGATTAAACTGCCAGTAGAAAGGATAGCCTATTCGGCTCCTCCCGACCATCGTATCCTATGTCGAACTGAGCTCACCAATAAAATAACATAGAAACCTCCGTTGCCATTCGCTGATATCTCTATCTATTGTTTGTTGCCTAAGCTCCTTTTTCTCTCTGGTTGTGCGTATGGGTATTTCCTCTTGTCTATCAAAGGTGAGGTCCTTGAGGGTTTAGCTATATGGTCCGACAAATATATTGCCGCGAATCTTACGTTACTGGCACAAACCGAGTCGTCGGTAATAATTGCCCTATATGCATACAGCGCATAAAGAAGGGACGAGGTCTTCAGAGTTGTCACATTGAAATATCTTGACCATGGCCTACCTAGGTAGTCAAGTTGCGTCGCGGTTGGCGATATGGTACAATAGCAAGTACATGCCGAGTACTCGACTGACTACGAGCTAATGATTTCATGCTATCTGCGGTAGGCCAATATATAGACTGTTTACACACAAACCCAGGTCGGGGTTAATGTAAGAGTCTAGGTACCTAATGTAGTACTCCGTACGTGAGCCCTAATCCGCCCCGCCGGGGGTATACCACCATCTAGGGTCTAAAATATGAACACTTACATATGCATCCCTACACTTTATGTTATGGACATGGTCAATAGTATATTGCTTATGGCGTGGATACTCCAACAGGTGGACCTTCCTTGTATGTAAGCCAGAGGGTGTAGGCAGAGCGCCATACCCTGGGTCAATTCCAAACGGCCTGCGTTGCTTCAGATGAGTCTCGCAGCCATCCGGTTCTTTTTTTTTGTCTCTAGATCTTAAACAACTTGGACAGTTCAAAACAACCAATCAGCATTTTTGCACGGGGGTCTTCAGCCTCATAACACGGAGGTATGTGATCACTTGATACTTCAAAAATGAAGCAATTTCTAACATCTACTGGGACCATGGATCTAAACCAGGACATGCTATCCTTCTATTGGTGCATGGACTCGTTGTCATTATCCTCTGGCAATTGGCAGTAACAGAGGCCCGGGCGCTCGCCTAAATCCTGCCCTTCTTCACTGCCTCTCTTTTAGCATGCCATTTTGTGCTAGGCTGCTAGCCCTTCCCAGACTCATTGCTGCCCGGACAATCCTCTGGCTATACCAACACTGAACTGAAGATCGAAGCTTAGTTGTTTCTCTTCCCCGTGTACCCTTCAATAGGGAGAGACCGCCGGTCACCCCATCTGTTTGGATGTAACCCAGACTTACACCTTTCAATCGCTGCTATGGAGACTTTACCATGGCCCATAGTAAGTGATCATGCTACAAAGCTCAGAATTCTATGTTCAATTGGTCTCGTTTTCAACTTATCTATTGCTAGAAATCCGCTCTTCTAACTATATACTCTATACCGTTGAGCTTACCTTAGCTAGGTCATGGCCAGAACACTTGTAGTCATCCAGGTAGATATAGTAATATTGCACCCAATAGTTCGACACTTGTCAAGTCTCGCGCTGTAACGCTTGAATGAAAGTCTATACTGGAACCGGTATCATAGTGGTAGTGTGACACATATGTATCACAGGTAAGCATAGCTCGTTCATGTCTAGCTAGATCTTGAGTAGCTTACAGTAGTATTCACCAGATACAATGAATATCCTTGGCATATTTCATGAAGCACCTGTTTCAGCGTTGCTATGTATCTTGCCGTAGTGAATCTATGATTATATAAGAACAACATCTGATGCAAATTGCTAGGCATGACGGGGGGAGAACATAGCGCATAGTGCAGACTCTCAAGTCCTTGACTGCTTGCGTGTGCGTGAATAATGTCCTCATGAGTACCAGAGTGTAAGACATTGCCCTCAGTCGATTGCTGATGAGGGGATTATAGCTATAAGCAGAGTACCGTACGTCATGAGTTTGCCGGACAGCCGTCTTGCTGGCTGGTGAGGATCTCGACCAGGGTCCTTCCTCTTGAATTCTTGTCCCCTCTCGTCTCTCATCTCTTCCACCCCCAGCACTAACAGCAGCAGCAGCAGCAACACCAGCAACAGAATGCCTGTAAGTTAGAGAATCTTGAAGCCTGCTCTGGACCTGGCTAATGACTGTTGCCGTGTTACAGCCCGCCTCTCCTTCTTCCCTCCTGCGCCGCGTAAGTGTTATACAGAACTCCATCCATAAATCTCATTTTCAATAAAGTCCCTTTTCTTGACCTTGTTGTACACTTTGTTTGCTTCGCTCTCCTGGCTAACAAGATCTCCTGCCCGTATCTGCTCGCCAGTCTGCTTCTGCTCTTTGAACGGTATCTTATTCTTCTGCCGATGTCTGCTCTTCAGCCCGTTCACCCAGCTCAAACTCTACCAGCCAGTCATCAATCTGTTCTATCGACCTTCTTCAGTTTGATCATGGCCTCCTCTCGTCCTGATTTAATTCTCGGCCATGGCCTACTGTCAGCCTATGTACTAACGCATCTGGCCATAGCTCAGACGTGACCCCGGCGTCGCGGAGGCCTTGGCCGTGGTCGAAAGCGCCATTGAGCGCGACGAGAGGGCCCGGCATGATAGCCGCAGACGTTGTCAGTCCTCCAGTATCAACACCGCCGCCGCCACCGCCGCCGCCGCCCCCTCCGGGGTCAAAAAAGGCAGAAGGGCCCGCCGAAATGCTGCACGTCGAAAGAGGATAGCACTGGACGCCGCCGAGGCCGCTGAGGCCGCCGCGAAAAACGCTGCCGAAGGCGAGAAGGAGGAGAAGAAGAAGGAGAAGAAGGACGTGGCCGACGAGGACATGGGTGATGAGCAAATCCCTATTGATGAGACCCTTTAGTTTTTCTCTGTTTTTGTTTTTCCAAATGTTTTTTTTTCTCTCTAACAATTGAATGATCGATCTGTCTAACTCAAATAAGCATAAACCCCAAGCGTAGTTTCATGTTGTGTAGGAAAACTCATCCCATACAACCTGCTGCCTATAAAGTCGAAATAGTAATATACGGGGTAATAACTGACCATGGTCAGAACGGTCTTGGTGAATAGAGGATGTTTAGACTCTTCTTGTCTAGATTTGAATAGTAATACATGACCCTATAGAGACTAAATGTTACAGATATATGCAGTTGGCTTTGACTCATCGGGGACGAATCAAAGCCACAATCAGGCCCATCACTGCAGCACCAGCTGCGGCACTGGTGGCAGCCACTATAGAAAGATCACGTTGTGTGACTGTGACGGGGCTCTCACTGAGAAGGTCGTGCAGGTATTGACGCCACAACTCAACAGACATGGATGGAGGGAATTGCAATGTAGAAGGGTGGTATGATTCCGCGAGCTCGCTTGCCGTGTTCGCTGGCGGCTGGTCTTCGGTAAGGGTGGTTGGTGTAGTTGAGTGAGCAGTCGCATCAGGAGTTTTCTCGGATGTAACGTCCTCTGCAGTCGATGGGGTTACAGAAACAGAAGCAGGAACTTCCGGAGCGGCAGCGGGTTCCGCAGATGGCACAGACTGGACATGGACGAAAATTTTTTCCTTTTCAATAGCCTCGAGCACTTTCTCCTCAAATCCCTTGACGAGCCTGTTCCGGCGCCAGGGCTCAACGGCAATCTGGAAAACCAGGAAGAGGAGGACATTTACCCCCATCAGGCCCCAGGTCCCCCAGGTACTCATTCGGCGGATTTTGTCGGACCAGACTTGCTCCTCATGGTAGCGGGATAGGATGCTCTTCGTGAGACTCGCAGCAGCCTCTTCCGACTCGCGTTCCGCCGCCGACAGGGCTTCTTGCGTTTCATTCTCGGCAACCTCGTTCGTGTGGTCGTTGCGGTATAGATGTGTGAAGCGTTCCAGGTCAGCCGGTGACCAGGCATGTTTACGCTGTAGTAACTCGTTTACTTCACGCTGAGAAGTCGAGCGTCGGTTAATAGCGGCCGCGTAGGCGTCTTTTGCTGCTCGGACCTGAAGGCGAGCGGATCGAAGGCGTTCCTCTAGCAAGGAGTTAGCAAGAGCCGGGTATACAAAGTCAGGACTCTGACGAACCTTGTTCTTGGATGCTCCTCTTGAGGGCCTCGATTGAAGAATAGCCAGTCAGATCGTTCAGCCGCTGGCCCGCCACGAAAACATTTGATTGCAGGTTATCCATCAACTCGGTGAACTGCTTGGAGAGCTGCGACCGGCGATCCTCTATATACGAGGGAAGCCCGCCTGTCTCTGTTGAGCTAGGTTCAGCCTTTTCCTTCCCTTCATGCCCCTGGGAATGTACCGCGTCTGCGGCTTGCGGAGTTCCCTGGTCCCCCGCACCTGTTTCTGCCCGAGTACTCTGCGGCGCACTCTCCGGGGCACCCAAAGCGATTACTTCATCTTTGGATTTCTCATCCGGTTTTTCATCCGCGGGCTTCTTCAGTTCATCCGACAAAAGGGCGGGTTGGGAGCGGAATTGGCATCGTAGGCAGACCGAGAAGTTTCGCCGTGGGTTTCCGGGGTAGTGAAGAACTTTGGTGGTAGGAGCTGAAGCGATCGGCGAACGTCTGGATAGAGATGTTCTTGGTCGACTTAGACTCGTTCGTAGAGATTGTCTAAGTAAAACTGGCATAGATTGCATGGTGACTGCGAGGTCGCAGGACCGTCCGGTTTGTTGTTGGTGACGGCTGAGTTCCAGAGTTAGCGGAGAAAGGCTGGGCGGCTTCTCGGGGAACCACTTCGGAGGAAGGGCCACCGCAGACAACCATCCACAGACGGTTTTGATCTAACTGGCAGGGATGTGCGGAGTTCTGACAGTTAGGTGTTATTTGTACTTTAGCACTCATGGGAATAGAAAAGGTTATCGCCCAGAAGGAGTACACCCTCTGGTTTGCTTAAAACGAGCCATTCACCCGTCCGACTGCCCAATAAGCAGGAACCATGTCTATAGAGTAACTACAATAAACTAGCCATGGTTCTTAGCATACGGGTATATAGGGTTACCGACAAAGTATAAGATTATCATTGTGCTATCTAAAGTCGTAGACCATGGCCGTAGCCGCGACAGGGGCTACAAAGACTGATGGAAATTCGCGAAAGGGTGTACATTAGGACTAATCAAACAAATAAAGCTCATAGCACGACGGACGCTGCATTGACAGCAATAGGGGGAAAGGCCACAGGGCCAGCTCGAAGCGGATCATAAAGCTCGTCAGTAGGTGTTCGTTCAAGGGTCGTAGGTTCGGATGGTATGGGGTATCTAGGTACGCCGGCGCTCAAAGCAGACTGGGCTGTGGCGAGTCTAATCATGGTTCTGCACTTTGTGGTCGCCCTTAACAGCCTCGGCGTACGTGGGAGGACTGGTTTCTTCAGTTCCCTGTCTGCTGCTTCCAGCTGCACCATCTTGACCTTGTTCAGGCTTAGGAGCGGTTTCTCTGGAGTGCGGCTGTGTGTTTGAGTCTTGCTGGGCAGGCATGGTACCGTAACCTCTTTGAGAATGAGTCGGAGCAGGCTGATGAGAGACGTAGTAGTATGTTACGTGCCCATTCTCGACGTCGCCCCTCCGGTTCGGAACGGGCTCGTAGGACGGATCATCGTAGTCCGGCTCGGGGTTTTTGAGGATGATGTACCATGCGTGGAGCAAGCCAGGAACGTAGCCAAGACAGCAGAGAGCGATGTTTATGATGGAGTCGGCCGTGCAAACACCTAGTTTGATCCAGACTGACTCCGAGTTAGTGGGGAGACAAGAGTGTCGAGGTGGAGGCGGACTTACCTGAGACGGGTGGAAAGAAGATTGCCAAAATGGCAAGGAACATGTCAGAGCCGCACATGGTTATGAGTTGACTGAGTTTTAGCGAGAATATATTCAGGAGATAGGGTGTGTCTTGGTTGACTTCGAGGACAAAGCTGAACTGCTACAAATATGGGCGCGTGCGGAAGGCAGAACAGCATCAGCCACAGGGTGTCAGATGAGGTCATGAGCACGTGAGTGAAGGAAAGAGCTGTGGCGCAGTGCCCTACATGCGGAGGCGGGGTCCCGAGGCGGGTGTGACTCAACATCGGCATGCCGAGCTACGGCCGAAGTTCGGCATCACCTCAAATAATCGAGAAAAAGAACAAAATATGCCTAAACCAACAACGCAAAGTAATAAGCTGGTAAAAATGGTATCACTAGAGAGAAACTAGGAGAACTTGAACATGTCCAACTAAAAATGCGTTGGCTACATGGATGAGCATAGAAATCTAATAAGTAGGATAGAAATAGTACAAAAAAATAATTAGCATGTCCTGGTTTCGATCCAGGGTCCTCCGGGTTATGAGCCCGGCGCTCTTCCCCTGAGCTAACATGCTGTTGTTATATTGTGCAATTATAATGCCCAATATGAGTACATTTAAATTTTTAAAGCCGCTTTTGCGCATAGGCTGCCTACAACTTAGTATGTCGTCTATGCTCTACAGTACTATTTATTACCATCCAACTGAACGCCAAAAAGTATAAATAGACCTTTCTATATGGTATATTATGAGTCAGAGCCTAAAAATAATAGTGGTGGTTGGTCAACAATACGTGTAGAGCTCCCACGGCGCCAGGTAAAATAGGGCTTTGTCAAGGCATCTACTCTACCACCACTCCCATGGCACTGATGGCCTGGTCTGTCTTTAGCTGTGTTACTGTCTAGATGTATCAGTATTGTCTTAGATCCTACCGGCCCTGGTCTAGGCCATTTGATCATATTCATGATTCTTGATAGAGAGATATGAGACTCCGAACATGGTCCATGTAACATGTTCGACAATAAGGACAGGCTTGTGGCTAGATGCAAATAGACATAAAATCGGTTGAAGAGGTTTTGTATTAATTCTTCCTGGTGCTTTCTTGTATAACCGTAAACCCTAATCTCTGGCCAGAGAACTAGTTGTGGGTAATCTACCTCTAACCCAATGGTAAAGCAGGCCATATGCCGACCATCTAGGGGGCGGTTAGAGTATAAAGACCGGCTTATAGCCAATTTTTCCTTTTTAAGTATGATCCAGCGCATATGCTAACATTAGACTGTATAGGGTCCATCACCTAGTGATATCACTATACAATAAGATTTTTTACAATCACACCCACGAGTCCAGCAGATAAATCAACCCGGTCTGCTCAGAATAGTCGAGAGTCTCTTGAGTACTCCGCGGCTGGTGCCCAGAGTGGTCCTCTTGTCAGCATACAAGGAAGATCCACCCACCCGGGTAGCCATTCTATAAGCAATATATATATATCTGCCATGAAGAAATTACTAAGCAGCTCGGACCATAGAATCCCATCCACCTATCGACCGTGCCCCAAAACATATAAAGATGTATAGCAAACAGCGATAGATCTTCCATTTTGCACTAGCATACAAAGTGCTATAGCATGGCCATGACCGCCGTGCAGGGATTACTACCAAAGACAGGTGGATCTTTTTTGAATAAAGGCAGGAGGGTGTAGTAAAGAAATAAGTCATGCCAAACAATTGTGAGCGGATGATTTTCGATATCAGAAGGTACTACTTTTATCTTTGGATCTGCAAACCTCAACTATGAACCGAATTTGCCGGTGACACAGCCGAGACATTGCTATAAAGACCATGTCCCGTCGAGCATAATCAAGATCGCGACGGCGTACACCACTGGAGCAGTAAGCCTCGTTGGAAGAGGCGGGAGATGCCTAGGCGGGAGATGGATAGTACCCATTACCTAGGGCCGCTACCCACTGACACTCAAACCACCAGTCACCGACAACACCATGACAAAAAAAGGTTTTATCCAACCAGACACATTTGACTGCGTCTGACCACTGCCCCAAACGGTGAACCCTGCGAAAATACCCGTGGATGGATGACATTTCTCTATACTTTTGAGAAACCTATTACTTAATCATTACTATGCCCGTGATGCCCAACATACACTTCGTAAGGAGTCATATCCCATGAAAGGGACCCGAAACTAAAAGAACGCTACAAGCCCAAGCCTTTACAGCCACGCGTGATATTGCTCCAGCGGCTCGTTCTCCAGACCAAGAGAACCGTGACGCACACCTAGAAGACGAACCTTGCCGACCTTGCCTCCAAAGTCATCCTCCACCTTACTCTCCCAGTTCTCGAAGAGCTGCCTCAGACGGTCAATGACCTCCGGCTCGTCTCGAATCAAGACCGCAAGAGCATCATAACCGCCGGCGCCAGGAACAACGCCGCCCACAACTCCGTCGACTTCGGAAATCGCGTCAAGTAGTTCGGTCTGTACCTTTGGCTCGATGGGAACGTCCGATTTTCCAGTCATACTGCGAATATAGTCGCGAGAGCGTTCGATCATATTGCGAACCTCATCGAAACCCTTGTCAGGACTTTGGGACAGTTGCTTGAACTCGAGAACGAGCCTTTCGTTGTTCGCCTGCAAAGCGTCCCAGAGAAGATCGGCCTCTTGCTTGTTCTGCTTGCGCCACTCCAGCACCTTCTTGACCATGGATGGGGTCTGGGAGCCGCACTCCACATCGCAGAGAACCATCTGCATGCCTCGGGGGAGGGTCATGCCAAAGTCCAGACACTCCGTGTCCCAGGGGTGCTCCGGATCAGCATCCTCCACGACTTTGAACAACCTTTCATCAAACCCAGGGCTGCCCGCATCACCAACAGACTCGAGGATAGAAGGCGAGAAGCGGCGATAAAGACAAGAACCATACACAGCGGCAGCGACGTCGAAGCCCGAGCCAACTTTTCCTTGAGCAGCACAATGAGCGGCCTGCGCCAGGTTGTGCAATTTATCACGAGCTGCAGCAAGGTCATCAGGCTGCATGGTACGGTGGATTACCAGCGCAGACACCAAAGAAGTGACCAGAGCAGCAGAAGAACCAAGGCCGGTCTTGTGTGCCTCGTGGAGAGGAACACCAAAGTTGACGAATTCCCCAGCTTGGCGCTTTGAGGCCCTTGAAAAGGCCGTCTCCGAATAATAGTCGTTGTCGGCGAGGATGGTGATGGACAGTGAACCAAAGTCCTTCGAGTCAGCTACATAGCTGATATAAGTCAAAGCGTAGTTCAACGAGGTCTCGACAAAAGGATTGGCACGTCTAACACTGTTAGCCACGTCTAGTATACGCTGCTGTAATGGTCTCACCCCTCGTTTTTCTGTACGACCCTGATTCCACCCCCATTCTCAACCCGCTGTATAGCATATTCCCACGCAGCACCGACGAATTGGGGCGAGCGAACGACAATAAGGTCTTCTTTATCCTTCTCAGCTTCGGCGTTCCCGTTTTGTAGCTTCTGCCCCTTTCGAAGCTGCTCCACAACGACGTGTATTCGAGCGTCGAGCGCAAAGACGGTGCCTGTATAATTCCGGTCCAGGACAAGGTACCCCCCCGTAAGCAACACTTTTCCGGGGGAGGACACGGCCGTAGTTGCGGATGACTTGTAGGACATGGTGAGGAGCTCTGGTGGTATCTCGAGACGAGGTTTTTGGATGCGAACGGCTTCGAGGATAACTACAAGTCAAAGCTGGAGTCAGCAAGCAGAGACAAGAAGTAAATGCCATGCAATGCGATGCCGGTGAGGGAGGTACCAACGAATCAGTGTTGCAGTCGCTGTCGAAAGTACTTGACCCCGCGCGTTTAGAGACGTGCTTTGAGCCTGTCGGTCAGGCAAGGAGGGGAACAGGGAAACAGGAGGTATGTGATTAGAAGGACCAAAGGAAAACTTAAGGCATCATATATCACGGTGGGTTCAGGTAATCGCCGGTCATCTTGAATGTTTTGATGATCGACTGACCATCTCCAAGTGCCCGCCGTACTGTGGCTGGAGCTGACGAATGTGGCTAGTGTGTGCCTGAATTGGAAGAATCCAAAATCTCCCTGACCAACAATGGAGTAACTGTTACTCCGGAGTCATGATTCTCTACGCTGTACAGCTGGGACTGAGATACGAGAAAAAAAAGTACGGAAAAATCTCCTCGACCGTGGTCCATTCAGCCGAGGATATATTGTTTGCACACCGTCGCAGGGGCTGGAATGGAAAGAACTTCTCTGTCGAGGTCATCATACGATATAAAAGCCTCTGCGGAGTCCTCCGCGTTCCACAGAAATTCCACGACTCGGGAGAATGGCTCCTTCTGCTTGCTGACATTCGCTTGTAGTTCAATTGTCAATCCCCAGTTCGGCCGTGTCCTGATAGTAGTCTATAGACTACGGAGAGTAGTCGTGCAGCCGGCGGTTGACTTTGAGATGCCAGAAGGGTTTTTGCCACTGACGTGGCCAGCGCGATGCTGGGCGAAAGGTCTGCCCTTCAGCTTACTTAAGCGAGTCGAGCCTCGACTTTGATACCATGAATTGAGAACCTCAGGCATGTTCTCAGCGGCAGGCAGCAATCGGCGATTCACTCGGATATCGGAGATCCGGGCATCGGTGATAGGACGGGGCCAGCTGGCCAAAGTCCGGCGTAAGAAAAGCACGAGAAAAAGAGCCGGAACAGCCGTGAGTCAGACTGTCAACGGTGCCAGAAAATCAGGAACCCAGGGATCCGGGCTCCTGCTTCTTCCTTACGGCTCCAGTTCGAGCTGCCTGCCGATTGGCCGTGCTGGAAATCTGGGGCTGAGCGGCCACCTGACCCAAATCCCTTCAGCTTCCGATCACCAAGCAGTGACGTCCTGATTAGGAATCGTCAGCTTGTATACGCAGAATCTTCTGCTGCAGGGCGACATGATAGATATTCTGCGCGACAAATAGATCATGCACGTCTACGCAAAAAGAGGAACCCACTCTGAAACAGGAGTTGATATCGCATCCCTGGATTATCTTCCTCCAAAGGATTCTCAAGGCGATTGGCCGTGCAAAAGGACAGGGTTAAATTCTGGAAACTCTTAGATCCGCGCTAGACCGTCTTGGGCTGAGCCAACGCGACCACTGTCCCAGTTCCTTTTCTCCTTCTCATAAAATATCCCTCGTTCCCGGTCGATTCATCGTAATCCCATCATTCTTTTTTTTTTTTTTTCTGTCGCCTGTAAGACATTCTTGTCTCTCTTTCCCACACCTATAACCCCCCTTTCTTTTCTCTCGCGCGTTCCTTTGGCGACCCCGTCGTCAAATGAACCTGCATTATCATCTTTCTCCGGATTATAAGGTACGGCGTCCCATGAATCTAGATCGAGCAAGATCGAGTGCCTAACGAGATTAGTGTTGCCTCTTCCCATTGATGAAGAGGTCCCCAGCAAGATAAATGGTCTTCAAGCCGTTTACCCATATCGCGCGTCAGAGTTTCACCAAAGCCTTCACTCACGGCTATGCTCAATCAGTAGTCGCCGCCTCGCAGTCCTACGCGTCGTCAACAACACTCAACCATCTCACCGCCGCTAACCCTGGCAAGTTCTCTCGCACTACCCAGCTACAACATGTTTTCCAACCGTCGAGTTCGTCTGGGGCCGGCGCAAAGGCCAGCCAAGGTAGTTCGGGCGGCGGAGATGCTGGCTTAGCTGCGTACTATGCGGCGTGGCAACAGGCTCAGCAGACCGGCGATGACAGCGACTGGAAACAGTTGCAGTTAAAACGGGGTATTGGCTGGAAGCCGGTCACTGAAGAAGAGGCCCGGCTGAAGGACGAAACCGACTTACCCGCCACAGCTCGCCCCGACCGCAACCACTCTCCGCATCTCACTCAGGCTTCCGCCAATGCGGATGTCAGCGCGAAGGTTGAAGAGGCGGTAGCCCGGGAGATTCAGATACAAGAGGAACAGGCGCAGGCGGAGGAAGCGTCCGAGGCGCACGATGCTTCTGCCACTGAAGCGTTCCCAGACTTGCCGGAGGATGTAGCTGCGGTGGGCGATTTCGCCACGGAGGAGTCTCGCCTTGCCTCAGAGCGAATTGTGCAACTCGCGTCCGACAAGAAGTATGCGGACATCCCCGGCGCCTTTGCAGCGCTTCTTCGAGACGGCCTTACACCGACCGTTGGCGCTTATAATGCTCTGTTGGACTCTGCCATCGAACTTCACGATGATCGATCCCAGGCGATTCCGAAGGCGCTCGATGTTTACTCGGATATGCTTCGTCGTAGGGTAATTCCCGATGAGCAAACCTACCGAATGCTAGTTCAGCTCTTCGTCATGCGTGCTCACGATGCTAGGAAAGCAATGCAAGTGCTAGAACAGGAGAGGGTCCGATATGGAGGGATGGAGGAGCCTGGAAAGTTCATGCTACACTCTAGTGAGCTCGAGCAGGCTATCCTAGCTGAGGATGATTCTCTCGGAATTGCATTGAAACTGTTTGGGACTGCCGCTTCCCGACACGCCGATCTCGTCTTCCCCCTCGACACCTACCGCTACCTGATCAGTGCTTGCGCCACCGAGGGCAAGGTCGATGCGATGGTCCGCGTGTATGCACACATGGAGTCTCACAAAGTGACCCCCCACGCCTCCATCTTTCCCTCGATGATTGACGCCTTTGCTTCGGCGGGCGAATTGACGAGTGCTGTCGAGTGCTACAACGAGTACAGATCACTTGCGATGTCCGACGACAGTGGCACATTCTGCATCATTCAGCGATTGGATGGTCAGGTTTATGCTGCTTTGATCAAGGCCTACATCACATGCGGCAAGGAGGAAAATGCGATGCGCTTCCTTGAGCGAATCCGCTCCTCTTTTGACGAAGTGACCGAGAACCGTGAAACACGACAAGAAGCACTAGAGTCTGTTATCATCCATGACGCTCTTGTGCAACACGCTCTTAAATTGGGTGATCATGCAAAGGCGCTTGACCAAGCTAAGAACCGGTTGCGCGATGGAGCTCTTGATCAGGCCATGTCTCAGATCTGCATAGCGGCGGCCGATTCCGGCAACGTGAAGATCGCTTCCGAAGCATACGATCTCCTTCCCAAAGACGTGGAGACGCGACAAAAACCTGCTGTTTCGATGTTGGCTCTCCACGTCCGTGACGGCAATGTATCAGCTGCTCGGCCCTTGTGGCTATTGTTAAGCACTGTGGGTCAGGCAACGTCGGATATGGTACAGCCGACTGTGATGTATGCAGTCGCTCTTTTGAAGAGTGGTCGCACCGATGAATCTCTCGTCGAGGCGAGGAATATGTTTGCCCGTATCCGCAGTTCTTCCAACAATCTTCCCTCAAACTCTGTTCGTGAACAGATCAACGAGAGTATTCACCTTCTTAGCCGTGTTCTTGTCCAGGGCGCTGCTATCCTTTCGCCTCAAGCTTCAATGTCCCTTCTCTGGTTGATGGTCGAAAATGGCGGTCTTATCTCACCTGTCGCCCAACACGCTGTCGCCTTCCTCGGACCTCTTGAAATCTCCCAGCTCAGCCCACGCGACCTTGCCCTCGCTCTCCAGGTTCAAGCTGGAATCTTGGTCAACAACAGCGCCATGTCGTTTGATGCCGCCCACCCCATTCGCTTCTCCCATATGCTGGACATTGCTCTAGCTACAGGGCTTGCCATGGATACCACTACTGTCCACCTCGTCGACCAAGCCGTGAACAAGCTCTTTACCAGCCGGCCTGATATGGTCAGCAGATGGCATAGCTATTTGGGCTTGTCGTCTAGCCCGTCTAGCTACCTCTCTGGCCCTCACACCCCTGTCTCTGAGATGTCTAGTATGAGCTCGGCCCCGAGCGAGGACTCATTTGACCCTTATGCATACGCTACCGACTTCAAAGGATCGGCAATGATTGCCGATGGACTCGAGAGCACTCACGGTCGCCCTGAAGCTCACCTCAACGAAGCTCTTAACAGACTCCGCAACATGCGCCGCTCTAGTCGACACCCTCGCTACATTACCTACGCCAAACTCATTGCAGCTGCCGCCAAGAGCAATCGCGTTGATCTGGTGCATGAAGTCCTGAGCATGGCCAGACGTGATGTTCCTCTTCTGCCTCAATACAAGGCTGTCAAATATGGCTGGACCTCCATCCTTGATGCTATGGTCGCCGCCTGCTTGACACTAGGTGACCGCGGACTTGCTGCCAAGTATCACCACGAGCTTTCCGAACTTGGCTCTGCCCCGTCTGCCAACACCTTCGGCCTGTACATCACTACCCTCAAGGAGTCTACCAAAACCTTTGACGAGGCGACCGAAGCGCTGAAGATCTTCCACCGTGCTGTGGCAGAGGGCGTTGAGCCCACCTCGTTCCTGTACAATGCTCTCATTGGCAAGCTCGGCAAGGCCCGTCGTATTGACGATTGCCTTCAGTACTTTGCGGAGATGCGTGCCAACAACGTTCGCCCCACTAGTGTCACCTACGGAACCATCGTGAACGCACTCTGCCGTGTTAGCGACGAGCGCTTCGCCGAGGAGATGTTCGAAGAGATGGAGTCCATGCCTAACTACAAGCCTCGACCTGCACCCTACAACTCTATGATCCAGTACTTCCTCAACACAAAACGCGACCGGACCAAGGTTCTGGCCTACTACGAGCGGATGCTAAGCCGAAACATCAGGCCGACTATGCACACCTACAAGTTGCTTATCGATGCCCATGCCTCTCTAGATCCCATCGACATGGAAGCTGCGGAAAAGGTGCTCGAGACTGTCAAAGCGTCTGGGCAAGAGCCTGAGGCCGTGCACTATGCATCACTCATCCATGCCAAGGGCTGCGTGATGCGGGACATGGAAGCCGCCCACAACGTCTTCAAGTCCGCAGTGTCTAGCACTAAAGTTCATGTGCAACCTTGCCTGTACCAGGCCCTTCTCGAATCCATGGTTGCCAATCATCAGGTTGCACAGACTGAAGCGATTGTTGAAGACATGGCCAAGCGCAAGGTGGAAATGACCGCGTACATTGCCAACACCCTCATCCACGGGTGGGCCGCCGAAGGAGACGTTCAGAAGGCCCAGGCTATTTACAACAATGTCGGGATTGAAAAGCGGGAACCAAGTACGTACGAGGCCATGACTCGTGCGTTTTTAGCCGCCGACGACCATGCGAGCGCTTCTCGCACGGTGCAGGAGATGCTCTCGCGGGGGTATCCTACGGCCGTGGCCCACAAGATTGCCGATCTCGTGGGCAATGGTGCAGTCACAGCCACCCTCTAAGGTGGCTGTTCAGTTTCTTGACGGTAAAAGTTGCCTCTTTTCTTTACATCCAAAAGTCGACGACTGGGACATGGTCCCATTCATACAGGGCTGGACCCCGTTTTCTCTAGCTCTCCAGCCCGACAGTGACTGCATAGACATTGGGAGGCACTTGATTGCCAAGAGCTCTACGTATTTATTTGGACATATTGCATTCAGCGGGGACGGAGTTATGGCTTTGTATCTATACCACTGTTTGGGCTCTGGTGTTTTTCTTCATCTTTTCCTTTTGTTCAATTTTTTCTTTGTTCAATAGAGACTCTCAACTCTCAAGTCAATGATATACGACATTTGACGATCCATTAAGTTTGGACACGGCCATGGCCTCTATAGAATCTGTTCAAAAGCACGTATTTCTGGATTTTGGATATGCTCTATCAACTCAATGACGCCGGTTACTATGGGCCATTCAATGCCTATTATTATAGCTAGTAGTAGTATCAAGGACTATTGGAATACGTAAGTCTTTGTTATTCTGCAGCTCAGAGGTATATCTGATGAAGCCGTAATCTGCGTCATAACGGGATCTCCCCCCAACCCCCGCTTTGCTTCTTCAACATCATCCCACCCCCCTTGTACATTATTTCCCCGACATCGCTTTAGAATTATACACCTCGATTGAGTTACTTTGCTTGCTGTCTTCTATGAGTCATCCCCGTCTGTCCAATTCAATTAGATCTCTGCTACGTCCATTCCCACCTCGCCGCACTTACCACACCACCCGGTTCCATCTTTCGGCCATGGACTCTTCAGATCCGCAGCACAAGCGGCCCAAGAAGCTAATCTGTACGTGTCCTCTAGCGATATCTGTGCGATGCTATACTTCAAAGCACTAACTTACTCAATCGCAGTTGCCCCCGGCGACATCGAAGCGACCCCCAAGACCCCAACAATCCCCACCGAAGAACCTCTCATTCCAGCGTCCGCTCTTCCCGCGCGAGTCGTCGCAGAAGCCCTCCGATCGGAAACCATGACCCCCAACACGGCACTGAATAACAAGGTCCTATCGCACCCCGCACGTGCCCACCAATTCGTGCGCAATCCCCCGCTCACCGTCTCTCAACTGCACCCGACAAACCCACTCTACCAGTTCCATGCGTGGTTTCGCGATCCCCGGCTAGAGCTTTCGTCGGCACCGGAGACGTGCACGCTAGCAACCGCGTCTTTGCCGTCGGGGCGCGTGAGTGCTCGTGTCGTGTACCTCAAGGAACTTGACGAGAGAGGCTGGACGGTATACAGCAATTGGGGCAGTCGGGAGGGCAAAGGCGGACAAGTTTTTGGTCTAGGCGCTGGCGGAAATGGCGAGAGTAACGTCCCTGATGCTATGCCTTCCGGAGTGGATGAGCCTCTCGTCAAAGACCTGGAGCTAGAGCAACAGGGAAACAAATGGGCTGCTCTGACATTCTGCTGGTCGGTGCTGGAGCGCCAAGTCCGGATTGAAGGGATGGTTGAGCCGCTGAGCCGTGAGGAAAGCGAGTTGTACTGGCGGACGCGGGAGCGCGGAAGCCAGATCGGCGCTTGGGCTAGCTGGCAGAGCAAGGTGCTTTGGTCCGCTAAGCCTGATAGCCTCGTGAGCAAGCGACGCAAGAGCTTTGGCCCCGGCGAGGACTCCAGCTCAATAGTGTACCCTGAGATCCCGCACGACGTGAACGAGACGGATATCGACGATGGACGGGCGCTGCTCGAGAAGCGGGTGCAGGAGATGGAGGCGCGGTTTGCTGATACCAACGAAATCCCTCTTCCTCCGTTCTGGGGTGGAGTGCGTTTGATTCCAGAGTCGGTGGAGTTTTGGCAGGGCCGTCGTAGTCGACTACATGATCGGTTTCGCTATGTGCGAATCCACGGGGATGATGAGTCGTCGTATAAATGGCGGATTGAGCGACTTTCGCCTTAGATGTTTAGTATAGAGCAGAAAGCGTAAATGAACCATGATAGATATTACAATATCACCTATCGAAACATGCTAGGCTTATGATTGGGAAGAAGTATATATGAATGATCGGCGCAGTCGATTGAGACCACGGCCAGAACCGCGATACTTGGCAGAGCCTCGTCATAACCACCAATCCTCACCTACTCTAACACAACATACCCAATCCATACATCGTGGTACAACCCATCTCGCCTCAAAAAATGCCTTCATCAACACCGCAAGTCCAATCACAGCCCCAGCCAAAACCACGGTGGATCCTTCTCGCCATCGCCTCAGGCGCATTCGCCGCGTTGAACGGCCTCTTCGCAAAACTGTATGTTCCACAATCTAGATCCTCGTGGTATAGGGAGCAAAATAACACGTCGAATACAGAACAACGGACGAGCAAACAACAAGCTTTGCAAATGCAGTCCTATCTCTTTTCGGCGCTGCGGGCGGCGCCGACGGCCATCCCGTCTTCATGTTGATCGTGAGAGGGGTGAGTTGCTTCCCACACAAACAACGGCTCCATCCTAAGTGTAATCTCGTAAATTCTAACAAGATGACTAGATCTGTCTTGGTCTTAACGTTCTGTGCAACGTGATCATGTGGGCGCTCTTCACGCGCGCGTTGACGGCGGCGCCGTCCACGACCAAGGTGTCCATTACCAATACCTCGGCGAATTTCCTCGTCACGGCGCTGCTGGGTATGATTGTGTTTCGGGAGAAGGTTGGTGGGCTGTGGTGGTTGGGCGCGGGGATGATGGGAGGTGGGTGTATTCTTGTTGGGATGAGGGAGGAGTCTTCTTAACTCAGACAGCCTACTTACTTACTTCCTGGTTATGGCTAGGATGGGAAGGAAAGATCCAGTGTGACAATATGCATTTTCTGCCCTACGTATAATTAGACACTACAATTCCCGGCTATCTGCACTTTAGGACGCTTTCCATACCATACAAGGCAGTTATTGAGAGATACGGATATGGTCCATTTTTTAGCATCAATGCTTACGCAGTACTATAGATGATGGCGGTATTCGCTATAAAAAACAGGTAAACTTTATATGCAAACCAAAAGGAGAACAATAGGAAAAGTTAGATGAACGTTCGTCTATTCGTATACTATACAACCAAATCTAACATTAAGGTCTTTCTTCCAATTCGACCATGCCGTCGTCAGTGTCTTCTTCCGGCCCCGGACCTGTTGAGGATCTATCCTGTTGCGGGATGGGCCGGACATCTCGTGGTCGTCCAGAGTTCTTGGAAAACTTAGACCCGATTTTCTGCATGAAATTCCAGATACGTTCTTCAAGCGTATCATTGTCCTTCGCCTGGTAAGCACCAAGGGGAAGCTCCGGTTGGTGCGTTGCAGCTAGTGCTTGCTCCTCGGCCTCGACCTTGAACTGGTACTTGAGGCAGTCCTTGACTGTGACGAGTCCCGTGAGTCGGCCACGATGCTCAACCAAGATGACTCGAGGGCCCATTTTCTTGAAAATCTCCATGACGGTTTCCAGCGGCAGACGTGGGTGAACTGTCAATGGGGTATGATCGATGTACCTGCTAAAGTCCACGAAGTTTGCTCCGGAAGTGGTCTCAATATTATCAAAAGTGCTCGGTGTTAAATGGGTACGCTGAAAAGTGGAAGATGCGCGGCGAGCCACTGAAGCTTCCACTGCTTCCCTGGTAAATACGCATTGAGCATTCGGAGAGAGCATGCCTTCCCTTCTAGCTCGATCGATAGCGTAACGCAACTCTGTGCGGCCAATGTACCCAACTAGGATTTTACTCGAGCGGTCTTCCACGATTGGGAAGCCTTGGAATTTGTTATCGTTCAGAAGGTGCTCCGCTTCACGTACTGGGAAGTCAGACGCAGGAAGCGATACCGGGTCGCTCGTCATGGCATGCGAAACGGGGACATTGAAGACGTGGTCCTCTTTATTATCAAGGAATGGAAACCCATTGGCCCAGATCATGCGGTCAGCTATGCCGCCGTTTCCAAAACGATCTCCAACGGCTTTTGTGACGCCAACCACGATCTAGACTTGTCAGTAAAGTGTCAGGATAAGGAGGCTGGATTTCCTACCATGGTTGGAAGAATATAGGTCAGAGCCCCTGTTAGCTCGAACATGATTACAGTGACCGAGATGGTCAAATGCATGATTCCACTTAAAGCCGCGCCCGCGCCGAGAAATGCGTAAGTCCCTGGCGTAACACAAGGAAGGTCCGGCTCACAAGCTGCGAAGAACCTCGAATCTGGAAATGATTCATGCAATGCTTGGACCATGATACCAACCATGCGGCCAAAAGACGCTCCAATCGCCATAGAGGGGACAAAAATGCCAGCCGGCACCTTGCAACCATATGATATGATGACCAGGAATACCCGCAGGATTGTGGCAGTAGCCAACGAGAAGACCATTGACCAGCGATACTTGGATCTACTTCATTAGCAACGACAACATAGTGGGTATAGAGCACTCACTCGCATAGCCCGTGATAGTCATGCTCTCCTTCGCACTCCTGGAACAGGATTTCCATCATTTCTGTCATGTTGATTTTCAAGAACATGTTCGGAAAACAGATTACTGCCGTGATAGCAGCAAGGATCACCGATTCCACCACAGCATGTTGGGAAAGGTATTTCTTTCTAAATGCCTGGACGCGGAGATTCCACTTGATCACCAGTGCTCCGTACAACCCACCAAATATGCCAATTATGATGAAAAATATGAGCTCGAAAAAGTGCCATGTCCGGTCATACTGCACCTGAAACATGACAAGTTGACCAGTTCTGAAAGGGTTCATCACCTATGCAGCGTTAGTTTAGATTCATATGGGCGGAGGAGGTACATACGGACAGCACTCCAGTCGCAACCAGAGCACAGAAATAGCTCCGCCATAGAGTCTTTAATGGAAAATAGGAAGCGACTTCCTGCGCTAGGTCAGCTTTTTGCTTTCGGGCTCAAAAATAACCATGTACCTCAAGAGAGAATAATACGCCACCAATTGGACTTCCAAAAGCAACGGCAACGCCAGCTGCTGCCGTTGCGGTCAAAACTTCTCTGGTTTTCGATGCACTTCGCTTGTACTTGGTGAAAAACCGCGAGATGACGTTTCCAGCACAGACGGCAAAGTGAACGCTTGGTCCTTCTTTACCTACTGACAGCCCAGATGCGATAGCCAGCGGAAGCGCAATTGACTTGATCAAGAGTGTCCATCCGCCCAGGAAGCCTTTCATCACAAACCCGGCGATGATGCATTTTATCTCGGAGATACCCGACCCGGCGGCATACGGCGCAAACGACTTGACTAGTTTTGCAGCTATGAATGCGAAAAGAACCTAACGCACTTAGCGATTGTACAGCACGGGGGCGAGGAGAGTCGACATACCGCATAAAAGATGTAGAGGACGTAGTTCACAACCCAGTATGAAGTCCAGTCCCTCCACTCGGGACATCCTGACAAAATAGAAAGTCAGCATGTCATCTAGCATCTCACAGCAACTGAGCGTACCCCCTTCGGCGCCCCAGCAACAGAACTGTTGATTGAGATAAAATGCCGTCGTACAGTATCCCAATTTAATGTCCGACAACCACTCGGTAATAATATTTAGGACAGCCGCAATCAGTCCAATTGCTGCCCCGACAATCGTTATGACAAGCCAGGCCTGTCCAGCGTCATAAGACTCTCGTACTTTATGTCTCCATTTGAAAATGCCTTCTTTATCCCAAAATCCCGAGCCCTCCTGTCGCTTCATCCGCCGCCGCGCTTGCTCATGCACAGCATCCTGGACCCAGTCAATAGTCGTAAAGTCTTCGTATCGTTTGATCTCGCTGATTTCCTCCGTGATCACAGGAGCCTGACCATTGCCGGTGGGCGAGCGTGGTTGCGACGAGGCCGATAACCCCGAGAAACTCCTCCAGAGGCGACGCTCGGGCTGAACGGACGGGGAAAGAAGGGGGGGAAACGGGGCCGATGAGGCAGGTATTGAGCTCATCGCCTAGTCGAGCTGCAGCGAGCGAGCATAGCTATCTTGAAGTGACAGCTGCACCTCCGGAGCCGTCGACCGGGCGTCATTATTGGATACGCGGAACCACGTGAGATAAGGAAAGTCGAGACTCTTATCGCGTCAAGTCAGTTTCAAAGACGGCGATTTGGTGAGAGCTGGACAATATTTTAGTCGGTCCTTGATACTTTAGGATAAGAGACGGAAGTACTGGAGACATTTTGGCCACATCGCGATTATACCGACAGCAAAGCACTCTAGTCAACACCACGAATTGCGTGTTCAACCCATTGCCCGCCACGCGATATCGAATGCGGGACGCGCCAGAGCCTCTTCTTTCATCACCCGATTCTTGAATCAGAGCGTACGCCTTTTGGAACATTCAAACTCGTCCAACATCGCACTTTTACATCTTGTTCATACTACCATCCTTCATCCGTCAGTCATATCGCAATGCCCACCAAAGATAGCAAGCCAGTGTCCGTGTCCGATGCGTCGCCGGAGATCACAGGCCAGAGTTCCCTTCCTAGTACGCTTTATATACGTTCGTTCTATCATAAGATGGCCCCTACTAATGCTAAACAGTCTCGCGTATAAAGAAGATCATCCAGCTAGACGACGATATTGTGCAATGCTCCAACAACGCGACATTTGTCGTCGCAATGGCTACTGTATGTGGCTTTCCCCCTTCGCCTTGGGCATCGGCTGAACCATTTCTAGGAACTTTTCATACAATACCTCACGGAACAAGGGCATAATGTCGTCAAGTCAGAACGGAAACCGCGGAAAACCATTCAGTATAAAGACCTAGGTAGGTGGATCTACAGCAAGGTGTCCTGGGAAATGCTTATACTGTCGGTTATAGCGACCGCAGTTTCACGAATAGACAATTTAGAGTTCCTCGCCGATGTCATACCGAAGACGACAACGTATAAACAGTTCAAGGAGAAGCGAGCGAAGGAATCGGACAAGGACCTTGAGATCGAGAAGGGACAACGCACGCTGAACGGAGCCCTACCGCCGGTACCCGAGATGGATAAGGAGAGCCCAAATGAGAATAAGGAATCATTACTGCCTCGGGGCTCCAGACCTCCTACTGTTGGGATGCTGGTGGAAGAGCCGGGTGATGCGCAGTCGAAGGATGAAGACGTGGAGATGGCCGATAGTTGATTGCTTTGGAGAATAGAAAACTGGGAGCACGCTTCAGGAGTTGTTCAGGAGTTTGGGGTTTGGGCGCATTGAGTTGTATACTCTGTTGGCATAATCAAGTTTATGGTTCGATAACATGAAATCGTATGACGGCTGCACTAGCCATTATCAGCAACCCCGGCCATCATGACAAATACCAGAATAACATTGAACGATAGAAAGGGATCGTGTTTGAACCAAGAGTTTATTGACCTCGAAGTATGTTTATAATATCTTGACTCGAGAGCGCCTGACGGGGTACGCCTGACGTAGACCGTGGTACTCTATAGGTAGTCACGTGACTAACTACGGGTGTGCCGCATCCAATCAGAGGCCGAGTATATTTCATCTTCGGGAGTCCGTCGGCTTCAACCTCAGAATTCCTCATCCGCTCCTCTTTACGCCGTAACGTCCCAATCACCCTCCTCCCCGCCCTCATCGGTCGTTCTTCTTGCAATTGATCCGCAATTGCTCTTTCGCCATGGCTCTCTCCTTCGCTTCCGGCTCTCTGCTGCGCGCTTGCGCCCGTCAGCAGCTGTCCACAACTTCCCGCGCCGTCGTCGCCTCCCAGCAACGGTACAGCTCGAGCTTTGACAGCCCATTTACCGCCAAGGACACTCTGAAGGTCCCTGACTTCAGCAAATACTCCTCCAAGAAGGCTCCCCGATCTAACCAGGTCTTCTCCTACTTCGTCGCTGGTACTATGGGCCTGGCCTCTGCTGTTGGTGCTAAGGCTACTGTTCAGGGTAGGTGTTCCTGAACGATGTGATATATTGGAGGAAATGGAGCCTGGATACCGAGGACTCTTGAATTGGCTTCGTAGAACCATCAAGCGGCCGGCTGTCTCGCGGAAGTTTAGGCTGACGTATGACTTTTGCGATAGACTTCCTTGTCAACATGTCGGCCTCCGCCGACGTCCTCGCCCAGGCCAAGGTTGAAATCGGGCTGGCCACGATTCCCGAGGGCAAGAACGTACGTTTATACTTCAGCTAAGGAGTTGTTAGGTTGAGTTAGCACGCATTGCGACTAACGTGGGATTCAATAGGTCATCATCAAGTGGCGTGGCAAGCCCGTGTTCATCCGTCACCGTACCCAGGACGAGATCAAGGAGGCTCAGGATTACGACTGGAAGTCCCTCCGTGACCCCCAGGCCGACGAGGAGCGTGTCCAGAAGGCCGAGTGGCTTGTCATGCTTGGTAAGATCCCCTCCGCATTTCTTCCAGCAACAACTGATCGTTCGACTTCTTTAGGTGTCTGCACTCACCTTGGTTGTGTCCCCATCGGTGAGTCCGGTGACTACGGCGGCTGGTTCTGCCCCTGCCACGGTTCCCACTACGATATCTCCGGCCGTATCCGAAAGGGTCCTGCCCCTTTGAACCTCGAGGTTCCCCAGTACAACTTTCCCGACGAGGAGACCCTCATCATTGGTTAAATAGGTGTATATCAGTTTCGATGTTGGTGGTTGAGTGATGGAAACCTTCGAGAGAGTAAGGTTTGTGTTTAGATGAATCTCCCTGTTATGTTAAGATTAGAGGGACCGTGTTTCTATATTGACCCACAAAAATGAGCCGCTTGTTCTGTTATTCCACATCCTGCTCCACTCATAGAGCCTGTACACTCGCTCATGGGGGTCTTTTGTTGCGGTATAGACTCTGTTTCTCACTCCCCTGTTTGCGCTTATGGGAGATATGGAACCGGTCCCGAGGCGAGGGGCGATGGACAAATATCGCTGAAGATTTTGGGGCATGTATTCTAATCTACCTTTTCTCTTTTGTTCAATTTGAGCTTGCTTTACCTTGTTTTTCAAGCTGCGGAATTCGAGCTGCCTGGTGTAGTCCTCTCAATAACCTGTGAGTCAATCCGTCCATGTGCTGTTTTTATGCTTGATCTTTGCTTCTCTTTCGTGCCATATACATTCGGTACCTGATACCTTCTGCCTTATGGGCCCGGCCGCGGTCAGTTCCTTCCCAAAGCAGCGTGGCGCGTCAATTCGGACTCAAACCCTCGGCCTCACAAACGATCTATTAAGATCTCCATTCTTACATCAGAATGGCCTCGACAACCTTTCATGCGTTTGGCCTCCTCCCGCCAGAGATCCGACGAGAAATTTACATGCTCGCAACCCGCCCCGTGTTGTGCGCATCCAGGAAGATGCTCAAAGCGAACAGAGCTTTGAAGAACAGTACACGCAACGGTTGGACATTCGCATACATCCGGACCTAGTTCACTTTGCACCGGTATGGCGCCGCAGTATACCCGGGCCTGCCAGTCAATTAACTCTAGAGTCGTTCGGAGTGACGAGTAGTTGGGGTGGACCACGTCAACCCTGGGAACCGACGAGGTCGACGCCGGAGATCCCGCTGAGATGGCTCCATGACTATCCATGGGTGGCCTACCAGATTATGCGCGAAAATCGGCTGTATAGCAGAACGCCTGTACCGCCATTTCTTCACGTCTGCCGTGAATCTCGGATGGTTTTGATGCGATGGGGGTATTCGCTCGCATTTGAAACTCGCACGAATGGTCCAGGGACATGGTTCAATTTTGATAGGGACGTGCTGTTTGTGGACCAGGACGGGGGAGGCTTTGATACTCACGGGGCGTCCGTGGACTATCCTCGTGCAATTTCATTCGAAAGATCTGAAGAGAACACAAAAACTGGCACTTGGCGCGAGCGGAGGGTTTTTATTCCCTTGGGAACTTCACGATTCATGCCCAACGCTTGCACTCGCTCTTCGACTCTTTCCCAACCTGAAGGAGCTTCAGATCGTCCAATGGGAAGGAAATAATCTTTGGCCCTGGCGGAATTTCGAACACAGCGGACCTGCTCAGCACCCATGGTGCACCGCCGACGACAGCAAGGGCATTGCCGGGGAGCTCTGCTATTTGCCCGCGGAGGAAATTGATGCTCTGATTCCGCTCCTCTCATACACGGACGGGATCCGTACCGACATGCCTGCCACTGGTGCGCTAGGCGAAATGTTGAAATGCTACAAGCCCAAGCAACAGACAGATGCGGAAACAGTTGACGATACCGGGATCAGGAGCCCAGAATTCAACTTGAGCTTCTTTGAGCAGCAGCAGCAGCGCCTGGAGCAGCGCCTTTCAGACCATCGCGACAAATTAGCACAGTATCACCAAAGGTTCGAACCAGGCCTTGCAAAGTTCATCTGGCAGATCCCGCGAGTACAAGCTGTGCATATAATTCCGCAATCCATGGCCGCCTGCCTGCAACACGAGCGACAACTCGCCTGGGCAAAATTTCTGAAGATGAAACAGAACTGGCAGACGCAGCGTACTGAGGTGGCACTGCCGCCACTACATTTACACAGCACGGTGTGATATCCGTGGACTGCTAGCCACCTAGATGATCTGGATCAGGACTTGTATGACATCCATTTTGGTCCCTACTACGGTGATGCTTCGGATGTCCTGTATCAGCATGCAAGGCGGTGGTGGGCCGAGGAGGGAATGGTTCCTGCACCAAGCTCTGAAGCTTTACTCTAGCTAAGTTGTACTAGATATTGATATGCTAGGTCTCGGTCCATGAACAAACTCGAAGTTTATACGGCCTTCGACCAGGTGCCCTAAAGAAGTGGATTGACCAATTTCGAGCCCCCAGCCCCGAAACTGGGAGACGGGCTCAGTCCTTAAAGTTCCCCTCTTCAAGTGTAGATCCGCCGTCCGCTGTACAATTCGTACGTTTTCTTGAACAGCTCTCAACTTCTTCTAATTCGCTATTTAACTATGTAGAGTAACGCCGCACCCATAACCGCTCTTCCTGCTTCTGAACGTCCAGCTCGAGATACGCCAAAATGGGAACTCCATCAAGATTGCCCTTGCCCGGAGGATGAGATGCCCTATCCTCAGAGTTAAGAGCGTCGAAGACCTCATTTTTAGTTACTTTACTTGGCTGGGCGACCGGGGGTTGCGCATGGGGTTCGGCCAGCCGTTCCTCGGGGGCGGACTTGTTCGCTTAGGGCTTATCGAAGTGGACCATGGTCCATTACCGTATCTGCATCCAATATTAAGCAACACCCTGCAACAGGACATTGGACTCTATAAACACGCTTGGGGTTTCTGTTCATCTTAATCTTTTCATCGTGCCGGGGTGGTGGAATTCTGCCTAGAGTGTTCGGGTTAAAATCACCGTGCCGTAGTTGATTCACGGAAATTTTATTGGCGCAATCATGAATTTATTGGTATGTTCGCTAAATAACAAATATGATCTATCTATATAGTGCGTCAGAGTGGGCGGCCATGCTGTATCAAGTGTGCTCGCTGTTAGCATAACTAGAGATTGACCCTGCCCTATGCTCCGCGTCCTCAAAGAGATGATCTGTCTGCTCAAGCAGAGGAGACTTCCTCCGCGAGGCATAAGTCCCAAATGAGCGTGTCGACCTCATTCTTTGCAGAGTTTTCACAGTGATCGTCTGACCCGCATCTGGCGCGGCGACCACCATTGTGCTTGGGGTGGCTGTCGGAGGAGGGGACCGAGTACCAGACCGAAAAAGCGGGTGTATGTTGCTTTCATCAGGAACCATCAGCTTGGAGGGTGACTGTCTGGTGGCTTCTGATAGCGTGGAGGATGACAAAGTCGACGAAGGGCGAAGCATTACACTGTCAAGGGATCGTTTGATTTGTGAAGTGCTCCGCTGGAGTTGCTGTGGTCTGCTTTGGTTGTCTTCATCGGCTTGGCCTTCATAACAAGGGCCTATCCTGGTGCGTGTCGTTGCACTTTCCGGGTAGGATACGGCACTGGAATCAAGATCGAATGAGTTAGGCTTGGAGTCTGATTGGATCAGTGTCCTGCCGGAATAACGAATAGATCGTCGGGACATTTCCCTTGAAACTGATGATTGGTGAGGAGTTATAGTGTCAACGGATAGACATTGGGATTCGGCAATAGACGAGGGTGCGTAAGGTGTTCCTTTCTGGAGTATGTCTGAACGGCTGGTGGCGATAGTGCTAAGTTCGTACGAGATCAAAGTCGGCCATTTATTGCGGCTGTCAATGTCCGTGATGATGGTCAAGAGAACCCCGGACAACATTCCTTGGGAGAGAACCGAGATTGCCCATAAGACACAACGAGCAATAAACAGTGCTTGTCGAGACGGATTCGTGTTTGACTTCTTCACCTCGCCGACAGCTTGCAAAGCGCTCCACGTTATCCCTCCTGCGGTTACCCCAGCGGCAACGATGAGATACCCGATGCCAGTGCCGTAAGTGATCACTCTCCAACCCTCTCGGAGCACCCTGGCATCAATCTTTGAATCATTTGCAAGGATCAGTATCAACGCAAGGACCACAGAGCAACTGATAGTGCTGAAACTGACAATGACCGCCTCGATGAAAGAGTTATCTGGTGTCAAGGCTTGAGATGATCCGTAACACACCCCATCAAGGACGGTGACAAGGATTGTCAAGAACAACGAGGCCCCTCCTAACAGGCAGCCCGGGGAGGCCTTGCGCATGGTGAATGGGACAGGTCCTGCACGGACGGCCAAGGGTTCGCGCGTTCGAATGTATAATACAGTTCGGGAAGAGCTCTCGGAAAAAAGCTCCCGTATGCAAGGCGTAAGGCGCGGCACCAGTGAAGATAAGAGCTTTCGAGGTAGTAAAGAGCCCAGAAGGTCAGAGCGAGGATGTAGGAGGGATGGGATAAGAGTCGATGGTAGCCGCGTGGTGTTGAGTTGATGGGAAGGAGCGGTTTGTATGTCTGGGGGAAAGAACGCCAGAAGAACACGGAAGGATTGGACGACGGGAGACTTGGGGATGAAAATTGACAGACGACCAGGGTCCTGTGCCTAGTATAATATCAACTATTACAAGTGACTCAGAATAAACTGTCAATACCAAGCACTGAGGCAAAAGTACGACAGACTACGTCTTCGGTCAAAAGCCGAGCAGCGGCGATGTGTTATGCCTAGAGATTTACCAATTCGGCACATTGATCGGATACGTTATAAGATCAAGATGGCCTTGTCCTCTCACCCGGCTGCTCACATGGTCGTCTATCTGGATCACACGAGAATCGACTTTTGTTTGGCAGCGAGGTCCTCAGCCACTTGGAGCCACTTACTGACACTTGAGTAAGCACCATATCGAACGCCCATGTATCCTACACAGAAATGCGAGGGCCGCAGAGGTGCCCGTGCCTGACATGTCTAGACCGCAATTGTTTGTTTAAGGCTTGTACTTCCGATGCTATGGAGCCAGCGATTGGCTGCTTGCAGTCTGAAGAACCTGTTCTTGTATCGGATAGGTCATGCCAACGACCAATGTCAACAATTTGTCAAGACTTTCGACGTGCCGAATCCCAATGCTTTGCAAGTCTCGAATAATGACCACCAATTGTGATCTTGATCAGACACGGGATGCGCTGGAAGTTCTAGAACCAATAAATCTCCGATCCACAATGTGACGTGTCCGTAAAACGCTTGTGGACAAATTACCGCCAGTTTGGGTATGAGCTTCGAAAAGCCCAAAGGTATGAACACCGACGTTTCTGTCAGCAAATTAGCCAGGGAAAAGACTGAAGTATTCTAGTCCGGAGTAGACCAAGATAAGCGATGCAGCGATGATTTCAATGAGTCCCGAGAGCGCCAACACGACGAAATAGTAGGACTCAAAAATCCTATTCAATATTGCGCCACTTCAAGATGATCTATGTGACCGATCTACGGGATATGTCCGCTTTTCTCTGATCAAAAGACGGCCAAAGCCCTGGCGAACAGTTCTTGCAAAAGTGCTGGACATGCTGAACTGCAACGAACACCGCCAGAACGCGCAGAGTGTTCCGCACGTACTTCGTTATAGAGTAGGGCAGACAGATGGTACAGGCTGTTGTTCACTTGGCTACCTGTTCGAGGGAGTGTGTCCAGTCTCTAGGGGTTCGGGTGAGAGCATTAGGATCCCAAGGCTGTTACCGCTAAATGACTGGGGCTTAATGCGTCACAGTTCACGCCGTAGGTAGTAGTGAAGACGAGCTAAAGCCTGCTGAGCGCCGCCGGTGACTGCCTGAAGTAAGTCCAGGGAAAAGAGTGGGAGTGCTGAGATCCAGGCACCGATGAGAATGGCTGGTGAACGGACCGGGTGTGGCTGAAGGGCGGGACTCAGTGGCTGACCGCCTTCTGGCAGTTCCCTGCCCTCCATCTCGTCTGTGCCAGCCTGCCATCATAATTTATCACCTTTGTTGCTGCCTCTCGGCTCATTTGCAGTCTTGCATTATTCTCCCTTCCAGGCTCGCATCCCCCCCAACTCTGCTAATAAAAACCTATTCCGCCCCGCCCTAGCACTGCCCATTCTCAGTTCTCCGTCTCCCCTCCCCCACTTCCAGCTATCTACTCCGGTGGCGCAAGATGAAGCTCACATTCAGAGTAAGTACTTTCTGTTGTGTCAATCACATGGGTCGTCAGACTTCATGCTAATCCTTGACTCTCAGGATCTAAAACAACAGAAGTTCGTGATTGATGCCGAACCATCAGAGACCGTAAGTCGCTTTGTTCGAGCTTCGAAGCGAGCATCGATGCGGGGCTAAGTGAATTTAGGTTGGCCAGGTGAAGGAGAAGATCTCCACGGAGAAGGGATGGGATGTGCCTTCGCTGAAACTCATCTACTCTGGTCAGTTGATTGTTTAACTGCATTGTGTTGATTGTTCATGTCTGACGTCCGACCAACTTGACAGGCAAGATCCTTCAAGATGACAAGACTGTCGAGTTCTACAACATCGAGGAGAAGGGATTCATCGTCTGCATGGTCTCTAAGGTACGTGAATCTCTCTCTCCTTCACTCCAATGTAATAACTGGTTACTTACTTGCCTAGCCCAAGACTCAGCCGTCCTCCCAGGGTCCGTCGACACCAGCGAAATCAGTGACCTCCACTCCCGCGCCTCCTCCTGCCCCTGCTCCATCCGCAAACACATCTTCTTCAGCTGCCTCTGCGCCAGTTCCAGCAACCCCATCGCCCGCTTCATCCGGAACCGCCCAGCCACCTGCAGCTTCTTTTAATGACCCCTCAGCGCTGCTGAGCGGTTCGCAAAGCGAAGAAGTGATCAACCAGATGATGAGCATGGGCTTTGAGAGGGACCAAATCAACCGTGCGATGAGGGCTGCTTTCTTCAACCCAGACCGGGCGATCGAATATCTTCTGAATGTGAGTATCGTTGGCCTTTGTCCTTTACATCCTATGACGTAGTTTTTCTAATTTTTGTCCTTTGCGCACTAGGGCATTCCGGAGAACATCCAGCAGGAGCAACAACAACGATCCGCCGCTGCTACCCCTGCCGCTGCCCAAGCCCCCGCTGCTACTGGAGCTACACCTGCATCCGGAGAAGACGCACCGGTTAACCTCTTTGAAGCCGCTGCGCAGGCTGGCAACCCCGAAGGTCGAGGCGGGGCTGGGGGTGCGTCTGGTGCTGAAGCGCAGTCGCTAGAATTCCTCCGCAACCATCCAACGTTCCAGCAGCTTCGCCAGGTGGTTCAACAGCAACCTCAGATGCTGGAGCCTATCCTCCAACAAATCGGCCAGGCCAATCCTCAGATCGCACAACTCATTGGACAGAATGAAGAGGCGTTCCTCCAGTTGTTGAGCGAAGAGGACGATGCGGAGCTCCCTGAGGGTGCGACTCAGATCCACGTTACAGAGGAGGAGCGAGACGCGATCGAAAGGGTATGGCTATTTCCAACTACGGACTTCATTTTCCAGCTAATAATATCCTAGCTTTGCCGACTTGGGTTTTCGCGAGACCTGGTCATTCAGGCCTATTTCGCGTGCGACAAGAACGAAGAGCTCGCCGCGAACTACCTGTTTGAAAACTCTGACGATGGTGACGATGCATGAAACGATTATCCAACTTCTAGTCAATCATGATGTGCCGCTACTCTTCTATCAATTTATTCCCCTCCCATAATGAGTATCGCGATTCCGCTTACATTATTTCATGTTTCTTCTCCGTAATGGATCGACCCCACCAATTCGTTTAACACTGGCTTCCCACCATCTAGTTGTGTTTCGAAACCATCATATCCACGTACTTTAACCAACCAAATTACATATACTTGCGCATACAGCGACACCGCTAAAAAAGCACCGACCCTCAATTCCATCATTTACCTTCGAATTGGATTGATCGGAGAGATCTGCAGGCCGATTGAACCACTGGTTCTACATCGGCTCAACTAGATCTTAACCTAGATGTGAAGGCCGGCATTGCTTCATGACCGCCCAGTGGCGCGGAGATAGGGCTTGAAAGCCGGGCGGGATATATTCAAACTCACTCTGAATTCTAATCATGTCAACATACTCGAGCGTAACAAATTATCTATATTTTAAGAATAAGAGGGGGTATTGTCGCATTGAATCCGACCAAGAAAAGAATTTTAAAATAGACGGGGAATTCGTGAAAGAGAGGTACATAAGGGTATATATATTGTATGAATGTCCTGACCAGTTTAACCCGAAAAATAGAAGGATCTGGAGGTTGGGATGCGAGAAAAAACATGTACAGAGAAGCGAAGATGGTCAAGAAAGGAGAATAATAGTCTGGTCATATAAATGTGGGATGGATGTGGTCAGGCGAAGACTGTCCCAAAGGCTATCTGCAACCTTAGTTAAGGTTAACTGAAGGTCGACTGACGGTGGATGAATCAGGTGATAGGCTTGGAGGCTATCCGTAGATGTCACGGCACTCGGGTCGTTGCGCAAGCCAAACTCCGAGCCCGCGTCGCCCAATAACCCGCTTTAGGGTGGGCAGAACACCATCGGTGCCAAAGTCCAGGTCATCCAGGCTAATATGTTTTCTGTAGGTCCATAGCTCTAGAAGTTCCAGACTCGATTCAGAGTTTTGCGGAGCCATGAACTGTTCCAGATAGGTGACGGATGTGGGAGCGATCACAAAGACAACATCAGATTGTTCCGAGTCTGACTCTAGGACCTCGCCGCGTTTCTGCTTGAGTGGGCAAGAAGGGACCAGTTTCTCAAGCTCACTGACCATTTCTGGCCCGGGCTTGCCCATGAAGTCTCGGGTATCGATGTTCACATCCAGAGGCAGGGTAGAGTTGTCACCTAGTAGCCACAATGGCGGAGAATATGTCTTCCACCAAACTACAGTAGCAGTTAGAGACCGTGGTGCCTTTACCGACTCATGCCACGTCTCTGTGGTTGCCGAGATGATGGATGGGACCGCGAGTTGCGTGGGCACGACACCTCCTTGGTGATATACACCCATCAAAAACCCCAGGGCTGCATTGAATATCACCCAAGCAGCCAAGAATAGGCGCGACTTGCGGATTTGGACGCAGCTGAGAAGCAGGGGCACACAGGGTATTAAGAACCGAGGTTCCTGGTGAGGGAAGATTGACAGCATCGCGGTGGCTGATAATGCGGAGGCTGCGCGGATATTCTTCATCCAGGAGGGTATGGAGCGCTGGTTATAGGCTTGCATAACCATTGTTACCAGTGCAGGGCCAAGAAGTTGGGGCAGATTGACTAAAAAGTGGTTATAGTGAGGGTGCAATCCATGGAGAGCCAAATTGGAGCTGTCCGTGTTGTAGAGGAGATTATTGAGCGGTGTGATTACTGGCGAACGCAAGACATCTCTGAATGATGTGGACGGTCTGTAGAATGTTGTGTCGATGAAGACAGCAATGCAGAAGAAGATGAGACCGAAGCTAATAATTGACAAGAAGGATAACGGTCTGCGCAAAAACTGATAAGCATGGAGAGCTAGAAGCGGACTATACGCGAGACTCACTTGCGCCAGAAATGCGGTAACAATTGAAGACCTGGAATGACTAGGAAAGCCGGAAAGGTGATTCTGTTGAAGACGCCTGCCACACAGATAAATGATAGAACAGCGCAGGAGAACAGAGAGGAGCGGCGCTGTTACCACTATTAGCCAGTCGCCTCCTTGCAGATTTCGGATCTCGAACCTTGTTGTCAATGATACGGTTGATCAAAACTAGACCCCAAGCAACCAACAGCGTCTCGAGCGAGTTAGAGAATGTGTGCGTCTGATGAGTCCAGGTGACATATGAGGATGCCACCAAAGCCAGAGCTACTCGCCGATGGCGCGGGAGAGGCACCAACTCGTGCACGGCCCAGTCTTCCAAGACGAAGCTCAGTAAGAACATGACCCCACGAACAGCATAGTAAACCAGCTGCGCCGGGGGGCTTTCATTCCCAGTCTCGGTATAGAACCACTTCAGGAGGCTTATCGGGACGTCATAAATCGGCCATAGCGGGAAGACGCTGCGGATCGGGCGCTCGGAGGTAAACTCCCATGGTAATCGCGACGGGTATGAAAGAATCCTGCCTATAATTGAAACCGCATAAGCATCGCGAAGCCAGAGAAAGCGAGTGTCGAGCGCATAATGTGGTGTGGTGTGCGGAGCATCAGCCGCCCCGTCGCATCGTCAACTGACCAAGCCGCACCAAAGCAGGGACGGAACACGGTTCTGTAAACAAAGCGCTTACCTGCGACAACCTCGAGGCCCTGGAAATGCTCATCGGGGTGGATGTAGCTGGGGCTCAGCGCAAAGTAGACCCGAATCAACAAGAGGAGCAAGTATGTTCGCCTCCACATGGTTTGGACTTGTTGGGAGACGGATGATTAGACAGATGGCGGTAGATGCGAAGTGCAACTCTTGTCTTGCACATGCTGCTGCCTTCAAAGACGTCGTGGAACCGATCAATGATGATCACGTCGCGACACCGAGACGCGGGTCGCTGGTCTAAGAAGCTCAAAGAATCTCGAGAAGAAAAAAGAAGACGCTTGAAAAACAGATGTTTTACCCAAATAAAAGCAAAGACGAAGAAAAGAAAGAAGCAGAAAAAGGAACACGCACTGAAAGCCGGGCCATGCGATTCAGGGAGGGCCGCGAGTGGATGAGAAAGACGCGTTGGAGAATGATATCACTAAGACAAACTATCGATCTATTTCAATTCAGTGCGGATAGGGAGTTCCAGACTCGATCGTAAAACTAATCGAGTGGATCGCGACCAAGTGGCTCTTTCATAAGGTGAGTAAGGACTGTCTGAGGACCAAGAGCCGCATTCAGGCCGCATACGACTGTAGTACTCTGAGAATTCATTATGGACGATGTCTGGTCTTTATCGGGGGGACAAAGTAGAGTCCTTCTATTTCAGGCTGCCTTTGAAGCACAACATGCCATCCGGATTGCGGAATAAGTCTGGAAGCCATTGACAAACACCAGGAAGAAAGAACTCCCCACTCTTGCAGACAAACACTAGGCAAAAGAGGTCTTTGATGGTGTGAGGCTGGTGCCTGAAAGAGCGCTCAGGGAAATAAAGAGATTGCTAGGCGCAGTGACAATGAAAGTGACGGACATCTTGCCCGGCACTAAGTCTGGCTTTGTATCTTCCTTTCTTGCACCGCGCGCCTCTTTCTTCCTGTCTGCCTACTTATACGTCCTCGTTTCCCTCGTCTCTGTGCCTTCTTCATCCACAGCAGCTCTCTACTCTCTGAAATCTTGTGAATCTACTCTTCAAACACTATCCAGTCACTTTTCAAGTTATTTTTTTTGGCACTCGGTAGGTCATTCACCCAAGCCATTCCACCAAGAGCATCCGCTCCCCGCCTTTGGACCCCTCGTACCTTAAGACCAGGGCCCGCCTCAGAGCTTGCACAATCCAACCTACCACTTCCAATTCTCCAGACTCCAGCACTAACGCCAATTCACAGCAACCCAAATTTTCAAAATGGCTGAGAAGACCATCATGATGGAGAGCAACGACGGCAAGAAGATTGAAGTTCGTATGTGTTCCCCGGGATTGCTTCCCTTCCAAGTGCTTTTGTTGTCTCCATGATGTGCTAACACTCACTAGCAATCGATGTTGCCTCACGCTCTGTTCTCATCAAGAACATGCTTGACGACCTGCCTGAAGGTGCCTTTACCGAAGCTATCCCCATCTCCAACGTGAGTCACATTCTTGAAACCATAACCTGAGTCAAGCCCCAATTAACTTTTTTTCAATCCAGGTCTCTGAAAACGTCTTGACCAAGGTGATCGAATGGTGCACCCATCACCGCAACGACCCCGTCAGCACCGGTGATGACGATGACACCCGCCGCAAGACCACGGAC
Source organism: Aspergillus multicolor (assembly GCF_047715735.1). NCBI lineage: Eukaryota > Fungi > Ascomycota > Eurotiomycetes > Eurotiales > Aspergillaceae > Aspergillus > Aspergillus multicolor. The sequence continues at coordinate 2,025,208 of NW_027395954.1, read as the reverse complement.
ATTGAGGAGTGGGACCAGAAGTTTATGCAGGTCGACCAAGAGATGTTGTTCGAGATCATCTTGGTACGCATAGTCCTTGTCCGTTCAATATACACACTTGACAGTTCGCTAACATGCTCGGTATAGGCCGCCAACTACCTTGACATCAAGCCTCTGCTTGATATTGGTTGCAAGACCGTAGCCAACATGATCAAGGGCAAGTCCCCGGAGGAGATCCGCAAGACCTTCAACATCCAGAACGACTTCACCCCCGAGGAGGAGGACCAGATCCGCCGTGAGAACGAGTGGGCTGAGGAGTAAGTCCCGAAAGTCGAAATCCCGGTTCCGCTTATGTTTGCTAACATCTCACTTCTAGCCGTTAAACGCCTCATCTCGACATGTTTTCCTTTGCTCTCTATGTGGAGCGCTAGACGACCCTAATGACAACCACACGATGAGTTAGTTCCCAAACTATTCCACCAAAAATGGGTCGTCTAGCTCTACGGCGTTTATGGGATACTAGCACTCAGCGGTTTCGTCTTGTTTTCTTTCCTTTTGTCATTCGTCTTTAGTCTGGTTACGTTACCCCCAAATGCTGCATCTGTGTTTCTTAATCTGGCCAAGTTATGGATTGACCTATTGCACCGTTATTGACCGATAGACTACACAATCTCAAATTCCATTTCTTTGCTTGGCATAACAATTTCACACGATAGATCTCCATTCTTCTTCTCTTCAGCAACTATAGTTTCCTTTCGTCTTTGTTCCGGCAGCGGACCTGTAACATATGGCAGCTTGCACTTTACATTGTATTTCTCTTAATGAAACTACTTGGGACGAAAGAGAGCATTTCGAAAGGTAGCAATGACTTCATTATCTGAACACAGCACATCTAAGCCTTGGCCTAGAGTGCGCGCAATATGGCTGTTGCTACAGATGGACCAGAAATGAACATGAGTCTAAAATCCAAATTAACTACGAAGCTAGATGTACGTAGCTTAGGGCACCAAGGAGATCGTGGAATGACGTGTCCCAACTTGGACCATGAGTTGATAACGCACTTGGAGAACCATCCCATCGTATTACTACTGGCCCGATACATCAGATGTACTCAGTCTCCCTGTGTGCGAGTCTACGACCATCATGCGCTCGATATACCGTTCAATGCTCATTACCCATCAGATTTTCGATTTGTGTCTTTTCTTGTTTCCTAAAGAGCTCGCGTACAATGACTTGCAAGAAGAAAGCAGTAGAGTCCATTCCATCGAGAGAAGCCGCCATCACAAACCCGCTTGGCCACTAAATCGAATATGTCCGACCGCTCATCTCGAGGTTTCAGAGACGAGCTACGCTTGCCGATGGTGAATCATGGTACCGAGCATATTGACGTAGAGAGCCGGAGGCGAGGGGAAAGGTTGTGAAGAAGACAGAATAAAGGGGAGCGGGTATTCGATCGTATGCAAGTGAAGACGGGTCTCGTAGATGGATTTCTTATTGACAAACTAAAGCATCGCGAGTCTGGAAGGATTTTTCGGCTGTGTGTGGACGTGTATCACAGTTGGATTGAACGGAAAAAGATCCCAGGAAAACAAAGTGTTGACTTCTCGGTCGGGGAGAAAAGCACGAGCTTAGATACCGAGACGGGTCTTGCGCCAGTGTCGTCGCTTAGCGTTGTATCTGCGGAGAAGACCATGTTAGTTACAATTTCCTTCTAAAGAGCCTTGTGCCTGGTTTCCCATGACAGCTGCGCGCGAGTATTTTCCTGCCACAATATCTGATCCGGCCGAGTCGAAGGGCGACATAGAGCATCCTTTATCGAGTCGTTGTCGTATAGATCGAGATCCTTGCTTTCCGACCACGTAGTTTCTCCTCTTCTGCGCACCGATCGAAGATCCGGCAGATGGGCTCGTTGTAGTTGACTGGATCGTATTTACCTAATGGTGTTACCGGTCCTGAGGCGAATCCACTGGGGGATAGGACGGTTCTGCTTCTGAGCTTTGGCAAGCTTTTGCTTGGTGCGGAAACTCTTGTGGCTCTATATCGACGGACGAGATTGCGTTAGCCAGCGGTCACTCATTTCGCCTCGTGTGTCATCCTGGCGGAGCGGATAGAGAAAAGCGGGCTGGACGAAAAGCAGGTTCATCCAGCATGGCGACAAAGGTGTGGAATGTCACTAACCGGCATCTTGATGGGGTGTCGCGACGGCGAGCTGGGTGTATGGACTGGCGGTAGTGAGGTTGTCGACCGTCTCCAGGTCTTTTCGTTCGGTGGATATTTTTTGGTGCGGACAGGGTTAGCGCTTCGCTTCCGAAGACCATGTGATTATTCATGCCTTAGGCAGGAACACCTTTTCTGGCCGGTCGCCAAGTCCCACCTGTTCGAATAACCCGGACCATCTATAGATGACCAAAACTACTGCGTATACTAACCATGCTGTCGGTTATCGACTATGTCCTTGTTCAGTTATATTTATTTCCTTCTGTGCTATATTATGAGCATGGTCTACAGCATGAACACGGGGCCAGGTAGAGTTTAATTACGTGTAGGCTAGATATGGTAGAGAGTCAGATACTAGGGCCAGACAAGCACAGACATATTAGTTAGAGCCAGGTACAGCATTTGCCCACCTTCTATGGTTCATAACTTGTTATGTTCATACGCTCATATGCCCGCAAGGATGCCATTTTTGCAACCACGTAGGTAGAACTGATTGACTACGTGGCTCGCGAGTCATTCAAGCCACCTTGACTACCTTAGTTGTGACATGATGGGCCGTCCACGCCTGCAAGCCTGTGGTCTTCCCGGTCTTCACACATTAATATTACATCCCGGGAATTTGGCGGCATTGTCTACGGTCATTCGGCAAGTGGGAGACGATTTGACTTAGAGGCTTGGAGCAGTCCAAGGAATCTAAAAAGAGGTTGTGATCAAGGATCATACTCCGGAGTAGGTTCAAAACCGAGCTTGGACAATCATTGCACATAAGCGAGTGGCCAGACTTGAAATTTGGCGTAGTACAAGCTCTGTCAGACTGTAAGATCATGTCAGACTGATATGAGTGTGATCAGTTAGGCCTTCCAAGTTCCATGGCAATCCAGCGAACCAGGCGTGCTGCAGAATACCATTTCATAGGTAACCATCCAACGCGGCCTTGCTTCAGAAACCGGAGACATATCAGCTATGAGGGGTTGAATGACAACCTTAGAGGTACTGAGCGCTGGTCAAGTTTGATGGCTGAAGGGTCCTTGTTACATGCTTTTCGCCCCTCTCGTACCCAGATTTGAGAGGAAGACTTGGAGGTTTTGTAGAAGGAGCGCTCCGGAGTAGAATAATAATGGTATTATATATCTCCTTGAATCCAGCAGTCAACAAAGTGCTGCTTCGATGTGTACTTGTCAGCACTCAGCAGTATGGCACTTTCCAGACAAGTCCCCCGTAGTAGACAGACTCTAGAACCAAATCGCTTCTCGGAGACTCGGAGGCCCGAGGCCGCGGCGCCTTGCAAGCGAGAACACGAAATACGTGTCGAGCGTATTCGTTTAGAATATATTTGGAACGCGGACTTAGGAGTTAGCGCCGCATCTCTCCACTTCTACGCCCCCAACAGGCAAAAGATGAAGTACGGAGTAGTAGGCATAGATAGCTGAATAATGGAGGCCAGGGTTTCGACGTCGAGACTTGAGATTAAGGATCGCGAAACCAACAGCCATAGATAGGCGATGCGACTTATGAGCTTCATAATTCTTCATTGTACGGAGTATACAAACAAGCATTTAGTATGCGCTAAACCGAGAATAGCAGTTCTTCTCCGCCGTTTTCCTTCGCGGGATCAGGGACCCAGCAGGCTCCAAGATGCGAACGAACTGTGGCCGCGTAACCAAGGATCGCCAAAACGGACGTCAATTTCGCATCAAGCTCTGCCTGGAGGAAAATTCGGGCACGGACATCGCAAGGGTGAACCCGGTTGAGAAGCCAGCCACTGTCGAGGCAACGAAGATAATCAGATGTAACGTTCTAGGAAAGTAGTCCAACCATGTATGCTCCGTGGAGTTAAGAGTAAGGACCGTCTCCAGCTTATCTACATGACAGCTGCAATGGGGATCTGCTTCAGGCAGCTCTTCTATGCGACGCTAGATGATAAGACCAGTGACTCAGTCCATCAATGTAATCATCCGAAACAGGACCCCGAGTCCAAAATCCTCCGTTTTGCAAGGGATCTGATAGGGTCCGGTGTTCTGGAAACAATGGAAGGCTGACGCCAAGTTATGACCTGCTTGTCCTCTGTATACATTTTCTGAGACAAGCCTCGGCTGTGACCAGGCAACTAAACTACTATTCGACTGTTGTTGAACAATAATGTTCAGCAAAGGGTGGAGGGTATCCAGGCTCGGGGGTGGAAATCCCCGATCGCCAGGCTCCATCTTGAAGGATTGCAGGATGACTGTTCACTTGCACAAGAATCTCGGGAAGTTGGGGCTCCGATGATCCAGTCTAGCCAGAGTGGGCATCCATGTAGTCAAGCATTTGATTATTTTAACTACTAGTGACGACCCTCTGCCTCTGGCACGGGGTGCCTGGATCTTTTCTCTTCGCTTCCTCTGATATCTGTCCCCTATATACCAGATCAAGGATTACCCCCTTATTCGCGCATCGCGATCCCTTCGATTGTTTTGTACGTTCCTCTGATCGAACTCCGACTCCGACTCCGACTCTGCATCTCGTGAGGAGCAGCGACTATCTCGCTCTATATTCTTCGGGGTTGGACAACCTTCTATTTGAAAGAGACTCTCAACACTCGGAAGTCTGTCGCGCGCAAAATAGGTAACTCATGGAGTAAAACTCCTGGTCAAGACCGTTAACGCTCTTTGAATCCGGCAGCCTTTCGGGGCTCAGCCAAACAAGATGTCGCAACCGGAGACAAACCCTCTTGCGCCGGAGACCGCTGCGCGCGAGCCTGCTGAAGTTTCCAAGACGGAGGAACAGTCTTTCACGCCTCAGTTTCCAGACGAAAAGCAAAAACCAAGCGACCTCTCGCCTCCATCAAGTACCACCGCAACTCCCGCAGACAAGGAACACCGGCCTAAGTCGTCCTCCAGCAATGATGCGCTCTCAGTTAACGAACTCGATGCGCTTATCGCTCACCTGCCTGAAGAGGAGAGACAAGTATTGAAGAATCAGCTCGAAGAGAAAAAAGCCAACATTTCCTTCTTCGGCCTTTGGCGATATGCAACAAAAGTCGACCTGCTTATTCTTGCAATAAGTGCCATATGCGCTATTGCGGCCGGTGCTGCCTTGCCTCTATTTACAGTACGTAGTGGGCTTAATATGGCGCTCAAGGAGCTCGTGGCTAATGGACTTTAGATTCTCTTCGGTTCCCTAGCATCGTCTTTCCAGAGGATAATGCTCTACCAGGTCTCGTACGACGAGTTCTATGACGATCTAACCAAAAACGTTCTATACTTCGTGTACCTCGGCATTGGCGAGTTTGTCACTGTTTATGTCAGTACTGTCGGCTTCATCTATACGGGAGAACACGCCACCCAAAAGATCCGCGAGCACTACCTTGAGTCGATTTTGCGACAGAACATTGGCTATTTCGATAAGCTAGGTGCTGGAGAAGTGACGACCCGTATCACGGCCGATACAAACCTCATCCAGGATGGCGTTTCGGAGAAAGTTGGTCTTACCTTGACTGCCTTAGCCACCTTCGTTACCGCATTCATCATCGCCTACGTCAAATACTGGAAGTTAGCTTTGATTTGCAGCTCAACAATCGTTGCCCTTGTTCTTACCATGGGTGGTGGATCCCAATTCATCATTAAATACAGCAAAAAATCGCTCGACAGCTACGGTGTCGGAGGTACAGTTGCTGAAGAGGTGATCAGCTCCATCCGGAATGCCACAGCGTTTGGTACTCAGGACAAACTCGCTAAGCAGTATGAAGTTCACCTGGACGAGGCTGAAAAATGGGGAACTAAGAACCAGGTCGTCATGGGTTTCATGATCGGCGCAATGTTCGGTCTGATGTTCTCGAACTACGGTCTTGGTTTCTGGATGGGTTCGCGATTTCTGGTGGGCGGCGCAGTCAACGTGGGTGATGTTCTCACAGTCCTCATGGCCATCTTGATTGGTTCATTTTCACTGGGAAATGTTAGTCCAAATGCTCAAGCCTTTACAAACGCTGTCGCTGCAGCCGCGAAGATCTTCGGAACCATTGATCGCCAATCACCCTTGGATCCATACTCAGAGGAAGGAACAACCCTCGACAACTTTGAGGGCCACATTGAGTTACGCAATGTCAAGCAGATCTATCCATCCAGGCCCGAAGTTACGGTCATGGAGGACGTGTCTTTGTCAATGCCTGCCGGGAAAACGACTGCGTTAGTCGGACCCTCTGGCTCTGGAAAGAGTACAGTCGTCGGTCTAGTCGAGCGTTTCTACATTCCTGTTCGGGGTACAGTCTTGCTGGATGGCCATGACATCAAGGATCTCAATCTCCGCTGGCTCCGTCAACAAATCTCCTTGGTCAGCCAGGAGCCTGTTCTTTTCGGCACAACGATCTACAAAAATATTAGACACGGTCTCATTGGCACAAGATACGAGAAAGAATCCGAGGATAAGATCCGGGAACTCATCGAAAACGCTGCGAGAATGGCTAACGCTCATGATTTTATTACCGCTTTACCCGAGGGGTATGAGACAAATGTCGGCCAACGCGGATTTCTTCTCTCAGGAGGTCAAAAACAACGTATTGCAATCGCCCGCGCTGTTGTCAGTGACCCGAAGATTCTCCTCCTTGATGAAGCTACATCTGCCCTGGACACCAAATCGGAAGGCGTTGTTCAAGCGGCTTTGGAGCGGGCAGCCGAAGGCCGAACGACTATCGTGATTGCTCATCGTCTTTCCACGATTAAGACAGCCCACAACATTGTGGTTTTGGTTGACGGCAAAATTGCTGAACAAGGAACTCACGATGAACTGGTTGACCGCGGGGGCGCTTATCACAAACTTGTGGAGGCGCAGCGCATCAACGAGCAGAAGGAGGCTGAAGCTATGGATGAAGAGGACGGCGACGCTGAAGATCTCACCAATGCGGACATTGCCAAAATCAAAACAGCATCCAGCGAGTCTTCCGAACAGCCTACGACCATCGACCGCACGGGCACTCACAAGTCGATCTCCAGCGCCATTCTGTCCAAGAGGCCGCCCGAAACAGCTCCTAAATATTCGCTTTGGACCCTGCTCAAATTTGTTGCTTCCTTCAACCGGCCCGAAATTCCGTACATGATCGTCGGCCTCATTTTCTCAGTCTTGGCCGGTGGTGGTCAACCCACGCAAGCCGTGCTATATTCCAAAGCCATCAGCACTCTCGCGCTCCCCGAATCACAATATGGCAAGCTCCGCCACGACGCAAACTTTTGGTCACTGATGTTCTTCGTGGTTGGTATCGTTCAATTCATAACCCAGTCAACCAACGGCGCTGCGTTTGCCGTATGCTCAGAGAGACTTATTCGGCGTGCAAGAAGCACGGCCTTCCGGACAATACTCCGTCAAGACATCGCTTTCTTCGACAAGGAAGAGAATAGCACTGGTGCCTTGACCTCCTTCCTATCCACCGAGACTAAGCATCTTTCTGGAGTTAGCGGCGTGACCTTAGGCACGATCTTAATGACTTCCACCACCCTGGGAGCGGCAATCATCATCGCCCTGTCCATTGGTTGGAAACTAGCATTGGTCTGTATTTCAGTTGTGCCGGTTCTCCTTGCATGTGGTTTCTACCGATTTTACATGCTAGCCCAGTTTCAGTCACGGTCCAAGCTCGCCTATGAAGGCTCCGCAAATTTTGCATGCGAGGCTACTTCATCCATTCGCACCGTTGCATCGTTAACTCGAGAAATGGACGTCTGGAACATCTACCACAACCAACTCGACGCACAAGGCAGGGCAAGTCTCATTTCTGTCCTGAAATCATCCCTGCTATATGCCTCCTCGCAGGCGCTTGTTTTCTTCTGTGTTGCGCTTGGTTTCTGGTACGGAGGAACCCTTCTTGGTCACCACGAGTATGACATGTTCCGCTTCTTCGTATGCTTCTCCGAAATTCTTTTCGGTGCTCAGTCCGCCGGTACCGTCTTTTCTTTCGCACCAGACATGGGCAAGGCAAAGAATGCGGCAGCCGAATTTCGACGATTGTTTGACAGAAAGCCACAGATTGACAACTGGTCCGAAGAGGGCGAGCAGCTTGAAACGGTGGAGGGCGAAATCGAATTCAAAGGCGTGCACTTCAGATACCCGACCCGCCCTGAGCAGCCTGTCCTCCGCGGCTTGAACCTGACCGTGAAGCCCGGACAATATGTCGCCCTTGTCGGACCTAGCGGTTGCGGCAAAAGTACTACGATTGCACTGCTCGAGCGCTTTTACGATGCAATCGCCGGAGAAATCCTCGTCGACGGAAAGGACATTAGCAAACTGAACATCAACTCCTACCGCAGCTTCTTGTCACTGGTCAGCCAAGAGCCGACTCTCTATCAGGGCACTATCAAGGAGAATATCTTGCTCGGTATTGTCGAGGACGATGTGCCGGAAGAGTTCTTGATCAAGGCTTGCAAGGACGCCAATATCTACGACTTCATCATGTCACTGCCGTAAGTTCCCAACCTACTCATCTTCCCTATAGCCAGTCTGCTAACATATTGTAACAGTGAGGGTTTCAATACTGTCGTTGGAAGTAAAGGTGGCATGTTGTCAGGTGGTCAAAAGCAACGTGTAGCCATCGCACGAGCGCTCCTTCGTGATCCCAAAATCCTACTTCTCGACGAAGCCACGTCAGCCCTGGACTCCGAATCAGAAAAGGTCGTCCAGGCCGCTCTGGATGCTGCTGCCCGTGGTCGAACCACAATCGCTGTCGCACACCGTCTTAGTACGATCCAGAAAGCAGATGTTATCTACGTCTTCGACCAAGGCAAGATCGTCGAAAGTGGAACCCACAGCGAACTGGTCCAGAGGAAAGGTCGGTACTACGAGTTGGTCAACTTGCAAAGCCTAGGCAAGGGCCATTAATTGCGCATCTACTAATTCTCCCATTCACTTTCTTGCATATATCCCTTTGGTTCTTTCTGATATTGTCTTGTGGACATATTAGCATGCATTCCACTTAATTTGTGTTTAGATTTCCTATGCCCTTTGGCTTGTTCGTTGGCAATACTCGTTTATTAGATCTCATGTCTCGGAAACCGAACAGACACTCTTCTCTACCTATGTATCATAGATGAGATAAAAACAAATCAAATCACTCCATACTTCACAACTCCTGTTATCCCTGGCAAGCGTAGAATTTCCTCAACTTATCGACGAGATTGCCTTTTAATCAATCCTTTAGGCCCACGCCGAACTCCTTCTGCACGTCAATCTGCCTGACCCCACGTGCATCAGCAATCAACCCCATCAGGCCCTGTCCGACATCTTTGATCTCGTTGTACTCGTGCAGTAACCGGATATGCCGCTTTACCGTATCCGATGGGTCATTCCTAGCGCAATCAAGTGAGATTTTGCTTCAAGGGCAGTCAAAGTCGAATCTATAAAGCTTTGAATGTAGCTTACTTTAACTTGGCCCTTATGTCGGCAATCTGGGCTTCGAGCTTTGCGGTTTGAGACTCGAGGTCTGTTATTGATGTGCGGAGGGTTGCCTGAGTGAGTGTTCGTTAGTTGGATTTTTACCCCAAAGCTTGGATTCAGGTGCGCTTGCGAGCTTCTTGTCTTTTTGGGAATCTTGGTGAGTAGCGGGGCCTTGGTGTTTCTCGGGATTTGTAGACATGGTTGTGATGATGGATGAAGAGTTCTGGTTGATTGCTCTGCGATGGTATTAAGGGTAGAGGTTACTGTATTCTCGAGGCACTCCACGTATGCTGCCACTAGCACTTCCACGGGCTTAGATGATGAGCCTCAAGTCATGGGAATAGTCATCTCTATGAGATTTTGATTAGAAGGTTGATAGTTCTTGTAACCTTGTACCTGATTTACGCCATAATGCTATACAAAGAGTGGGCACGTGCGACCAATCCGAGTGGCTGTGATCTCCATTTCTCAGTCTCCGGTCCGCTTCCGATCGTTTCAATCAAAAGATTCGTCAGCCTGCTTCATCTTCCCTCCCCTCATCCCCCTTCTTCTCCTTCCTGCAACCATTCGGCGAAGAAGGCAAGATGTTGGGCGCTCTCCGGTTACGCGGGGTGCTTGGAGCCCTGCTCCTCATATCCCCTGTCCTGGCTCACGGCGACCATGAACACGTCCCCGAAGGTGCCGGTGTCTCCGAAGACCCTATTGTATGATGCCTAATCTCAACCGATTTCGACTCCGTGCAAACTGACATGGCGTGAACTATCTAGGACTCAACATTATGGATTCATATGATCCTCATGGGATTGTCCTTTGGGATCATTTTCCCCTTGGGCATGGTACTCGGAGTATGTCTCTCGAATCAGACCACTCCCGCCGAGAATCTCGCTCTGACTCTCCGGTCTCATAGATTATTCGGTCACGATGGCACGTCCCTGTCCAGGTTATCGGAACCGCTATCGCCATTGTTGCATACTTTCTCGGCCATGCGCACAAAGGCCGCCAATTCGCGAAGAACGTCCACGCCTCGTTCGCAAACTGGCTGATGTTCTTCTTGGCCGCGCAAGTTATTCTCGGGATATATCTAAAGCTACACATCGAAAGGGGTATTCTAGGGAAGTTCCGGAAGGTCCTCGTTGTTCTCCACGGCATTCTCGGCAAGGCGATGCCGATTCTGAGCTGGGTGCAGATGCTGTTCGGGGGGATTACTTCGCTGGGATTCTGCCGTGATGACCATCTCGGACAGTGCCTGGCCCACTTCATCATGGGCAGTGCGTTCATCGCCTACGGTATCCTGCTTACCATTCTGCTGCTTGTCGGCCAGTACTGGTTGCGCCGCACCGGCCGCAGCCAGGAGTTCTTCGACTCTCTGGTTATTGCGGCGTGGGGATGTGTCAACACCTTCACGGAACATCGATGGGGCGGGCCTTGGGTTCATAATGACCTCCAACACACTACTATGGGTATCGTCTGGTGGTGTGCTGGTCTGTTGGGTATCTGGTTGAGCCGAAAGCGGAACGGCCGGCCCAAGAGGAATCTTATCCCGGCTATCGTTATTCTTCTTACGGGTTATGCCATGTCCGGCCATCCGCAGCACTCCATGATCAGCACCATGGTTCATACCATCTTTGGATACACCTTGATGGCGGCTGGTTTGACTCGAATCATTGAGATCTCCTTCGTGCTGAGGGACCGAAGCAGTGTAAACGCTGACGGCTCGGATCCTAACAGCTTCCAGTACTTGACGCCTTTCGTAAGTTGAACCTCCTACCTTACCTTTGGCCTACCCATAAAGCCAGCCCTAACGCTAACTTCCGTGCAGCTACTATATGCCTCCGGATTCCTCTTCATGGGCGCCACAGAAGAGCAGATGATGCTTCTGGAAAACGCCGGAGTCACGCACGTCTCATACATCCTTATCCTCTACAGCATCGCGTTCATCCTATTCCTATGTATGTCGCATTCGCATTCGCGCAAGTCACAAGCACTGCTAACATCTCTCCAGTCGTAAACATTCTCCTCCACATCTACGCCGTCCATGCCTGGCCCGAGTCCGCAGACCCTGCAGCTCCTTCGCACTCCCGCATCAGCACCGACCAGGGCCCCTCCGGCTCTATCGCTCTTCCGAGTGGGCCCGGCAGCAGCCGCTTCACGCACATAAATGGACACGCCCGCTCCCCCTCTGAAGCGCAGCGCATCCAGGACGCCGAGACCTTCGAGCTCCAGGGTCTTATCTCGGATGAGGAAGAAGATGAGGATAAGGCCCCGCCTTACGAGAGGAGAAATGGCCCTGGCCCAAGAAAACCGGAAGATGAAGAGAGTGCGCCGCTTTTCAGGAAAGATCGGGAATAAGAGAAGGTTCCGTTAATGAAAAACAGCTTAGACTATTGCAGCATATATGGTGATTGGGTCTTGCCTTTTCTTGGGTTCTGCGGAAACACTCTTCGTTCTACATATTTAATGTATATCCGACCTGCTTTTTTTTTTTCTCCGTCATGGAATCCTGGCGAATGGCCCTGCGATGGGTTGCTTTGGTAGCTTACCTGCTTTTTTTTTTATGCTTGCTCTTTAAATACTTATATCATATGAAATTTGGAGCTCAAAAAATCCAATGAGATATCTTAGATCCCGGTTGATTGCTTGTGTAGTATAGTACTGCGCATAAGTGGAGTAAGCCCTAAATCGTGTTTATTGTGCAAAACACATCTATGTAGAAACCCCCAAAACCAATCTTTGCGCAATTCGCTATGGTAAGCAGTTCAAGAAGAAAAGAAAAAAAGAATAAAGATCGGATCTCGAATTATCCTGAATCCTTCCTCGACCCATATCCAGTATTTGAGGATCCTATCATATAATCATAAGTCCACTTTCGGTCCAGGTAGTCCCCGGCTCTGACCGAAAATAAGAAAGAAAAAGAAAAAGATCCAACGCTACATTAGACCCGAAATAAATGGTGACCTCTTCTTGCCCTGTATAAAGCTCCTTTTTTCAAGCGTCACTCGGAAGTGGTAGAGGACGGCTTAAATCGAAGGATCTACGACAGTCCAATGGGCGGGTGGCCATTCCCTACGCCCGGCTGACCATTCAGTGGGATCGGGTTTGCAACAGGAGGAACGGCTGCCATGGAACTTGCCATGTCAATTGGGAAGAAAGGGTGCAGCGAATAGACGGGGGCGTCAATCTTCTCGCCGTCAAACAACTGAAGATTTTGGATAGGCTGCTCTCGGGCGCTTAGAACGTTAATCACATCCTGCGCCAAGCGACCACCTACAAAGCTGGCTGTTGGACTTAATTCACTCCCCAGATTCTGGAGGAACTTTCGCAAGAATTCCGAGTCGAGGGTGCTCATATCAAGCTTGAGTTCTTGATGCGCAACCCCAGCTAGCTTCGTGAATAATTCGAGATCTTGATGGGAAAGATTTGGCAACCTGCCCTGGCTGAGTTTTTGAAACTCCCAGAGAGCTCGCAGACAGCTCAGAAGTGGTGTCACTTGCTTTCGGCGGCGGGGTCGGGTGAATTCGTCGGGAAGCGGTGATGTGTTTGCCAGGAGAAGAGGGTGGTATCTCTCCCTTTTTGTGACCATCTCAACAATTTTATCATTCTCCGTCTTGGGTGTGATGTTCAGTATAGTTCGCGTCGACGTCTCTTGACGTTGCGACTGAACGTTTGATTTGAACCGTTCGATCACGAAGTCGTGTTCAATGAGGTCTGCGAAAACGAAACCGTAGAATCCATGCAGACCAGCTGCATAAAACGGACGCCCGGCAACACGACAGGCTGAGTTGATGGTATTGTACATAGCGAAATCAAGCTCAGTTGCAATCGTAATATCGAACTGTCCAAAGAATTCGGGCGGCTTGGTCGAGATGCCTTCTGCATCTGCATAGACTTTGACCCGCTTGTTGTAATCTCTAACTGCTGGAGCTGCTGCCTGAGCCCGGTTCTGGCCAATACAGTCCTGGTTTAAGAGAAACTGCGCTCCAAGATCATCTTCGGTAACGACCGCATCGTCAATTATTGTCAAGCTCCCGATTCCTGCTAACACCAGGTTTTTGGCAACTTCGTTTGCGAGGGCCTTGAAGGTGATCAGGAGTATATTAGCGGATCGCAGTCTATTACGTTGCGCAATTAGCCAGTGGTTCAGTGCCGGGGCCGTTTGGTCTCACTCACTTCTCCTGGGCCTTGACGCCCCAAAGTCGGATTTGACGATCGTACAGCGCAATTTCATCTATCCAATGAACAAGTTAGATATCACAACCACATTATTAGTGTAGGCAGAGCCAATTCGTACCTGCGCTGATTGACTGATCCTGCGAATCCATAGTAACAAGGCGAAATCGACCGAATGAAGGCACCGCTAGTGAGGTCGTTCAGGAAAGTCCTGTCGGATTGTAAAGGCGAAAAGAGAAAACGGCCTTCAAAAGGGGAAAGGACGTTATAGGCGCGGAGTCAATGCGGAGGGTGATGAGACGATGTCAAGTGAGGTGAGCAGCTGTTTTAACTTCAGTTCCACTTTGGAAACACGGTGATTCGACCTCTCAGCTATGTGACAGCAAAGTGAAAGAGTAACCCCTCTAGATTGACGGTAAAAATAACGTATCTCGTTGTACTATAAAAAGAGCGGGGGAAAGTGATAGAGGCTAGCTTCTAGCGTCAGGGCGGGACGAAGATAGCACTGCAGCGTTGGACGAAACAAGTCAATCACGGAGGGGGGAAGAAGTGAGAGAGGAGCAAGAAGAGGGGCAGAGCAGACAATTGAGCATTACTCAATGTGTTACCACCCATGCATGAAGTCAGCGAAGACGCTGAGCGACAAGAAAGCGACCCTGGTCGATTTTCTAGAGTCTACGGAGTACTTCGTCTTCTCCGTCCTGTACCTAGATAGACACCGGTTTCCTCACGTGAGCGCAGATAAGCATCGCGAGACGGAATGACCCCAGAGCGTCATCAGCCAACCCTCCATCCACCTCGCTTCCTACTCGCCTCTGCTCACCGTCATTTGCCGTTCTTTTGCTCGCTGCCGTTGATCGGGCCTCCTGCAGTCTGTCTACCGTTTATCACCTGTTCCAAATCGACTCGCCTACATTCGCCCAGTAAAGTCCCCAGTCTCCGCCTTCCCCCCCTCTTATCACCGATCTTGGCTAGTCGAACTAACGGCGCCCACCGTTCGATAGGATGGTATGTCAGAAATGAACCATGCTCCATATTACGCTCGAGGCCGAGACCCTTTCTACCTAGCACGTAGGCAAATTACCCAGACCTGCATATGTTGACTTTTTGTCTTTTGGTTCGTCTCTAGTCGGGGAATTACGACTATCCTCCCGCTTCCCGTCGTACCGCCCGAGGAAGCAGACCCAGCGATCGTCCTCATGGACCGAACGCGAACCGCTTGCAGCATCTGCGCGATCTATTAAACACGGAGCGCAACAGGAACACTTCAGCACAAGCATTAGAAACTCTGAACCAAGAGCTAGAGGAGTCCCGCGCCGAACGGGCAAGAGGTCGATCTTCCTTTGAACAAACCAGAGCCTACGTGGACCAGCAGATTCGAGATTTACAACAAGAGCGGGCTCGTACTTACGGTGCGCCCTTAGATCCTAGAAGTCGTTTACAGAGATTACAAGACCTTAATGCAATAAGGAATCGTGGCTTGGGAGGTAGTAATCAATTCGGCCGGGGTCGGAGAAACCGCGAGTCTATCCTTGACCAACCTGTTCCACGTATAGATATCCCGTCTACAATGCCTCTGGAACCCGACCACGATCATGAGATGGACCAATTGAGAGTCAAACGCAGGAAGCTCGACTCGGATGATAACCGAGAGGGGCTACAATCTTTAAGATATGGTCAATATGGGCAAGTCGTGCCTGGGACCCTGAAAATGGAGTTGGCCAGTTGTGATGGGGGCACATTTCCGCCTGTTTGCGAAACCTCAGGGCCAGAGAACATTCTTTTGAATGACTCGTCCGTGTATTGTACGAAATCAGACCGCTGCAACCTGATATTGAAGCATCGTGGAGAGGCTCCTTTCTGTTTAAAGAAGCTTGTCATCAAAGCACCCAAATCTGGCTACGACGCTCCGTACGTTCAGCCCCCGGTCAAATCATGTCTTGCTAACATGCGCGCTCCTCTACTAGGATCCAGGCAGGCATGGTATTTGTTTCTATGTCGGCTGATGAGCTCCTCGCCAGAACTACTCAATATCAGATCCAATATGCCGGTTCCCGTAGCCACCGCAGCCGTCGACACAGGGGAATGCAACCGTCAGAAGAATACTTGAATTCATATCGTACTCCATTACAGACTCTAGAGCGTGCGGCCCTAACAAGCTTTGACTCGCCTTCTGAGTCAGAAACGGACACCGGCGAGGCTACCAATGTCACTTCTAACCAAACTGCAGACCAGTCACCTGAATTTCGCGTCATTACAGAATACGATGAACGCTCTGATGGTACTGAGCTTGACCGTCTTGCAAACAACTTCCTTGAGCCCCAACCTTCGGATACTGAAAGGCCAGAAGAATCGCGAAATATGTACTCAATGTACCCATTGGAAGAGGATTTCCTTTGTTCGGATAGTGTGGACAGCAGCAGTGATGAAGACGAAAGCTCGGAGACCCGCTCCTACAACTCGCGACGGCGGGACCTTCAAAGGCATGTTAGGGCTTTGCGCCGTCAATACGCCAGAGAGCATGATGAACCACCAAGACGTCGTCAAAATTTGAATACGACAGAGGCCATTTCAACCGTTCCACCACATCTTCTACGAGTCTCGCCTCCTATTCCACCCAGCAGCGGACACTCGGCGCCACGCTCTGTATCAGCGCCACACCCTCCAGGCGCCGGGTTAATGAAACCTCTTGCTCAATTCTTCATTAAACGACCCAAAAGTAGCGTCAGCCTGAAGTTTGATCCTCCTCCGTAAGTTCTTGAACTCTGTCGTTACATCGTGCCACGTTATTCCAAGTTTCTCTAACTTCTTCCCACGATATAGGTCCGGTCGTTACATCCTGATCAAACTTTGGAGTCCATACCATGCAGGTAACATAGACATCCAGAGTGTCATTGCCCATGGTTTTGCTGGACCGAGATTCTTCCCTGCTGCCGCGCTGAGATGATTCTGCTGCGCATGTTAAGGATGATGCCGTTTCGCGGTATCTGTTCTACAGCCCACTAACGGTTTCGGGCGTGTCGGCCATTGCCATTCTCAATTACCTGCTCCAAACCCAAGCAGGCAATGAACATACCTTCTTGTTTCTTATTGTACGGGTCACGGAGCCGACATATCGTACGGGGCTCCTCTATCAAGTTGTAAGAGTAACGCCGTCGTAATGCATTGATACCACGGAATTATCCTACTGGCAGTATGATAGCTAATAGGTCAAGAATGGCCTTTATCCAGCTTCGTCAAAATACATTAAAATCCCTTTCAGCCCACGATAGCTGGGTATTTGCTGCAAGAACAGAATGTCATGAACAAAAAAGAAATATGGTCATCAAACAAGCTGATAGCCAGACCCAGGCGCCGATGCGATCCAATGTGGATGAATATCACATAAACGACATCCCTAGTAAGCAAACAGAACAAGCAAAAATGGAATCAAACATGACCGTCATGGTCTCGAGGCGGATTCAACCATGATACTAGATGTGTGCGTCTGTCAGCCAAAATAGAGCATCAAACTGCCATGCTGTTAGTCGTTTGGTTCTGATCGATGCTATCGTTTCTCGTCTCTCGTGCAATGATAATCCAAACGCCAGAACATTCCCTATGTACCAACTAAAAGCAAAACTCCTGAAAAGTAATTCACCCCAACTCCAGCCTCAAAAGACAAATTTTGTTATCAAATGCGAAGCCCGACTCCCTGGGGGGCAGAACTAAACGACGATAACATCGCCTTCAGCATCCGCGGGGTCGGAGGCCATCATATCGCCGTATTTTCCCACAGTCATCAACATCGAGTCGTCGTCAAGATCAATAGCGCTGTCATCGTGGTTTGACGCATGGAAAGTCGTTATGTTTTCGGAGATATCAGTAGGCTTCTCATCTCCTATGTGGTTCGGATTTGTTTCGGCTCCCATCCGTTTCTGGTCCATTGAAGTGCCATTGTGGGCATCTGACGTTGTAGGCGACTCGCTATCGACGGCCTTAGGAGAATCTTTCAGGACAAGAGCTGCCGGGCTGGACTGGTCAGAGTCCATGCCTGCGTTCTGCAAAGTGTTTGGTGTATAATGCATGAATCCGCCCTTCTCAGCCTGCCATAACATCATCTCATGAAAAAAGACCTTGGTCATCCACCAGGCACTAAAACTTTGGGCTCCTCCCAGGGTCAGACGGTGTAGTATGCAATCCCATAATGCGTCCACTCGTTCAATGATACACTGTGTGCGATGTTGTGGGAATATATGCGCGAGGTTCAAGATGAAGGAGATCCACTTGTCTGGGAAGTTGTATTCGTCGCCCACAGACTCCTCGACGGGGAATTTATGTGGCTCGGGACTATCTTCCATATCGGGCTGAGAAAAGAATGGATTGGAAGCGGCAGAGTTTAAGTCTGCGACAGGCGTAAGGAGGGCGCGGAGATCATGCTTCAATATTCGTTCCGTAGCCTGCTCCGCACAGCTAGGAATATTCGCCCTGGTGATCATCTCCTTGGGGTCGACCAATGTTGTAAAGTCGAGCCACATTTGATTCCTATTGTCGGGGTGGCACAGCCACGCGGCAGCCGCGTTAGCAGACTGGTTCACATCAAGCATGTGTTTCAGAAGATTGCAAAATATGTGCGCTGGTATTAATCTCGCAATAGAGACATGTACAGGCTGTATCTTGAATGTTTCTGCAATATGCGTCGTAAGTCGTTGCGAGATTGAGCTAAAGGCATCCAAAACGAGTTTCGGGACAACTTGTGTAGTCAGAGGTGCGACAAATACAATCATCTTCTGGTACATTAACCAATCGCACTCCTTGATCCAAGGTGCAAGGTTGGGGTGCGTCAACAACTTCTGAACCGGGACGGTCAAGGTACCATGGAACGCAGAGAAGAAC
The DNA here is from genome assembly GCF_047715735.1 of Aspergillus multicolor. NCBI lineage: Eukaryota > Fungi > Ascomycota > Eurotiomycetes > Eurotiales > Aspergillaceae > Aspergillus > Aspergillus multicolor. Next base: position 2,006,575 of record NW_027395954.1, on the reverse strand, counting down.
CTTAGCAGATTGCGCTCCTTGCAGTACCGGAAGCTATCAATGACCGAGATACAGTGTGAACGGTAGAGCGCAGCAAGAGCCTCCGCCACCTTGGGGTCCGTGCCTTCGGGAAGGTAACCATTGATATCAGGTAGTTGCAGGGAATCAGTATCGACCGATGAACTATCCGTGGTTGGCAATTGAAGCATTTGGTGGATCAATCTTCCGGAATGGCTGGCGACGTTTTCTAGTGTGATCACTTCGGCCTGCGAAGAAGCCCGACAAGCGCAGCCTGAGATCACCTTATCAATTGAAACCTTCGGGGCAAAGGACGTGGTAGGAGACGGAAATAGTGCTGTGTCTGCCGTGGGTTGCGGTAATACACTGGCTCTGTAAGGTAAATGAGCCCTGGACGCGACTAGACACGGTAAAAGGGTTCACTTACGCTCTTTGCATCTCATTCCCATTCAGACTATCTACAGCAACTGTCGCCGTAGCTTCATGAGAGGGGAACTGCGTGGTTGGGGCGGATGGCTTCTGCTGCTTCTCTTCGATCACGGTCAAATCGACGTAGTGATACTTTGATTCCCCCCTTACACCTAGTCGGCGCGTCTGCACATTCGGGAATATGATTCGAACGAGTTTTCCAAACGATGCTGGATTCAAGACCGAGACTCGTTCAGTTCCACATTTCTCGGCGTAACAGCAGTAAACACGATCTCGACGCACAGAGCCTGTGCTTTTTCTGCAGTTCTCCTTCAACCTGTGACGCATAAGAATTGGCGGAAGAGAAGATATGGCACCTGAGACTTACCAGATCATCGCGAAGACTTGCTTGACCTTTTCTGCCTTGCCACCAGCCCCTTCATGTTTGAGAACCTCCGCCGCCATTTGCTTCAATGTATAGCCTTCATATTGTCGTAGAAGTTTACGCAACTCATTATCGTTGGCAAGGGATGAACTAGAGCCCTTCTTCTTCTTTAGACCCGCTTCGGAAGTGTCGTGGTCATCAAGGACATGTTCCGGTAGATGATTCTCAATTCCACTGTCATACATGTTCTGATACTGGGGGATTGGCACATTTGGTAACCCGTGCTGTAATCCGGATGATAATGAATGGTGCGAGAGATGATGGCCATGGACAGCATGGTTCGGAAACTCGTCGGCTCTCGGCATGGCAGAGTGATGGGTGTCTTGCATAGGGTCTAATGAGGTTCCGTTCACCTGGTGCGACAATTGCTGGCCGAACCGAATTATAATATCCTCCGGGTTGTTGCCAAAAAGAGTAGTTCCTGCAGACGATTGCGCCGGCATAAACTGGGAGAAGCCATCGGTCAGTTGCTGATCTTGGGTCTGCTGGGTTGTGGTCGAATGGATGCTGGCAGTCGAGCCTCTCGAGCGCGGGCGACGGCTGTTCCTGGATATTACTGTTTCGGAGCGCGATCTCATGAGATCTGCCGTGCCGGGACGATTATGAGGGATTGCAATTTGGGTAGATTGAGAGGCTGCACTAGAAGACAGAGAGGCTGCGCGACCTGGTGTCACCACGAGTCAGCGACGCTTAAGTAGAACACAATTCTATCCGGGATAACATCGGATGACTAGAAGCCAAACAGGTATGCAGGGAAGTGCAACGCCTTACCAAGCTCGGGAGGCATCTTCCTTTTCCAGGAGCTATCGCACACAGGACGTCGAATAGTGGTGTTGCTTGGGGATCACTCGTTGCTAGGTGCAAAACAGTGGGTAACCACGGGCAATAATAATAGGTTAAATAGCGCCCGTCTGTTTTGATCCTTCTTTCAGAGCCGACTCCAGTGCTACCGCCAGGAGATTACCTCAAACAAAAACAAAACTCAGGCACTAAAGCACTCCGATATATGCTTGTCGACAACAAACTCTGTCAGGGCGTCAGGCTCATGGCGTTTTGGGGCTGGGTTGGTGATGTTCGAGTAGGCGGGAATGGGGATAAACAAGAGTCGCTCGTTTCTGAAGCAACGAAGAGTGTGCCTGGTCACGTGAGTGCTAAGAGCTTCACTCATTCCTCCCTCGAACCCAACGTCATTGTTTAGGCATCATTGCTGCACCCTTTTGCCGGCAACTTGTATAAGGAAATTCATATGCTTCAATGGTTTTTTTTTTGCTGACTCAACCACGGTCTGTAGAGAGTTTTAGTGTAACGTTATATTATGTTCCTACCTCACTATCCACATTCTGCTTGAATAACCACTATATATACTAGTCATAAGTCATTCAGCCGAGGGCCAGGTTTACGTATATCCTAACAGTCGCTTGCATGCTGCGGATATAAGCTAAAGCATTTGCTAGAATCCTTATGACATGGATAGCACTCAGATGGATAAGTTGATGATTGATGTAGTTTTCTTTTCGTGGCTTGCGGGTGCCCCTACAGTCCATGGGTGCGCCTGGTATATGCTCAAATGGTCGATACGAGGAAACATGTAAATAACATATATTGGGTATGCCTCAAACCGTGCTAAGTTGATAAGAATTTCCAGGAGACGAAGTGTCGACTGTGGTATAACGAAAGCAAGCTAGCATCTCCCGCAACTGTCATGACTGGTATCAGATTCAAGTCTGCAAAATGCAAAACAAGATATTCAAAATTTACACAGAGAAACTAATTACTTCCTACCGCCTCTCTAAACATATGAAATGACAATGACAGCAAAAGTACAGAGAAGCTCCAAGAAAACTTCGAAGGAAGTGCCGGAATCTAGCAGAGAGCAGGAGATATCAATCGTCGCCTCGATGTTCTAGCGGCGAATTTAATCGTCAGCCGAGCATCAGGACGGCGACCCGCACAACCTCCTGCCGGAAAATAAGAAGATGTTGTTCGTGATCAAGTTTAGACCAAGTCTCGCTTGACGAACTCGGCGAGAAGCGACTTGCCAAGGGCAGCCGGGCTGCGCTCAACGACAACACCAGCGCTCTCAAGAGCAGAGATCTTGGAGTCAGCACCACCCTTGCCACCGCTGACAATGGCACCGGCGTGGCCCATGCGGCGGCCGGGAGGAGCACTGATACCGGCAATGAAACCAACGGCAGGCTTGTTGTGCTTGTTGTTGGCCTTGAAGAACTCGGCAGCATCCTCCTCAGCGCTACCACCGATCTCACCGATCATAATGATACCGTCGGTCTCCTCATCTTCGAGGAAGATGCGCAGGCAGTCAATGAAGTTGGTACCAGAGAAGGGGTCACCGCCAATACCAACAACGAGGGATTGACCGAGGCCAGCCTGGGTGGTCTGGTTTACAGCCTCGTATGTAAGAGTACCGGAACGAGAAACAATACCGACGCGGCCACGCTTGTGGATGAAACCAGGCATGATACCAATTTTGCATTGGCCCTGTATCACGTTATCAGTAAAATGCTTTTAGTACTAAGCAAGTACCGAAACTTACGGGAGCAATGATACCAGGGCAGTTAGGCCCAACAAGGCGGGTCTTGTTCTGAGTCTTCAGGATATCGGTAATACGGACCATGTCTGGCATGGGTTCGTTAGTTCAAGAGTGAGCGCTACATGCGAGCTATGGCTGTTTCATACCGTGCTGGGGGATACCCTCGGTGATACTGCGGAATACCAACAACGTTAATGATATAGGTACGCTTTTTCCGGGGATATGGCGAGATTTACCAGACAACCAGAGGCACTTCAGCCTCGATGGCCTCCTCGATACCCTTGGCAGCGAGAGGAGGGCTATATTCCAAGCATCAGCGCTGACTTCTCATGCAGTCTGGAGTTCATTCAAAGCATACGGAACGAAGATGGCGGAAGCAGTGGCACCGGTCTCCTTAACAGCGTCGCTAACGTTGGCGAAAACTGGGAGGTCTAGATGTGTAGAGCCGGCCTTCTTGGGGTTGGTACCGCCGACAACCTTGGTACCTAGAAGGCGTAAGTGTCCGATTCAAAAACGAGGCAGCGCGCATAGCTGTTTAAGAAGGATATGGTTGTGTATACCGTAGGCGATCGCCTGCTCAGCGTGGAAACTATCGGCGCATATCAGCATCATGTATAGCTATTAATCCCGCAGATTCCGGGAAAAACCACGCACGTTCCCTGCTTTCCGGTGAAACCCTGAAAAAGGACCTTGGTATCGGCATTGATGCGAAGGTTGTTAACAGTCTCAGCGTAAGGACCAGGAGTGTATGCGCGGCGCTGGGTGGCAGCAGCGTTGCGAAGGACAGAGGCCGCGTTCCGGCGAAAGGCTTGCATGGCGACTGATGGATGGAAATGAAGGAAAAAAGACGGGAGAAGAGAAGAGAGGGGAGATTGCACCGTCAGACGGGCAAGTTGAGAGTCAAAGTTATTAGAGAGGAGGGTGGAGTGGAAAGAGAGGATAGCAGTAGAGAGCGAGCAGCAATTGATGTTTGAGACTCGGGTTTGGCCATTTGTTCGGGAGAAAGCTTTAAGCGGTCCGATTCATCGCGGGCGGTCGACCTTGATTTTTCTTCCGCTATCACTGGCTGATGCGGGCGACTACTTCAAACTGCTGTCACTACTGCTCGCATTCAACATTTTGATATCAGGCAATCGCTATCCCAGCCATCCTTCTGTTTCTTTACTAGCCTCCCCCCGCGTGCTGCGCGAAGAAGCCTTTCGTCATGGCTACTATGACAATGACCGCCCCGCCACCACCCAAATCTAAGAAGAATTCTAAGCTGCCACCGGAAAATGAAAGGTATATGAGGGCATGCTCTGATATCGCGAACGCTCTGATCCAGGAGTATGAGTCGCAAAAGGATCCTACCCAGCCCAAGAGGGATATCAACCTCAATAAGCTACGGGGTCAAATGGCAAAAAAGCATAGCTTGGCCAGCCAGCCGCCTCTGACGGCCATCATCTCCGCCGTCCCTGAGCACTATAAGAAATACATTCTGCCGAAGTTGATTGCAAAGCCGATCAGTATGTCTTCCTCTGTTTCATAACCAAGGCGTTCTGCTTATACTTGCTTTTAGGAACGTCATCTGGTATCGCCGTCGTTGCTGTGATGAGTAAACCCCACCGATGCCCTCATATCGCCTACACCGGAAATATCTGTGTCTACTGTCCCGGAGGTCCCGATTCCGACTTCGAATACTCGACCCAATCGTATACTGGTTATGAGCCTACATCAATGCGAGCAATCCGCGCACGATACGATCCGTTCGAGCAGGCAAGAGGAAGAGTGGATCAGATCAAGTCCCTTGGCCACAGTGTCGACAAGGTCGAATACATTATCATGGGAGGAACGTTCATGTCTTTGCCTGCAGAATACCGAGATACATTTGTCGCACAACTTCACAATGCCCTCAGTGGTTACCAGACGGACAATGTTGACGAAGCAGTCCAGGCGGGAGAAATGAGCAACATCAAGTGCGTTGGAATAACTATTGAAACTCGCCCGGACTACTGCTTGGACACACATTTGAGTAGCATGCTTCGATACGGATGCACGAGACTTGAGATTGGAGTTCAAAGTCTGTACGAGGACGTTGCGAGAGATACGAACCGCGGCCACACAGTTGCAGCTGTTGCGGAAACTTTCAAGCTTGCGAAAGATGCGGGTTTCAAGGTGGTCAGTCATATGATGCCTGATTTGCCTAATGTCGGCATGGAGCGCGATCTTTTCCAGTTCGAAGAATATTTCGAGAACCCGGCTTTCCGAACCGATGGCTTGAAGATTTACCCCACACTTGTCATCCGCGGTACCGGTCTGTACGAGCTTTGGAGGACAGGTCGTTACAAGAATTACACCCCTAATGCGCTAGTCGACCTCGTCGCGCGTATCCTCGCACTCGTCCCACCATGGACCCGTATCTACCGCGTTCAGCGAGATATTCCCATGCCGCTGGTTACGTCAGGTGTCGAGAATGGAAACTTGCGGGAGCTAGCTCTAGCGCGCATGAAAGATTTTGGCACGACGTGTCGAGACGTTCGGACGCGTGAGGTTGGTATCAACGAGGTCAAGAACAAGATTCGCCCGTCTCAGGTGGAGCTTATTCGTCGTGACTATACGGCCAACGGAGGCTGGGAGACGTTCCTCGCTTACGAAGATCCGAAGCAGGACATCCTGATCGGTCTTTTGCGTCTACGCAAATGCAGTCCTACGCACACATTCCGTCCCGAATTTACGGGCCAGCAAACCAGTATCATCCGTGAACTGCACGTGTACGGCTCTGCGGTTCCACTCCATGGACGTGACCCGCGAAAATTCCAACATCGTGGTTTCGGAACCTTGTTGATGGAGGAGGCCGAGCGAATCGCTCGCGAGGAGCACGGCAGTACAAAGATCAGTGTCATTTCGGGCGTTGGAGTTCGCAGTTACTACGCTCGTCTTGGATACACGTTGGACGGTCCCTACATGTCTAAGATGTTGGAGCCGATAGGAGGGGAGGAGCTCTGAACGTATGAGGACGGATGAAGCTATTTCTATTTATGATTGATGATACCTCAGGCAGGAAGGCAGATTCAAAAGTTCTGTTTCAAGTCTGGTTGGCGTTCTATGGAGTGTTCTCTGGTTATGGGATCGGTGACAGTGAATATCTACAGCGATGCGCTCAGAATAGGCTAGAGTTCGCCTGTTTGTACATATATTTGTTGAAGGGTCTATTGACCATATAACTACTTTCTAAGGTCTTTACAACTCTTTGATAGAAGTGTCATTTGCGCAAAGAGCATCGTTACACAATGTTATCTGATGCCGTGAACACGTTTATTACCCTTAGTTGGGATTCCTGAGCATTAATACTGGGTAAATTGCTTTTCTATACACGAAAGCCTGGCTAGCCTGGCATACACAGCTGTTGTTAGACCTAAGCCCGCGGGCCAAGAGTGTGGATGCTAAATGCGGCTAGACTCCTCTGGCCGTGGAGCTTCACAGCCGCCGGACTGTTGATCAAGTTAAACATCACCACTCTAGATTGTTATCTATCCTTTCGAATCATCAACTCTCCTTCGATACTGGACTTGCGCGCCGTTAAATTATTTGATTCCGACCGACTACTCTCCCACCCATCAAGCGTGCCCTCCATCGCTATCCCGGCCAACCAACCTCCGTCCACCTATCCTGCTTCAGCGCAGCAACAACCAGCACAATGAAGCCCGTCGTATCTGTGATGAGCGCATGGTCCTGGTATGTTCCTCTGCCGGTGCAGGATCGTTAGCTATAGCGCGTTGACGAGTACTGATTCTTGCAGCGTGGTCATCTCCCTCTTCGGCATCGTCATCCTCTCCGTCCTCGGATCACTGTTCAAGGTGCGTCGAGTGTAGCCTGTCTCCGGCGAACCTAGTCTCGATTTACAACAACTATATCTCCCCGATCATCGAGCAAGTCGTAAATCTTACTTCAAGCCACTGACAAATTGCACAAACAGAATGAACACCACGGCTTTACCGGCTCAATTGATGCACCGAAAGATGGCGGAGCGGTAGCCGCCTCGATCTTTACTGCTGTTATAGTTTACGCCGTACGTTGCATCTCTATCTTCTCTGCGGCAAGCCCGGATCCATATCTACAGACACATAGCAAGTTGGAAGGTTGGTTAAGCTGACCGCAGATACCGCAGGGATTCTTCGTTTTCTGTTCCTTCCAGGCTTACCTACACATGCGGGCCCGTCGGGGCGGAGCTATATCGCTGAGCTAGGCGCATTTCTTTTGTTATCGGTGTTCTGTTCCTTGGGCACTTTGGTTATTTGAATAACGAGCATGGATTTCGGCATAATGCTTGACGGAGCCGGGCGTGCGAGCGCTGCTGAAGCCTGGATATCGCTTAATCAACGGACGTGGCTGGCTCCCTCACTAGATGGGCCCCAAGGCCAACTAACTTAGAGACTCCGAGGTGGCTAAATACCCTAATCCTCCATTAAATGCCTATCGATCCACTCCGGCGTATGGAGAAGCGTTTCTTTCTGAATGGCAGCCGGTATGCTCTTGGATCGGACCGGCTTGCTTCGTGCGTCGTTTGTATATATCGTTTTGGCGTCGATAGAATTGCCCGAGCTGTTATGAAACGTCAAGATCTTCGTCCTTCTAGTCTATGCCGAACCGACACCATTATATATAACCAGAAGCATGACATTCCGTTACTCGCTTTTCGAATCAATGCTCTTTATTCCACCTTACGCACTCTTCAAACGTCACACCGTTGCCGCCAAAGATATCCAACGCACTCCCAATCGTCAAATCGACCTTCCCCCGACTACTGGCATGCACCTTCTCCAGATCTTCCAGGCTCCGTGCTCCACCCGCATACGTGACTGGAATCGAGCACCAGTCTGCGAGCTTAGAGACCAGCTCCTCGTCAATTCCCTGCTGGAGACCCTCCACGTCTGCGGCATGAATAAGGAACTCGGAGCAGTACGGTTCAAGGAGAGATATTGATTCTAGATGATGTCGTTAGTGCGCCGACCTCTTTTACCCGCTGGACATGATGTATGGCAATTTGTGCCCCGCAGAGTGACTAGGGCTAATCCCACCTACCTTGATTTACCTCCATCTCAGTGATGGTCTGCCAGCGGTTCATAGCGACGAACCACGTATCACCCTTCCGACGACAGCTCAAGTCAAGGACTAGCTTTGACTTGTCACCGCCCAGTGCAGCAAGAACGGCCTGTAGCCGTTCGAGAGAGAACTGGCCCTCCGGGAAGAGGAATGATGTGATGATAACCTGTAGAGTGGTAAGTATATATGCATGACAGAATGCGCAGCAAGACCAATAGGTTCTTTGCGACTCGTGCTAGCGCTATAGAACTTGGAATGCTCGAAAATCCAACTAAGTGGGCAAGCTCACTTTCTCAGCCCCTTGATTGATCCAATACTGTGCATTCTCATCCGTAATCCCACCGGCAACTTGCAAGCCCCCGGGCCAGGTCCTAAGCGCCTCCTTCGCTGCGTCGTCATTGCCGGGCCCTAGCTTAACGACATGCCCACCCCGGAGATTATGTTGCTTGTATAAGCCCGCATAATGGCCTGCTGGGAGCTTGGAAACGTAGTTTGTCTTGAGATCTGACTCGACGTTGCTTAGGGTGCCGCCGACGATCTGCTTGACCTGCCCGGAGTGGAGGTCGATGCAGGGTCGGAATTGAGTCATTCTTTGCTTTTCGTTCTTCCTTTCCTTCCAAAGATCCGGGCCTCTCTTCCGCGTGTGTTTAATGTTCAATTGTAGTTTTGTTTTTGATGAGGGGTCACTTCGAAGGCCGAACTAAAAACCCCCTCCAAGCGGGCGATAAGCGGAACCTTATCGCACGTGACCACCGTATCGGAGGAAAAAGCTCCCATGACCGCTTTTCCTTGATCAACTCTCTCTATTACGAAACTACGATTCCATATTTCAGAGATGATTGGCAAACGGAAAAGGGATACCTCCGCGGTATCAAGATCAAAGAAGGGTGGCAGCCGAGAGGAATCACCGGCCGCGCCCGATTCAAGCGCTCAGGACAAGCTCCGCAAATTTTTCGAAGCCCAATTCCAGCCTTTAGATGTTAAAGCGCCCGCTGCCGAGGACAAATCTGGAGTGGAATCAGACGATGATGAGTACGATGGGGATAGCCAAGTAGAAGAGTCCGCGTCCGAGTCTGAATGGAGCGGTCTCGAAGGAGAGGAGGAGAACACTCCGGTTGAAGTAGTCGAGTATCAGGCTCCTTCTCGCCCTACTGGAGACCTCATAGATAAGAGAGCTCGGAAAGCGTTCATGGTAAGCATGAATTGGCGTATGCGCGCAATTGGTTCCTGCTAATATTGGCTTAACAGACATCGAAGCCACCTACATTCGATTTAGACTTGACTACTACGGATCGCTCAAAGAAAACCGCGAACGACGAAGAAGATAAAGATGTCGAGTCGCTTAATTTGAAGAACGATCTTGCACTCCAGCGACTGCTGAAAGAGTCCCATCTCTTGGAGTCAGCTTCGGATCTTGCGCCGACAGGCAAGAACCGACACAAGGCACTCGATCTGAGAATGCAAGAGCTTGGGGCTAAGAGCTCGCTTTACCACCAGAAGAACATGCCATCTTCAATGCGGAAGGGAATCAAAGCTAAGGCTGTTTCGAAGGAAGACAAGCGGCGCCGGGAGGCTCGAGAGAACGGGATCGTCCTTGAGAAGCCCGCACCCAAGAAACAGATTAGCAGTAGTGGGCGGCGGGAACGAGGAGTTGGGGGCCCTTCGATCGGAAAATTTGCAGGCGGGACTTTGAATCTGAGCAAGCGGGACGTCGCGCACGTCCAAGCATCACGACGAGGAGGCGGCAAGTCCAGAGGCCGGGGGAAGACAAGAGGCCGCCGATAGAGATCCTGGCGATTGGTCTGCGCGGCGGAGTACTCTGGAGCCCGTATACCCGGCTACAACTTACTCGCCACCGCAAGCTGGTCTCGAACGGTCGAACTGAGCAAGCTGGTGCTCAGTGCAGCCTCACCTAGGCTATCTCTTCTTTTCCCGCATGAGGCAACCCGATGCCTCTTCTCCACTGCCAGTTTCACGTCTCAGTCTGTAACAAGACGTGCTGACCTTGAGCAATGATCCACGGAAGGGTTTTTGTCAAAGCTGTTCTGGGGGACATCTGAGCTCGAATTCGATCGCTGGTCCAAATCGTCTATTTTGATGCCAAGCCGAACCTCTGGTAACTGGAAAACGGAACCTGAAACTTAGCCTCTTCCACGTTGGATCTAACCTTATGGCCCGCCCCCATCCTACTTCTGGTATAGCGCCAACAGAAGCGTACGCCTTTCCAATAATGTCCATAAAGAGCCAAATCTCCGACGCGCTAATGTTTGAGAAGTCAAATTTTTGGTCTGGGCTGACGTGCTTCCCTGCTTCGGAATCCCTCGTCGTTTGAAGTGGCCATAGACTTAGTCCCTTGACCTGTCTTCATAGAATTAGAGAACGATCTAATGCCAGGGCGAGTCATGGGCTATGACCAGGGGATGCTGCTCTTTTTTCCTCTACGCGCATCCGCATCCCATTGCTGCTGTTATCTGTTGTGGTCGTATCATCCGATGATGGTAGCATGTATCATGACAAGACAGCTCGTTTCCGGATTCTAGGTGATCCTTCAAATAGACTGTGTATAGATCTGTTGCACAAAGCCATCAGGTCAATCGAGTCAGGAACGTGGAGCGGATTTCCCGTTCTAGAATCCAAGCACCCTTAGCTACCCATAGTTTGATAACCATATAGCCCCGTCCATGACATCGCCAGCGGGAAAGACGTGGCTACCCTGGGATTCTGAAGTCATTAGGCACAATGACATTTTGTTATCACAACCATGAGATTATTCTTCGTCATAGGTAGACGGTTCAGCAATCCAAAGCGGCTTTCCAGAGTCAAAGCTCCAACCGAGCCTTGCACGTATCGAATGAGGATGACTGAGGATTTAGCTGCCGTTTCAGGTTTTGCTAGTCACCCACCACAAGTGTATAGATGATGCCACCGGTAGCCGTCCGCATCTCTAGGTGACGGTCAGAGTCTGCTCTTCAAGTCCCAAACGCAAGTGGAGTAGGCAATCGTGGATCAGCACGACGAATCCTGCATTATTCCGTAGCAAAGTGCAAAATGGCCTGTCAGAAGGATTGACAGGCGGCGCCGTTGGTGTTGAATGCATACGGCCATGGTTAACTGCAGCTTTTTTGACTTCGAGACCCGGATACCTGGACTGGCGCTTGCATACGAAGCAAGTATGAAGATATCATAGATGGTCTGCGCTATAGCCACTATGAGTCTCGTATCGCTTGACATTTGCCCACGATGCTTTCAAGGGAAGGGGTCGACTCGGAAATTCTTGGAGCGGGTTTTTTGGTACTCCACACTAGCATGATTGTACGAAGTACATATTGGAGAAGGCATTCTAATAATAGTCTAGCGAGCAAGGTTGGTGAGCTCTGGGCAGAGTTGCGCTTTCCAGGCATCTTGGCCGAGGGTGTTCCGTTAACAGCTCGGATGTGTTCGGCCAGAAGACGCGCCATCGCATCGATATATTCGTGTATTCCGAGAAGCTCATCTGCCAGGAGACTTTTGGAACGGTGGATAGTCGGGATATGAATTCCCTTGAGAGACGGATTAGACTAGATAGTCAAGTCGCACTGGAGAGTACTGTAGCTCAGGTTCTGGATAGATCGAAAAAGACGAAATTGCGGGGAAAATCTGCACGAAAATCCGAGGGAATTGAATCCCGGGAGACGCGTAGAGTTTTATACGGACTCAAGAAGCGCCATGTTATAGTCTTCATGAAGGCTTCTCTGTCGCAGGATTGACATTTTACAGTCTGATCGGTAATGTCCCTTCAGAGTTACCCCACACGTTCCAATGTTCCCATGGCTCATGCACACATGAAGTGCAGTAGTTGCCGCCGTTGTATGTACTCCGTATATCTAGTATCCACTCGTTACTGAACGTGTTGTGGTTGTCCCAGGACTCCATGTCCGAGAGCGCAGAAACTCGGCAAAGTCGAGGACCGTGGTATCGGAAAAGAGGAGGCTGGCACCGGTGGAAATCTTTGAGGTGCACATGTCATCTTCTATTGTTAGTAAGAGTGGCCGTATAAGGTGGATATGATGTCGTCCCTAGGACTTCGTTGGGACGTTCTAGATGGTTTCAGGCAGGGCGATCAAACCAAGTCTCGTGCACGGCCAATCGTTTCGAGCTGCAAGATTCCAAATATTCCCCACCGAGCTTGCATAGGGCGTTAAAATGAAAACATATTCCGCGTACCTAGCGATAGCGAGTCAGATAGCAGACTACGCGACTCGGTAGGTTTGTACCTGACAACCTGCCCCTGAAAGTAAACAAAGCCACATGGTAAAGAGTAGATAGTAGTAGGTGCCGCGTCGCTTTCCAGTCGCGAGCACCATTTGCGTGTACGAGGACAAGCTGCAGCTGAAGGCACTGAAGACAAGCAATAGCGGGTATCCTGGGCTTTTCAATAATTGGCTGGGTAAATCCTCGGAGAATTGATGCTATGGTTCCAAGATTTGTTCTCCGTTACGAAATGCTCGGATCCCGGCGCCCGCTCTTCGCTTTCCTCTTTACTTTCGAGTCTCGACTCTCGACCCTCATCGTTTCCACTCCCGAATCCATTCCTACTTTCCTAGAGGCTACGTGGACCGTGTCCGTGGACTCCGTCCTGGATACGGAGACTAAGATGACCTCTCTAGGGCTAATCTAGGAAGTACTAACGTCGAGCAGGGCTATCGGCTCCGACGACAGATGACGATGGTCTGTCGATCCGGACGACTCGAATCAGGTTGAAGATCCAACAAGCTAGAGTTCAAGATGGCCTGACTCTTTTGACTTTGCTCGACAGTCCTACGAGTCCTGCCATCTGCAAATAAGTGAAAAGGGGCTTTATTCCCCACCGTGAGCATGCGCCGTCTGCGAAGAGTCGAAGACCATGCTGGAGATCCCTGATTAGCCGCCGCAAAGCGTCAAGCTGCATGCAGAATGGATGATGGATCAATTCTTGCTCTTCGTACTCAGTAAAGACTGCGTACTTGAAGGAATTGACAAATTCCACAGCTATCATCATACTGCAACGTTCCGGTTACCACTAGAAGAACGGCCGCCGTTGAGAAAACGGCTTCACATGTACGGACGGACAATCACAACTATCAAAGCTTAACGTCTTCAGGACCTGATACCGGGTATGAAGATCATACTCCGGAGCTGGAGATGACCTGTCCCCCAGGAGTTCAGATCGGTCACATCTGCGCATGGTCTGGAGGGAATCTTGAAGGGTCCAGTCCTGTAATAATGTGATTCAACTGTCGGGCTATGCCGGATTCGATGTGTGTAACAGGTTAACAACCGTAAACATCATGGTGGTTGCAAGCTGTGATCAAAGTGGTGGTAGTGATATTGTACGTTGCTTCTATTTTTAGTCTTCTCAAGCACGAAGACAGCTCGAATCAATCATCGGCTCCATGGTGAGGGCAAGCATACTATGTACTTTTGAATTTGACCGCCCGTAAGAGTTCCCAAGCTCTTACTCTCGCACCGAGCAAGCAGCCGTTCGTGCAACGGCTCTCCAGAGCAGGCCTGGTTTAGTTCTGGCCCAGATCTCGGCCTCAATGCTTGTTGGCTTTCACGGCGGTACTTTGAGATGCTGTTCACAGGATACACGACAGTGTTCATGCTAAATCGAGTAAGAGAAGGGAAGACGTGGATATCGCGTATCGGAGGATTTCGCAGGATCAAATGACCGAATGCGCGGACCCATCGTCGGTGGATATGGTCCATGGACAGGGCCTTGAAGGACAGGGGCCACCACGAAGAAGCATAAGCACTCATTGGGCAAAGGTAAGCGCTCAACACGATGCTGAAACAAGGGGCAAATACCTCACGATTGTTTCCGGCGCCAGTTTAATAATGTTTGCGCTTCCTTGGCATGTTTGGCTCCACCAGAGCTCGACTCCTGACTCGCCCTCGATTTCTTGGCACTCAGTCTAACTTGACCGTGACTTGCAGTGTAGCCGCTGCGTACTGGCTGGCAGGTACCTAAACCCCCCATTATTGACTGTGCTCTGACTGGAGTATCATATGTATCTGCTTTGACAAATAATCAGAAGAGGGTCCCCAGCTCCGACCCTGATCGAAGGAGCAACCGCCCTCGCCCTCGAGGTTCAGCATATTTACTACTACTACTTGTTGGGAGCAAGTACTGAGCAGTGAGTGCTCTACGTACCAGGCATAGTGGGCCCGCCGCTTGAGAAAGTGCTTGAAGCAGTAAAATGTGCTGTCGATCCGGCGTAGCTCTCTCTACGGCGCAACGGTCAAATGATTGTCATTGTGTCGAATTCTCAAGCCTTCCAGAAGGGCACCTAATCTCCGCACGATCTGTGATTGTGGCATTGTCATCTGTTTCCTCATTTTCGACTACCTACATGCCCTTGAAATTGGTGCTTTTGACCCTGGAAATAGCCAGAGTCTGTTAAGCTATGTATAGTGTATAGTGCCCCTTTCATGACTTGAGGACTCGAAGACTCGAAAGGCCACCATCTCCGTGTGGCTTCCCCATGCTCCGGAGCATGCTGGAGTCATTCTAACCCAACGAGGAGGAGAATCCGACAGTGATTCAGTAGTATGATAGCCTGCTAAGTCAACAGATCTGCTCGGTATTCTTCAAATCGGAATGACTTCAGTTGCCGACAGAGGCATAGTACGTGACAGCACCATATCAAGTATCTTACATCAAGTGCCTTCTATTCCCGGTTATTATGAATGGGGCCTGTATTGGCCTGTATTGGTCCCTACGTTACTCCCTAGCCGTCTCCGCTTTTCCTTGCGCGCTGTGTGCCTTCAATAGCCCAGCCTCTGCAGCGGCCATGGCCCATCTGGCATCACCTGAGCCAGTAGTAGTCTAGTCAGAGAGAAAGCGAGCCTGAAGAAGATGCGATCCATCGTCCCCGTGGCTTCAACTATTCTTTGGTTCGGACCCCTCAGCAATCATCACGACTGGCTGGTTGAGAATATTATATTCATAAAATCATTCTTTATTTATTTTATTTTTACTTCCGCATATAATTAGCCTGGTTCTAGTCCCAAATAATAATAACAAGGCTTGTTATTATTCCTCTCGTCCCCCTCGGCATCTCTCTCTCTCTCAACACTCAAAAGCAAGTCTTCCTCAATCCGTCTCTTCTCTCTCTCCTCTCTTCCCCTCCTCTTTCCCGGCATCCCATCGCGACTTGCGACTTGCCGCCATCCGTTCTCCTTCTCATCCCTTCGTTTCAATTCAAATTCGCCGTGCGAGCTCTTCAAAGAGAATTGGAAACGGGCTGGCCCAGTTCATTCTCTACCCCTTCTTTTATCTATCTTCTGTCGTGTCGCAGCTTTTTGTGGTCGCAGCTATTACCGTCTCTCTAACAATACATCTTCTGCAGGAGGCTGGTTCCTCGGGATTATTGTGATTGAATATAGCCCTCTGAATTCCCTCCACCTCCAGCGATCGCTGTTTCTTATACAACATCTCATCGCCGTATAAAACGTTTCCTCGTTTTGCCTAATATTCAACTGTCTTTCGTGAACCTATTACTATTGACGACTTGAGACGAAGTACCTATTACGACGTATGTTTTGTCCTGGTGTTATTCGGTCTACCCGTCGCGAGCTGCTATTGTTTGTTGCGCTGGGACGGTTGATCGACTCATGGTCGTAACTTGCTCTTACGCTTCTCTTGTTTTAGGTCGCGAGCATGTACCCCCAACACGGCGCCCCGATGGCGCCCCCTCAGAAGCCAGAGACCTTCATGCTTTCAAACGAAGCGCAACAGAGCCTGCCTCATGATGCTCAAGTTGCACTTCAACAAGTCGATAATTGTAAGAGAGATTTCAGCACCGCTCTCGCCATCTGCCGACTAACTGTGATCAAGTGAAATACTTCCTTCTTTCGGCGCCAGTAGACTGGCAGCCAGACCAGCTCATCCGAAGATTTCTTCTCCCGACTGGTGATTACATCTCTTGTGTACTTTGGTTAGTGTACCTGCTAAACGCAGTTTCTTCGTGTCCTACTAACCATTCGTCTCTAGGAGCAATCTTTTCCACATCTCAGGAACAGACATCGTTCGCTGCCTTGCTTTCAGATTCCAAGCCTTTGGACGTCCTGTCAAAAACTCAAAGAAGTTCGAGGAGGGTATCTTTTCCGACCTGCGAAACCTGAAGGCTGGGACAGATGCGACGCTCGAAGAACCGAAAAGCCCATTTCTCGATTTCCTGTACAAGAACAACTGCATTCGTACTCAGAAGAAGCAGAAGGTCTTTTACTGGTACAGCGTGCCTCACGACCGGCTATTTCTCGATGCATTGGAGCGTGATTTGAAGAGGGAGAAGATGGGCCAGGAAGCCACCACCGTCGCAGTTAGCGAGCCTGCTCTGTCTTTTGAGTTTGATTCGTCTCAGTCGCTGTACGAGCAACTCACAAAGGCACAACAAGCGAATTCATCATCGTTTGCTGCACACGCAAGTACGACATATGGCCAATCTGCATCCCCAGTCGTTCGGACCGTTGACGCAATGCCTCCTCCTCAGATGGCTCCCCAGATGGCTCCGCCGTCGATCCCCCTTCTCACGGACGAATCGGCCAATCACCAGATGTACACATCGATTCCGATGCCCAACCCTCTAACTCAGAATCTCATTAAACGTGAGGCGGATTATGGTACCATCCAGTACGATCGCAACGGAATGCCCATTGCTCGCATCCACCAGCGCCACTCTTCCATGCCGACCTTTGTCGAATACTCGCCGGCGCCGTCATTTGTCTCGTCGCAGTATGAGGATTACAGCAACCGCGGCTTATCGTTTGAACCTGTTACACCCCCCCAACACACTTCTCACATGGGGCAAGAGCCTGCTTATATTGCCAACGAAGACACGGGCTTGTACACCGCTATTCCCGAAATGTCTACCGGGGCGGGTTTCAACCCTATGATGCATCTTCCGCCATCTAACCTCGCAAGCGCGCATTTCCCTACACCGGCAAGGACTTTCCACTCCAATGTTTACTCTGTCCTCGAAGGGTCGCCCACTTACAAACAACGTCGGCGTCGATCCTCCATCCCACCTAGTGCCGCCCACCCTGTGACTACTGGCACCCACTCGCCTGCCCCTGCTCTCTCGTATGCGGCTCATAGGCCGAGTGATCTGCGACGCTCTGTTTCTAGTTCTGTTGCTCCAGGCGAGACGGATGATGCGCGCCATGAGTCGCTGCACCGCTCCCTTGCTGGGGCTTACAGTGCTGCAGTTCTACCTCAAAAGAACTTGATGCAGGAAATGTCGCGAAATGGCACACCTCTTTCCAATGTGGATGAACACCGCGAGCAGAGCTCCATGCCCCTTGCGCAAGCCGATGATCTGTCAGCTCTCCCCACAAACGGAACCATGGAAACATCTGTCCACAACAGCATCGGACACAAGGGCGACCGCTATGCAACTGGACCCGTTCGCCGCGCCCGAAGTGCAACCATGATGGAACTTGGCCCTTACCCACAAAAATCTCATTCGTGCCCGATTCCTTCCTGTGGCCGACTTTTCAAGAGATTAGAACACCTCAAACGGTGAATTGCACCCCACTGCTACTTTGCAATTTTCTCGGTTTTTACTGGCCACAACCCCATCCGGGTTCTATCTGTTGTTATTTCCCTAGCCGCCCGCTGACTCTTAACTTCTAGGCATGTGAGGACTCACACCCAAGAGCGACCATACCCTTGCCCTTATTGCAACAAGGCATTTTCTAGGTCTGATAACCTAGCTCAGTAAGTCCCCACCGCCTTCTGTTTCAATATTGTCTTCCTTACCATATATATTAGACACCGCCGCATCCACGAGGCTCAGCAGGACGGTCACCCGATAGTCCACGAGGATGACCTGGAAAACGACGACAACGAGTCTGATTCTCAGGACGAGGACGAGACACCATCTGAGTCTGTCCACGCCGTGCCCGGTGTTCACGGAATGACGACCATGCCATCATCCATCGCTCTCCAACCCACAATGGGTGCAATGATGGGATCTCACATGATCGCGCCCCAACTCCTACAACAACACATCTAGCGGGGTTGCGATTTTACTTATTGTGGCTGCATTTTTCAATGTTCTAATATGGCTATGTTCAAACTATACGGTACCTAATGTTTTGCGGCTTTTCTTGAGGGGTTATGTCCTTTTGGTGTTACGTCTTCAACATACCCTCGATGATCGGGCAGCTTTTGTGGTCTGCCCTTGGCGTCCATGCCTTTTTGCTTCAGTTTGTTGTTTCCGTCCAGACTCGGTGTATGCTTTATGCAGTCTGTATTTGGGTTGCGGCATCCGTGCATAGGCCTGACTCATAGTACCTACGCTTGCTTTTTGTGCTATTTGTGTATTGTTTGTTTGTTACCTCCTTTTGTCTCCCATTTCCTTTGTCAAGGGTTTCTTGGAAGTCTCAGGTTGATATGCTTTGAGGACAAGGGGGAATCAACTGTGGAAGATACCACGACACGCAAGCTTTGACAAGCAAAGATTCAGCCTAGCGGCAACATGAGGTTGTCGTATGACTCCTCTGAGCTAGAGGAGCCTGGGGCTTCTCGCTGAAACTGCCTTCTATTTCCGATTGATAGACATTTTCCGATTTACGAAGTTTTTATGTGTGAAAGGTGGGATGGATCCGGTCGTATACGTACATAGTAACAAACCAAGTCAATAGATATGCGTGTATTTTATTTCATGTCGTTCTCTGGATTCCTATGCCGTAGATTGGTAGGGTAGGGTCGGGTCATGCTGGCTGTGCTCTGGAGCAAACGTCATACACGTGACTGACGCCCTGTCACACGACATCATCGCTGGGATTCCTTCAATCAGCGCCATTATTGCTGTCCGGTGCCTTGCCTGCTCAGCTTATCGAGAATTGCGCCTGATATCTGGCGCGACTTGTCCTTCTATAAACAACGAAAGATGCATATTCCCACCCACATCTATGCTCACTAAATATACATTGCTCTAAATAGCTCCTACGCACACGTTTCCATTAGACCAAGGGTATCCCGGATCCCGGTTGGATGTATTACCGCGCGACTTCCGATCACGACCTTTGGTATATGGTCGCTGGACCTGGCTGTTTATTTTCTTGTTCGAATTCCAGTTGAATAGATTTTACGTCTAGAATGGCGGCGATTGACCGAGCTGCCGACGAGACTTCCCCTTTGGTGGGAGCACGAACTTCAGACGATGCTGACGTGGACTCGATTACATTTGTGAACGGCTCTGGAAGCATCACTGGAACAGAACATTCTCCTGAGCGGCCTGAGACGAAGAGTAGCTGGCATCTGTTCCTCTTGACTCTGAGTATCGGCGGGTACGTACTTTCTAGGTTTTGCTTGAGTGACCTGTTACCCCTGGCTCTACTACACCATCCGTAATAGCCATAACTGATTAGATGCTCTAGGCTTCAGGTTGTGTGGTCAGTCGAGCTATCGAGCGGCTCGGTAAGTGCGATGCTTGATGTCGTCAAAATGCGATGGCTGCTGACCCGGCTTTGCATGTAGCCCTACCTTCTGTCACTGGGGATGAGCAAAGCTCTTCTTGCCTTTGTTTGGATTGCAGGTCCGATTACTGGGACCTTGGTGCAGCCATACATTGGGATTCGAAGTGACAACTGCCGTGTATCATGGGGTAAAAGGAAGCCCTTCATGGTAGTTGGAGGCGCAGTGACGATTGCAACTCTTCTTGCGCTTGCTTGGGTCAAAGAGGCCGTGGGCGGGATCTTCGCGGTCTTTGGCGGAGACTCGAAGTCGGAGGGTGCGAAGATAACTGTCATTGTCGTGGCCACCATGATCATGTGGTGCTTAGATTTTGCGATAAATACTGGTAAGCAGGTCTGCTCCCACTGTTTAATAGAACTGCAGGCTAACGACATATAGTCCAAGCTGGCATCCGGTGCTTCATTGTGGATAATGCCCCGGCGCATCAGCAGGAGTCTGCCAATGCTTGGGCCAGCCGAATGACCGGTGTAGGGAATATCATTGGGTATATTCTCGGATATATCAACCTACCAAAGTTATTCCCATTCCTAGGACATACGCGCTTTCAGATACTGTGCGCCTTGGCTTCAATTTCGCTAGTCGTGACTCTATTGATAAGTTGCTCATGTATCCAGGAACGTGACCCCCGTTTAGACGGGCCACCACCATCAGGAAGTATGGGTGTCACCGGCTTTTTCAAGCAAGTCTTTAAATCGATCAAACATCTGCCGCCTCAAGCTACCAAGGTCTGCGAAGTGCAAATTGCTGCGTGGATAGCATGGTTTCCATTTCTCTTCTACGCAACGACGTACATCGGCCAGCTCTACGTCAATCCCATTTTCGACAAACACTCAGATCTTTCAGACTCTGATATCGACAAGGCGTGGGAGAAGGCGACAAGGGTTGGAACACTGGCCCTTCTTATATATGCACTGGTCTCTTTTGTTGCCAACATAACCCTTCCCCTTTTCGTGGTCCCGACATACAAACCCGTTATCAGTGACGACGTCAGTGAGACGGGCATTCGACATGAGGCAGAGCCTTGTCTCAGAGTGGAAAGGCAATCCAGCACGGATATTGAAGTAGGGCTGGTTTCGGAACTCCACCCGGAGGTCTCTCGCGGTAAAGCACGGCGTTCAGCAAAGCGCAAGGCGTGGTTGTCGAAGCTGCAGATTCCTGGTCTCACCCTGCGTCGGAGTTGGTTTCTTTCGCAGATACTCTTCGCCCTGTGTATGTTCAGCACATTCTTCATCAGCTCGGTTACTGCTGCAACAATAGTAGTCAGTCTAATCGGCATATCATGGGCCTTGACCCTGTGGGCGCCATTTGCTTTGATCTCTGCTGAGGTGGCAACTCTGCAAGAAGAACGCCGAGTTCGACGCTGCAGGTCAGAAATGGCGACGTTTGATGAGCAGACATCAGCTCACCTCGCTCGTAGTGCGAATGAGAACGAAGGAGAGACTGGCTCCTCGAGGTCCCCCAAAGCAACGGAAGGCGAAGATGAAGACCTTGCACAAGCGGGAATAGTCCTTGGGCTTCATAATGTAGCCGTGTCGTCACCGCAGGTTTTATCGAGCCTGATATGCAGTGCCATCTTCAAAGCATTTCAGAAACCACGGGGAGAGCCGTACGACGACAGTGTGGGATGGGTTCTGCGGTTTGGTGGTTGTGCTGCACTGCTGGCGGCTTGGTTGACCAGCCGACTTTCGGAGGGAACGACGAGGAAGAAATAGATATAGCTACAATATTAGCATTAAACCGCGGCTCATATGTGTGGCCTGGCGTTTGGCTTAGGGCCTGGCGTTCTGTAGTCATGTCTCAGACTATATATGTACTTCCGGCTGATAAGGACGGAACGAGTTCCACCAAGGTCAACAAAGGGAGCCGCCTCAGCCCTACCATCGGTACCAGGTCCTGATCTCAGTCCCAAATAGTAGCGGAACGAGGCCTAGAATATGGAACCCTATTAGGAAACAATAATAGATGAATAGGGAGCCGGCGCTTAGCGGAGCGATAAGATGAAGCTCGCGCGGCCTTTGCGCGTCGTGGCTGTGGACAAGCAGAGTTGGGGCGGGATTCCCCGACTAAGACGAAACTTGTCCTGTCCAAACTCCAGACTCCAACTCGCCCTTCATCCTTGAACCCTTGTTTGTTCAGATTCTCTTCATTGTCTCTGTTTTTGCGGATTATTATGTGCGCATCGTACTGGTGTCAGAAAATCGCCGCTGGAGTAAACCGCTGAGTAGCGTCATCGCCGTGGTGGTTACAACGACTTCAACAAAATGGCTGGCCAACTGATGGGCGACGCTCTTCATTCGCTCCTTCGTATGTGACCCTTCCTACTTTGCGCATGATTCCCTTATGATCTTTACTACTCTCTTAAGCTTCCTGATGAGTCTGATGTTAACGCTTCCATGTTTGGTAGGGAGAGCTGCGGATTATGATACCGATCCCGATGATGGTACGCGCCTCGAGCCCCTCTCGCCCTTTGCATCTCGCAACTTTCGCACCGAGGATATACTAGTACTTATGGCCGGGTCTGATACAATTTATTACAGGAGATGCACCGGAAGCCGGCACCAAGGAGTTTTTCAGCTCCTGGGCGCTCTTTATTATGATTACCCTGCTGATGCTCGCTCTGTTCACGAGTTACATCCTGCAGCAGCGGAAGATAGAGGCGGTACACGAAACAGTCCTGTCTATATTTGGGGGTATGTATATCTCGTCTTGTGTCGCTAGACTTCATACCGGAAGCAATAGGAGCTCATCGGCAGCTAGGTATGTTCGTCGGGCTGATTATTCGACTGACTGATTCGCCCATTACGAACTTCGTCGCCTTCGACTACCAGTTCTTCTTCAATCTACTCCTTCCTCCGATTATCCTAGCCTCCGGCTACGAACTACACCAAGCGAACTTCTTCCGGAATATCGGGACAATCCTCACGTTTGCGTTCGCGGGAACCTTTATCTCGGCTCTTGTACTTGGGCTGGTTTTGTTTGCTTGGACAAGGATTCCGTTGGATGGGTTCAGTATCAGCTTTGTCGAGGCGATCTCTGTCGGTGCTACGCTTTCTGCGACTGACCCGGTGACGATCCTGGCCATATTCAACCTCTACAAGGTCGAACCGAAGCTCTACACCGTCATCTTTGGCGAGTCGATATTGAACGATGCCATTGCGATTGTCCTGTTCGAGACGGCGCAGAAGTATGCGGAAAGTGATGCGGGTTCTCTATCCATCCTCAATCTGTTCGAGGCTATCGGGCTGTTCCTGTTGGTCTTCTTCGGCAGTATGCTGGTAGGCGTGATTGTAGGCATCATGACGGCCCTTGGATTGAAATACACCCACGTCCGTCGTCAACCCAAGATTGAGAGTTGTTTGATTGTGCTCATAGCTTACGCGAGCTACTTCTTCTCCAACGGTGTTCTGCTGTCAGGTTAGTGAGCGAAGTCCCAATTGCTTGATGTTTGAAAACTCATGGCCCTAGGAATTGTGTCGCTCTTGTTCTGCGGTATCACATTGAAGCATTATGCCTACTACAACATGTCCCGCCGAACGCAATTGACGACCAAGTATCTATTCCAAGTCATGGCACAATTGTCCGAGAATTTTATCTTCATTTACCTGGGCCTCGACCTCCTTGTCCAAAGGGATGTGCAGTTCAAGCCTCTTTTCATTCTGGTCGCCGTCGTCGGTATCTGCCTTGCCCGATATCTTGCGGTGTTCCCCCTGTCGAGAGCCATCAACTGGTTTATTCGGTATAGGGCACGTCGACGGGGAGTGGAAGTGGCTGATGAGCTGCCATTCGCATACCAAGCAATGCTATTCTGGGCTGGTCTTCGTGGCGCTGTCGGGGTAGCACTGGCGGCAGGTCTGAAGGGTGCGAATGGACCGGCTCTACGTGCCACTGTCCTTGTCGTTGTGGTGATTACTGTCATCATCTTCGGAGGAACAACGGCGCGCATGCTTGAGATTCTTGGAATTCGGACAGGCGTTGTTGAAGAACTTGAGTCTGACGACGAGTTTGATACCGAAGTGTCCAACGGAGGCACCTATTATAAACGCTCTGACACTGGGCTGGGATACACTCCTCGCCGTCTAGACAACATCCCGCTTGACGGAGTGTCGCGGAGAGACATCGATCGAAACAATAGTTATTCGAGTGGCAATAACCGCCGCCCTAGCCCGCCCTCATCGTCGCGCCCTGGAGTAGGTCACTCAAGAATGTACTCAGACGCCTTTGGCCCAAAGGACACCCAGACTCCGCGCGATCGTTCAACAACTGCTACCCTGCTTGGTAACCGCCCTGGAAGCCGAAGCGGCAGCGAGGACGGCAGCGAGGACGAGTTCGGGTTGAAGTCCTCTGGAAAGCGCCGGGCACTGGACCACGACCACCCGGATGCCTTTGAACTCGACATCGACGATATGCAGTCAGACGATGACCTGCCGCCTGCTGCTCCGACGCGAATGCGCCGATCACCGTCTCAGCCTCCACAGCACCCGGCCTCATCGCAGACCCCACCGGATGGCGCGTCTCCGTCCCGGCGCGAAGCGGGGAGAAGCGCACGGGAGGCTATCCGAGACCTATTCTCTGGCGGACCCTCAGGAGATCACGTCGCCTGGTTCCGCCAGCTGGATGAAGATTATATCAAGCCCCGTCTTCTGCTGGACCAGTCGAACCACAAGGGGCCTGGCGCTGTTTAGATTTCGGCCCTTATGTATACTTATGAATCCCGATTTTATTTCTTGCTTGTTATTGGCATTGCCTTGCTTGTTGGGCTAATGGTAGCTCTGTATTTTGGATTGGGTTCCCTGCGCATTTGGACCTGTCGCTATCAGACTATGGCGGTAGTAGGTTAGATTGTAATGGTATGTATACTAGTACAGTAGAGTACAGATAACATTGCGTTCAAGCAGGGTTGGAAATAATCCTTCTCGATAAGCAGGGGTTCCCTGCTTAAGCAATTTCCACGCGCGCTTCATACGAAATCTCCTTGCCCGAGTTTCTGAACTCCCCAGCCCAATCCATTAGACCTTCGGACTAGCCGACGCTACTGCTTCTTATCATCAAGCTGCAGGTCTAGATTGGCCACTGCATTCCCTATCACCGATAAGAACAATAGTCTTGTCCATCTACTCCATATTATCTTATCCCACTTACGGAGAGATGTCGAACGTCGATCCGCGCGTCCCTTGCTGGCCAGGTAGGGTCACGCTGGATTCGTGCCGACATGCGTCATGCTCATGTTAGCCTTATCTCATTTAAGCTCTTCACCCCTCACTTCCGTGATGCTTTCTTCCCGTCTTCACCTCGGATTGATTCTGGCTCTCGCACCCTGAGGAATTCAAACGAACATGGCGGACTTCGAGAAGACTGAGAGGCCCGCTCAGGCGAGCGATGAGCCCGCCGTTGAGCGAGGTGATACGCAATTGCTCGGTACGTTTATACATATCCAATTCATCGCAAAGGAAGCGAGTCTCGTCGGCTGATTGCGAGTTCATAGCAACCTTGGGTTACAAGCAGGAGTTGCGGCGGCACTACTCGACCGTCCAGGTATTTGCTATTGCTTTCAGTATCATGGGCCTGCTGCCGTCCATCGCGTCCACACTTTCGTTCTCTATACCTGCTGGCCCGGTGGGAATGGTCTGGGTAGGTTACCGCTTCTTCTCTGACGAGGCTGTTGGCTGACTTGAATAGGGTGAGTTGCCCAATGAATCGTGTCCGCTCGTTATGAGGTCTGACTCGAGGTACAGGATGGTTGGCTGCGAGTGTGTTTATCTTCATAGTGGGATTGGCAATGGTATTTTAACTTCCACACTTTCCATTTAAGATAGGGCTGACGTATAAACACCCATTCAAGGCCGATCTAGCATCCGCAATGCCAACCGCTGGCGGCCTCTATTTTTGGACACACTACTTCAGCGGCGAGAAGTGGAAGAATCCTCTAAGTTTCGTTGTTGGGTATAGCAACACCCTCGGGCTTATTGGGGGCGTCTGTTCCATTGATTGTGAGTGTTGGCATATACTAATGACTGACCCCCGGCTGACGAGATAGACGGTTTTGCGACCATGCTGCTTGCCATTGTATCCATCGCGCGAGATGGTAACTGGTCTGCCTCGCGGCCGGTCGTATACGGGACGTACGTGGGCTGCGTGGTTGTTCATGGCCTCATCGCCACTTTCTTCGCGAGGATCATGCCTAAGATCCAGTCGGTATGCATTGTGACCAATGTTGGTCTTGTTATAGCTACCGCACTCGCACTACCCATCGGTAAGTCAGTCAACGGCGGAAAAATCAACTCGGGGTCCTATGTCTTCGGAAAATTGGAAAACTCAACAACCTGGCCGAGCGGATGGGCGTTTATGCTTGCCTGGCTCTCGCCTATCTGGACAATCGGAGCATTTGACTCTTGCGTTCATATGAGTGAGGAGGCCACAAATGCTGCGCGTGCTGTTCCGTTAGGAATATTGTGGTCTAGCGGGCTATGTGGTATCTTGGGGTTCCTTTCCCTGGCCGTGATTGCGGCGGTCATTAATACGGACTTGGATGCTGTGATGGGAACGACCTTCGGCCAGCCGATGGCTCAAGTAAGTAATACCTTACCGTGTAGTAGCTGTCGTACTGAACCATTTCCGAAGATATACTATGATTGCTTGGGAAAGCCCGGTGCCCTCGGTTTCATGGCTGTCGTAGCAGCAGTCCAATTCTTTATGGGGCTAAGCTTGGTATCTCCCTCTTCATTCCGCCCTTAATCCAATGTTAGTTTCGCAGGGTGAACCCACTAACCAGTATACCAGGTTGTGGCCGCCTCCCGCCAAAGTTGGGCCTTTTCCCGAGACGGTGCCCTTCCCTTTTCCTCCTACTTCCGCCATGTTAGCAAGCGCATCCGCTATCAGCCCGTTCGGATGATTTGGGGTGTTGTCGCAGCAGCCATAATAATCGGCCTTCTTTGCCTCATTAACGCCGCGGCTAGCAGCGCCCTCTTCTCACTCGCAGTTGCCGGGAACGATTTGGCTTGGCTGATGCCCATTCTGTGCCGGCTGGTCTGGGGCCAGGAGCGGTTCCATCCTGGTGTGTTCTATACCGGGAGGTTTAGCAAGCCGATCGCAGTTACGGCGATTGTCTATTTGGCGTTCGCCATTTTGCTCAGCATGTTCCCAACCCTGGGGCCCAATCCGACTCGTATGCTATCCGATGCCCCTAGTAGACTTTGAGCGCGGTTTTGCTGACTACTGTTCTTAGCGGACGATATGAACTATACAGTCGTTATCAACGGAGCGCTCTGGGGTGGCGCTTTGCTGTATTATCTGCTGTATGCGCGCAAGACGTATAAAGGTCCTCAGATGACAGTGAATGCTTCCTCGCCGCCATCTTCTGCACCTTCTGAGACGAACTTTGAGGGTAAAGATTTGAGATCGGAGAGAAGGTGAGTACATGATTGAGCTGAGCTGTCAGTGACTGGGGTCATACGATGGTACCGGTGGCTTGGGACGGTTGCGTTGCCTTCGGCTATGGGCACCTGCTATTACGGCATACTAGATGGGATGCTTGGGTGCATCTCGTGGTATGCAGGGTAAGGTTCATGATTGGTTTTAACATTAGTAGATATTATGATATTATATCACGCGGAACAGGGTCCGATTGAGTGAGGTAACTTCCCGGTTGACGGATGGCACCATGCGCGTGATCCAGCAGCCAAGCCATAAGGCATAAGCGAATTGCCGGAGCTTTCAATATGTGCACTGAGATAATCCATCCACGTAGTTCAGTTGTACAGTCGATCTCCAAGCGGGGGTAGCCGGATGGTCCCACTCGACGGGCTCTCCCCCGCAGCCCACTTGGATTCTCCGCAGTGTGTTTCCTACAGTGACGGCACTCCGGGCACTACTACCTACTGAGATCGAAGCTGTCACGCCATTATCTCTGGGGACCCCGAGGGATCGTGCTATAAAGGAAGCCGTATCGCCACTCCATGCCTGATATTAAGATATCGCGCCCGGGTATGGTCTGATCCAAACCTTAGGCCTTCGCCGAACCCGCGTCTCGCCGTCATCTCACCCAGTTCCAAGTTGCATCGGTTCCGCAATTCCGCATCTAGTCTATCTACGTCTTCGCCTATGCAGTTCTGGCCCGGGCCTGTCAAGCTCTCCAGGATGACGTTCACTCGGTTCGCGCCCCCATTCGCCATGCCAGGTCAATCCGGCTGCCAATCGGTTGCTGAACGCTCTGCGCCCGCTCTAATAATTACCGGTTGAAAGGAGGTCTATCGGGCAACAGTGCTGCGCGAGATCAGTTAACCCCCTCATCGGCTGCGTCAGTGTCTCTTGGGGTGGAGCCATATCGGTGTTGTTACGGACAGGATCTTGAGACTACTGTATTGCTGCACCCCTCAGTTTCTTTGTGTTATAAAATGGCATAAGTAGCTCTCACAGATGCTGGAAGTTTATACTGACTTTCTAATTCTCACAATCACAACTTATCTTCTCTCATCTACTCAAATCTCTTCAATCTCATTTTACAGAACCTCACTTAGCCATGTCCATCCCCGAAGTCCAGTGGGCCCAAGTGGTCGAAAAGACTGGCACGCCCCCGGTTTACAAACAGATTCCCGTCCCGAAGCCGGGTCCGGATGAGATCCTGGTCAAGATGCACTACTCCGGCGTCTGCCACACGGATCTTCATGCCATGAACGGTGACTGGCCTCTGACATCAAAGATGCCCCTGGTAGGCGGCCACGAGGGCGCCGGTATCGTCGTTGCCAAGGGCGATTTGGTCGACGATGAAGAGTTCAAGATTGGTGACAAAGCTGGCATTAAATGGCTTAATGGCTCTTGTCTCTCCTGCGAAATGTGCATGCAGTCGGACGAGCCTCTCTGCCCGCACGCCTCGCTGTCCGGATACACTGTCGATGGCACATTCCAGCAGTACGCTATCGGCAAGGCTGCATTGGCTTCCAAGATCCCGGACAATGTACCTCTGGACGCGGCGGCTCCGATCCTCTGCGCTGGAATCACTGTCTACAAGGGATTGAAAGAGTCCGGTGCTCGACCCGGACAGACTGTCGCTATCGTCGGTGCTGGAGGCGGTTTGGGCTCTTTGGCGCAACAGTACGCAAAGGCCATGGGGCTACGCATAATCGCCATTGACAGCGGAGACGAAAAGAAAGCCATGTGCGAGCGATTGGGAGCTGAGGTAACTTACCCTACCTATGCAAAAGCAATTTATTGGAGAAGCAAGACTGATGATATCAACAGGCGTACATTGACTTCAGCAAATCTGCCGACGTCGTTGCTGACGTTAAAGCTGCTACTCCCGGAGGCCTGGGAGCGCACGCCGTCATCCTCCTCGCTGTCGCCGAAAAGCCCTTCCAACAAGCAACCGAGTACGTACGCTCTCACGGCTCCGTCGTCGCAATCGGCTTGCCGGCCAATGCTTTCCTCAAGGCACCCGTGTTCACCACAGTTGTTCGTATGATCAACATCAAGGGCAGTTATGTCGGAAACCGCCAGGACGGCGTCGAAGCGTTAGACTTCTTCGCTAGAGGCCTTATTAAGGCGCCATTTAAGAAAGCGCCGTTGAAGGATCTGCCCCAGATCTTTGAGTTGATGGGTAAGCTCCTTTTTCATCTGCGTCTTTTTTCTTTTTGGATGGTGGTCTTGATGCTGACGATTGTTGGAATGTAGAGCAGGGTAAGATTGCGGGGCGTTATGTTTTGGAGATCCCGGAGTGAAAGGCAGGACAGCAGCATGAGATGAGAGATACCTTTCTGATTTGATGAGCGTAATGCACATGAATGTTATGAATGAATGAGCAAGCTGAAGAAGACCAATCTCTCAGGGAGACGGATGAGATCAGGAGCAGGTCAATCCTAGTGAGCTTTTATGTCAATTTTTTGTACAACTTAGTGCCGCTGTAGTATTGCATCTGGGGTACGGTAAGGCAGGCACAGAGTAGTATCAGTGTTGGACACAAAAAAGATCCGCAGAACCAAGGTCAGTCCGTACTGCTTGTCAGTGCCTAGGGATCTGACCTCAAACAAAGATACGTGGGGGCTTACTCCGTATTGAGGAGTACAATGCTGGCATGCATCTCATCTATTCTGAGCTTAAGAGGCGCTTGGCCCTCGCGTCCATGCAGGATGCGCTGCGCCTTCTCGGAACTCCACGCTGTTCCCGGGTGATGTTTTGCGGTTCCCGAATCCTGAGACCGACCAGCAGCAATTGACATACCGGCGATGTCTCATCTTCACAGAGTGGAAGTAGCGTATGCCGCAGCGTTGGGTTTCGACTTGAGACCAAAGAGATCTGGATGCGTACTAGCCTGAACTGCCAAGCAGCCGTGCTCGTCGGCTCAAATTGTATTGAATCTTCTTATCTCCACGCCTCTTGCTTCCTGGCCCTCAGGCAGCTTCGGTCTGCTGGAATTTGGCTCCGATGCAGCAAACAGCAACCTCGACCTGCAGTCGCGTGTTCCAAGCCGCCATTGCACATAATCGTATCATGTTAGGTGACTGGTCTCAGTGGCCTGGGGTTGCGAAGTCTTGGAATTTGGCGATGTAATATTTGGCGATGCTAGTAGATCTTGTAACGTATCTTACGTCCCGGCCAATGACGCGGAGAAAGGGCGATCAGCCGCTGTATAGGTTTTCGCCCGCTCCGGTGTCTGCTAGCTGGATGAGTAAGTCAGAGATTGGCAGTAAGACACCAAAGGAGAAAGCGCGGGAATACTGCAGTTTAAAAGTCGACCTGCAGATAGAGCTGTTGACTGCACTGACAGCATAGGCGGGTTGCAAACCAGCAGTGTTTGCTCTGTAGAAGAGAGCAATACGTGAAATACAAATACGGGGATTGGATCGCCGAGCAAGTTGAAGCCGACGAGCGAAGAGGAAGAAAAGTCGGGTTAGGCAAAGGGGCAGCGCAGTTCTCGATCCCAGCAGCACGAGGACGAACCACTGGGCCTCCTCGCCAGCATCAGCTCTTCTCCAACATCCAGCTCATCCATCCCCTCCTCTCTTCACCTCTACCTCTCTCTCCTACAATACCGTGCAGTCACTCATCACCAGACTCACCTCCCAACGCCAACTTTTCCCCATTCACCTTTCCGTCTCATCGCCCCCTCTCGTCCTATCTTCGCCCTGTCAGTGTACAATACGAGAGGCGGATGGCCTCAGCTTGAACGTTCTGTTCTCCGATCACGGCTGACCCGCGACGATTCGCTGGTTCACCACACGAGACGAGGAGACACTAGAGCCAGACCCTCCCAAAGAAGATTCCTGGCAAACCCGGTAAGGCGAACTCCTGCCATCTCATTCATTTTCTTCGCGTGCTTCGTCCCCATCCTCCACTCCCTTCATCCGCCCATGACAATAATGCGTTCATCCTAATTCTCGAACCCTTCCACACCCACCTCGACGTCCGCATTTCTCATCATCGCGCGCCTATACTTACAAGCAGATAGCTCGACGCTGACGACTACCAGACGCGTGATCGCTCCCTTGACGGGACTGACTGGACTCCCTGCCTTCCTGCGCGTGGGCGCCCGTCGGCTAGCTATCCTGGGCAAACACATGAACAACTGACTTCCATCCCAATTGTTTCCTTTCCATCGGCAACGGCAGTCGCTGTCTTCGAACACTCGCCGCCGCGTTTCGGACACACGCGGCTACCACCATGACCGGGGCTCCGCCATATCACCCCCAGTCTCCGACTCAGCAGTCTCGTTACGCTGTCTACTCGCCGTCGAATAAACCGCGTCATTTCTACCCGAACAATGAGCAGTATCAGCAACATCCGCCCCAGACACCCCCTGCCTTCCCGCAACCGAACCTCGCGCGGAGCCCTCACTATTCACATGCGCCTTCGCCCATGCCAGGGTCTCTACCACCATTGAACGGCGGTGCACCCCAGCCGCCACATCCATCCGATCCGTCGCCGCAGTACCAGGCACATTCAGCTGCAGGGACTCCGCAATACCTCCCCCGACCTTACTCTGGCTCCCTGCTGCCCGGTAGTGGCGCATCTCCATACGGGCCCTCTACCCCGTCCCACGCCCATCCCTCTAGCCGGCCGGATAGTCATGCTCATGTGGTGTCGCCTAAGAAAGAGCCGGAGGCACCATTCTCAATGAGCCATGGAGTTCCCCCCTACTCTATGATGCGGGAGCCGAGAGCGGCTACACCCCCGAGGGAAGCTGTACGTTATTTTGTCCATCACTTATTCAGCTCAGAGTCCCCATCTTCCTCATATCAACACTAACAAACCTCCTCTATTAACAGAAACCTGCTCGCGCCGCGGACCCAATGTCGTTTGCTAGCATCCTCTCAGGACCCACCGAAGAACAAGCTCCTCCTAAAAGACAGTCTCC
Source organism: Aspergillus multicolor (assembly GCF_047715735.1). Lineage (NCBI taxonomy): Eukaryota > Fungi > Ascomycota > Eurotiomycetes > Eurotiales > Aspergillaceae > Aspergillus > Aspergillus multicolor. Next base: position 1,974,249 of record NW_027395954.1, on the reverse strand, counting down.
TCCACCTGGATTAGGGTCGATCCATTCAGCTGCACCATCAGTCAATGCTACAAGCCTGAGTCCTCCTCCACCGGTCGCTTTTAACCCCAGAGTAAGAGATCTTGAGCCAGTTCCACCAGCTTCGTCTTCAAGATTAGAAAAGAAACCTAGCACAGACAGGCGTCGACGCACAACCGAGAAGGATCTGAAAATTAACGACATCTCGGCGAACGGTGTCTCGGAGCCTCCAAAGATCATCCGGCCTCCTCGCCGAATTATGTCTGAAAAGGAATCGGAATTGGTCAACAAATACATGGTCGAGATTGATAATGCGGACAAAAGTGATGTGGAATCTCCTGGCTTTGAGCAAGAAAAGGACCGGTATGGCCTTAAAGGGAAGAGGCGCGCCCTAGATGTCGAACGTACTGAGGGCTTTAGGCGCAAGGTATGTTCTATTCACGTTATAGAATCAACACTGTCTAACTTGACCTTAGCGCCGCCGCAACAATTATCTATACACACTCACCAAAACATTCGCGAGACAAGCCCACGCGGGTACGGAGCGATTTCGGTATGCAAACGAAGCTTCCGTCATCGCTGAAGTTCAAGCAAAGGAAGTACAGGATGAGAAAGAGCGCAAGAAAGACATGCAGCGCAAACGCCGACGAGAGAATACCGTGCGGCTGGAAATGCAGAAAAAGCTTGAAGCAGAGCTCAAGGCAAACGAGACCCAAGACTCTGCTGAAAAAGCTAAGTTTCTACGCGAAGCGGAACGTGCCCAGAGGAAGATCAAGACTACGAAACGGGCCTTGGAAGGTGTTACTTCACCAGAAGAGATTGGCGAGATCACTCCGTTGGCACCTAACCTTGAAGGGGGTACCACCAGTTCCTTCCACATCGGCCGAAGCTCTCCGTCAAGGCGCAAGTCCGGACGCGGCGGTCCTGTCACACGACCCAAAAAGTCAAAGGAGCAGAAGCAAGCCGAAAAGGACGCCGCCGAGGCTGCCTATGCTGCTCTGGAAAACGACGAGCCTTTGCCTCTTGCCCCAAGGGAGGACCCACGAAAGGAAGCCCTCAAAAAGGACGCCAAGGGCGGTCGCTCCAAAGAAGCCACGCCCATTCCAATGTCTACTTATGAGTCGAAGGGCTACAACCAGATCTATGAGCAGATCTGGAGGGATATCGCTCGTAAAGATATCCCCAAGGTCTACCGCACCAAAGTCAACTCTCTGAGCACTCGCCAAGAGAATCTGCGCAAGACGGCCCAACTAGCCAGCAAGCAGTCTCGCAAGTGGCAGGAGCGTACTAATAAGAGCATGAAGGATACTCAGGCACGCGCCAAGCGAACGATGCGTGAAATGATGTCGTTCTGGAAACGGAACGAGCGCGAGGAACGTGACCTGCGCCGTCTCGCAGAGAAGCAAGAACTTGAGTCAGCGAAGAGGGCAGAGGCAGAGCGCGAGGCTAATCGCCAGAAGCGCAAGCTCAACTTCCTCATCTCTCAGACCGAGTTGTACTCTCACTTCATCGGTCGCAAGATTCCAGGAGCAGACGGGGAGCCTGGGGACGCAGGCGTGGAGGGTACCGATGCCATGGATTTGACCCCTGCCGTAGGTGCGAAGGTCACCAATTTCGAGGACCTTGACTTCGATGCGGAGGACGACACCGCCCTTCGACAGGCTGCCATGGCCAATGCTCAAAACGCGGTCCAACAAGCTCAAGAGAGGGCGCGTGCCTTTGATGACCCTAATAAGAGCACCATGGACACGATGGATGATAGCGAACTGAACTTCCAGAACCCCACGAGTCTGGGCGACATCGAGATCTCGCAGCCAACCATGCTCACGGCTAAACTAAAGGAATACCAGTTGAAGGGCCTGAACTGGCTCGTCAATCTGTACGAGCAGGGTATTAACGGTATTCTGGCAGACGAGATGGGTCTCGGTAAAACGATCCAATCCATCTCAGTTATGGCTTATCTCGCCGAAGTCCATAACATCTGGGGTCCCTTCCTGGTCATTGCACCAGCATCAACCCTTCATAACTGGCAGCAAGAAATCACCAAATTCGTTCCTAATATCAAGGTTCTGCCTTACTGGGGTAATTCGAAAGACCGCAAAATTCTCCGCAAGTTCTGGGACCGCAAGCACATTACCTATACTAAGGAGTCGGAGTTCCACGTGCTTGTGACATCCTACCAACTTGTGGTTCTTGATTCGCAATATTTCCAGAAGGTCAAGTGGCAGTATATGATTCTTGATGAGGCCCAGGCTATCAAATCATCCCAGAGTTCGCGTTGGAAGAGTCTCCTTGGTTTCCACTGTCGTAACCGTCTTCTTCTGACAGGTACTCCTATCCAAAATAACATGCAGGAGTTGTGGGCTCTTCTCCATTTCATCATGCCCACGCTTTTTGATTCCCACGACGAGTTCAGCGAATGGTTCTCTAAAGACATTGAGTCTCACGCACAAAGTAATACGAAGCTCAACGAGGACCAGCTCAGGCGTCTACATATGATCTTGAAGCCTTTCATGTTACGTCGTGTCAAGAAGCATGTCCAACAGGAGCTTGGTGACAAGGTCGAAAAGGACGTCTTCTGTGATCTTACGTACCGTCAGCGTGCGCTGTACGCCAACCTACGAAATCGCGTCAGCATCATGGATCTCATCGAGAAGGCTGCTGTCGGTGACGAAACGGACAGCACAACGCTAATGAATTTGGTTATGCAATTCCGTAAGGTTTGCAACCATCCCGATCTGTTTGAACGGGCTGAAACCAAGTCACCTTTCTCTCTCGCACATTTTGCAGAGACCGCATCTTTTGTGAGAGAGGGTCACAGCGTCGACGTCGCCTACTCGACGCGCAACTTGATCGAGTTCCCAGTGCCACGACTACTCTGCAAGCCTGACGGCCGCGTTGATATGCCAGGGCCCAATAACTCTAAGGCCGGTTTCTGTGCCAAGTATCTATCGCACATGATGAACATTTTTACACCGGAAAATATCAAGCAGAGTGTGGAGGATGACGGTGCATTTTCCTTCTTGCGATTTGTGGATACGTCGGCTGGAGAGGCGTTTGAGTACTCCCATCAAGGTTCCTTCGAACGTGCAGTCCGTCGCCGCGGGCGGGCGAACAGGTTGTCCCGTCTCAACGTCGTTTATGATGAAGATGAATCTTTGTCTGCAACAATGCCTCACACTCTGTTCAACATCGCCGAACGTAACGACCGTCAAGCCGTATACGATATCGCAGAGGAAGGCTACATGCGTCAACTCATGACTGTCTCTCAGTCAGTCTATGAACAAGAGGGGATCAACGTCATCGAACCTTGTGCTGGGCCTGCTGCATCGGCACCCCCGATCACTCTTGTGTCCTCAGGCCAAGACGCCCCTATCGAGACGGAGAATGCTTTATTCAACATTCCTGTTCAGCATGCCTTGTTCGGCACTCCTACCAAAGCCATGGAAGAGCAGATTATCGAGCAGCAGCTGGACCCTGCACCTTACTCTCTTTCTCCGATGTTGCCTGAGCCGCTTTCAACCAAGGGTCGCTACACCCACATCGAGGTTCCTTCGATGCGACGATTCGTTACAGATTCTGGCAAGCTCGCTAAGTTAGATGAACTCCTCCGTGAGCTGAAGGCAGGAGGCCACCGTGTGCTCCTTTACTTCCAGATGACGCGTATGATCGACCTCATGGAGGAGTACCTGACCTACCGCAACTACAAGTATTGTCGCTTGGATGGAAGCACGAAACTGGAGGATCGTCGAGACACAGTGGCTGACTTCCAACAACGCCCCGATATCTTCGTGTTCCTTCTGTCGACACGCGCTGGTGGTCTGGGTATCAACTTGACTGCCGCCGACACTGTCATCTTCTACGACTCTGACTGGAACCCGACGATCGACTCGCAAGCCATGGACCGAGCCCATCGTCTTGGTCAAACCAGACAGGTCACCGTGTACCGACTCATCACTCGTTCCACTATCGAGGAGCGCATTCGTAAGCGGGCCTTGCAGAAAGAGGAGGTGCAACGAGTCGTCATTTCAGGTGGTGCAGCCGGCGGTGTTGACTTTAACACACGCAACCGTGATAGCAAGACCAAGGACATTGCCATGTGGCTTGCTGATGACGAACAAGCGGAGCTCATCGAACAGAAGGAACGGGAAGCTCTCGAGCGAGGTGAAACTTTTGGTGCTGGTAAGGGCGGCAAGAAGAATGCCCAGAAGAGAAAGAGGGATGTTACATTGGATGATATGTATCACGAAGGTATGTGTCGGACAATCCAAGCAACAGCAAACCAGCGCAGTCCTAACCCCTCCCTCATAGGCGAAGGAAACTTCGATGATGCTAGCGCCAAACCATCAGGAGCTGCGACCCCTGTATCAACGGCAGAAAACATTGGAACACCCTCGGCCGGCACACCTATTCCCAAACGAGGACGTGGCCGAGGGGGGAAGGGAACGGCCAAACGAGCGAAGACCACCAAAGAACGACTACGTCTTATAGACGGCGACGGGGGCTTGGGTAGTTAAAACTGACGAGTTGTTGATTTTCTGTTCTTATTGATGCATGACGGCGTTTGTTCTTCTGGTCCACTCGGCTTTCCTTCCCTACTGCGCCATTTCTTCGGTCTTGTTTCACTATCATAATTTCCTTTACCTTCTTCCTGGGGCAACCTATATTTGGTCTGTATTAACACTATCATATGTCAAAGACAAAGATGGCGATTTGATGTGCAGTTCCCAAGAAGAGTGGAACTCAGCATGATGTCAGTTGGACGTGACAGGTATTAGACATGTTGTTCGTACACATGCATACACCTTGAGAGCTCGCGTGTACTTATAATTTCGCAACTATAGGGAGTACTTTCTGCATAGTGAACACACAGCTGACTCGAGAGCGCCACTCATACCTCCAGTTACCGAGTACAATCACCGACCTCGCAGGTGGCCTGAGTATCACGGGCGGCGACCCGGGATTTGTTCCACACAAGCATTAGCCGCGGCCGGCGGGCCATGGTCCGTACTGGCTTCCACGAGCATGGCACTTTATACAATACATGACATACTTAACGCTCTTATACTTTCAACCTGTAAACAAATCTTCCCAAGGGCATGCTTCAGGGCGAGTGCGGGCAAAGTTCGGCGTTGTCTCTTGACTAATATTCGTGATACGCATACGGAGTACGCTTGGTAATTTTTCTGCGGTAACATTACTCAGACTCAAGTCTCGATCCAGGATGCCCGGTCTCGCCCGCCAATCACCAAGCCCAGGATGTCAGCCACTAGGCCTGAAGTGGCAAGGCGCCTCTCACCCCACAGTCCTGGTCTCGGTCACAGTGTGTCAGTCACGGGCTTTGGCTGCCGAGATTTGCACCAAACGTGAATCCCGTCGCCGCCGCGTATAATTACTAACCCCGATCCCCCTCTCACCTTTCTATCTGACCCTCTTCGTCCCCATTCCCAATTGCTTGCTCACTCGCTCTCCATCGATCCTACCCAACGTCCATCGCAATGGAGGCCCTTCTCCAGCAGTCTCGGGCCATGTGTCCGTTTCTTAAGCGCAGCTCCCCGACCACCCTCCGCTCGCTCTCTACCTCGACTCGTCCCAGCACCAGCCCCGGCGGTGGTACCATGACCAATCTGCAGAGGATTGCTCGCCGCTGCCCGGTCATGAGCAAGGCTCTTGCTGTCCAGAGTGCTCGCATGACCGGCACCAAACGGTTCACCTCCTCCGCGGCTGGTGTCCCTGGTACCGGTGTCCCCAAGCCTACCCGGGCTTCACCGGGGAAGAGGGCGCTGCACTCGACGGGAGGAAATGGTGCCAACATGAGCACTGAGTTCCACAAGGAGGCCCAGCAGAGTACGTCTTTGGCTACGTGTTTGGCACTTGCGCAATTGCAGGAATCATACTGACTGCGGATTTTCTTTTCTAGTTCACCCTGGCCTCTCCAAGACCACAACTCACGCCGCGGCCTCAGCTACCGTGTCTGCCCCCCCTCGTGCTCCCACGGCCACGCCTTTCGACTACAATGCTTTTTACAACACGGAACTGCAGAAGAAGCACCAGGACAAGTCGTACCGCTACTTCAACAACATCAACCGCCTCGCTCAGGAATTCCCCCGCGCTCATACGGCTTCAAAGGAGGAGAGAGTGACCGTCTGGTGCTCGAACGACTACCTTGGTATGGGACGCAACCCTGAAGTGCTATCCGCCATGCACAACACACTTGATACCTACGGAGCCGGCGCGGGAGGAACCCGTAACATCTCCGGACACAACCAACACGCGGTCGGACTGGAGAGCACCCTGGCTAAGCTCCACGGTAAAGAAGGCGCTCTGGTCTTCAGCTCGTGCTACGTAGCCAACGACGCTACTCTGGCTACTCTGGGCAGCAAATTGCCTGACTGCGTGATTCTGTCCGACTCCCTCAACCATGCCTCGATGATTCAGGGCATTCGTCATTCCGGCGCGAAGAAGATGGTTTTCAAGCACAACGATTTAGTCGACCTCGAGGCGAAGCTTGCGTCGCTTCCTCTCCACGTTCCCAAGATCATTGCGTTTGAATCGGTGTACAGTATGTGTGGCTCTATTGCGCCGATTGAGACGATCTGTGATCTCGCGGACAAGTACGGAGCCATTACCTTCTTAGATGAGGTCCATGCCGTGGGCATGTACGGACCTCACGGTGCTGGAGTTGCTGAGCATCTCGACTATGAGGTGTATGCTTCTCAGGACACCGCGAACCCCATCAGCACCAAGGGCACCGTTATGGACCGAATCGACATCATTACCGGTACCCTGGGTAAAGCATACGGATGCGTTGGTGGTTACATTGCTGGCTCGGCCGCTTTTGTTGACACAATCCGCTCCCTCGCTCCTGGGTTCATTTTCACTACCTCGCTACCCCCTGCCACAATGGCCGGGGCCGATGCCGCCATCCAGTACCAGTCCCGCCACCAGCAGGACCGTGTCTTGCAGCAGCTGCACACTCGCGCTGTCAAGCAATCATTCAAGAACCTAGACATCCCGGTCATTCCCAACCCGTCTCACATCGTCCCTCTCCTCGTCGGTGATGCCGAGCTCGCCAAGCAGGCCTCGGACAAGTTGCTTGAAGAGCACGGCATCTACGTCCAGGCCATCAACTACCCCACCGTCCCTCGCGGCGAAGAGCGTCTCCGAATCACCCCCACTCCCGGCCACACCCAAGAGCTCCGTGACCACCTCGTCGAATCAGTCAACGCCGTCTGGAACGACCTCGGCATTAAGCGCGCAAGCGACTGGAAGGCCATGGGCGGGTTCGTCGGTGTTGGTGTTGAAGCTGCCGAGCTCGAGAACCAGCCCATCTGGACCGATTCCCAGCTGAACATGCAGCCTAACGAAACCCTCGAGGCTGCCGTGGAACGCGAGTTCCAGGCCGCGGTCCCTCGCATGAAGGCCGGGAACGCCAACGCAAAGCCCATCGGCTCGATCGCGGCTAACCCCATCGGTGGCCCGATCCCTGTCGCTGCTGCCGCTTAAGTGACTCTCCTCGCTTGCGGTGGCTTATGGGTTGTGGTATATATGTTCTCGGTCTATATATAGCCCTCCCGTCCGCTCCTTACATAGTTCGTGAAGACGCAGTGGTGGAACTATCTCGCCATATCATGATGGATGCTCAGCAGGACCGGCCCGTCATTAATATTAGGTCCAATTCAGGATTGTTCATACACTAAACTTAACTTTCTTCATCGTAGATTATAGCTTGTAGCTAGTAGGTTCTACATTTCACACATGTTTTGCAAAAGTTAAGGTTCATACTTGTGATGAACTAGACGACCGGTCTCATGAGAATCTAACATCTTGACTCTCTTAATTGGTATTCACAATAACTCAACATCTCTAAACGCCGTATACACACATATGAAGCACCCTTTTTTGCTATTCCTTATAAAACATACTCCTCCGTCTCACCAAAAAAAGCCTGTCGATCTACCTCCTACTCCCACCAGCCCGACTAACCTTGGGAAACTCAACGGGAATCCTAAGACGCGCGACCCTCCTCGTGGCAGCCTCAGCCTTTCCGCCCCGGATACCAAACTTGGCGAACTCCGTCTCCCTCGGCTTATCAACCCTACATCCCAACTCGCGGAAATACTGCGTGATCTTCGCATTATCAAGCTGAAGGTCATCGCGCAGATCAGACGGATCCGTAGCCATCTCATTAGGCGAGTTACCGCCGTTCGGCGTGGGGACACCATCCTTAACAGGCTGAGGCGGGAGATGCAGCGTCAGCGCGCAAATAGTAGTTTCAAGAAGCAGGATATCGTTCGGGGAAACGGTTGAGCCATTGGGCGCGAACTTGCGGCGGATGCCGTCGATGATCGGGTCGGGGATTGTAGATTGTGAAGAAGAAAGGTCGTCGTTTGCGTTGTCGGAGGAGGATTTCGAGCCGCCGGATAGAATGCGGCGGAGGTCGTCGCGGCTTGGGAGGCGCTTGTTGCCGCGGCCTTTGCTTGAGCGGAGAGCGCGCGCCAGCTCGAGGAGGACGAGCACGAAGCGCAGGATCTGGAGGTATGTTGTGTTTCCGGACTCGACGATGTCGTCGATGCGCGAGGAGACGTAGCGCGATGTCGTGGCGACTGTGAGACCTGCGGATATTGTGTCCTGCCAGTCCTTGATGGGCAGTTGGCGGAGGGTGGCGTTGCCGTTGGGGATAAGGGTTTCGAGCGCGTAGACTTCCGAGGGGTGTTTTGCGTCGAGGTTTGGTTGGGGTAGGGGCTTCGCGGCTTGGACTTCGGCTTGCACGGCGGCGGATTTGGCGGCGATGTCGAGGGCTGATTCGGCGGGCATGGAGCTGAGGAGGGCGGACTCGGCGGCTGTTGCAGTGCCGGAGGGAGCGTTGGAGAGTTGGGCGTTCTCGGCCTGGGATTGCGTTGCCTTGCGAGATTTCTTCGTACCGAAGGTGTATGTAAGGTCGTTTCTCTGCTCGCGCATGGTTTTCTGTGTAGGGAATCGCTGGTCAGTCGCTTTTACTACAAGGATTCTGTAAGATTCGCAGCATACCGTCTCTTCATCCTCGCTTTCTTCCTCTTCCTCTTCCGCCTCAGCAGCCTTCCGGACTGCGCCGCGGAGCGTGACCCGTCTAATCTCGACAAATTCCCACGTCTTGCTCGCCGGGTCCACAACTGCAACGTAGTGCTTCAACTGGGAGTCCGCATCGTCATTCGCCTCGCGGCCGATAAAATCCAACTTCGGGTGCTCAGAAGACTGCAGCAGTAATTCCGTCGATGCAATTCCATCATTGCCGGAATGACGGTTAGAACTGTGGCTGCGAGTTTTCAGGTATGGGTCAAGGCGGATGTTGGGCTGTGAAGTGACACCGGGGGTGTTGACTATGACAAATTAATCAGCACTGCGTGCATTGAGATATCAGAAGAAAAGACGCGGTGGAATGCGTACGCAGTACTGGAGCAAGCTCGCTGTCGTCGTGGATCAAGCTGGCGGATAGTGGAGGCAGGCTTTGCAGGTCCAGTGCGGGCTTCTTGGTAGGGCGTTCATGACGATCAGAGGCGCGCTTGCGCTTCTTTTCAGCCTTGTCTGAGGCCATTGTATGAGTATATAATCGTCAAAGAATTGAGTAGCTGGCTGGGGTTTCGTGGAGCGCAAAGTCGTTCTGCAAAAAAAGGTTGGAGAAAAAAGTGAAGGCGGTGAAGCAAAGGCGGAGAAGACGCAGCCCATAGTGACAACACAAAGCTCAAGGAATAGGATTGGGGAAGGCGGATGCGTTTCGCGACTATCGCATAGGTTGATGAATGGGATGATTATTGGGCGATTTGGGAATTACGGACTGCATCTACAAGTCTACAAGTACAAGGTACCATGATGCGTTTGCGAACTTTTGTTTCGTGATTGAGGGTAATAAACTTTCGAAAACCTTTCCACAACTCCAGATCCTAGGTGCATCAACTGAAGTCAATGTCTAAGACCAGAGGTAAATTGACCAGCCCCCATGATAAACTCGAAAGAAACCAGTGACGTTCATAACAAGTGATCCATCAGTCTTCCACTGATTCCTCCCAACCCCACTAAGCACATCGACCCCTCCGAGGATAACCCCGCTTAGCCTGACGAACAATCGAAACCGTTGATGAAACCGCGGAATTGGATGGACATTCGCAATCGCTTGCGTTGAGAAGGTCCAGTTGAACGGCGAGTTCCGAAATCGATAAGTAGTGAATGTAGAAGCAGTTGTATGTTGCAGACCAGGCAGGCCTCGTTGGAGGTGAACCACGAAACGATCATAACCGGAAAATCATCATCGTGACGTCGTCATTTATTTGTCGTGTTTAGCGTTCAACACCGAGCTTAACATGAGAAGCTGAGATGGATGGGGCGAGTTGTTTATTTGCTGCGATGAAGTTAGAACCAATTGAGCTTCGATTCTAAGCTCGGAATTAATGAAGCTCACCTTCTAGCCCTCATCTTTCTTCTCTTACGCTTGAGACGGCGAACGCGCTTCTTTCTCCACTTGGCTCTCATCTTCGTAGATGGCTAGTAGGCAATTAGTCAACTGTTTGGTAGGATGATTGTGGCCATTGTGGCCATTGTGGCAGCTGGGAGAGCTGGTACTCACACTTCTGCGAGGATGAAAGGATGGGTGGAAGAAGGATGGACCTGCGGGAGCGGAAGAGCTACTTAAGGTTGTGTGCGTCACAAACCCTAGTCATGTGATACGTCACGTGCGGGTCTTGCTCTGTTTACCGAGCCCAACAGCAACGCATCGAATATGACAATTCAAAAATGGAGTGGATTTTATGTGATAATATATCGGGATAACTTTTTTCATTGATTAGAAGATATGCTGGCAAATATGCTGGCATATTGTTAGGTATTAATCTTTTTGGGTGTATGGTCCAAGCCCTAGCCCTATCATGAGCTTTAGGAGGACCTCATTTAGAGCATCATCAATTCATTATTAGGCCCAATGTCCAGCCCCTAGTACTGGTAACGGAACTTGGTCGCCAGGTCGCCCAAGGCTTGCTCATTCTCATCAAGATGACTAGGATCACCACTCGCCAGAACTCGGGCCTTCTTCTGGTTCTGATGCCACAATGCCGCGAAGTAAGCGCAGCAGCAGGCACAAGAGAAGGCGAGGAAGGATACACCGATGCTAAAGCCTGTGTGATAGTGATTCACCTGATCCTTCGCCAGGAACGAATATGTGGAGATGATGCCGCCAACTTCAATGCATGTTAGCGGTACTGCAACGTGCAGCAAGGTGCTGGGACCACTTACTATTGCCAAACCCTATCTGCCAAGCAGTTCCAACACTGCGCCGTCGATGGCCACCTAGGTTCATAGCATACCAACAGACGACGACAGGCATTGCGCTGTAGCATCCCGACGTGACCAGGAATAACGCACCATACTGGACATCACGGTTGTTGTGCACGTTCAAGAGGATACCAAATCCAGCCATGGAGATCAACATGGGGATGATGGCGAATGCGAAACGGTGTCGGAACTTGTCGGATAGGTATGCGATGCACATGGAAAAAGCAAAAGCTGCAGCCCACGGGGGAATCGAGTACAATTGCGTTTGGATCTCTTGAAGTTGGTCAGTACGGTGACAGACAGAGAAGGAAACAACTTACGTCCATAGCCGTATGATTTGATTATGGTTGGCGCAAAGTAAGCGTATCCTAAGGGATGTTAGCTGTCAGTACTTCTTTAGATTCGAGCCACGGGAGAACTGACCATAAGCCGTGACAACTTGTCCGAAGTAGGCAAAGCCAGCGATGAAGATCTTGTCTGGTAATGAATGTCAGAACACAGGAACGCTTCCAATAGATGGCGAAAGTGACTCACAATCCCTGAAAACATCCAGAACCTCACGCCAGCCCATATGGGTGTCATGCCCAACTTCTCCGGAATCCTGGGCCAACTTTGCTCGCATGTATTTGCGCTCTTCGTCGGAGAGCCACTTGGCTTCTTCAGGGAAATCGGGAAGGAAGAAAAACAAGATGATTGCAACGACAGCAGTGATCAAGCCTTCAATGATGAAAACCCATCTCCATCCTGCAAGGTTGCGGACACCGTCCATCTTGCCGAGGCCACTGGCAAGCAAACCACCGAATGCGCCGGCCAACGAAGTAGAACTGAAGAAGAAACTAAAGCGCTTCTGGGCCTCGCTGCGCTTGTACCACATTCCTAGCAGATAGAAACCTAGAAACGGTTACACAAATGTTCGAGTCGGACAACAGTGGGGTCATCACTTACAACCAGGAAACATGCCAGTCTCAAACATACCTACATCCTATTGTTAGCCTCTGTGGTATTGACCTGGCGTGATTAAACCTACCCAGAAACCAACGTGTAGTCATCAGTCCACCCCAGTTGGTGACCAAGCCCTGGCAGATTGTGACAACGCCGAATAAGAACATGCACATGGACACTGCATCAATTAGCGCTGACACAACCCACATAATGAGCAAGCCCTTGATACGTACACCAGACATGAGGCCGCAACTTCTTAAGCAGAATGTTGGAGGGGATCTCGAAGATAATGTACGGGATGAAGAAAATGGTCAAGGCAGTGTTGTACTTTGTTCCATCCGCAATGTGCAAATCGTCCTCCATGCCCAGGGCTGCCGCGTTGCTAATGTTGACTCTAAAACAAGGTTATATTAGCTATGTTTCTGGATTTTCGAAAGCCAAAGGTGGAAAGATCGTACCTATCCAGGAAGGCAAGCAGATACATAATGCACAGGAAAGGAACAACGTGCCAATCCACCTTGGCCATCAGCTTGCGCTCGGTGGTTGACGTGAGCGCAGGCAGATCACCAGGCTGGGGCGATTCCATGCGCATCTGTGCCTCGTCGGCCTTTTCGCGTGAAGGGCTGTTGCTCTTTCCTATGGTGATTTGTATATCAGCACCTGAGTAATAGCGGGAGTCAGTGTAGCACGTACTCAGGAAACCCATGATGTCTGTGATGCCACCTGAGTCTGGCACTGGGAACTGAGCGAAGATGTTTAAAAGCAACAGGCGCAGTGAGTCAGAAGAGAAAAGCTATTTAAGTGAGAGCCCGGTGTGTTACCCCAGTGAATCACGGGGTGAATGGGAGAAGGGCAGGCCGGTTTCGGCTTCCGGCCGAGCTCGGAGTTGGGAGCTGCTATTCCGGAGTTAACAGGGGAAGCCCTAGCTGGAGGAGAGTGACGGTGACAATTCACAGTACGCAGAGGAGGGGCTGAAAAGAGGTGCAGGTAGAGAAAAAAGGAAAGAAACCAGGAGCAGCCATGCTTTATAGTGGAAATAATGCATCGGAAAAATGCCAAAAATTCCGGCACTGATGGCAAGCAAACATCATCACAGGCTGAAGATCGCAGAGCTGCGCCCATAGAACCAGGCAAGGATCTTCTGGAGGAACAGGCTAGCGATAGCCCAGCTGAAAGGAACCCACTCCACATCAAAGAAATAGTAATCCGCTGACTTGTCTGGACTGTGTAACTTGGTGTTTCATACATTCAAGCATCTAAGCATTCGGTGTAACTCTATTGTAAGAATTGGCAATGCTTGCCCCTCGGACCCCTCGTGTTGACCCGCCCAGCGGTGGACAGAGTCCCTGACTCCCTTTCCCCGACGAACACCCTGGCCCCGTCGGTTGCTCGGCTTCCCCGCAAGATCTCGCGGCTATTATGTAACAGTCTGAGATCGAGTTCAGATCCATTTCATTGCACATGCGGCCATGCGTACCACGGAGTACGGGCTACTGTACGCCCAAGACAGTGTACTCTGTATAAGTCAGTCCGCTCATCTGACCGCGCTTGGTAAGGATTAATAAAGCTGCTGGGGTTTCCCGACAGCCCGACCTGCATCAAAATTCGTGTATTCAGCTAGAAAGGTACTATTAATATTACAGCCTCTGCCAATCATCGAAAGTAAATGGTAACAGTCATATTCTGCCAACAAAGCTGTCTATATACGGAGGCTTATCGTTGGCCTGTGCAGTCGGCCCACTGCTTGATTATTCTACCACAGCTCTTCCCCATGCTTTTTCCAAGTCGTTATCGTCAGCATTCGTCGTGACTGTTGAGTCCTTGGCGGGTGACTCGTCCTGTCCAACTATCACCGGTGATGAGGAGGCAGAGGCCGGAACTGCAGCTGTTGCATTGGAAGAGTTGGTGCCCGATTCAGCGCCGAGAAGCTCGGAGTCAAAGTTCGAACTGTACACCACCGCCGCGAACGCCTCCAGCTCTCGTACACCTTGATCCATTGCATTTACATAGATGTTCGGTGGAGACGTCCCGTTGCCAATGGCATGAGCTTGCCGAGCAAGCACGGCGAGAACATTCGCGAGCTTCGTCTTGAGCTCCGAATTCTCCCTGATCGGAACTACCGTCGCGACCGACGTAAATGATTGAGGGGCTGTCACCGGCCCAGCGGACTTGAACGCATCCATCTTACACTGCTGTATCAGCGTTTCGAAACATTCGTTGTTGAGTAGCATCTGCACGCGAGTAAATGTTGGGGAATCGATCAAATCAGCCGTCTCGTCGAGAAGATGTCGCAGCGTCGCAGCTGTCTGCGGTGCTGTGGGCTCTGTGGCCCCCAGGACGCCGGACACGTCTAGTAGTTGGTCCTCCTCTTCTCGGGGAGGAAGCAGATAAGGGAGCCATTTTCGGTGTCTTCAAGCAGAGTCAGTAAAGGTCTGGTTTCGCTCAGAGACTCGGGCGCGTAAGGAACCATACTTTCTCTCTTCTTCCGTGGCACCTTCAATCTTCTTTCGAACCTGAAGAGTCAATTCCGACAGTTTGTCAAACGTAATATCATCCCTGGGGTTAAGAGGCCCGAACGCTTCCACGACCGCGGCTTGGACCTCCTCCACCAATTGCTTCCAGCCGCGGTGGAGCAGCCACCAGCTAAATGCAAGGTACCGCCGGTTGGTCTCAAAATCGTTTCCGAGCGTCTGGGTCAAATCATCATCATGATCCTCTAACCTGATTGTTGAAGACTCTGCGGGTGTGGCCAAGGATATCACGCTCGAAAGGTAGTTCCGCCGACCGAGGAGGTTGAGTTGGACGCGCGTGAAGATTGTCAACAGGGATAGTGTGTATATGAGGGTAAATGCGCGGGTAATCGCTGAACCCTGTCAGTTCCGCAAAAACGAACGCCCCATTGACTTAAACGGTCCATCTAGAGGGTGGCTGCAGCAGGGGTGAAAGAAAGACGTACAGGTAATCTTGACCTCATTCCAAAGCTGGGTTTTATTCCGCTTCGGCTGGGGCGCATCCCCTTCAACAATCGATTCCCCGAGTTGACTCGTCCGCAGAAACGATTCGCTCGACACGCTTTTCCGATCATCTCCCAGTAGACTAGGCGCAACAGAACTCATGTCCGACCCCGTCGCCGTCCCCTCCCCAGCGTTGAGACGGGCCAGCCGCTCCGCGCGTTTCTTTTGCAGTTCCTTCGTCAGTTCCTCCACGGGCAGGGCGTCTAGGATGTTCTCGGCTGCAGTCGGTAATAATGCTAGGACAGTGTATGTACAGTCGGTCTGGTTCTGCTCGAATCGTCGCCGTAAGCTGCGCGATGAGCACGACAGTCAGCCTGCATTCGCCGACCATGCGAATAGAGTGGGGATAGGACGAAACGCACTTCTCACGGGCGATACGGTCACTACTCATACGCTCTCGTGCTTCAGAGATCTTGCCCAATACATATTGGCCTGCCAGGTAGCCCACACCGATGACGCCTGTGCCGATTGCGAGGGTCTTGCGATTGCGCCGGAACCAGCGCCTCGAAGCACTGATCATGGTGGAGCGAAGGGGTCGGGTTCAGCTTCAATCCAGTGTTCGGCCAATGCAGTTCATTATATAACTCGAGTAAGTGTTCAACAGGAGAAGAAACGCAATAGTTGGGAAGATGGAGCGAGGCGAAGGTGGACGTGACAAGTGATTGATGGCGATTGCAGCAACCGAGAATGACGGTCGGAGAATGGCCAGTTCAGCGGCCTCGGCTAAACCGATCGACTGCCTTATGATAAGGGGACGTGGACGACAGTGCTCGTTAGATGAGCAGTGTGGTCCTGACATTAGGGGCACAGGCTCCCCTTTTCCGAGGCTTACTGACTTTCTGAGTTTATCATGGCCTTGCTTACTGCTGAGTCCTGGCCTGTATGCTACTCCAGCTCCGATTCGGAGCTACTTTGACTTTGCTGTACAGGATGCTGAGGTCGTGGGACCCGCTATGTAACATGAGAATCAATAATACCGAGCTGATAGCCTGATAGCGGGGCACTCGCTGGAATTCGTCGGGTCAGATCCAGACTCTGGTTCTCTCCCCGGACATGGCAGGGCAGCTGATTCCCTGTCCCTTTCTTCCATGACGAGACAAAGCGTCCTTCACCACACACCACCATGCATTCCCCTATGATTTTCAGTTCTTCATGAACCTCTATCTTTACAGTCCAGTCTGACTTTATTTGCCACCTCTTCCGACCCCCCAAACCTAGCTTTCTTGTCTACTCCAACATCCATCCCGGCTTATCTTCCCCCCACGTAGCGGAGCTATCCCCCGACCAGCTCTCCGTCATACTCATAGCAGGGCCACTGAAGCCACACCACCACCTCTCCCTTCAAACCAACTCAGTGACTCAGGCAGTCAAACCACTTTACAAGTTCTACATCTCTCCGCCTAATCTCTATTGACGTCGCTTCCTCCGCCCACCGTCTCTTGTCACTCCATCCTCCCCGCCACCTCCTCGCAGTCCTAATGGAGCCCCGCAAATCCCCTCCGGAGTACTTTCTAGAGATCTTCGCCGACACGACGACAGTCAGAGACGTGTTAAAAGGTCCGTGTCAATTCCTACACAGTTGATTCTAAGCTTCCAATCTTCATACTGATTGACGCTGCGTCATACCAGGCGTCCTCAACCTAATCTTCTTCCACCGATACTTCCCATCAATCCGCCCGACCACATTCGACGTGCTCGATTTCACACTCCCTGTCATCAACGACGTAGACCTAGAGACCCTCATCGACTCGCGCATCAGCTCGCTAGTCCGACAGCACTCCTCGTCTGCCCCGGGAGCCCATGAATCAAGCGGCGTGCGCGGGCGCATCGCCGTCGAGTTCTACGAGAAGAAGCGCAGGCGCTCAAACATGTGGTTTACGGGTCTAGCAGGGAAGGGCGAGGAAGAGGTCTGCTGGGAAGTCTGGAATCTGGATGTGACGGTCGCTACTCCACGGACGGAATCGGGTATGTTTGGACTAATCTTGGATGCCAATGTACCTGGCTAACACTTTCGCGATCCAGAGCGCGCAAAGGTCCGCAAAGCAATGGAGAATATGTTGCAAAAGGCTGCGCTCAAGATCCTGGCTGTGGTCAACCGCGATAAAGATCACATACCCCCTATCACCACCACCGATTCCAATCCGTTTCCATATCGCATCATCCTGAATCCACGTACGGATGGCTGGCAGAACCGGTTCGGTCTATATTAATCATGGAATGCTTGTCTGCGGGACAACATGTCGAAGGAGGGCAATCTGCTGGGCTACGGTACCCAGTGCTACTTAATAACTACTCAATAATCACTTTCTCCGAGGTTAGGAGTGTCCTCTCCGATCCCATTTCCTTCGGCTATCGACTGTATTGGGGGATTGACGTCGTTCATTGCGTTACGCTTGGATAAAGATATCAATGAGAATCGCTCGCAAGGAAAACTGTGCTCGAGGTCATCCAAGAGGATAAATGAATCAGAAATGACTATCGCTCCTAATGAACGAGACCAGCTCCCGCTCTTAAATCCACCAACAATCGCAGACGTTTCTACAACAGGAAACTCGTGCCAAAAAAAAAAGAAAGAATCAAGACCAAGTCCATGCTCTTGCTATACGACCACACAGCCCACTTCCACCACCATACTGACTCCGGCCGAGATCAAACGGCGGTGTCGCAGATGCACCGGCAACACCTATTTTGTCCCCTTACCAATGCGCAATTAATAGACCTGATCTGCAGCTGTCGTTCGACAAACTACAGAGCTCAGATTTACGGTCGGTCTATTTACTGCGACTTGGTAGCGGCATCAGCCTGGGCCCGGAGGTTGGCCGAGGTGGAACCGCTGTGGAAGTAGCGGCCAACAAGGGGCTGCAGGAGAGAGTTGAACACAACTTGAGCACCGCTAGAGGGAACGTCAACCGAAATATTCCTATCGCGTCTGGGGTGATAAGCTTACCTAGTCTGGGGAAGAGCGAGCCAGAGAACAAGGGCAAACTTGAAGATGTAGTAGAAGGCTATGATTAGATGTTAGCACGCAAATTCATGGCTAAGATGTCCTAGAAGGACTCACGGAACCAGTAAGGAGCGCTAATGGCACTCTCGATAACGGTGAAGAAGGCGTAGACGACCCAGTACTAAAGTTCACACGTAAAATCAGTCCCAGGCCGTTTGACGATAATGTATCACGTGCGAAGCGACCTAAGCGCTTGCTAGGGAGTAAGGGAATCACGAGAACATACAGTCAACCACTAGATCACAAGATATGTCAGTACGCTCAATGCTGGAATTTGAGGGCGGCTCTGCTCACCTGAGTGTCATCGGCCTTTCCAGCGGAGAAAAGAGCGTCGAGGGAGTAGTAGGTGGGGAGAAGGAAACCAGCCAGGTTGACAAGCAATTGGCCAGCAATGTTGAAGAAGACCAGGAAGGTGTAGATACCACCCAGACCGAGGATCACGTAGACCTTGGGGACAGAGGTCTGGCGCTCGAGGTTGTTAAGCACAGGGTACTTGGATAGCTGTATGGATCAAGCTAGTTAGCTCTTGTGTGCCTGGTGGGAACCCGAAAGAGAAAACGAAGCACAAGTGCGACGAAGAGCTAACGAGTCATCGGAGTGTACAGTAGAGAAGTTACTCTGCCCAGTGCGACAGAAGGAGGTCAACGACCGATAAAATAGTATTCTCAGAGGCTGATTTCAGACCTCGTCGAAATACCGCACACACCGAGGACAGCGCCCGAAACGCACAAACAAACTTACCTCCTTGTCGAGCTGGGCGATGGTGTGCTGAGCACGGTCCTGGAAGCTAGCCATTTTTTTAGAGGTGTTATATAATTGAGGAGATTTTGTGATAGTAGATAGTCGAGGGCTGACTGGAAATGTTTTAGGGACAACGAGGAAGAGGGTGATGTGGAGGTTGGTTATCTTCGAGTCTGAGAGATGACGAGCGGGTCCGGCGAATGACGGTGTGCTTTTGGCACGTGACTTATGACGTTTTCCGGCTGCTGGTCGTGTGTTGATGGCTTGACTATGACGATTGATTTCCAACGGCTAGCAGGATCGTCTACTACAGGATTACTGTGAGGAGTCCGCAAAAAGAAAACTAAATGTCCGTCCATGTCAGGATTACCGAGACCAATTCGTAAACGACACAAGTCATGGGAAAAGGACTCTGGATCTAGTAGTAGCATCGCCAATGCAAAAGAATAAGCACTAAGAAGCAAGCAAATAAGAGGAAACGGAGTACCACTAAAATAGACATATTGGTGAAAACACTTCCCTTTCGTCCATCGAAGAGAATAGAATCGGACAGCGCCGTCAGCCAGCATAGCTCATTTGCCGCCCAGTCACACATAACGCCACCACGGGTCCCAGAGGAATAGTACATGCTGAATCGACTTCAATAAAAACAGTGTGAGAAAGTAAATGTGCAAGCCTCTGCAAGATATCTTTAGAACAAAATATGTATCAACAACGATCCATGGAGAACGTCATTGAAGATCATTCATGCCAGGCATAGCACCTCCAGCGTTGAACGTAAGTTTCAACTTCGGTTGTCCTGGTGTGGCAGCCGCGCTGGGAGTGTCACCGACGGCGGACATTGAGTAATCGTTCTGAGTTGCGGGCGAGCCGTCGAGGTTGGCGAACTGCGGATGAGCTTCGATCTCTTTGCTCAGCTCAGCGAGACATCGAGCCTGTGATATTGTAAGTTAAGGGCGACAATGCTTGCCAGTACATGTAACTACTTACCTCAATGTCATTAGCATCCTGGAACAGGATACTGCCGTCTTCGTTATAAGTCCGAGCGTTCTGGCAAAGGAGACCGATGTCATTCCGAAAGTCCCTCAGATTCTGATATTCTTCGCGGTTGATCTTCTTCTTGATCATGTCCATAGCGATGGGGTTCTGAATGATCATGTAATAGTCGGGATACTGCGATTTGGGTGGCGGTTTCATGAAAGGCTCAATGATTGCCCGCGTAACAGGTCCATCTTCGCTATCAGACGAATCGGCGGGTAGCTCTTGTTCCATGTCCATCAATGCCTGGTAGACATTGTTAAGGATCTGCTGTAGAGCAGCCCGATCATCTGGGCTCAAAGTCTCAATGGGCTTGGCTTGTCTACCCCTCTTACGCTTGGGCTGGGGCGTCTCCTCGGCTAGCTCGTCTGCCTTCCGTTTTGGAGCAGGACCTCGCCGGCCGCGTTTCTTGGGTTGCGGTGTCTCAGAAGTCTCTCGCGATGGTTCAGGCGAGGACTCGTCACCTTTGCGACCACGCTTCTCCTTGTTGGTGCGGCGTTTCTCGACTCTTGCTTCTTTTCGTGCGATTGCTTCTTCGATGGTGTCGTCATCGGCGTCCACGGCCATAAGCCATTGCTCTTCGGTGAGGCCATCATCATAACGAGTAACCTTGCGCTCACGAGCACCACGACCCGCTAGCTCAATCTCGGTGGTTTCTTCCGGAACCGGGTTCTCCTCAGTCATGTAGATGTCGGGGAGTTCATTTTCACCCAAAAGACGCGGCAGTTTGTGGCCAGGGCCGTACTGACTGGTCTTCTGGCGTTCCTTATCCATGCGCTGGAAGATTGTCAATTCTTCATCCGACCGAGCCATTATGTCGTTCAAATCATCGTCATCCATCTCATCTTGGTCGCCAGTTTGCTCTGTACCATCAGCGGTCTCGAGAAGAGTACGCAAAAGTGCATCACGCTCCTCGTTCGTCGACTTATTATCGAACTTTCCTGCTTGAATGACCTTGCCGTCCATGTCAAGCTTGAACTGGGCACGCTCGAGAATCTTCTCCTCGACGGAGTTAGAGGTGATGAGTCGCAGAATCCTGACTTCGTTCTTCTGACCAATACGATGCGCACGATCTTGAGCTTGGAGATCCTGGTGAGGGTTCCAGTCTGAATCGAAAATGATAACAGTATCCGCGGTCTGCAAATTAAGACCAAGACCACCGGCACGCGTCGAAAGCAAGAAACAAAAATACTCAGAACCAGGAGCATTGAAGAGCTTTAGCAGGTCTGATCGATCATCGGACTTGGTGGAACCATCAAGACGCAGGTATTTCATGCCACGCAGACGAAGGAAATCCTCCATAATGTTCATGATTTGAGTCATTTGGAAGAACATCAAAACACGATGACCAGTTGCCTTGAATTTTGGAAGAATACGATCGAGGAGTTCGAACTTGCCAGCAGTACGCCAGATCAAATCGTTTGTGCCTCGTCCAGGATTCACTTGATCTTCCACTTGCTCAAAGACGAAAGGGTGGTTGCAGAGCTTCCTCAACTGCATCAACATGTTACTGAGACCACGCATACCAACCTTACCACCCTTGCCATCGCTAACGACCATCTTATTGTGCGTAGCAAGTTGCTTGTTGAGCTTGGCCTGTAAGGCAGAGAAGCGACATTTGATGACTCTTTCCTGCTTGTCAGGCAGGTCCTTTTCGACATCCTTCTTCAGACGTCGGAGCAGGAATGGCCGGAGAACCTTGTGTAGGCGACGAATGACAAGGAGCTGCTCTTCTTCGCTCAAATCCATACGGTCTTGTCCACCGGTGTTGGCGAACGGCGTGTTGAACCACTCATCAAAGGACTTCACGGACTTGAAGATATTTGGTAGTACAAAGTTCAGCAGCGCCCATAATTCAGGGAGGTTGTTTTGTAAAGGGGTACCCGTCAAAATCAATCGGTAGCGGCTAGTGTAGTACTGAGAAAGAGTGCTGCTAAGCTTGGATTGGGTGTTTTTCATGCGATGACCCTCATCGACAATCATATGCGTCCACTTGATCTTGCTCAGAATAGGTCGATCCTTGATGATGTATTCGTAAGTCGTTAAGAGAACCTGAAAATTACCCCAACGGATGTTTTGTTGCTGTTGCTTACGAGCGTTCGGCGGACCCTTGTAAACGATCCTGGAAACAGACGGTGCCCACTTCTCAAACTCGAGGTTCCAGTTCGTCAGAGTACTAAGAGGGACGATGACCAAAAATGGGCCATTGTTCCTCTTCTTCTCAATGATATGCGTGATCAAACTGATAGTCTGGATTGTTTTCCCAAGACCCATCTCATCGGCCAAAATACCGTTAAGATTGTTGTTGTAGAGAGAAATCATCCACTGCAACCCCTTCATCTGGTACTCTTTCAAGGTACCGCCAACAAGGATAGTAGGTTGTTCGGTAATCTCCTCTCTGATACGGTGAGCAACCGCGTAGTAATCAATCTTCCGCCGGCCCTCGCCTTCCTCATCGCTGCCAGACGCAATATCTTCATCCTCATCATCCTCAATTTCATGGTCTTCACCATAGCGTTCAGCGAGATTGCGTTGCTGTTGTCTGACCGACGCAGCGAGCTGTTTGAGGAAACCATCGGTCTGGTTAAGAAGATGAGATATACGAGAATCTTTGGCCTGACCAAGCAGTTTCAAGTATGTCTCTTCGTCATTGGCCTTCAGAGCTTGGAGACGCTGCTTGGCAGTACGCTCAACGCGTCTCTGCTCTTCGCGTTCCATGTGTTGGTGGTGCTGTAGCATCATGCGACCAAGCTTCACAGCACGTGAGCGTTGCTGGTTCGCCGCTTCCCGAAGTTCGTTACCATGTTGAACGATCGCTTGGAGATGCACATCTTGCTTCCTCTTTTCTCTCGACTCGCGAGCGTCGCGCTGCTGCTTCTCAAGTTTCTCAGTGATCCGAGCTTCGCGCAGTGATTGCTTCTTCATACGCCGATGGGTGGAACGATTGGCAGTCATGCCAAGGTTATCATAGTGAAACATCTCATGCTGGATCTGTTTGCGAAGAAGTCTCTGTTTAGGTAACAGATTAAGCATTCTATACTCAATCAAGGCCTTCAACTTCAAAGAATCATCGCCCGTGGCCGCATCACTTTGGCCTGAGTTCCATACACCAAGATTCGCAGGGAGTGCAGCAAGTTCCGCTTTCCGCGCATTGATTCGGTTATATAGTGCAATTTCCCGCTCCTCACGCACTTGCTCCAAGTCAATACCCGGTGGCATCAGAGCTGGTATGCGCATACGATGAGCCCGGGAAGCGTGATCCGTGAAGCTGACTGTCTTCGGGATCAGGTCATATGGGGACTGGAAGTCCTCGTAGAACTCTTTGGCGCTGGACACATCGGTAGTTGACGCAACTTGGTCTGCCTTTCCCTGAGAAGCATTTTCCAGCACATTTTCAGCCGCAGCGACACTTTCAGACGGCGCAGGGGTGGAGACTTTTTTGGACATAAAAAGTTGCTGCTGGACGCGCGGCGGTATTTGTAGGTTCTTCGTCAGCATTTTGAAAGCCATTATTTGATTGCGAAGTGTCTGCAATTGATCAGCAGAAAAGCTACCACTGGCTGCCGGCGCGCCCTTCTGCGAATTCTGTTGAGCAGGCGTGGAGACCACATCTTGGACAGCATTGTTGGGGGTGGCGCTTGGATTGGCCAATCGGTCTATAGAGCGAACAATGGTAAGCATAACTCATGGTAGAGGAACATTTAGATGACCCTTACTGTTGACCCCATTCGTCGCGGCAGGCTCCTGATTAGACGAACCATTCTGCTGCTGCTGACGTTGAGCCTGGAGTTGCTGCTGCTGCGCTATTTGTCGCTGTTTTTGATAAGCTTGTTGTCGCTGAACTGCGGTGAGAAGATTGTGGGCTTTGAGGTATTCGGGGTCGTCGTGGCGGACGCCTTGTTCCTGCATCTGTTTGTATTTCTGCAATGGTATTAGTGATCAGCGACAGAACGAAGTTAAGTGATGTTTGTTTGAAGGATAGTGAGACCAATTGAGTTCAATGACTGGGCAAGGGAAGAGCTGAGATAGGCCATCCGTGGGCATGACAACAAATCAAGACAAACACCATACCTGAAGGGTTTCTTGGATGTGCTGCTGAGTCAAATTCGGGGGCAGGCCCATGCTCGCCGGGGCGACATTATTGGAATTTGTCTGAAGAGACGTCATGTTTGGGCGCGTTTTATTGTTTATTCATAGGTCAAAAGAACACGTCGGGTCCAGTTTTTTATGCGACAACTTCCAGGTCAGGCCGAGGGTGAAACACGCGGAAAAGGAATTCGTAAGAGTAATTGCTAATTCGCGGTAGTGAGGCGACAATACGCGCAAAAACACGAAAGCTATAGACCAGGGAGGTGTTTTGTCGATGAATGCGACAGGTAGCGATCTGTATCAGCACCTTGGCGATACGATTCGTGATGTTTAGACTGGTCGGGGGGCACAGGGCGGTAGGCGATCAAGATGAGAATAGGCAAGAAGGGGAGAAGGGGAGGGCAAAAGCGATGTTGGGGTGGGGAGAAAGACCCCAAAAGGAGGGTGGATGTTGAAGAAAGCGCGTGGAAATCCTGTCTTGATGGAATGGCGATGGAGGGACGGGGCTTTCGCGACTTTCCGTGGTGGTCGGCGGTGCTTGGGGGGAGAGTTGAAGTTTGCCGTCTTCCGTCAGGACGGGCGCAGGCTGAAGCTGACTCAGCCGACCATGTCTGCTTCCGGACTAGTCGCGCGTTGTCGGGTTCAGCCGCCAATCTCCGGATCTACAGTGCTACACTGTTTGACAACAACTCCAGAGAGCTATATTTAAACTAACTCTACCTCTACACTAATATTGGCATTTTTAGTCTATTGAAGCCATTGATGCACCAAGTAGAAGAACTTGCTCAAGCAACATTAACAATAATACATGATGCGAAATTCAGCCAAACTCCTCAATAGCCTACAATGTTGCGCCTCCAAAGCTCGCCCGCGAGGTGGATGCGGAAAAAATACAGCGACGACACTCCAAATTAGAGTTCTATCTGTGCCCTCTACAGAGGACGTACCCAGGTTTTAGTGATATTGATTGTTTGCCGGTTGCAGTTTTTTCATGTCTGAGCTGCGCTGAGTATGGGGCGCTTCATAGGAGGTGGTGGAGCTGGTTTCTTCGCGCGCGAGGGTGGTGGTGGCGGAGGAGCTTTCTTGTGTGCAAAGCTGTTCAGTGTGCTCGAGCTAGTTCTTCTCGAAACTGTGCTACCAAATGGCGATTGGCGAGACTCGGTCCAGCCGTTGTCCGAGCGATCAGACACGCTTCCACTGTGGTAACCAACGTCCTCTGTGGGTTCGGGGATCGCTCGGCTGATGGGACGGGCCTGGATGCTGTTCCTCCTTGTCATGAAGTTCTCGCTATTTGCACGCGTTGCGCTTTGAGAGGCGACAGGATGCTCGTGAACCTGCCGCAATGGTGTAGAGCCTTCAAAAGTCGAGGTGCGGTTCAGGACAGGTCGATGAGGTGAAGTCTCTTGCGCATAAGCTTTTCTGACAGGTGAGTCAGAGAAGCTGTGCGTGTTAGATCTAATGACCGGCCGTGCCTCGGCGCCATTGCTGTGTTCTTCCTGCAGAGGCTCAAACCGGTCATGGTACGAATGGGCAGTGTTCGATCGAGAGCGGGTTCCACGATGACCGTTCGACGGCTGAGTCGCATATTGCCTAACCCTGTTAGCACGCGGTGGTCTTGATCTTATGGTGTCTAGTAGGGACATACTCAGAAGGCCATTCGTTCTTTAACCGAAGGAGCACTTCCCTGCATTGGTCATGGTAACTCAACTGAGCATCCAAAAAGGCGTGAAGGTCCATAATATTCTCAGGTTCCGAGTGTTTGATGTCAAGCATGCGACGGTGCACATCGTCATTGGCTTCCTCGTATTTGACTTTTTGAGTCCGCAGCTCCTCCTCCACGCGAAAATCTTCTCTCTTCGCTTTCTGCATCTTTGAAAGAGATGTATCGTACGCCAGACGCCGAGTGTCTAGTTTTCTGCGCGATGCCTATAGAGTAGGTTAGATAAGATAAGATAAAGGCGCGGGGATAGTGTACCTGGTAGTCTTTCAGTTGAGTAAGAGAGCGCTCCAAGGACTCAAGCCAAGTTGATGTCGCCTGGGCGATGTAAGACTCCTGAATCCGGGCAAGACGCTCCTCTGCTCTTCCAAACACTAGATACGATAAATCAGTCAGACTTCTGGCCCGCCTTCAACCACACAAAAAAATCGGCTTACTAGTAAGGCAGCGTCCATATTCGGAATTCGCATCATAGTCCTCTCCATGGGTAATCATGCTACCACCCAGGTGTGCAATGGGCAATGTCTTCTCCTTGTCGTCGCCCTCACTGCGCTTGGATACAGACTTGACATAGGCGGTCATAGATTTGTGGATACGGTCGATGCCTTCGGGCTCACAGAATTAGCATGAGTCGACAAGTGTCTATTTTCAGTTTCTAAGTAGTTTACCTTCGTGGCGCACGCCCATTTCTGTCTCCAGCGCTTTGAAGTCATCAGAGACACTAGTCTTGACTTCCCCGCCCATTCTCTCCCCGGCCCATTGCTTGAAGCGGTCGAATCTCTTGTTGACGTTCATTTTGAGCTGTATGTGTCCGCACTAATAGATCTTCGACTGGTTGCTGAACGGCTAAGGCAGAAATAAGATGACCAAAGAGTGAAGGGTCGTGCTCATATATAAATAAGCTAGTTGTAGCAGTAAACGAACGGAGTATATGGTCCTGGCAGTGTATTGGCGAAGGCCCACCGTGGTCAAGTCAAGAAGATGGGATTTGCAAAGAGTAGATGCCAGAGAGCGTAGACGCAGAGGGAAGGAAGAGAGAGAGAAAGAGGCGACGTTACGACAGACGGGGGGGAGCACTAGCAATTAATGAAAAAGTCCCACCCCGGCGACGGAGTAAGTCAGAAACTATTATCTCCTTTTCATTATTTTTTACCCTATACTCCGTATGGCGCATAATATTACGTTGGTTTAACCACTAGACGGAGTAATTCAATTACCATTGCAACCAGAAAAATGCCTAAAGCGCTTGGGCAACCGTTGAGGAATGACAGACAGTAACCGCCATGCCAATCGCAATCGTCCAGAAGATCGCCGGAAGCGCCACAGCATCCCAATTCCTGTTCCAGGGACAGCGTCCACGAACAGCATCGAGTTATCAGCGGGATGGCGAGGCCCTGGTCCGACCTGGATGATAAGCAAGCCTGAAGGTGGTGCGGAGGCTGGACCATCCATGTCGGCACAAATTGGCTTTGTGGTTGCGGGGCTCACAGCCACCGGTTGACAGACGATAGCGGGTGCCTGAAACCTGGTGGATTGGCCGATTGAAACATGCGACGGCTGGACAAATCGATCGTCTGAACTTCCTCACTGTATCGCTGCCTGGCGCAAAGGGCGACACGCGTTTCTAATTTGTGGGCCGGCTGGTGGGCCATCTCCAAGACTTGGTCGTACTCGTACTGGTTTGCCACGATCTATTTACAGCACAAACCACAAGTGAGTTCTGTCTTCTCCGGATTCCACCGTCTAGATGAGCCGATGAGATGATGAGGTTGCGATGATCCCTTCGTCATCAACAGCCGCTGGGGGCTGGCTTGCTGCACGGATCGTCTTCATTATTATGTGTCTCGATGCGCCATGGCCTGCAACACTCGACGATCCTGGCGTCTATCAGAACGGCATTCCAGTGATACCGAGTGCTCACCAACCTTGATCTATATTGGTTTCATGTTTATAATTGCGGCGAGGTGGCAATTGGAATAGCTCTAGCGCGGTGCTACTGTCACCTTGTCCAACCTGGAACAACTCTCGTCAGTCTTGGCAAAATGAAACCATCTGATACACTCGATAAGATGATCTAGTACGCAGTATAAGGGGTCAGTTGTGATACTCGGACTGGTGATAAAACCAAGCGATACTGCTTCGATGATATGAGTGTGCATCCGAGGGCCTTTACGGAGCTTCGCCATGATCATGCGGGACTCTAGATCCCATCCACTTCAAGATATATACTTTCAGCGAGCCGACAATCAACTCTCTCGAACAACAAGGGTTGCACATAAATCGAATAGCTCAAGGAGGCACGAAAACATACTTCAGTTCCTGCTATAATCAAATGAAAGAGGGCCTGGGTTTCCGATAATGCAGAAAAGCTAGTTTTATAATGAGTGACTCTCGTGATTAGATACCAGCGAATGGAGCCTCCCCTGCACCAGACCTCGAGTCCGAGGTAGTCGAATTCAGGGAATCAGATAACCCCAAGGCCCCGGAGATTTCCTCACGAGATGCATACTCAGCCTCCGCGGCTATTAAAACATCGAACTCGTTCCATAGCAAAGCCTTTCCGACATCGGCGCCAACAGTACCTCCATCATCAGCAGTACCAGAGCCACAATCCCAATCCAAATCACCAACAGACCAAGCATTCAGATCAGCACACAACATGTGGTCCCAGGGTTGAAACTTGTCCATATCCCAGTCCTCACTGGTTGAATGAATACCCTCCACCAACGGCGTTGGCGTTCCTTTACCCGCCCTTATAGCTGCCGCAGCTACATACTTCCCCGGCGTAACGCCCGCAATCTTTTTGAACACCCTATGGAAATGACTAGGCGTTAGGCCAGCTTCCCCAGCTAGCCTAGCTAGAGTAGGTTTTACGCCGGAGCGTATATCCGCCTCTATCATCTGACAGGCCTTCCGCACTAAAACGGCCTGCGGATTGACAGCCGCCTGTAGGGTCTCTTCCGGCTTGCAGCGCTTGCAGGCTCGAAACCCTGCTCGTTGAGCTTGGGATGACGTATCGTAAAACTCGACGTTTGCGCGCCGTGCCAGCCGAGCGGCACATGAGGGGCGACAGTAGATTTTCGTTGTGAGCACGCCGTACACGAATGAGGCGGTTGGGTCGCGGGTGACTACTGCTTGCCAGCGAGTGGCTGTAGAGGATGAAGGGAAGACGGGATCGGGGAGGCCCGGAATTATGTGGGGGTCAAGTTTATATGACATCTTGAAGAGGAGGTAGTAATTGATGTTGGTGTTGTTGTCATCATGGCGACGGCAGAGTCAAAGTTTCAACGCTTTTATATACGGGTAATGGGCAGGATGCGCTCGTCATTGTCGGATTAGAGATCGCAACGCTGATTGATCAATTTGAGAGCAATCGTGCCAAGAACCATTCATACCAGATCGTCCACCTGTTCTCATTGGCCGACTAGAATCATTTTCGAAGGTGGTATTGAACATAGATGGGCCTTGACTATGTGTAGGCCAAAGGGTGTAGATACCCCACGGACGTCTCATACATGTTAATCTCAGCAAGATGTTCTGCTAGACTGTTACTTGCTTTTATCCATTCCTGACTACGATGGGCAATGCATGCCGAGACAACGTTCCCATGGCTGACAGGGAACAATTGCATTCACAACTGATAGGGTTGATCAAAGCGAGGTCTTGCAGAGAATACATCAAATGGCCATGACACGAGAATGAACATAATTATTCGGATTTTTTTTAACCACCGTGCAACCCATAACCTGGTATATGATAACCCGCCACATGCACCCAAGACATGAGACTCGCGATCCCATTCTAATCAACCCAATTGCTTTTAATCGTCAATGAAATTGTTTGTGGGCCACAACCTTGATTGGCTAAGGACGCGTCCGCAGTCGCCTAGGTACATATCTCTCGTAGCAAAAAGCCTTTTCAACCCGTCACAAAGAAAAAAACTCCATATGATATCACGTTTAATCCTTGGTCTTCTGGGTACCACGGAGCAGACCAGTTCTCCGGGCGGCAATGAGACCCGCCTTTTGACCGTGGGCGGCGTAGCGGGAGATGGTCGAAGCCTTACCAATGTGCTGGTGGTTACCACCACCGTGAGGCTGTAAAGAGGATTTTTGTCAGAGCCAATTTTCGTGCCATAGCCGGAGATGGAGAAAAGCCTTACGTGATCAACCGGGTTCATGGCAACACCACGAGTCTTGGGCCAGCTGTTGCGCTTGACAGCGAACTTGTGCTTGGCACGAGAAGCCTCTGTACACGAGTTATTAGCAATTGTTACGCTCCGATTTTTCCCAGCCTGCTTCGACTGATAGGCTCATGATACGGATAACATACTCAGGAGAGGCTTGTCGGTACGACCACCACCAGCGACGATACCAACCATACCACGGGCAGTGTTCTTGATGACCTTCTTGGCACCGGAGGGGAGCTTGACACGGGTCTTGCCCTCGTCGGGGTTGTGGCCAATAACGGTAACGTAGTTTCCGGAGGTACGACCAAGAGCACCACGGTCACCGACCTTCTCCTCGACGTTGGAGATAACGGTACCCTCGGGAACGGAGGCGAGAGGAAGGATGTTTCCGATGGTCAGAGCGGCGTTCTTTCCGGCGTAGATGAATTGACCGGTGTACATGCCCTCGTTGGCGATGAAGGTCTCGGTGATGTGCTTGAACTTGTAGGGGTGGCGGAACTGGACCTTGGCGAGGGGAGCACCACGACCAGCGTCGTGGATGATCTCCTTCACGACACCGCGGGTGTATCCATGTCGCTCAGCGTAGTCGAGGACACGGAACTGGGCAGGGGCCTTGTTGAGACGGGTGTGAGCCGCTGAAAGAGAAATTTCATCAGCAATCTTGATCCCGAGCAAATATCACCGTCGTTCAGCGATAACCCGGTCGCACTCACTGAAAATGGAGCCACGGCCCTTCCTCTGGTTGCGGATCACACGACCCATGGCGACTTTCTATTGCGAACCTGGTGGTTAGTATTTGAAAGAGAGATCGCCAGCGATGGTGGTGGAAGTCGTCGTACCTCAAGAGTTTGGCTTGACGGGTTGTAACTTGAGAATTCAAGATCGAAGGGCTTTGTGGGTTAGGGCCAAAGGTCGCTACGGAGTGCGCTAGCCGCGTTGGTGATAGCGCCTTGGCACGTACCAGTCCCCTTCTCCGGAGTCCGGAGTCCAGAAGTCGGCCCCATCACTAAGTCCAAAGCAAACATACGCACGTCCTACTCCAGTCTACAAACTACAAAGCCATTTGATCTGCTTGTGAGGTTTCTGTGATTTGCTTGGAATACTGTCAGCGACCCCGTGCTGCTGAGTATCCATTTGTCTATGCGGCGGTCGCATATCAGTGTTGTGTCCCAACCTCACCGTATCGCCCAGTGTCGGAGACAGAACGCGTCACAAGCTACTATACTGTTCAGCACCTTAAACTTGATATCAAACTCTGCCAAAGAGCTCTAGACTTCGTGATGTTATCCTTGATGCTTTTAGTCTAGGCTTGCTATCCTAATGTATTGCAGTATGCTAACATGCGCTAATAGAGTTCATTGGAATCATTACCAGCCGGCTACTGATGCTATGGAATACTTGGTCTTTGACAAGTAAATTATCACCGGCTCTTTCATCATCAAATCCACGTTCTTATATAAAGTGGCCTTTGCTTGTAGCAAGGGTATGCGCTTATCTCATGGCGAACCTGGGAGTCTTGGATATTTGGTGCTTGCCGTTTAATCGCCATGGATATGGCCTTATTGAACGCACCCTGCCGCTGCAAACCAATTCTATGGACCTAGACATCTTGCCCAGGTCCTTCCGCGCCCCCTGTTCTCGTGGAGACCAGGATCCTGGTCGGATATCACCCACCAGCCCGAGATTCCTGACAAGACACGCGTTGCGCTTACTCGCTTACTTCGACAGCTACAGCTGGTTAAGCGCTGTACTCTTTATTCGCTGTACTCGGCTCTTTCTCCTGTAGACACGCGGGATCTCCTTATATTCCCAATGAAATCATTACACGAAATTCTACTTCCAACCTGTGCCCTCAAGTAGTTTCTAAGAATGCGTAGGATTGACTGTGCGCTGATCATATCTCGTTCTGGGCTGTCTTCTTATTGGAGCCAACCGCGTAGGAGCCGCGTTTGAAGCTGGGGAGGAGTAGCGCAGCAGAGCGAACTTCCCTGCGACGCGGACCAGGCTCACCCACTTTTCCCTCCGACAGGCGACACCACATCCTCGCCCCAGCGCAAGCATGTCGAAAATGTCACTTTCCGATTCAGATCTCTCCTCATTATCATCTGCGCCTCCGTCAGATGAAGAAACTATGCCCATGGCTCTCGATGAGCCTGTGGGTATAACAAAGTACTTCCAGAAACAGAAGCAGTCCGAAAGCCCGCCACCGAAACGAGCTCCTTCACCACCTCACGAGTATGTATTGGCCGATAATCCAGACATCGCAGTAAGTAATTTATGTCCTCTGGCACTATCTAAGCTTAGGTTATCCCATACAACGCGTTCAAAGGCTGTCCGTGGATGTTCGCTGATTGTCGCAACCCTTAGTTCATTGTAATGTTTCGCGCGCGTTTCCACGAAGTATTTCCACGCTCAACACCACACTTTGGGCCGCAAGATATCGAAAGAGGGGTGGAAGAAATTAATCCGGGAGATCATATCGAAAGGCTGCTATGTGCGCTTCTTGGGCTGGTGCTGAACAGGAAGAAGGACGTGGAGTAAGCTGTTAACTCCATCTCTCGTCATATTATTGAAGCTTGAAGAACCCTTCAATTGCACAACATCTCACCTAGAGATATATTGCTAACTTTTACTTCTTACAATGCGCAGGCGGAATCATTACACGCGCCCTCTAGAAGAAGCTATTCAGACGCATTCATCCCAGTGGCCGAAGGCATGGGAGGGCAAGAATCCTTTGCATGGGGGTCGCAACTTCGCGTCAATGTCCCCGGAACAGCGCGTATGTAATAGTTCACCCTATGTGTCCCTGACAAGTACTGACCGATAATAGCTACAATTACTGAAATCGCTGATTCTTTGGTCCCTCTCCTCCTCCGACGCCGTTCAGGCGAAAATCAAGGAATCTTACAAACAAGCGCGCCATGAAGATGATCTAAACCAACCTCTTTCTGTGCAGCCTTGGGGACGTGACAGTTCCAAAAGGCGGTATTGGCTCATTGAAGGTCTCGACGATACACACTTCCGACTTTACCGCGAAAGCAACCCGGCCTTGAAGAACGTTACATGGTGGAGCGTAGCTGGGACGATTCCAGAATTGGAAGGGGTCGCAGCAAAGTTGGAGGAAGAAAAGGGGGCGAACTCCAAGAGGCTGAGTGAGAGAATTAAGGCTTCAATTCCACGGTTTGAGGGGTCAGAGGAGGTATGTTCATTTTGGTTTGATTTTTGATACGCGAACTAAATGAATCACAGAAACGTAAACGCCGTGATTATCGCATTGCCCGTAAAGCTCAATTCTCTCGACCAGAGCCTGGATTCTCCCTTTACGAAGGCCGCACTCGCGGGAAGAAGCTCAAGTACACGTACTCTGATGATGAGGACATCTTCTCTGATGGCCTTCCACCAACCCGGCGATCTGGGCGCAACACCTCTGGAATTTCTACCCCCGCAGAGCCTGTGGGACCAAGGTTTACTGCGAGTGGACGGCAAGTTCGTTCGCGTGCGGGAGGGCTGTACGGTGAAAGCCTGCTTGCTGGACAGCGCGAGGACACTGAAATTGCCGAGGACGATGGCTCTGAGAGACGGCAGCGAACTCGGGCTACCAGGGTGAACGGGTACGCCGATTATGGCATAAATGACGATGAAGATACAAATTCCAATGACGGGCAGTCAAGCGGAAACGAATGGCAGGGCGGCGAGGAGGAAGACGAAAATGATTTTGAAGGCGATGACGAAGAAGAAGTGAGCGGAGATGAGTCTGTGATTAACGAGGAACACCCCAGCCTCGTTATCCAGCTCAAATACGGGAAACAGGGTGACGAGAACGGTCCTGCAGAGCAACCCTCCCAAACGGTCTCTGCTGAAAGTCATCAGACGACAGTCAATGATTTACAAGTCCAGTCTGTCCCGCAGCCTGCTACAACTGAACCGCAACAACTCCTACCAATGAGAGATGGGCCTGGAGACATTACCCCGGAAACTCAAGCTGGTCTTGAACCAAAGACCGCGCCCGTTGAAGCACCTGTTGCTTCAGCTGATGGAGGCACACGAGAGGCGGATGGCTCCACTGGTACTATTGTACCGCCAATCCAGCAACCTGATGGGACGGTCTGATACCTCTGGCTTTTTAGAGCCAGGGGCATCTGTCATTGTACTTTTCTTTCGGTGGACGATGCTCTGGTATTGATTTGTTGGAGTCACTATATGGTTATACCGGAATTAGAATCTCCATTATTTAGAAAAGCTTGTGGGTAATGTGAGGAGTGCTGCGGCCTTGATACGCAGGTGTCTCGCATAATGACGTCCTTTGAGGGGGATAATCTGTGATAGTGATGGCCATCTAAAGTGGGCATTTAGCCTAAACTGAAGCGAGGTCATGCTCTTATGTATACAAGAACTAATTATGACAACCCTTCTATACTCCGATGTAGCTAAAGACCGGTTGATATATGAGCGAAATCGAACAGCAGTGTATATCCTTAACGCCATGAATGCAAACACGCGAAAAAAAAAACTAACTAGTCGCCTCTCTAGGATTGATATACAAGATATTAATCGGAACCCGCGCTAGAGAATTGCGCGGTATAGAACTGTAAAAACTCCGCAAATGTTAGCATGGGTTCTCGAATCTAATCAATTAATGTAAAACTAGAGTTGTGAACCACATACGTCTTCGACCTGTGCGGCAGCCGCTTTTTGATTTTTGGGCGCAAGAGGGGGAAGCTTCCAGTTATTGACTTCATACCACCATCTCCTGACCCTGCTTCCAAGCGTTTGTC
Source organism: Aspergillus multicolor (assembly GCF_047715735.1). NCBI lineage: Eukaryota > Fungi > Ascomycota > Eurotiomycetes > Eurotiales > Aspergillaceae > Aspergillus > Aspergillus multicolor. The sequence goes on along the minus strand of NW_027395954.1, from coordinate 1,939,442 downwards.
CGCTGAGCGACGCAGTGCGGTTCCAGAAGCGCCATCCCGATAGCGCAAGCGTCCAAAGCGTACCTTGAACAAGCGGTAATAGGACCTGAAAATAAGCCGAGTCAGACATTTTTTCTTTTTTGAGCTTGTTCCACTCAGGGTCGAACAGAGTAGCTGGAGAATAGAAGGTGGCTAGGCCCGCGTACCTGGTCTCTAATGGTAATCCACGTCACTCGGCCCCATGTATCGGCGCCTCGTATACTCGAAAGATAGCTCTGCTCGAACCGGAGATCGGGTAGCGGGGGAAGCGTATGTCGTCGCGAGAGCGGCCGGAGTGCTCGATGATGGTCGACGAGGTCCGAAGGAATGCTGTCAGCATCGGAAGGAGTAAGCTCGATTGGGGCCTTCTTCTCCGAAACTGAGGTTGGAGGGTTGACGTTGCGGGCAGCGGATGGCGCTGGATTGACGGAGGCCATCTGTATTGTTTCTGCGGCTCGAATAGCGGGGTCTTCCATTTTAGGTTTGTTGATGGAGAGCAATTCGACGGACCTGTGCTGGTTCGAGGAGTTGTTCGAGTAGATGGTAGAGTAGTGTACCTGTAGACTGTAACTCCGGACTCCGACCAACAGATGGCTTGGTGCTCCCGGAGCCAATCAGAAGCTTCAAACCTAGTTGCACGGGGAGAAGCCTGCCCCTCCATAGTACTAATTCTTTTGGTCGACCGTCTCCCCCACCTTCTCTCTCTCTTTCTCCTCATTTTATTCTGCGCCCCTCTATTATACCATAAGCTCCCTTCATTACCATTACCAGCACAGATAATCTACAATCATGGCTGCTCCCCAAGGCTACCCCCTCCTCTGTTTGGAGAACCCCCTCTTGGGTGCGTGAATAAGCCTTCCTGGACAATCTATTGTGAAGTCAAATTTGGCCGGTACACTTTACTAATACGTTATTGCTGCTTGATTACAGATATCCAAGCTGTTGGGTACGTTCAATAGCATTGGCACGTAGAAACGGGTTGAACTAACAGCGACGATAGTGATGCCGCTCTCCTCGAGAAGTATGGACTCAAGGCCAACGATGCTATCCTTGCCGAAGATAAGCATATGGGCCTCTATGAGGAGTTACTCCAGGACCGCGATGCCGTGTTGATCCCTGGTGGCGCTGCCCAGAACACCGCTCGTGGCGCTCAGGTATCCCAAGATGCAGCCGTCTTACTTTGTGCAACCGTGAAATTGCTAATCCGACTGGACTTAGTACATCCTTCCGGAAAACTCGACTCTGTACATCGGCTGTGTCGGCAAGGACAAGTACGCCGACATCCTGAAGGAGACCTGCGAAAAGGCGGGTGTTCACACTGAGTACCGCGTCGACGATGCTCAGCCCACTGGCAAGTGCGGTGTCATCATCACCGGCCACAACCGCAGCATGTGCACTCACCTTGCTGCTGCGAACGAATACAAGGTCGACCACCTCAAGCAGCCTCACATCTGGTCTCTCGTCGAAAAGGCTCAGTTCTACTACGTCGGTGGCTACCACCTTACTGTCTCTGTTCCTGCCATTCAGGCCCTGGGTGAGGAGGCTGCTGCTAAGAACAAGGTATGAGAGGACCGAATTATCTGCCTCGGCTTGGAGCTTCATTAATCGGAGTCTGACCGACTAGGTCTTCATGCTTTCTCTCTCTGCTCCTTTCATTCCCCAGTTCTTCAAGGACCAGCTCGACAGTGTCCTCCCCTACACCGACTACACTTTCTGCAACGAGACCGAGGCCATCGCTTACGCTGAGAGCCACGAATGGGGCACCACCGACATTGTCGAGATTGCCAAGAAGCTGGCCCAGCTCCCTAAGAAGAACACCAACCGTCCCCGAGTTGCCGTTGTGACTCAGGGCACCCTTCCTACTATCACTGCCACCGTTACCTCCAGCGGTGAGGTTGAAATCAAGGAGTTCCCCGTTCACGAGATTTCCAAGGACGCCATCAACGACACCAACGGTGCTGGGTAAGTAGCCAATGATCTACCCTCAACAATTGAAATTTATGACTAACAACCCTCTAGTGACGCCTTCGCCGGTGGCTTCGTCGCCGGAGTGGTGCAGGGCAAGTCCCTTGGAGAGAGCGTTGATCTCGGCCAGTGGCTTGCTAAGCTTAGCATCCAAGAACTGGGACCCTCGTAAGTCCCTCTTTCCGTTTATCAATCGTGAAGGAGTAGCACTCGTACTAACGAGATACCAGTTACCCCTTCCCCAAGCAAACCTACACTCCTGAGCGCTCCTAGAAAGCCACTTGCTGCATAGCGCCTCCGCCGTTTGGCAATAAAAAGATTTCCATTTTGTTTTGTCATTAGGATTCAACCTTCTATACCCACATTGCCTTTGACTTAACGTCTTAGACTCGGCTCTATCTATTCCACTTGCAGTTAATAGTAAGTGGAAAAGGTGCTACTACTACATTTTTACACCATGTCGACGAAAATATGATAGACAGAAATTGCAGGAAAAGGCGTTTTCAACAACGAATTAATGACGGATTCTCACATATTCCTTTTTTGCTTCATTGGTCTAGATTCATGACATTTATCTTCAACATTATGTGGCACGTTAGAGATATGGAGAATAAACCGGGCCGTACACTATTATAATCCATCCTGAAAGCTTACGATTAAAGGAGCCTCAAAATCTGATAATTCGTATTTGCTGGCAATCTAACTGCAGTAAGCTGCAAGAGCAAGAGATGATGAGACATTGCTCGAAGTTCTCCGAGTCCGCTTAGTTATTCCACCCCTTCACGCTGATGGCCCGAATTCAACATGTGAAAATAGTTGAGTCACAGAGTTAAGACGCATAAAGACTTCGCTCGACTTCACCTTATTTCGGACACCCCAATCATCACATGTAGTAACAAGACTGTACGGTAGCCGTTGGCTGAAACGGACAGCAAGCTTGAGACAACAGGGCTGCTATGTGACGGGCCGACAATGACGGGAACCATAAAGATACAACATAGCAGAATTGTCAATACTCATGCAGTTTTAGCTTTCCCCTATCATGGAAAAGCCTGTCGGTTGCAGGAAAACTTCGCCGGTTCTGCCCGTTTCCCACGACATTACCTTATGCAATCTTTCCTTTCTGAAGAAAGAGAGCAGAAAGCATACCCGATGAGGCGTTTAGAAAAGTGCGGTTCTCAAAACACTGTTTCAAATGTTAAAGCACTTCAGCCACCGTGTCCGAGGCGAGGGGATTGACCAATGGCGCCAAATGGAGCTGAGGGCGCTCTCCGAGCACCGTCAAGCCCTGGGCTTGGGATGTGTCCCGATGAGATGGTACTATCAATAAAAGCATTGTTGGCCCACGAAGTGTTGCTAAACCCACTTGACATAGGCTGGCTGGCAGGTCCGAAGCCTACAGAGCGAGGAAATTTCTGTTGCGAAAACGGACTCGCGGGCGCGGCTATGCCATCTCGATCCCAGGAAGAACTAGAGAAGCGTTGATGAAACATCGACGGAGCTAGAAACGGGGATACGGGGGCATTTCCGTTAAGAGAATTACCCTCGGCCTGGCCTAGCGCTAAAAGACTCTGACGGGGTATCGAGTCGCCTTTCGCGGTATCTTGACGCGCGTATCCAAGGCCCGGACTGCTGGTGTTTCTGCTAACAATTGATCCCTGAGGATTTTGTATTCCAAGTCCAGGCGGAGTGCGGGGAGGAATCTCGCGAAATTCGGGAGAGAAAGCACCAGTGCTCCAAATAGAATGAAATCCCGGGATCGCAGCCTGCGTAAACGATTGGGCCGATGACACACGAGGCAAAGCGGCAGAATAGCTAGCCATAGGGGGGCCAAGCCCAGGTGGAGCAAGAGGCGTCTGACGAGCAGAGACATGGTCATTTCTTGGCGTGTTGTTCGCGATAGGGTCAAATGAGCGCTTAGGGATGGCTGGGGTATTTTCGTAAGTGTCGGATTCAACCAAGCGCTCAACTCCCTCAAGGATGCCATTCATAGCAGCAGACATGGAAACAGATGCAGATTGAGAGCCCCCAAAGGTGCTCCTAGTATCTGTTTGGAGGAGTGCTTCTTGTCTAATCTGCTGGATATCCTCTCGTTCAACGCTTGCGGTGGAGAGCGAGTGATGATGACCGGAGGGACTGGCGAAAAATTGAGTCGGAAGACCATCTTCCTTATAGATAAAGGTCTTTCTATCTTCGTCGTCAACAAGAGCGATAGGGATTTTCTGAAAAGGTCAGTAAAGGTCCAAAAAACTCAGGGACTATTCCGTACATTGCCCACAACCAAATCCAAGCCGTCAATGACGAATTCTCGGATGCGGTAAAGCATCTCAATGTTAGGGTGATTTCTCTCAACGCCTGCATCATTCATTGAGGGTTTCTGCTGTCCAAGTGCGTCGAAATACCGACGTGTAGCACCTTCGCTGAGTGGCATAAAACACAAGGTCTCTTCGTCTTCCTCAAGGAGATATTCTACCTCTGGTAAATGTACCACGTCAAAAGTGGACGCAAGTAGAGTAAGCGTGTTAGCATAGATCTTCCAAAATTCAGTGAGTTGGACTGCAAGAGGGGTGTCCTTCTCCTTGTAGGCGACCAAGTGGCCGCTGACTGTCAATAGCCAAGCGCTGTAGTTGCGAAGGGCTGGCAAGATCCGCCGGGCGACAACAGTAACTTTGTCAGCCCCAACTTTCTCTTTATTATTACTGCCCGAGTCCTCGACAGCGAACCGCTCAACCTCAGCTAAAAGGATTTGCAGGAGCGTGAAGTATGTCTTGACGTTGATACGTTGGAAGAATAGGTGCGCACTTGTCCCTGAACTTTCTGCCGTTTGGGTTAATGTAGTATCTCTGAAGAGATGCCAGTGAACTTACCATGCAACCGATTGCGGGAGGCATCCTCCGCTGCGATATTGATCAGACAGAATTTTTGCAGAGTGCCTTCCAAGGAACGTTCTTTGAGATCCACTGCCAGCTGATTTAGAACTTCACTTTCGAGTTCATCATGCTCCGTAAAATCAATGCCCTTGTAACACTGCGCATGCAGATATACAAACAGAGGAGCCAATGCTTTGCCTGGAATACCAGCATCACCAGGCGGAATCAGCTGTTGCTTCGCCCATAGTCCCCTGACCTTTCTGAACTCGATCTCAAGATTGCCCCTAGCACCTGGATGGGGTTCTTGGGCCGAAAGTGCCCGGTAGAGATGGTATGTAGCCTTTAGATGGTTGGCATCAGCAAGTGCAATGACGGCCAACTGATTATGCGACGCTCCGGAAGCTGGGTAGATCACAGTAGCCAGATCATAGTAACCGATTGCCGGGCCCCAGTTACGTTCTTTGGTGACCAACTCCGTTTCGCGGTAGCGGGAGAGATCACCTAGACGAATAAGAGTTTCATGGCAGGAATGAAGGATGTACTTGCGCAAGGTTTCGGAGGGATGAACGGGAAGTTCTGCGAAGAGATCTATTGCGGTGGTTAGTGACTGAAACAGGAAGTTGCGGGGGGGCAGTAGGTGTGTGCTCACTGTCAAAGCTGAATTTCCGCGCAACTTTCTCCAGCTCCGAGATGCCGCCAAAGTGGGATGCCAACTGTTGGATGTACCCGCGATAGAATCGCTGGCTTGATTTGATGAATTCCAGATAGTGTTTTTCAAGTTTTCTCCGCTCTACCGGTTTCTTCTTCTTCCCATTATCCTTATCTTCACGAAGCTAATCTCACAAGGTTAACATTAACGCATGGCGAGCGAATCGCTATGGAGTAACTCACGCGGGAGAGCAACTTTCGGAAGCGGGTGTTAATCTTGAGGTGTGCCTCCCAGAGGCGACCTTCAACTTCGACGGAGCGAGAGGTCTCAAGGTCCAGGAGGATAGCATTCTGGCAGGCACTGCGGAGCCTGCGAAAGGAGGGGTCAAATCAGCGGCGCGCAACAGCGGACAGGGTCTATGAAGGGAACTAACTCTGAGATGTGATGGGATATATCGGCAAACGTGGGCTCTTTTTCGGTGAGGAGGTTCAACAGCGCCTTTTCAATGTCGAGCGCAGACCTGAGATATTCCAGCATCAGTCTCATGTGTTTCAACTAGTCAAGCTCGACTCAGCGCAAGAGAAGGGTACTGACTGCCACGCATTCTGAAAAGTGAGCGCCATGCTCATAGACGGAGTATCGGTCCGCCTATATCACCCCACTGGTCGCTTCGCCCGTCAGATGGCTGGCTGGAAGTCTGCGGGCGACAGGATCAGTGAACGATCCATCAGTGTTGTCTTGAAGGGCGGCAAAGCGACGATATGGCTCAGGCTTGTCGAGATAGGCGCCAATAACGCGCTACTGTGACTGGAATGTGAGATGAGGATGCCCTAAAAGGTGGGCAAGAGAGGACAGCGAGCAAGACGCGGAAGTGTTAAGGCCGCTGTCCATTGACAAGAAAACGGGCTGTACCTTAATTAATCCGAGCGGAATCGGAACTGAAAGTGAGAATGAGGTTCACACTGCTGGTGACTGTCTGTGGCTGTCCAGACGCTCATTGGTCCAGGGGGTGCTGTGGCGGTGTTGGTCTCCATCTAAGCATGCTCGGAGTACGGAGATAAGAGCACAGTGAAGAGACACCATCATCATCCGGGTGCGTGTGAGAGTATCACCTTTCAGTAGATGATGTCCTGAGCTTGAATCTTGCATGAGAATACTGGGTCTCTTGGCTGGGTGAAATTGCAGTATCAAGAAACTGTGAACAAATAAAAGCCATCTCACTTCCCAGTAGCAGGTGATGGTGGCCTGGATATCTTCATTCTCCAGCAAAGGACCTGATTCCTTTGAACTAACAAAGCATGCGGGACACTGGTCATCAAATCATCAGTCCTACAGTATAGCATTGTCTCATACTCACCATCTGCAAGCCCCCTGCAGAAATGGCCAAACGTTCAAGGTCCACGTCTATTGATCCATCTCCAGAATGTCGGTCAAGATCCTCATCCCCAAACTCAATATCATCATCGGAGTCCGCGCCGATTCCATCCAAGATTCATCTCTCACATTCCTCTACAACACCCACTGCTGAAGAAGTGATGCGCTGCTCTCTCCCACCGCACAGAGAAGCTCTCTCGTTCTCTTCCTACGAAGACTACGAAGTCCACTACCAGCAAGCCCACGTTAACAGATGCAACCAGTGCGGGAAAAACTTCCCCACAGATCTATTTCTGAACCTGCACATAGAGGAGAACCATGATTCCCTAGTCGCCACGAGGAGAGACCGCGGCGAGAAAACTGTATGCAGCCTCCTCCTCTCCGATCAAAGATATATATTGACAACAATATAGTACGGATGTTTCGTTGAAGACTGCGAGCGGAAATGCTCCACGCCCCAGAAACGCAGAATGCATCTTATAGATAAGCATATGTTCCCCAAGGTATCCCATTCCCCACTAAATTCATAAACATAACTCCTCCAAAATCGCAGAACACGTACTAACGCCCTCCAGACCTACAACTTCTACATCGTCAACGACGGCACCGACAAGCAGACTTCCATGCTGCGGTCCATGCAACCACACCGACGGCGCCTATCAAGCACGCCCTCATCACCGAAAGAAGGCCGGCTACGGCACCGCCAAACGTCCATCTCGCAGTCTAGCCCTAACTCCATTTCCGAGTCTAACTCGGGCGCTAGACCGCAACCCACTGAATCTGAGAAGATGGACATGGAGGTAACGGAGCTCGAAAAGTCCATGTCTGCGTTGCGGTTTGTCCCTGTTAGTGTGACGAATGCAGCAAGACGGCGAACGCCGTGAGTTGCCCCGACAGACACCGAAGTGACTATTTTCAAGCCCATACGCCATTTGGTGCTTAGTGCTATCAAATGCTGTGGCAGATGTGCAAATCATATTGAAGTCACATAGCGGAAGGATATATTCGAGGACTTGTAATAAAGGGAATAATAATGAGACACAGGAAAGTCATCTCTCATCAATCTTATATCAGAAAAGAGAAAAAAGCAAGAGGGATTCACAAATAGCCATCATAACCACCGACCCGCGCCGCGCGAAAAGAGACATAACTATATACACGAAGGGATAAACAGAGAATAGACAAGGGTATTAGTCAGATCGTTTATAAGAAGCCATATCTGACGCAACTTTTCTTATGCTTGACTTGTCGTGACCTTGTCAGGCCCCGCGGGCAAGATCAAGCATTGCCATAAGAAGCATGCAACTACCCAGTATAACTTTGATGAGTAGAGCCTTGGTGTTTCACAAAAGTTATGAGAGATGTAGCTATTGAGCTTCAGTGTAGCCTCTAGATTTGCGATTCCAAGAGATCAGCATAGGCATCCAGGCTTTGCCCAACCAAGTCCACAATAGCCCAGCTAGTATTCCCCTTGAACGTCCTCGCCCATACCCGAACAATAGCGACACTCAGTTGCTTGGCCTTGTAAGGGTTGGCAATGAAATCATAGTCAGGCGCCCCTGCCGGATCGACGGCCATGTCTGTCTCGTCCATCATACTCTTGATCCATAAGAGGAGTTTTCTCTCATGCTCCGAGAGCCTCTGCTCAGCTTGGGTTATTGGTATAGACAGCAGCCATCGGCTTAGAAGGAAGGCACATTCCAGGCTGCAAAGAGAGTGCTGAATGCTCCAAAAGAAGGAGTGAGTCCTTGCAACAAAATCAATGCCAAGGCGCACCGGGATTGAAAGTGCATGTGCAGAATGCAGAAGCGCCATGATGAGACGCGGACTTCGTGCGATAGGCGGTGATTCATTGAGTGCCCTCGCAATCTGGACCGGATCTTGAGTCACGAGGCGACGGCACGGGCCGAGGTCAACATGCAATCTAATGTATGCAAGCCCCAAAAGAGCGGTGGACGTAAACGCGATCGGGCCAGCTGGGTTTTGCGGATCGATACTCGACTCAGGGGTGCGTTTCCACAACGCTTTCCAAGACCCGAGTGAGTTATCTAGGACATTCAGATCGTCAGGCCGAAGACTTGTGCCATGGAGACTTGGAGCAGAGAGGCATAGTTGACGGGCAAAAAAGATCTGTTGGATGAGCGCATGTATCAGAATATAATTTCCGAGAGGCGAGATAGGGGCGGTGTTTGTGATGTTCGACTTGAAGAACAATTTTGTAAAAGCGTCCTGGAAGGAAACCTCCGAGCCATGTCGAGTGCGGAGGAGACGACGCCACTGAGCAGCGTTGCTTGCTTTCCAAATATCATGCGAGCAGGGCATGTTCAATTTGAGCTCTGCATTCAGGATCAAGGGGGGTATGTTGTACATTATAGAGTGGAGGTTAAAGAAGCAGTAAACGATTAGCTTCGTGCGTCTGTTGCATTCTCGCCGGACCCATTCTTCCCAGTTATTTGGGTCCACGCCAATGCTTGACTCGGTCAGGCCATGTTCTCGAACAAGTCTGGCCAGCGTGCTTTGAAGAGACAGAATTTCTCGTAATAGCTCCGGATGCCGCTCCCATGAAGCAAATACCGTGAGCAGCAAGAAAGTCTTGATCACCTCCATGTGTGCATATGAATCTTCAGGAGGTAAGGTTGCAGAATCAACCGGATACAGGACATATGGCTGATGTTGGTGGGATTGATATGGGCTGTTTGAGGTGGCGGACGATCCACGCGAGTTGTGAAAGCCTGAGGAAGGGGATAAAAAGTTCCAAGTAGGAAACTGCACCTGCTTACTGTCTCTCCTCTGCAAGCGCTCTAAAAGAATCGCTTTAGCAGCGTGGAAAAGGTCAAACCCTCTGTTATTCTCAAAACGATAGTGGGAACCGGCGGCCGCCAATGCGAGAGTGAGCTCCGGCGAACACTTCGCAATTGATAGTGTCGGGACATGAATGAAAGGAAGGTGCTCGTTCAGACCGTTTATGTAGCCAGCGAAGAAGCGAGACAGAGCATGCCTTGACGGCGGCATGAATCCCTTTGGAAGGACATAGGCGAACTCCTCCAATTTCGAGACGAATACCTGACGGTCCGCATTGGATATATCCCAAGCCGGCCGCGGACCTTCATCGCCAAAGCCTAGACGATCATCCACATCGTGGGCTTCCGGCTGAAGCGATGGCAGCCGAGACCCAAAATTGGAAAACGACGGGGGTTCATCAGCAGCAGTCCTGGAATCACTCACCAAGTCAGTCCCTAGCCTGGAGCTCTCGCGCACTGTGGACTTCGAATCCATTGGGAGGCTAGTCGGTAACAAGGGTTCTTCTACGCTGGAGAAGAAACCGGAGTCCCAATCCGAAGAAAGACCGACGCTCTCCAAGAACACTGTAAAGTCCTGGACCGGATCTCCTAGATCTGTAAGATCCAGAATAGAAGGCTCAACGCCATAATTATCAGTGATTCCCCGTTCTGGTACATGGGAGAGCGGCGGTGGAGGGGGCGGCGCAATGGTTTGCGAAGGCTTCCGAAAATTCTCTATACTCTCTTCTCGTCCACCGAGAGCGACATGACTCGCAGCATGAGATAGAAGGTTCAGATCATATCCCCATGATGGGTTGAAATGGGTGGTCTCCACGATAGGAGGGGGCTGCACCTGGACTTCGGGAGGAGGAGCAGGAACCGGTTGGGTCTGAAGGGGAATAGCATCGGCTAACTCGAGCATCCGCGACTCATGATGGGAAGGTTGGACTATTGAAGCTGGAGTTTGCGAGACATCATGGTTGTTATGGTTTCGGTTCTCTCGATTGGCTGCTGCCTCGGCTGGATGGACTAGGCGCTCATGTCGTACAAGTAGATCGCTTTCCAAGGGGAAAAGTTGGTTGATTAGTGCGAGCGGGATGAAGCGCAGTGTACTTTAAAGGCTTACCTTCTTGCAAAAGACTTTGAGCATATGTCGCATGAAAAAGGTTTCTCCTTTGTATCTGGGCGGACATGTTAGCTGGGACATGTGCCAAAAGAAAAAGTGCTCTCTTGAGCAGAATCAGGGTTACTCAACGGGTGCGGAGGTGGCGCTGAAGGTGTTCGAGGCGGGCAAAGGACCGGTTGCAGTATTCGCAGGATAGTGATTTCCGATGGACGGTGGTTGACTTCTTCCTCACTTTCCCCGAATTTGATCTCTCATCGTCCATAGCGAACAGCCTTGGGGTTTTGGAGTATGTCTTCGGTGGACAGGCGCGGGGGAAGGAAAATGCTGTGGGGGGTGAGGGGGCGTCACGTAAGCGCCGAAAACAGATGCATGGAGGCCTGAGGCACCTATTTTCTTACTGTCGCATCGAGTTGAAAGTAGTGGTAATCGACTGTCCATTGGATGATAAAATGTCTTTTCGCTAGGCGCATCTGAAAGATACCAATAGGCTCTGGAGGGCTCATTTCAAGTTCTCAATGAGGGAACAGAAGCAAGAACCTGAATCGCTGACTCTAGTGTTTCTCGTGTTGACTGGCATACAGCCGGAGTACAGCACCCACTGGTGCGGAGATGATGCGTACCTCGAATCATGATCAGACCCTCTGCACACCACGAATTGCCCTTAAACTCTGGCCTGCATATAACTATGGCCCGCCTGTACTGATAACAAGCAGCCTTGATTACGGTGCTTAGCGTGGCTAACAAGACAGGTGGATATTGATTAGACCTGTGTAGTCCGTATGCAGAACCAAATGCATGATGGAAAGCGCCACTGGCTCTCAAAAGGAAGAAGAATATAAGCATTGAGAGAACCTTGCCTACCGCGCTTTCCTTTATCCCAGACAGACCACTGTGTTTTGCGGTGCTTTGATTTGCTTGATACGTTCCTGGTTAGCATTTTGACTCAATCTACTACTGACTCGTCCTTCGGCTTGACCACATTTGAGCTCCGTGTCTCATACACCCCATGCCCATAACAGCATCAATCCCGCTCGCGACTCGTAACGGCCCCATATAAACTGCTGAGTCGTGCTGAATTGCCAAGTGCCAATTGTTGACGCCATATTCCATACCTTCAAGCTCAATAAAGTAGCAAAGGCATGCTATGGCTGGTAAGATGAAGATGGTCTTAATTTGTTTCCACATGAACGGAGTATATGTGCCTAACGCTCCATAAACTCTGAGTGATGGGCGTAGTTAACCAAGGACAGTACTCCGTAATCCGATAGTTCGCAGTGCTCTTATAGGATTCCCAAGATCTCATCTGATCAAGAGCTGATGGGGCCTGCGGGATACTAATACCGTCCACAGTACTCCTGCAATACAACCCGAGGACGCGTAGTGCTTCGTTGTTACGCTTGTCCATGCATATCTGATTACGAGGAGAGGAATGTGTCGACTACTCCAGTGTCCATCAAACCTCGGTGTTGTTCCACGTAATCCCCCAGATCAATCTGGATATGCGGGCTCCTTTGTCTCGTCAATGAGTACTGAGTAGATGCTCCCTAAAGACCAACTGCAAGCGGATGACACCAGCACATCAATGGACGAGTATCAAGGCAGGAATCAGGAAAGTCTGCGCCAGTTGACAGCCTGTATAGAGTATATTGGTTGGAAAGGGGCAAGAAGTATGTCTATGCTATCAGTCCATGGTTCCAAGAAGGGGCCCAACCCAAGAATAGCAGAGGCGGTGATAGTCTGACAGCCGCCACAGCTTATTGTTTCAGATTCGGCTCTTGACAAATCACTTCCCGCCCGTGCTGGGCAGTATGGGCCGGTTGCGACAGGTTTCTTTTGACAAAGTAAACACTCCGTGGAGGGCCCCCCTGTGTTGCTTGGGCCACTCTCGATGGGAGACCAGTTGCTGACGAGATCTTTGCCAGTCCGATCCAACGAAAACGCTCAGATTGAGACAGTCACATGACCCACTTAGCCCGAAGCTGAAACAGTGGAGGAGATCGGGCGGACAGACAGGAACAGCCAGAAATAAGACCATGGCCTCCCCTCCTCTAAATCCCCCTCCGCTGGAAGTCTGAAAGGCGCTCTCAGCTGTTGATCGGCTGCCTCTCCGCTTCACCGTCTTCTCTCGCCTTTGAGTTGTTCTTTGTTTCTGTGCCCGTCCTTTTGAAGTCCACTGATCGATGGGCGTGTTTGTCCAACGATAGAGCCGATCGTCAGTCTAGTCCCAGGCCCATAGTCCAGACTAGACAACCGCAGGGCAGGACAAAGCGAACCAACACCTCTTGGACAAACTGCTCGGAGTCCCCGTATTCTCGTTACCTATAACCACTTTAATTCTCTTCTTTTTTTGGTACGCATTCCCCAGGCTCAAGCTACCTGATTGTTTTTGACGCGGGGGTTTCCGGCTTACCCTCGTCATTCCAAACGTCTTCGTGTTGCGACAATGCTAACATATTGTTCCCGCAGCTCTAGATACCCTTTATGATGCATTAGAGACCCTCCAAGACTACCGAACACGTTCTTTTATTCCAGTTCGGACCTATATCTTCGCTGGGGACAGTCTGCGATCCGAGGAACATCGCTTTTTAAACAGTTATAATAGCTCCGCCATGTTAGCATCCAAAGCATACGTGCCGCCCATGGGGCTGCCATCGTCGCAAACGCCGACTGCGTCTTATCATACGGCCCCGCAGAAGACCGCAACATTTTCGGAATCACAAACGGGGACAGTATATACAAGTCCCACCAAGTCGGAGTTTTCCGAAGTCGACGACGGACTTGATGCTGTGAGGTGCGAAAGTCTCATGATGGTGCGCGACGAGGCCTTGGATAGCTGATTCCTCTAGGTCTTGGGACGAGAAACAAGTCATTTCATGGCTCCATAGTATAAGCTGTCAGCAATATGAGCCGTTATTCAAAGGTACGCGACTTTCAGTGACTGATATACCTTTGATTCAAGGGAGACTCTAACTGTATCCAGCAAATAATTTCAACGGCAATAATCTCATCGAATGTGACCAGAAGATCCTACAGGAGATGGGCATCAAGAAGATCGGTGATCGGGTGCGGATTTTTGTGGCCATAAAACAGCTCCGCAACAAATCGGTGGTCAACCGAAAGCAAAAGAACCTGGTACGTCATGACCTACATATTCATTCATCACATTTACTAACTTCCTACAGAGACAATTAGCAGCCCTGGAAGCGGCTCATCAGCAAGCTTCGTCCGAATCCTCTCGCTCCTACAACGCGCGTCAGCAAACTTCCAGTGCTGGACGATCATCCAGGACTGGCGATTATAGCTATGGCAGACCTACCTCACGACCGGGTTCTCCATTACGGCCACATCGTTATGTTGCCAGCCCTATGGATTCTGGGCGGAAAGACTATTTCTCCAGTGGCTCAGGTTCTGGACGCAATCCTAGCACTCCGGCTGAGCGAACTGCAACGCACCTGCGACAAAATCCTAGCCTCGACGGGATGACAATGGGCTCTTTGCTGAGCAATGCTCCTGTGATCAGAGTGATTTACACCGGTGGTCAGACCAAGGTCCTGGACATCAAGCATTGCAAAACCCCGGACGAGATTATCCTCTGTGTACTGAAGAAACTGCAACTCCCTGAGCACCAGTACCGCAATTATTGCTTCTATGTGCTTGACGGCCTGGACGCCGATCCATCGAATTGTCGGAGACTCTCTGACCACGAGCTCATGGAGATATGCGAAGGTTTTCACAGGTCGGAGCGAGGCCGGCTTATTCTCCGTAAAATACATGCCGGCGAACCGGATGCTGAGGAGGTTCACCGTGCATCCCAGCTCGCGCTGGACGAAAGCCAGGTGGCACATATGAATGCCCTCAGCAGCTCAAACATGCGGAATCAAATGAAAATCCAGCAGTTGACGGGCGAATCATGGCATAATATCAGGCAACCTATGTCGCCAGTATCTTCGCGTCATAACACGACTCCAAGTGAACATGACATTCGGCCTCCTCAAGTCAACGAACGTGTTTCCAAGTTGCGATCATTCTTCGGTGCTCGACCCCCTAGCGAGATGATTATACATGAGATCTCGTCTTACTTCCCTGGCCACCAGAGAGAGGATATTGAGAAGACCATGCGCATGTCTGTCCGCAGATCTCAACGGCTAAGTAGAGCGGCCAGTCGGCTAAGCGTCGTCAGCAACACCAGTTACGCTTCCAGCCTGCGGGATGCACCGCCTATCCCTAGCATCGCCGACACTTGGCTCAACAATGGCGCGCCACCCACCCGAGCCGCACGGCCACTATCTGTTGTTTCGACACGACCTGGTCTTCCTTCAACATCGTATAGGGATTCTATCGCGTCCAGTTCCCTACACCCACTCCAGGAGGAGTCGCCCATTGAGCCGAACCGAAAGTCATATGTCTCTTTCGATAGCGGGTCCGATGACCCCAGCAATTCGCGCCACAGCCTTCTGGATGAAAATGCAAGTGTTGCCGCAACAGACGGGGGCTCCTTCAATGAACGTCTAAGCGTTCTTGTGGCTGAAGACGGGGAGGAGGATGACGATGGGCTGGCTGAATTCTTAGCCGGTAATAATTTCGTCAACTGGATGAAGGGCTCATTGATCGGCGAGGGTTCTTTCGGCAGCGTATTCCTTGCGCTGCACTCGATCACCGGTGAACTTATGGCTGTCAAGCAGGTTGAAATCCCGTCGGCAACCAAAGGTACCGAATTCGACAAGCGTAAGAATAGCATGGTCGATGCGCTCAAGCACGAGATCGACCTACTACAAGGCCTTCATCATCCGAACATTGTCCAATACCTGGGAACTACTGCCGACGATCAATACCTGAACATTTTCCTGGAGTATGTTCCAGGAGGCTCTATTGCCACAATGCTCAAGCAGTACAACACTTTCCAGGAGCCTTTGATCAAAAACTTTGTGCGTCAAATACTCGCGGGTCTGTCCTACTTACACAGCAAGGATATCATTCACCGTGATATTAAGGGCGCGAATGTCCTCGTTGACAATAAGGGTGGCATCAAAATCTCCGATTTTGGTATTTCCAAACGAGTGGAAGCGTCTACTGTGCTCGGGTCTCGAGCAAGCAATGGCGGGGGCCACATTCATCGACCTTCGCTACAAGGCAGCGTTTATTGGATGGCGCCTGAGGTAGTTCGCCAGACGGCCCATACGAAAAAAGCTGATATCTGGAGCTTGGGTTGTCTCGTTATTGAGATGTTCATTGGGTCGCACCCTTTCCCAGATTGTAGCCAGCTTCAGGCTATCTTTGCCATTGGAAGCAACAAGGCTCGGCCTCCAGCCCCAGAACAAGCCAGCAAAGATGCCGTTGCTTTCTTGGACATGACTTTCCAACTCGACCACGAGAAACGACCTGACGCAGATGAGTTGCTCAAGTCGCCCTTCCTTGCTACGTCGCTAAACTGAACTTCTTCATGAAATTGGATGAATATATGGGCATTTTCTAGCATTGAATTTGGAGACTTGGAGTACTCTTTATGACTGGGTTAATAAGCATCTTGCTCTTTGCCTCTCTTTTTTGAACCGATGTGAAGCCTTTATGAAACTTCAATGCGGGCGTTATTTTAGGTAGATTTGGGTCTGATATATAGCCCGCCATTCTCCTGGACGTTAATTTACTATGCAATCATTGAGTTCGCGCCAGAGGCTGGTTGTGTTCTCAGGGCGTTTGTCCGCTATTCATGCTATGCACCGAATCTCCATTGTAGATGGCCTACTCAGCCTCTAATGATGTTAGAAGGCTGCTCAAAACTTATGATGTATTCGTGCAATATCCGCAATCCAAGTGCGTACCAAACAAAAAGAGACCTGTGCGATGAAGTACTAGAACAGAGTAATATACATGTTCTCGAAGCCATGATAGCAGTGTGCGTTACATGTCAGTCAAGAGATATAGGGGTGAAATGATGGCTGTGGGTAGGTATGTATGTTTATGCGCTCGGTGATACTTTGAAAAAAATGATTGATCTAGTCAACGAGCTTGCCGTGGAATGGGACTCCCATGGCACTCAGGAGCAGTCGGGCGTCCTTATCGGTTTTGGCGGTTGTGTGGAGGGTGATGTGGCAACCAGGGATCATCTTGGGCGGGTACCTGTGCACATAAAGTTCGAGGTTAATACTCGGTTTGATTAGGAAAAAGGGGACGGAACTGAGGAACATACATATCATAGTTGACCTCAATCTCAGGGAACAGAGCAACCTGTTCAGGTTCAAGACCAAAGGTGATGTTTCCGCTGCTGTCACCGCTGGTACCCTTGATACCGGGCCATTCCTTGAAGCGAGGCATCACAATATCGAGCAGCTTGCCAAAGAAGTGCTCCATGTCTTCTCCACGGAGCTCGGCCTTGGCGGCCAC
This sequence comes from Aspergillus multicolor, assembly GCF_047715735.1. NCBI lineage: Eukaryota > Fungi > Ascomycota > Eurotiomycetes > Eurotiales > Aspergillaceae > Aspergillus > Aspergillus multicolor. The sequence goes on along the minus strand of NW_027395954.1, from coordinate 1,922,279 downwards.
AGTATCTCTTCCGGGGGAAATGTACCACTTGGCAACGCTAGTCTTGGACTTGTAGGTCGTGACCTTAACGTTTGAGATCGCCTGCAGCGCCATACCAGCTACGTGGAGCCACCCAGAGTTCTCCTTCGCGGCATTCTTCACGTAACTGTGGATCGTGATCCGCTCGAGCTTGGGAATGTTGTTGAAGGTGATCGGCTTGCGGAGAAGTCGGAGTACGTCACCACCACGGGGGCCGCGGAGAGATCGATTTTTGTGGTAAGGAGAGCTATCGTCCCATGAGCGGAGACGCGGCGCCTTTGGCGGGGGCTTGAAGCCTGGCGGGTTGTGAACGTAGCAAAGGGTGAGGATATCGGAGGCGATGGTTGACTCGTGAGTCTGCTCAACTCTGGAAAGAGAGAAAGGGCCCGGTACGAAGAGTCGAGACGAGGGATCAGAAGGAGGTGGAGGTCTGTGAGGGTGCAATGGACCGCGATCGTATTTCGGCGATCGAAATTGATACCTAGAATGGGTGATTAGGACATGATGTTGTCTCAGAAGCCTGGATGGTTTGCGGTTCCCTCGGAGTAAACAACTTACCGACTTCGTGGGAGCTGGATTTTGCGTGCTCTGGCTCGCGCAACGGGATCAAAAGATTTTGCGGCTTCAACTGACGTAGTTGCACCCTTCAATAGACCTTCTGACTCCAGATCACTAAGGGCGGACGGTTTGGCGGCCGCTTGGTCAGAAGCATGGCGCCGCCAGCAGAGGCCCTGGGGGCAGGCAGAGGGGACAATAGCCCGCGGCAATGACCTTGCCAGGTATCTTGACGGCTCACTAGCGGCCATTGGGATTGACAGGTTATGGTTGTTGCTGCGAACTTCGAGACCGTAAGAGACTCCGAAAATGTTTCTCGGCCAGATGATTTCGGAAGTAGTCACGTGTGCCTGGTATATTCACGCCTGAGAGATTAGGCATTAAAGTCTCGCTCTCAGGCACTCACTTCGGATGTGCTCCGCATCCCCGCCATGTTATTGTTGGAAGCATTATTAGCGCAGTGAACACCCTCTGTCCAGGTTCCGAACCTGCAAGGTTCCTTTTGACAGATTGCTTTCTAGTGGGGCCCTGATCGATCAGATCTATGTCTATCATCATAAACTCATAGACCCTTTTTTTCTTCCCTTGCATCCTCTTTATCAACTTCTGTCTCCTTCATCTCGTTGTCAACCTGTGATGTCACCTGGCTAGCTCAGCTGGTGCCTACCATACGGAAGTTCTTTGCCAACGCCGGCGCAATTTATCAGAAGAACCCCTCACCTGATATACTCATTTACCACTGATTGAGAGCTCCGCTACGTATTCAACCGGAATTTGGTGGCCTGTTCAAGGTCTACAGCATACAACTTTCCCCATGTCGGCTCGATCCGTTCTCAGTCTCATATCCCTCAACTCGTTTAACATCGAACTCATAACTCCTTGAAGATGAGCGGGATACACAGATTCCTGACTAGGCGTGAGCGGAACAACAGGTATTCAAAGCACGCAAAAAATGAGGTATGGTGGCATTACAAATGGGGAATGCGCTTCCATGCTGATGATGCGCCTGTCTGAAGTCGACAGATGTTCCGCGCCCTGTCTTGCGAGGTGTCTTCACGTCAGAGACTAGCATCAACGATTCTGCCGATCAACAGAAGAAGGTGAGCACTCTTGAATAGCCAGTCGCCCGGTTTGTTCATCGGGCCTCAAGTCTCGGCGCGGACTCTGGCTTACAGGAAGCAGATCAAGACCTTAGAGCGACGAGTTTCACATCTTGGCATCACCGGACTGACCGAACAACATCTCACTTATGCGCTGCAGTATACACAGGGCGATGTGGATGCAGCTTTTGAGCTCCTCCTACTAGTCGAGGACTCGATCGAAGGAATAATCAAAGGATATTCACCAAGCACGAAGTTACTTGGCGCCGAGAACCGTAATGGCGTTACTTGCTATCTGGATGCGCTACTTTTTGCCATGTTTGCTCGGCTTGACTGCTTTGAAGGAATACTGTACAAAAACTTCAGCGATGAGCCTCGTGGGAAACTATCAGTGCTTCTGAGACTCTGGGTCAACATGCTAAGGTCAGGAAAGCTTATAACGACGGATATTGTATGTGAACACCTGCATGCTGGACTTTCTTGAAGGAGAAATGCTGACTGCATGGACTCTACAAAGACAAAACATTTACAGGAAGCACTCGCCGAATGTGGATGGGAAGATGCTGCTAATCTTCATCAGCAAGATGCATCTGAGGCATTTACGTTCATTACGGAGAAACTGGAGTTGCCACTCCTGACACTCAAGATGGACATATATCATACAGGAAAGGAAGATGTGAACGATGACCACAGATTCGTCAATGAGAGACTTTTGGAAGTCGCTATACCAGAGCCTGTCGACGGGAATGCAGTGACGCTGGAGGAATGTCTAGAGGCATACTTCAACAACAGAATTGAGGTTAAACGATACCTTGAGCGCCAAAACACTGTCAAGTCAACCAAATCTGTGGACTCGCTTCTCAAGGGCTCTAGCACGCATGTTGAGGCAATAGAAATCAGCACGCCCACCTCTTCCTCACCAACAGCATTGTCGCCCATGATGACACCGGTCACAACGGTTACAGAGAACCCTTTGCCAGACAGATCTCGATATCGGAGAAGCAGCATCATCCAACCGAAGTATATCCCCGATTCGAACGACGATGACACCACCAAACACCGCCATGGCTCTTATAGAAAAGAGGTTATGATGCCTGCCTGGCAATTCTTTAGCTTAATCCGTGAGCCTTCCCGTGACCAAATATGCTGTGGGGAAGGGCGCTAACATAGCAACAGCATGGTACACGGATAATTCTCCAATGAATGACTCTCAGGTCGCGGCCCATTTCTCATCAAAGCGACCAATCTTAGGTCTCTGTCTCAAACGGTACTCCATGCTTCCAAACGGGAAGGCCATCAGACTTGACACCTTCGTCGATATTCCGACAGAAATCGGATTACCGCACTTTATCCAGGATGATAACATGGAGGATGGTCCGATCCGTGTAAACTTCAAGCTATCCCTGCAGGCCATAGTCTGCCACAGAGGAAACTCCGTGGATTCTGGGCACTACATAGCCATTGTTCGAGGCACCAGTGCGGGAGCACCTCCATCGAGTTCTCATGGCTCAGAACAGTCCGCGCCAGATACCCCGAGGTATTGGATGCGGTTTGACGACCTGGCTAAGGAAAGGGTGACGTTGGTGGACATTGAACAAGCCCTAAAGACCGAATCGCCATACCTACTCTTCTACCAAATTCTACCAATTGATGAGGATGCAGAAGCAGCCAATTTTCAAATTGGCGCAACATCCACATCTTCTGTAGGTTCTATTGAGAACCAGGATCCGGAGGCAGCCAATGTTTCGCCCAGGTTGCAGGCCAACCGACTTAGTGCAGGCTACAGATCCAACCGCCCTAGCCTTGAGATTACAATTGCAGATCCCGCAAACACCGTGGCTGGGCCTAATGAGGAATCTCTTGATAACCATCGGGACACTCTTGCTGGTCTAGGGTTGCGATCTGTTCCTTCTACGTCGCCAAGACTTGTGCCAAAAGATGAGGACGACAGCCGAGGTTCGTTTTCATTCTCTAGACGGGGCTCCAGGGCCACAAGGTCAAACCCAGGAAGCCGTGCAGGAAGCCAAGTCAGTGAAAATAGGATCAGTGCCACGTTTTCACGTTTTGCGGGCCGCCTGAGCAAGGATAAGCTAGGCAGTGACTCCTTTGCCATCGATGACGATTATGAGGAGACGACTAAGAGTGACGCCCCGGGTCTCACTGTTGAATTCAATAAGATAGATATCAGGGAAAAGAGCCCTAGACGGTCGAGGTTCTCTGACAAGCAGAAAGATAAGGGGAAGGAGAAGTCTGGGGAAAGGAGAGGGCGCAGACTCGAGCGCGAGTGTCTTGTAATGTAAGCATATCCGGGGCGTTGGGTTACTTGCTTCTTCTTGTAGCATTATAGAGATACCTAATAGTTATTTGCCTCGTGGTTACTACTTATAACAACATATCAACAAGCCAGAGTGGTTTGGCGCTCCAAAATATATTAATTGAACAGCTATTCTCATAGCATTTCTCATAGCATGGACCAAGGTACGTGATATGTCTAGGCATCTCAAACATGTAAAGAACATCACCAATAGTTTGAAATCTTGATATGCATCACCCCAAGACCCACAAGTATGGTATGTAAGGTCGACAATAACAGCATGCACTGAACCAGCTCATGTACCACATGCTTGTGGGTGCCTCAGGCCCTGAAGCTAGTCGGCCTCGAAGCTAGTCGGCCTCCTCCGCAGCGGAGCTCCAGGTACCTTTTAACATCATCACCACTGACCTTCGCGGCGTTGGGCGATCCCTGCTGAAAACCGGCTTTCCTTACATATCCGGAATGATATACTCCGCTTGAATACCACTGGCGCACTATGGTGCTGGAGACGCCCAGCGGGTATGCCGCTCACAGCAACCTGATCGAACCGGATTCGTTTCCCATGTTCGACATCAAGCATGTTCAGCTTCAGTTTCCTCTCGCGGCTGACTTTGTGGCCGCGCAAGTCGCCGACAATGTGTTGATTCTGGCATTGTCAACCGGGCGCATCTTGCGGATCGACCTTAACAACCCCGAGCATATCGATGGTGCGACCCCTCAGTAACATGAATCCTGGACTACAACTGACTACGATGGAAATAGATGTCGACCTCCCGAGGAAATCGTCGGAAACAGGCGTGATACGCCGCATGTTTTTAGATCCTTCCGCCTCCCATTTGATCATCACCACGACCTTGGGCGAGAACTACTACCTCCACACCCAGTCAAGACAGCCGAAGCCATTGTCGCGGCTCAAAGGACTTCTGATCGAAAGCGTCGCATGGTGCCCCTCTCTTCCGACAGCGTCCACCCGAGAGATATTACTGGGAACGACCGATGGTCAAGTTTGGGAAACGTACATTGAACCATCTACCGAGTTCTACCGCCGGGAGGAAAGATACGCTAGCTCGATATACAGAACGCCAGAAGGATCTCCGGTGACGGGAATCTGGGCGGAGACGGTACCTGCAAAAGCGGAGCAGAGACGGGTACTGATGGCCACGCATGGCAAGTTGTCGTGTTTCATAGGGCGAACTGGGAGATCTGGTAGAGAGGGCGGGGGTTCTATATACGCCGACCTTCTTTCGCGAGAGAGTCCTGTCGTCCACGAGATTGGATGGCCGTCTGGCTCCGCGCCGTCGAGTCTGGCCATCTCACCGTGGGGATCCGATGCTCATCATGTCGAAGGTCATCCTGACAAAGAGTTTGCATGGCTTAGTGCTGAGGGTGTATACCATGGCCTGCTCCCATACTCCTTAGAGAAGCTGCACCAGCCTTTTGAAAGCGCGAGTATGCTTCAGCGGTCCGTCTTCCCGGCAACCGAATCCGCGCGAGGAGGCAAGAAGATGATTCAGAACCCAATAACCGCCATGACGTTATCCGAATGGCATATACTAGTGCTCGTCGAAGGCCGAGTTGTTGCCGTTAATCGCATGAATAATGAGATCGTGTTTGATCAAGAGGTTTTGGAGCCAGGCCAGGCTGCTCTAGGTCTTGTGACCGACACGATGAAGGGAACATACTGGCTATTTACCGGCCAAGACATTTTCGAAATTTGTGTCCAGGATGAAGACCGAGATGTTTGGAAAATCTTTCTACAGAAACAGATGTTTGAGCAAGCTCTCCAGTACACACACACAAGTTCTCAGAAAGATGCTGTTGCTACCGCGTCGGGTGATTTCCTTGCCAGCAAAGGTCGCTACCTGGAAGCAGCCGGAGTCTGGGGCAAAAGCAGCAAGGCATTTGAAGATGTGTGCTTGACACTTATCAAACGTGGTCAGTACGATGCTCTACGTAAGTATCTGCTTTCACAGCTCTCGGTGTATAAGAAGTCCTCATCCATGCAACGGATCATGGTTGCAAGTTGGCTCATAGAAGTATTCATGACCAAGTTGAATACTCTTGATGACAATATCACTACAAAGGCAGAACTGGCTGAAGGAGCAAGCACCGAAGACATCGAGGGCGAGCTCATGACGGTTCGGAATGAGTTTCAAGAGTTCGCGACAAAGTACAAATCTGACCTGGATCAGAAGACTGTTTACGATATAATTAGCAGCCATGGACGAGAAAAGGAATTGCTCTTTTTCGCTACATTGATAAACGATCACAACTACGTCTTGTCATACTGGATTCAGCGCGAAAACTGGCTCGAGGCGCTCAATGTCCTGCAGAGGCAGAGTGATCCCGAGGTGTTTTACAAGCACAGCAGCGTCCTAATGACCCACGCGGCGACTGGGCTAGTCGATATTTTGATGCGGCAGACTAACCTCGAGCCTGAGAAGCTCATACCCGCATTACTCAATTACAACAACACCGTGAGCGTGCCTTTGAATCAAAATCAGGCGGTACGGTACCTCAACTTCATCATCGTCAACCACCCCAGACCCACGGCGGCGGTGCACAACACACTCATAGCAATTCACGCTTCAAGCCACTCTTCCTCCGAGGCTGGACTTCTTACGTATCTCCAGTCGCAGCCGTCATCCCCTCCTCCGTACGATGACGACGCCGCACTTCGCCTTTGTATCCAACATCAGCGTTTCCAGTCATGTATCCATATTTACAGCGCCATGGGACAGTACCTCCAGGCCGTGGAGCTGGCTCTGCAACATGATGACATTGAGCTAGCGGCCATCATCTCAGATCGCCCAGAGGGAAACAATAAACTACGGAAGAAGCTATGGCTTCTGGTCGCCGAGAAGAGAATCCGGCAGCCAGGCACAGGTATCAAAGACGCCATCGAGTTTCTTCGTAGATGCGAGCTGCTACGGATTGAGGATCTCATCCCATTTTTCCCTGACTTCGTGGTCATTGACGACTTCAAAGATGAGATTTGTAGTGCCCTAGAAGACTACTCTCGGCACATTGATGCTCTACGACAAGAAATGGACAACTCAGCGCAGACGGCCCGCCAGATCCGCTCTGAAATTGCCGGCCTCGACACACGGTACGCGATCGTTGAACCTGGCGAGAAGTGCTGGATATGCTCGCTTCCCGTGCTCAGCCGGCAGTTTTTCGTTTTCCCATGCCAGCACGCATTCCACAGCGATTGCTTAGGACGTGAGGTACTCGAAGGCGCGGGGGGTAAGAAGAAGTACATCCGGGACTTGCAGTCCCAGTTGAACGAAGGTGCCCTCACCGCGTCCCGGCGCGAGGAGGTTGTGAAGGAGCTAGATGGGTTAATAGCGGAAGCCTGGTAAGTGCTGACTTTCTACCAACAATCTGTAATCTGGTAGGCTAACTTGACTGCGACTTAGTATTCTCTGCGGCGATCACGCAATCAAACAAATCGATAAGCCATTCATAACTGCATCCGACAACGTCGACGAATGGGCTCTTTAGTTGTTACCTCTGCCGCATATCTAGTTCACTACGAAGACTCCTCCAGCGGCTGAATCATCTAAGAACTCAAAGTGTATACTGTCCATATATAACGTCACTACCTATACCCCCCTTGCTCGCCTGCACAAATCCTTGTCGGCCACTATCCTTCCGCACGCATATGTATAGCCAAGGAATGATATTTCTTACACACCACCAACCAGAACTCAATTGCAAGTGGAAGTCAATCGAAACCGATAGAATTTCGATTTGTGCTACCGCCGGAGTATTCTGCATTTTAACTCTATTCATCCACCTGAGTCCACTGTTCTTCATCCCTGGATGCGCAATGCACGGGGCACGTACTTTTCCTTGTATAATCAAGACATTGTTTCGTTAAGTCTAAAGAGCATACCCTACCGAGTAGACGCCGATGCTGAAACGTCATCTGTCGCATACTTCGGGATTCCAGGCTCAATTAACTCCTATCTTCAAGGGATACTCCGTCTGCATGCACTCTGGAGTCTGGACAATGAACATTACTCCGGGTCTGGAATCCGTGCACCGTCAGCGTAGGAGTAAAGGTCTTCCCTGCAGAATCGCGAGCTCTCCAATCAACAAAGTCCCAGGGAAAGTTTTCCCTAAGCTACTGTCCACTCAGCGGGTAAGAGGGTAGGTAGGGATGGTGTGATGCTGACGACGACCTGGGTGGGGGTTGTGTCATGTCACCTCATTTGTGTACGGCTGTTCGGTCGGATGCGGAAGTACGGAGGAGAACTGGGCCGGCGATGGCGATGGCGATACGCCGGTCAGATGTTTGTTGTGATGCAGTCCGGTTGCTACATTCTCTATCCGGAGGGGGTAAACTAGGCGTGGCGAGTTCGCAGTAAATGCCTCTACGTAGTATGGTACTTTCTAGGCGCTGAGTAGTAGCACCAACTGTATTTGTGAACTGGGAATTTCGGAAGCCGGCTGGAGGCCCTTGAAGATTTCCCTTTCCGGTTGTTTACAGGCGCTGGACATTCTAGATAACAGACTATCGATATCATTGAAGGATGGACTGGCGAAGGGATAGCAAATGCGTTCATCGTGATTTCAGCCGAGGGGAGGGGTCCATGTGTTTGATAGCGATAACAATCGATAAGGATGAGCAAGAAGGAAGAAGGACCCTTGCTGTTGTCAAGTCAACAAGCCTTTGCGGAGAATCTACGGCTGGCTTGCATATAGTCCAGGCCCACCTGTTCTAATAACCATGTTCGTTGAGTATGGTCCTTAACCCGGCTGACCAGACAGGCTTATATTATTATTATTAGTCGTTTACGAAGGTGTAGAGAGCATAGGACAAGTTGCTAAGGCGCCCTGGCAGGCTGGCAGCTCGTTGCCCGAGCAGTGAGGTGGCTGGTGGCAAATTCCCCCCAGTCCACAACAATACCATTGACTCACTTGCCACTTGTCGCTTGGGAGAAGAGCGGGCTGACTGCATGGACCGGCCGCGATGGAGCTGGAAACGGGCCTTTGCATTGCAGCTTGTCCTCCGCGCTCCATAGTAGTCAGTCAGGAGATTTCAACATTCGGAGTACAGAGCAGCCAGCCGGCTGCACCCCATACTCTGTTCCGTAAGGGAAAGAAAGACGAGGGGCATGAGTTGTGCGGGATTTTCGATGATCGCAATGTGACCTGATGATTGAACTGCTCCTCAGTGCATTTCCATTCCAATGCCATCCTACATTCCTCGGATTGGTCGGGTTTGGGACGTCTGGGGAAGAACCAATTTCAATACTCGAACCCACTACTGAAGTCTGTATCTCAGCATCTCAGATTCTAAGTGCCAGGAGTGGAAAAAGGTTCCAATATCCACTGCAAATCCAAATCCTTTAAACCCAAAAATTGGGCAAAGTGACAAGGCGTCATGTGGCCGCGGCCGGAATCCGGGGAATATCTTTCATATCGTCTCAACCAAGCCTTCCTGCGATGATCGTGCGGGGTAATAACCACGCTGTTATGTTGTGCTCTGTTCGTTCGATAGTCTGTCCTCTTGCCTCCCGGGGGATCAGTTCGCGAATCCACGGAGCTTTTACTCTCCGAAACGGCCAGTCAGCACTCTATCAGTTCACTCCCCGTCAGCTGACTCTTCGTTTCCCAACATTCAAAGGACTCCAAAGGACTTGCGTCCTGACGATCCCGAGTCAAGACAAAGATCAACAACGAACCAGCTACTGAGCATGGCTCCCCGGGAAGGCTGGTCTGTGAATAGAGTGGTGTGGTGTCTTTGCCAGGTGGCATCACACGATGTTGTCCCTCTTTGATACTAGGCCGTAGGAAAATTCTGCAAGCTGCCCGCGTCCCAGAAGGACATTTTCATTACTGGAAGACGGCAGAGATCAGACACGCAGTTGGCTGCATGACTGCAAGCATGAACCTTACGGGCACACAACAGAGCGGTCAGTGGCATCCGGTCTCACCGCTATCGCAGAACTTCTGTATGCCCGAGAATGCAGAATGCAGTCTGCGCCGTTCAGCGGTTCAACACCCGCCCAGCCACAGTCCTGCCGCGCGAGGACCGTGAGTCCAGACTCAAATTCTCCGCCATGGAGGCAGCACGAGTCAGCAGTCGCATCATCACCTGTAACGCGAGAGTTGGTGGCTGTTGCCGCTGAGCATCCATTCTGTGCAATAGTAGAGTCCCATGGACGGCGACCCTGGAGATGGCCAGCGCCAGAGCTAGAGCCAGAACACCCCAGACGATTCGAGACGTGGACGCAATTAGAACGGCCCTCGCTGGCGTCATCAGCCACTGATTGGTCACAGTGCGTGACCCACGATGGCGCCTGTGCTGCACGCCCAAAGAGGCTTAGCGGCTCATGCGCCATCGGCCGAGGTGATGGCATTCATTCCAAGGTTGCTCCTCTCAGGCACCGAGATCGCGGTATCGACCATTATCCGGTTTCACCAGGTGGAGTTCGTCAAGCAAGTCGGAGGACCGAGAAGCAGGCGCGAAATCAAGAGAGACAAGGTGTTGGGCCTTGATTGATGGAGCTTGCTTGGACCTGCAGCAGCTTGACGTTAGTCGAATCCTGGGGACAGGCCATGGGCTGAGATCCCTGTCTGGTGCTGCGGTAGCGTAGTAAACGACTGCTTGATTATTATTATTATGATGATGCTCTTTATGCCTTTGTATCAGATATCGAGTCAGGAACTACTCAGCAAACTACTCCTATCTGTCTGTCAATTAAAGTCAAACGCTACCCGGGCCTGAAACTGTCTTGCTCACAATTGACAACCTTCTCCGCATCTGTCCCTTTCGGATCGCCCTTATGGGTCGATCACGAATTCAGGAGAAACAGTCGTCATGACTGCAATGCTCTGAAACATACTTGCATCCGGGTTGGGAATTACTCGTCATTCTAACTACAAAGCACGCGGCAAATCATCAGTAGTCTATCTCTCCCTGAACCACAGTCTGAAGAAATCAACCACGGTCCACGGGCCATGAAAATGCGATGAACCAGCAACCGTGTCTGATGATGATGATGGTGAATTCTTCCGCCTTCCATACAACAGCATCTCAAGGCTCAGGGGTGTGGGGCTGTGCCCAATGCAGTGTTAGCGCGCTATCTACAGCCAGTCAAAATAAGCGCATAGGTGGAGCGGCCTAGTCTACGTAATAGGCTTACCGTATTTACGGCTGGGGTCGTCGCGGCTTGGAGTGAGGCTGTAAATAACGGTACGGGCTCCAACTCAACGTGAGCACCTGCAGCGCCGCCGTTCTTCTTTCTGCTTCTTCTGGTCCCTCGCCCCCCTCAGCTCATCCACTTATCACCCCAGCCGAGTACGTGGAGCTCCTTATCCATCTGGCATCCGTCACCTCCGTCTCCCTATCGCCCTCACCTCCCCTGCAACCTAACCTAACCTACAACTTCCGAACGCTTCCTCCTCAGTTCTTCCTCACCATCCTCATCCTCCATCCCGCTTTCTCTTCTTTCATCATCCTTACCTTCACCGACTTCTTTCCTCTTCTATACCATCTCTTACCCGCCCTGTTCCTTCCTCACATCCGCCTCGCCTCGCCTTCTACCTCCCGACTTCCTATCTCTCGCCCTCAATCAAACTACCACATCGACGCAGAGCCATAGTACTGCCAACGCCGAGATTTAGATCAGATTTTCTTCTGTTCTATAAATCGTGTCTACTGCTGGTTTCTCCTCCTACCTAGCTTTCCATTGCCGCCGGAACGTGTCCTGTTTACCCAAGTCTTCGAGCGCCTTCCGTGACTCATTCAGGTCCACCATCTCGGACGTGCTCTGGGACCACAATCTGTTGTCAACATCCATCCAAGGCCGCTATACGTTTCACGAACCTGCAGAACAACTTGGGATTGTTGTGATTATTCAGGAGCTTGCTGAGCTGTCAATTCGATCTTGTCCGCGACCCGGACCGGTAGTTGGTCTTGGACCTCGCCGAACTAGGCTTCGAAGACCTTCTACAGTCGACCACGGTCTCAATTTGCACATTCTACTCATCCGAATAGTGGACTGTTGTTCTCGACCTGGCCTATGACTGTTTGGCGTCCAGCTGCTTCTGTCTGAGTCACGATCAATCACAACCTTGAACCCGGAGTTCGAAGGCCATTTATAACGAGTCGTCTTTTGTTTTTGCCTTTTTTATACAACCCATATTGCGGTTACGATATCACGCAGCGTTTCTTGTTTCCATCCCAACAAATCCGTGCTTCTGACCACGGCCGTCCTTCGTGACAGACATTCCTTCGTCCACTCGACTTATCATTATATCGACTTCCACTTTCGACATCGGACGATATACAAATGAAAGTATAACGGTCTCTACTATTTCCTTGCTTCGCTAGCCCACTTGGGTACTCTCGACTTGCGCCTCGCGCTGCCCTGCCATCTTCGATTTCTTTTCTTGTCCATTGAATATTCCTCACTCTCGCCTCTTATATGAAACTTTGATATCACAAATCCGTTGTTTTCTTTTTCGTTATCCTCTCCAGCATTTCTTTTGGCTTCATCCCAGCGCGCTTATAGAGCTTCTGTCTCATTTCTGGGCTCTGTTATCATCACCGTCGAATTCCTCTTTCTATTCTCGGACTACGACAGTTATATCTCTGGAAGATTACCGTCTTGTCTGATTAATTGCCAGCCATGGAGTCTCTGAAGAACAGTTTTATCCCAGGCCAGCTGTTGAATGGCCGCTTCCGAACGGTGGCCCCTCTCAACCATGGGTCTTTCGGTATGGTCTTCCTCGCAACCGACATCAAGACCGGCAACGATGTTGCGATCAAATGCATGATGAAGTCGTCGTCGAATGAGTCATGGAACCCATCATCCACCGATGGCCGGTTCGAAGAGCTTGACTGTCACCAACGCCTTGCATACCACCCCAACATCGTCAATCTCGTCCACCATTTCGAAACAGCAACGCATCTTTATCTTGTGCTGGAATACTGTGCGAATGGTGATCTCTACGAGGCCATTCGACTCAACCGTGGTCCACTCGAGACGGAGCATGTTCGCGAATTCATGCTGCAACTGGTGAGCGCCGTGGAATTCATGCACGCCAACGGCCTGTACCACCGCGACATCAAGCCAGAGAACATCTTCCTCACGCAGGATGGCTCCATGAAGCTCGGCGATTTGGGTCTTGCAACGCGGGAAGTTTGGTGTTATGAATCATGTGTTGGAAGTGACCGCTACATGGCCCCTGAACAATACGATCCGGCCAATACCGGATACTCGCCCGCGAAAGCGGACATATGGGCCATTGGTATCTGCCTACTGAATGTTCTCTTTGCTCGGAACCCATTTGCTACGCCCACCGAATCTGACATTTTGTTTGCCGATTATGTGAGGGATCGACAATCTCTCTTCGATATCTTCCCCAACATGTCTCAGGACACCTTTGAGATTCTAAGGATCAGCATGGCTGTTGACCCTGAGAAGCGGTCTCTCCCCGGTCTCCGGGATGCGATTATTCGCGCTGTATCATTCACGACGGATGATGAAGCCCTGGACGAGTTCTGCACTGATGAGCGTGAGGTGGTGCCTGCAAGTGCCAACCGGGAGCCTCTCCGCACGCCATCCATCCAAAGCCCTCAGATCAACCAGGGTGACTCATTCCCTTGGGCGAAGGCGCTTCAGTCCAGCCCACCACAGGCCATTCGGCAGCTTTCTGCCATTCCCGACACCGAGAGCTATTCGGAAGACCTGTTCCCGCCTTCGGAAACCGCGGGTACTTCGTGGTTCTCTGTTCATAACACACCATCGATGGCTTCGGTTCTGGAATCTGCCTTTGGGGACTCCTATCGATCGACCGCCTTGCCGATGCTCACCAAATGCGCTCCTCGTTTACCCCCTCCTTCAGATCCCGTACCTATTACCGGGTCTCTGCCTAGTCAGGCAGCCAAGCCTACACCGTCTCTGTCGATGGTGTTTGGGCGGAAGAACAAGAGCACCGAGCAAATATCCAAAAGCTGGAGTGACCTCTGGGAAGAGGAAGAGTCTGAAGGCGAAGATACCGCTTTGAACCAACGACGCGAACAGAACTCCCGTAGCTGGAGCCATGAGAGTACTGCGGACGACACAGACAGTTCCGAGACGACATGCTTGCGAGACACACATGCCAATTTGATTCCTGTTTCTAGCTCTCAGCTTCCGGGTTCGACCATGTCTAAACATATCGAGCCGTTGGACAAGCCGGTGCATACTGAGCTTGTCGCTGCTGTTCCTAAGGCTGTCTCCTCGTTTTCCAAGTCTTCTCCGAAGAAATCCAGTCTCGACAAGTGGGCTGCTTTGGGCGATAAGAGACGAAACTTCAAACCGTCGGAACATTCCTTCGAGTCCAAACATTTCCCGAACAACATGGCCTGGCGAAAGGATTGGGGCCTGGGTTCTTCTGGATTCGATTATGGCAACTGGGCTAAGAAGGAAAGCCTTGTTTCCCCAGATCGCCGCCGTCGCCAATTCTTCACTAAAGCGTGGCGCCGGGATTTCTTGGAGACTACGAAGCCTGTCAACATTACTAAGCTCGACTATCATGGCAGCATCGACGAAGATCTCGATCTTGTGGGAGGTTGGCACGACCTCCATTTGTAAGCGACAGATTGTCGCTTATCTTGTCTCTTCTGTTTCCAGCCTCGTGTCATACTGTCACTGTTCCATGCGCTCGAAGAACAACATCACTTTTATCTCACATTCGATAGCTCCCATTTTTACTACTCATACTCTTTGCACAGAAAACTTGGTGTTCTTCACCTCTTATCTCACATCTCTTTTCTTTTCTCTCTCATAGACCATACCTTTGTGCTACAGTTCAGCGCTTGTTTGCCTTGCAGTCCTGTATAATATTGTGGCGCGAAACATCCAAAAGTGGTATTGGGAGGCGGCGGTTTTTGAGATTGACACCATTTTCTTATTCTCCGAGGCCGTCGAACCGGGCCTATTTTACTTCACGCATGTTCTTCTCAAGACGGTTTCAGCATCACGGGCTGGCAGATGACTCAAGACGGGGACAGAGTCGCGCAATCATCAACTCAACTCAGAAAGAAAAGCTACGGGAAAAGCGGATGCTATTGATTCTACCCAGCAGGATGTATGTAGTCCTGGTCTGGCATTGGACTGGTTTCAGTGTATTCTAGTTCTACAACAGTTGGATGGGTAGCCAAAGAGGATATTCATAATCCAAAAGTGATTCTCGTACACTTGGTCTTTTTAAAAGTAACTTTAAAAGTTCCTTATCATCCTAGTATTTGATTCACCATGCTCCGGAGCATAGCGTCATACCCGCCTATGCTAGTACCACCTACTCCACGAAGCGAAGTCTTAAGGAGCCTGTAAATGTTTCTAATCTCAATGCGTCCATCCACGGGTTGTTCATCAGCCTGGCATTAGATGCGGAGTAATTTGTCCGACAAATCTTTTCCTATGGGGTAGTCTTTGCATGCCTCGCTGGCACTGAGAACCGAGCGCCAAGCGGTGAAGCCTCTTTTTGAGTTTATCGCAATCGAAGCACTGCTCAAAAGTCCCCCAGATGCTGCTTTCCATTTCGCGTATCATCGATCACTCTCTTTGCTGTATTATATTGCTAGTACTGTATATTATGCGATTTCCTAGACAACCCTGAATTATCTTCTTCGAACTCATTCTATAAGGCCTCAGCTTGCTAGACGACACCTGGCAAAGACCCCGGCCGAGACCTGACAGTTACGAAACAAAGGTAGTCAACCCCACAGAAGCTGATAAGAGCCTGCCACTCAGTCCCACTTCTCTATTCTGTCGGTAA
The DNA here is from genome assembly GCF_047715735.1 of Aspergillus multicolor. Lineage (NCBI taxonomy): Eukaryota > Fungi > Ascomycota > Eurotiomycetes > Eurotiales > Aspergillaceae > Aspergillus > Aspergillus multicolor. Next base: position 1,906,511 of record NW_027395954.1, on the reverse strand, counting down.
AGGATAGTTACTTCTTCATTCCCACCGAGGACCCTTGCGCAATGTGTTCTGCTTGAACTGAGTTTCGTCCTAATGATGCTGGCACCCCGGTGGATAACAACCGCTATCTGTGTGTTGACCTGGATCCAAGAAACCGGTGGTGATTCGCAAAAACAACCAGTATGCCTCGCAAGGGACTGGAGGGAAGCCGAAGCCCCTCTGGAATGGCCCACCTGTGTCGAAACCCGATGGGATCGAAGAGCGATTACTGAACCGACGCCGACGCCTACAGCTCAAAGTACGCACAAGGTCACCAGCGAGACAAGTTCCATTTCGATTTCGGTCTCGGTTGAAGCCGCTTCAGCGTCATCGCCACCGCCAGCGGACCAGGAACTTGACACAGACTCGCCGCTCGACAACGCGAACTTTCTCTCGTTTGAAGATTGGAAAAAACAGAATCTTGCTAAGGCAGGGCAGTCGCCGGAGAATATCGGCGGCAACCGGCGGGCCGGGGCCGTAGAGAAGGAGCGCCGACGGCCCACGGGGATAAACAATGCGCTCGACGCTCTTGGGGATGATGCGGAGATCGAACTTGACTTTGGTGGCTTTGGGACCGATGCGCCGGAGGCTCCCAAGACTGCGACTGCATGGGGAGCTCAGGCTCATTCCAGTGGAGACGCGGCGCAGGGAGTCCCAGGGGCGGATAGTGATGTTGTCGTCGAGGCGCCTGGGCAGAGTGCTCCTCATGCGGGTGGTGAGCGCTCAAAGGACGCCGGCACAACATGTAAGGAGCGGTTCAACTATGCATCTTTTGACTGTGCCGCGACAGTACTTAAGACAAACCCCCAGGCGAAGGGATCGTCATCTGTTTTGATCGAGAATAAAGACAGCTACATGCTCAACGAATGCCGCGCTGAGAATAAGTTTCTGATTCTTGAATTGTGCGATGATATCCTAGTGGACACTGTTGTTCTCGCCAACTACGAGTTCTTCAGCTCGATCTTTCATACATTCCGAGTCAGTGTCGCGGACCGTTATCCTGCAAAACCAGATCAGTGGAAAGAGCTTGGTATCTACGAAGCGAGGAATACTCGCGAAATTCAGGCCTTTGCGGTTGAGAACCCGCTTATTTGGGCCCGATACTTACGGATCGAATTCTTAACGCACTATGGACATGAGTTCTATTGTCCGCTGAGTCTGATCCGTGTTCACGGGACGACAATGTTGGAAGAGTATAAGCATGACGGAGAGGCGAGTAGGGCCGAGGAAGAAGTAGCTGGTGAAGTAGCAGAACCAGCTCCAGAGGCAGCAACCACCGCAGAAGATACCACCAAGTTTGAAGTACCGCCGCCGGAGGCGCCCAGTTTCCATATCGGCAACGCTGAGATGCGCCCTTTCGAAACCTGCCCGAATTCAGTGACGACAGTAGAGCTGGCATTAATGAGGTCTACAGAACAACACAAGTGCGGGACTCAGGATGCCCCGAAAGAGTCGCCCACATATAACGGAAATATGGTTTCAACATCTGGTCAAGCCTCGCCAGGGCCAATTACTCCGTCGTCAGGCGACGCCGCCAACGCCGCTTCGTCCGAGGCTGGGGAGAACAAGATTTCGAGCTCTCACGGAACGAACACTCCTTCTGGCGCCGATACTGTGCCTGCTATGGATCCGCTGGAAATAATTCCTCAGAACGCCACTTCCCACCAAGACACCCGGCCTACTGGTGCTTCGAAAGAGGAGCAGAGCGCTGAATCAATTCGAGCGACTGCAACGCAACCGCCATCGGCAAACCCAACCACCCAAGAGTCCTTTTTCAAGTCGGTCAATAAACGCCTACAAATGCTCGAGACAAACTCAAGTTTGTCTCTTCAGTATATCGAAGAGCAGTCACGGATCCTACGAGACGCGTTCAATAAGGTCGAAAAGCGACAACTATCGAAAACATCCACGTTCCTAGAGAATTTGAATGGGACTGTGGTTAGTGAACTGAAGCAGTTCCGTGAGCAGTACGACCAGGCGTGGAGAAGTGTGGCGTTGGAGTTCGAGCACCAAAGAATCCAGTATCACCAGGAAATATACTCCCTGAGCGCTCAGCTAGGTGTCCTCGCAGACGAGATAGTGTTTCAGAAGCGAGTAGCGGTGATCCAAAGTATCGTTGTGCTTCTCTGCTTTGGCCTCGTGCTCTTCACCCGCGGCGCGGCTGGTGGCTACATCGATTTCCCTAGCGTACAGAACATGGTCTCGCGCTCGTACAGTCTACGACCTTCCTCTCCCATGTTTGGCTTTGGGTCACCACCAGGTAGCCCAGGTTCAACGCGACCGACATCATCCTACCGAACCACCCCCGGTCATCGACGACAGAGATCACAAGACTCGCAGGACGGGTCGCTCAGTCCAACGATGTATGCGCCCCCAACTCCAACTTCAGACGACTCGAGACTCGGACATGAAGAACGAGATATTACATCGTCACCGGAGCAAACCCAATCCTCACCGGATGCGGCACCCCCGTTGATAAGATCGAACAGCAGCCCACCCGACTTGAATGGAGAGAATGAAGGAGTGGACGAGGAAGGGCTTGAGGATTTGGAATCTGGCTCGGAATGTTCTGATTCTGAAGAACTTGGGGAAGAAGGCCCGCTGGGGGATTGAGGCTGTGGATGGATTATAACACCTCTATACAAACCATAGTAACTAGTAATTGGGCCTAGACAACGGCCCAAGTATAATGAGATCATGACGGAATGACTGAAACCCTGAAACATGCGCAGATCGCCGGTAAATGTCATAATGAAACCATCGGTGCCCGTCATTGGCATTCATTGGCGTCGGGTTCGTGCAGTTGTGCGGTTGCCATGACAACAATCAATGTGGGCTTTTCTCGGTTTTTCTTGTCAGCGCAATCCCTCTTCAACACCACTCTCTCTATCATTGACCTCAATACCCCATCTATCCTTTTTACATCTCAAGGAAACTCTCAAACTGTCACGCAAAATGAACTCTACCCCTCTGGCTGCCCGCTCGCCCAACACCCACCTCGCTCTCTCCAACGAGCAGGACCTGAAGGCTGCATCAACAATGGATCCGATGGACCAGCACCGCCAGAAACTCCAGGGCAAGATCGAGAACCAAGACAGGTATGTTTTCTATTGCTCAGCAGTAGCGAAACCTGAGCATCTTGTTCCTGAATGAGGATCGGTCGCTAATTTGACGCAGCCAACAAGCAAGCTACGTCTCTCCATCCGACGACATCATGAGCCCCTGCTCGAAGAAATTGAGCGACCTTAAGGGCAAGCGCTTCAAGAAGTATGTCAAGACTTCACCACTACAATTCTTCCTATGCTTTTTTGTCTTCGTTCTCCGAAGTTCCAGGCAAAGTGCTAACATCTCACGTCTACAGCGCCGGAAAGCCCCAATCGCTGTTCGCCAAGCTGGGCAAGAAGAACTTCGAACAACAATCATCTGCCGCCGCCGCAGAGAATACCGAGAAGAGTGTTTAATTTAACTCGCCTCGGCTTTACTCTTCTTGATGTTTACATGTCTGGCTGGCGCAGGTCGCGGGAGTTGATTTTCGGTCATTCTTGTCTTGTCTTGTAATATTACGACTTCTGGGATGGTCGGATGGATTGATAATTGGGATTGTTCTTTTTTTTACTTCCAAGATTTGGGATCTGGATGGCTTGGTTGGGTTTTATGAATTCTAATGGCTCGCGACTGGATATCGGGATTTTGGCCGATACTCTGTTATGTTTTTGATGATGCTTGCAATGAAAACGACTTGATCAGGGATGGCCATTGGCTACTTTTTGTGGCATAATCTATTCACTGGCTCACCCTATGCAGCGTAGAGCAGAACAACAAAGATGGGGATTCGCTGACGCAGCCGAACTGGACCTCGGCTTCTCCGCAACTTGCTTTGCATCCGCAGCTCGGCTTCGTTGCTTTTTATCGTCTTGTTCCTCTCTCTTTCCCCCCTTCTCGCTCTTTAAGTATTCCTTATCAATTACCAACTCATCAACATGTCTGCTTCAACTCGGATCCCCCCAATCGCCCAGCCCTTCGTCAGCGACCGAGCCAAGAAGACCCTGGACCTGGTACCTTCCCCACACTTCTTCCCCAGTCTTCGCCCCGAAGTTTGAGTAGCCCAAAGTCTAACCAACGAGTTCAGGTTGAGGAATTTGTTGAGAAAGAATGCATCCCCGCCGAAGCCCTGTTTTCCGCGCAGCTCGGTACCGGCGAGCAACGATGGAAGACCAACCCCGCCATCATGGAGGAGCTCAAGATCAAAGCCCAGAAGATTGGCCTGTGGAACATGTTCCTGCCCAAGAGCCACTTCAAGCAGGGCGCAGGGTTCAGCAACCTCGAATACGGGCTTATGGCGGAGTATCTAGGGAAGAGTAAGGTTGCGAGTGAGGTGAGACTCTGTTCCCCGCATTTGGTCTGCTAGAGACTCGATGATCCTCCAGTAGCTAACGTGCCTCATCATAGGCCACGAACAATGCCGCGCCAGATACGGGTAACATGGAGGTTATTGCCAAGTATGGTAATGAGGAACAAAAGGCGCGCTGGTTGACGCCGCTGCTTGAGGGCAAGATCCGGTCTGCGTTCCTCATGACGGAGCCAGATATTGCTTCTAGCGATGCGACAAATATCCAGCTCGATATCCGGCGTGAGGGGAATGAGTACGTCCTCAACGGCTCGGTAAGCCATGTCCTTACATCTTATGTACATAAACATAGCATGTCTGACATACTACTTTCAAAGAAATGGTGGTCCTCCGGCGCCGGCGACCCCCGCTGCCAGATCTACCTCGTAATGGGCAAGACCGACGCCCGCAACCCAGACACCTACAAGCAGCAGTCCGTCCTTTTAGTCCCCGCTTCCACTCCGGGGATCACCATTCACCGTATGCTCAGCGTCTACGGCTACGACGATGCCCCGCACGGCCACGGCCACATCACCTTCAAGAACGTGCGCGTCCCCCTATCAGCCATGGTCCTCGGCGAAGGCCGCGGCTTCGAGATCATCCAGGGCCGCCTGGGACCCGGCCGGATTCACCACGCCATGCGAACCATCGGCGCCGCCGAGCGCGCAATTGACTGGCTCATCGCGCGCATCAACGACGACCGCAAGAAGCCCTTTGGCCAGCCTCTCTCCTCGCACGGCGTGATCCTCGAATGGCTCGCAAAGTCCCGCATTGAGGTCGACGCCGCGCGCCTGATTGTGCTGAATGCGGCGATCAAGATCGACCAGGGCGATGCGAAGTTTGCGCTCAAGGAGATTGCACAGGCGAAGGTGCTGGTGCCGCAGGCTGCGTTAACGGTAATCGATCGTGCCGTGCAGGCTTATGGGGCTGCGGGTGTGTGCCAGGATACGCCGCTCGCTTATATGTGGGCGATGGTTCGGACGTTGAGAATTGCGGATGGACCTGATGAGGTGCATCTGCAGCAGCTTGGGAAGAGGGAGAATAAGTCGAGACGGGAGGAAGTTGTCAAGAGGGTTACTTGGCAGAAGGAACAGAGTGATACGATTCTGACTGCGAATGGGTTTGGTAAGACGAAGAGTCTGCTTTAGGTTTGAGGTTTCGGATAATAACCCTATATAACGACGTTTTGTTCATATATACCAACGAATCAAGAAGAGTTTAGGTTGATCATGCACAATTCGTATGTACCATTGAGTGGCCACGAGTGGTCGATCGTAAGGCAATATGTAGATAGGTACAGCAGATAAGTTCGTTCAAAGAGATAATCAGGTATAACCAGACGCCATCTAAACCCGTCATCATCATAACCGGAAAACCAAAAGAATAAAAAAAATTGAGTGAAATGCTTTTTATGCCATCATCACTCGCCAGCGAGCTCAATCAATCAGTAGTCATCATCCGCCGCCGTCTTCATCCCCTTCTTCTGGTTCTTGTGCTTGACCTTGAAGTGCTTCTTCGACGAGCCCCGCACCTCAGAGACATCGACGCCCCGCTCCAATGCAACCATTACCCGCTCCTTGCGCCCAGTGAGCGGCTTCCGCATCTGCTGGCCCTGCTCTGTGTACTTGGAGTTGAAGGGCATGGTCAAGCGTCCACCGGAGGATGATGAGCCGGGACCAAAGAAACCCTTGTCAACTGTTTGCGACTTGAGGCCTTGCACAGGTGTTTTGGAGGAGAGCTGGGCGGCTGCAAGCATTGCCTGGCGGCGGGGCGGGAGATGGGCCCAGTCGTAGAGGTCTTTGTTGAACTCGACGGGGTCAATGGGTTCTTCGCCCTCAGCTTCGTTGGCGGGTGGGGGGTGGCAGAACAGGAGCTTGCCATTGACGTAATCCTTTAGAACGTAGCGAGCTGCGCGGGACTCGTCGGGATTACCCTGTCCAGTTGTAGCGAAACCGCGAGCGCGGGCGTAGGCACGGAGAACATCGTGGGCAGTTGGTTCACCTGTGCCGCCTTCCTCAATGGGGCGAGTGCGGATCGTTACACCATAAACGTCCTCAAGGAAATGTTTGGGGATGCGCTGAGCAACGAGACCGGCGGGACCAGTGAACTCACGTTGCTGATCTATGGGAAGAACGCCATTGACAACAAGCTCGGCCTTTGTGGAAGCGAAGTTGGGAAAGACGAGACCGGGACAATCGCAGAGCATGATCTCGGGAGAGAGATACAAGGTTTGGAAATGCTTGGTTTTACCGGGGGTAGAGGAGACGGAGACCTTTTTGGCGCCGAGGAGGGCGTTGATTGTGCTCGATTTACCGACGTTGGGGTATCCGACCAGACCAATGACTGTCTTCTTAGGCTTGGGCGTACCATCCTCCTGGACTTCGTCGTCTTCTGCGGCATCGGGCGCGTTTGACAGGAAAAGCTCTTCAAGCTCGTCCACATCTAGAATATTGGTGCGCTTGGGGGATGGGATTGCCGGGCTGCCGGAGATATCAACGCCGCCATCCGCTTCTTTCTCGCCCGAATCCTCGATATTCAGACCTTCAGTATCCTCGGCTAGCGACTCGGCATCCTCCTCGCTTTCATTCTCACGGGCCTCGTTAGCCTCCTTGGCCATCTGTGCGGAGAAGAAACGGTATTCAATCTTCTGGCGCTCAAAGTAATCGGCCCAGACCTCGCGCTGCTTCTCAGTCAACATATCGGCCTTGTTGACGAGCAGTAAGTTCCGTTTCTTCGGGTCGAGCTCCTTCACATAAATTTCAAGGTCCTCGGAGCGGAAGAGTAATGGGTTTCGGGCATCGACAATCTGCACAACAATATCGGACCGTTCAATGACTCGCCACAACTGACGCCAAACTTCAAGGTTTCGCTCGAAGGGTGTCATTAACAAGTCATTACTCTCCTGCAGTTCCGCCAATCCCCGTCGCCAGTCCATGAAACTCTCACGCTCCATGGCATCAAGTTCGTTCCGAGTAGTTGTCGCATTCCACGCCGGACGACGCGGAACCGTAAGACGGTCTTTATTCTTCTTGTGCTTGCGCAGCGCTGATTTCTCTTCCGCAGCCGAGAGCAAGTAAGGATTCTTTTGGTCGGTATGGATAATCTGAACATTGTTCATTTTCTCAGCTGTGAAATCGGTGCCAGCAAGCTCAGCAGTGGTCAGGAACTCGTCCAACGCCGCTTGCTCTGTAATACTGCGCATCTTGACCCATGAAGCCTCCTTGGCCTCGTTTGTGATGTAAGTTTCGCCATTCATATCTTTGCGTGCAATTCCAGCATTATGCGACGATTTCTTCATGTTAGAGGCTTTCCCCTTGCCAAAACGATCATTCATGAGGCTCTGGCCGAGCCCCACGGAGTTTTTAGATTTTGCCAACACCATCTTGAGCAATATTAATGATGGCTGTGGGAGGTGAAGTTGTTGAAGAAGTTGGATTTCTAATAGAATTTTGGTATGGCAAAAAAACCCCGCGGACGGACGGCTGACTCATCACTTTCTTATCGCTTCCTCCCCAAAGCTGCTACAGTCTGTGTAAGATGATAAAATGGGGAATGTACTCTAAGTACTCAAGGTATAGGTTCTTCTTAAGGCGCCTTTTCAGAATAACTGCCCAGTTACTTATATTACTCCTGTCATTGCTGCCCAGTTTCTTATCAGAAGGAGGGGTCCATAACACGTGACCCACCGCCCGCAATTTTTTGAATAGCTTCATTTTTATCACCGAGATCTCAGCCCAATCTCTCCTCAGGTCAACTTGTTCGATCCGGAATACAGCTCAAAATGCCTCCCCGCAAGCAGTGGATGTATGCTCTTCTCTTCACTTGTTCGCCTCTTACTGTGACTGACATACTTCTAGCGATAAGAAAAACGCCACAACCTATCAACTCTTCCACCGTTCTCAGAATGATCCTCTTATCCACGACCCCGAGGCCCAAGACCGTGTCCTCCACCCCGTCTTTGGACCGCCCGCCGATGCGCCGAGTACTTCAAATGCAGATCGCGCGAAGCACTTAAGTGATCTCGCTAGCGAGTTCGGAGGCGATGCCGTCCGCAAGAACGAGGGTGAAGCTGCGAACTACGGTATCTACTACGATGATTCAAAGTATGACTATATGCAACACATGCGAGAACTTGGTACCGGAGGCGGAGGTACATACTTTGTCGAAGCGACCAACAAGGACAAGGGCAAGGGCAAACCCGTGAGGCTGGAAGATGCGCTTGCTCAGACCTCACTTGAGGATGATGACGTGAGGAGCAACTGGGACGGTCGTAGTACAATGGGCTCTGCATACGGGGCGTACTCTACTGCTTCTACTTACTCCCGGAAACCGACCTACCAAGACCAGCAAAATGTGCCAGATGCCATTGCGGGTTTCCAGCCGGACATGGACCCCCGACTCCGGGAGGTGCTCGAGGCGCTGGAGGATGAGGAATACGTGAACGAGAAGGAGGACGATGATTTCTTCGGTGAGCTGACTGCCGAAGGGCAGGAGATGGATCCCGGTGACTGGGAGGATACACTGTTCGACCATGACGAAGAGGACGATGGATGGGAGTCTGATGCGACAGAGAAGGCCCCTGTTCAACCGAGTACTTCATCTTTGAAACCTAAATCCGACGTGGCCCCCGGAGAGCTTCCCGAGCACGACGTCCCCGCACCTGATATGCACCCAGATGACCAAGACTGGATGCGTGAATTCTCCAAGTTCAAGAAAGCCGGAAAAGCTCAGGCTGCGCCTGCTGCACCCGCCAGCGTCGTCCCATCCGAGCAGCGCAGCACTCTTGCCTCCACCGTCTTCACAGTTGGAGGAACGCCGATCCGGCGCAAGAAGCGCAAGGGCGCCCTCACCAATCCCTCCGCCTACTCCATGACATCTTCCTCCTTGGCCCGAACAGAAGGCCACCGACTCCTCGACGACCGATTCGACCGCCTCGAAGCTCTTTACGCTCTCGATGAGGAGGAAGAATTCGATGACTCTATGTCCATGGTCAGCGGCATGACCGGAATGACCGACATGTCGACCGCCTCTTCTGTAGCGCCTAGTCTCATTGATGCGAATGGCAATGCAGTTGCACCCCGCCACGACTTTAACAACATCATGGACGATTTCCTAGGCGGATGGGACAACAACACCAGTGCACAGGCCAAGCGAAAGGGCGCGAAGAACAAGCGTGGCAAGAACGGCAACGAGGCGATTGGTATCCGGATGTTGGATGAGGTTCGTCAAGGACTTGGTCCTGCGAGGGTGTCAGGTCGGGTTCCTGGTAGAGCTTGAAATCACTTTGTGAGAGCGTTCGACTGACGACTACAATGATTCCCCTTTTTTTAATGCTCGTGATGGTTAGGCATGGGTTTAGGCGTTTGGCAGGATCCTCATTTCCACATAGACCGGGTCTGGTATTTAAAAGTCCTCATACTACATTTGATTATAGTCTGAGAATGAATGGAATGTTATGATGTCCCTTGTTACTGTTAGTATGTCATTCCGTGAATCTCTAGGCAAAGCTATCGCACAAGTCTCGTCAGAAGGATGACAGATTCCAACTCCGAGAGGGCATTATATGATAAGAGTACATTATCTATCGTCAATCTATCTATATGTACAGGCTTTATTTAGGGCAAAGCACAAACCCTAATATTATCATAGTGCTCCTCCAACTTTCTCAACAATCCACATGGCAAGTCTAACATTCCACCTAACCCTCCTCTCTGTTCTCCTCAAATCTTCTCTTGAGATCGGACTTGCATCCGCCTGCAGCCACTCCGTCTCAGCCTTCAACCTCCTTTTCAGCTCCTCATCTCCAGTAACAACCAGCGCCCCAACCTCTAAATCCAGGCCATAGCTGCGTTTCGTGTAGTTGCTGCTACCGACGAACGTCAGACTGGGGTTTTCTTCTTTGGGAAGCGTGACCCAAAGACCCTTGGCGTGATACGTCCAGCCACCTGGTTTCCCAACTGTGCCGCGACGCCACTCTTTGAGCTCAATAGAGTTTGTTGCCTGTGCGGCGGCAACCCGGTCGAGGAACCGAGCTGAAAGGTGGGTATATGCTGCCGGGAGCATGCCAGAGATGCCCGGTGAGCCGTAGAAGCCATTTGCCCAAGGGGAGGCGGTAAGGACAGTACCCCGGGTGGTCGAGGGCGTCTGAGAGTTTGAGGGGAAGGTACTGGCTATCAGGAGGGAGGAGAGGGTGGGATGAATGTTGAAGTAGCCTGCGGTAAAAAGCCAGCGGGCGCCGGAGAAGGCTGGTGAGGTGGAGAGGAGGCGGAGAATTGCTGTGACTGCGGGAAATTCGGTAGATGTGTCGGGCTTGAGCAAAGGCGTAAACTGAGCAACTGGGTAGACAAAAGTCCCACTAGAAGACTTCGGCTCGAGTGCAGGTTTGCTAGCTGATGGTTGAATGATTGGTTTCAACACCGTAGAAGCATATGAAATGAAGCTCTTTGGATCATCAAGAGGTGAACAAGCGCCGTTGGCAGTAGGCCAATCCAGAAGATACCCGGCCTTGTTATGAGGATCGGGAAGCACTTTGAAACTGAGGCTGCAGACTGCATTGTGGATGCGCGCATAGTAATCAGCTAGCTCCGCGGAACTGTAGACATGATACCTATCTACACGGTCTGTGAAATAGTTGTCTGAGAGGTTTGCCCTGTGGATTCGTCAGTCGCTGGGTTGAGGTTCGTTTGGAGGACGAATAAATACCCCGACAGTATAATCTCGTCGTCAATTCCATAGAGCTTCATATGCTGCAGCCCCCAGCCCTCATTTATCCGCCGAGGAATCCATTTCTTCCGCAACCCGGTCAGATTAGGCGTATGAAACATTCGAATATCCACTCTTTCCGGTCCATGTTCCGCGACTAGTGATGCCAAAAGAGAGGCGCACGATGGGTTCGGTGTCTCTCGGGTCCCTCGCAACGCATCGGTAAGAATCGAGACTCGCAGTTCGGGGTTGTCGCGAAGAGCTTGATTCACGGTTTCGATCAATTCATGTTCCGCCTTGCCGATGTAAAGCGTAGAGAGGTATACGCGTTTTCGAGCCTTGCGAATTTTGTTCTAAGCGCCCCGGGTTAGCCCTCACTTCCGCGGTCAACGCTGGATCCGTTTCGCACCTTGAGGGTAGTGTAGAAATTCGCGGGTGAGTCTAGAATCGCTATCCGGGATGCCGGGATCTCAAAGCACGGCGATATCCGATCGAGCTCCGTGGTAATGCTTCCTAGCGGCGACACACTAGACGGAGCAGTTGTACTCGTCGGGGATACATGCGATGAGAAGCTGCGCTCCCAAAATTTCCGCCGTACCACGGGGCTGCGCGCAGCGCACCGAATTGTATTGCCACCAACACGTCCAAACATTATAAACGGGAGCAATGTGAATCAGACACCGCAAATTGAGAATAACATGAGAACATGTGACGATACTCGAGCGGACACTTTCTTGTCCTCCGCAGTTCGATAATATAGAGTGTGCAAACTGGGCAAACAGAGATGCGACGCTAGGCCGGATTGGGCCAGTACAACTTGCGAGCGGAAAGACCGACGACACAGAAGGACGACAACATTGATTCTCTCGGTCTAGTGAAACAAGCTCCGCGAGCACACTTCGTCCAAGATGTCGACTATTCTTCGTACTCTGCGGAACCTGAGAAGGATTGGTTTCAAGGTGGGTTTCTCTGCGGCCGAAGCTGCTGCGCCAATGGGCACCGCACGATTGCTAACGGCGCCCTTCTATATCTAGGAATATGGTCACCAAATGCAGGTATGCAGCTCCCAGAATCGCGATGGATGAGTCTAGGGCGATAATCTCTGGCGTTTTGATACTGATGCCGGGTCGTACACAAATAGTACATGGGTATGACCTCCTCATTACTCCTCAGCTCCGAGCCGGACCAACTGGAATTGCAATTGACTAACGCGAACCAATTGCAGGTGACACCAAGGCTGGTACTCTGATCGGTGTCGACCGTTACGGTAACAAGTTCTACGAGAACATGGAGGAGGAGCTTCCCCGTGAGTCGAGCTGGACCTAAAGCCGTATTAGGTCGAGGAGCTGACTGAGGAAAGTCCGCACTCGCTGGGTTGATTACAAGCAGCAGGAATACGACCCTTCGCAGATTGAACCTGGCTGGTGAGGATCTCCTGGACTCAAACCCGCTAGGGTTTTTGTGTTGACTTCGTTGCAGGCACGCCTGGATCTCGTACATGGTCGACGCTCCTCCCACCCAAGACAAGCTCATGCAGACTGGTGCTCGTACCTGGGAGTTGCGAGAGCACAGGCCGACTCTGACTCTGAGCCGTGCTGCTTTCAAGACCTACTCGACGTGAGTGCAGCATTGGAGCTTCCCTAAAACCGCCGAAGAAGTATATGGCTAATCGCGTTACCCTTCTAGTACCAAGCCCAAGTACACTGCTTGGACTCCCGTGGCTGCTCCCCGGTAATCCGGTGAGATTATTACGTTATCTGGTTTTCTCAAGCCGCTGTCTGCCGGTGCATTCGTAGGCTATGTGTAAATAAAGGTGTTCCTATTCCGTTTTCAATTGATAAAGAGATATTTACAAATCTATGGTCTGTACCTGTACAGTACGAAGACAATCCTACTAAGGTATCATATTGACACTGCAACAAATGGCGAAGAAATGCAATGTTTTGAGAGCACATGGACCAAGAAGCACTCCAACAGGAATTATTGCAACCAAAAATCATGAGATCGAATCAATGTTCAATCATAGAACATATACACCAGAGCCGAGGTTGGACCAGTGACGTATTGGTCGACGATCCTCCAGCTCAATGCACCACCACAAGACCTCTTTCAGCTTCTGCGTTTGACCAACAGCCTCGTATGCTCTGGAAAGGGCGAACCACGCTTCGGAATTATCCCACGAGGTCCCGCGTTTGGTTATGGCCGACAGCAAACCAGAAGCTCGTTCCCGGGCGGCGATACGGTTGATAAGCTTGGGTTCTTCATCCTCGGTGATAGGAGCCGAGGCCTCAGTTTTGAGCTTGCCTGAATCAGAATTTCCAGATTTGCTGAAACGCCTGCTCTCGGCTGACTTTCTGGCTGGTGGCGATGTCACCGCTGGCAGACCAGTTTCCACACCCGGCTCCGGAGGCTGAAGAGGAAGTTTCTGGTCCCAAATGTCAAGAAGCAGGTTCGCTAAACTGACGGTGGCTTTCGGATGGTCAGAGTTATATAGTAAAGCCTCCTCAAAATGCTCCATTGCGTCATGAGGACGCGACTGGGCATTCAACAATAATCCACGCTCAGCGTAGATATCAGCCCACAGTTCGTCGGAACTCTTGGGAGTGGCCCATCCTCGCTCGCGAAATGCCCGAGCTGAGGCATCCTGCGATGCTGTAAGGGTTTCTATCCGCTTCAGGTGTTTTGACGCCTCCTCACACGCCTCGGCTGCATCTTCGAAGGACAAAGCCCTACGATAAAGTCCAGCGATAAGCAGCCATACTTTAACAAGGATACATAGAGCATGCTTTTGGGCTTGAGTATGCGGAAACTTGGTCAACGCTCCTGTTGGCGATTCAAAACCGTAGGATGTTGGCAGCCGAATATCCTGCTCCGGGGGCTGGTTTTCATGGCCAGCAGGCGCATCTAGGTGTGTGTGTTTGAAATTGTGTGCGATAGGGGCCAGTGTGCGTTTTGCGCTCTGTGGCTGACTGGCAGCCTGCGAAACCGCATTACGCACCGTTTCCTGGCTGGGGCCCAACTCTTGCTCAAGGTGTTGTCCATTAGTTTCGCCGAGCTCAGATTCCTGATGGCTAATGCTGCCACCGTTGAGAGGTCCTGAATCGATTGTCGATTCTGCTTTTCTCAGAGTGCTGCTGCGCTTACGCAGCTTTCGCGACTCGGACCTTGCCAGAGAAGCGTGGCTATCGCCGACGTTCGGGTCATTTTCATCTGTCACTTGGATAGAGGGGGCACCATCAATGTTCAGAGAGTGAGCCTGAGGCAAAGTCTGAATTGGCGAGTCAGTCTTGAATTCGCTGCCGGGCATGGTCTTCGAGTCTGGAATTCGAGGGGCCTTGTGTCGTCCAAAGATGCTGCCGCGGAAGCTTCTTACTGTACCGGCAGAGCTTTTTGGGCGGGCAAGTTGATCTGTCTTGTTGTTTGCTTGGGTTTGAGGCTCAAGGTCTAACATTTGGAAAAGGATGCCGAAAAGGCCGAGAAGCTGGTCACTATGGTTGAGTGCGGCCTCGGGGCCCTCCAAAACCTCCACAAAAGCAAGTTGCGTCATGCGAGTCTCGATTATACGCTCCTTCTCGCGGTTCCGCAGTTGATCAATGAGCGCTGTTTTCATCTTTGTTTGTTCATGGGCATTGGGCTGATGTTTCGGTAGTCTCCGGTCACTGTGCGCGAGCGAAGTAACTGTGGCCGGAAACTGTTCAAATGCAGCCTCGCAGGAGCGCTCTGCGATATCAAACTCCTGTTTTGCACTTAGAAGCAATGCCAGAAGATGCCACAATGGTATAAGATCCCGCTCGCGACCAAAAGCCGACGACGTAGCTTCAAGGTCCTTGTTTGCTGATAACGCTGACTTAACGTATTCAATCGCAGCATCAAGGTCACGATTCTCCGCCAACAGCAAAGCAAGAGTGTACAGAGACGAATAGTTAAACTGGTCCCCTAGCTCTGGGGCAATACTTCGTTCTAGGCATTCAATGGCCTCAGTTCGAATATCATCACGACTTTCGTTCAGTGGCGTCCAACTTGCCCAATTCGCAAGTCCGATACCAATAGCACGGTAGGTTGCACTTATATCAAGGGGAGAAACGTTGCTCGAGTCAACAATCATTCTCCGCTCCTCCTCATCCTCGCTGTCTGTGACATGCTTGCTGATAAATTCCTTCAAGGTTCTGGTCAATCCTCGAGCCTTTTCTGCTTCCTTATCAGAGCCATGGGAGCATAAGATGATGACACCTTCGGAAAGTGTTCGCATGAAAACGCCATCGTCCTCTAATTCTTCGTTAGGGACCGACTTCTCTGCTCTCTCTTTGGCGCCTGTGACAATCTCTATGTATGAGTCGAGCGCTTTAAATGCCAGATCAAACTCGGCCAATGCTGCATGAACATGGAAAAGACGCCTCAAGATCAGGAAGGAGTGGTATGTTCGGGTTGCAGCACGGTAAAGAATCTAATCCAGGCAGTTAGCATATGAGTACTGCAGCGTGTCTCAGATGCAGCACGTACCTCAAGAACATTCTTCCCCCAGCCATGCTGGCCACCTTCACCGAGTTCCTCATCGTGCCATTGGGGGCCACATAGCCTTTCCCAGTTCTGAATAACCTGCTCCACCCAAGCCTCAACACCGTTGTTGCCGGCATCAGCTCTGGGAAATTTCACGTCGCGGAGAATGCTAGCCTCGCAAATTGCCTCGACGCGACGTAGCTCGGTAGCAAGCTGCGAGCGCTCACGGCCGTGCGCCGGTGCAGGATATGGCAAACCATGTATCAGGACGGCGGAAAGAACATCATAATAAGATTTCCAGATGGAAGACTTCGAAACAGGCTCTGGAGAGCTCTCAGTTTGCGTCTCCGGAGCGCTATCCCCTGGCTTGATGGACGGATGAGAGGACCATGCCCGGAAGATCTTTAGGGCAGACCTCAGCATTTCGCCATCTGCTGAAGCGATATTCTTGCACACTTCATCTCCAGCAAGCTGCGCACCATCCGCTAGGACTTTTTCTGACCAGTACAGAAACTGGTTGGACGACGACCCCAGGTTCGTGCTATTCAGCCAAGGGGCGAGAGAGTTGAATATTTGCAGCGCATCTTGAGGACCCGAAACCTGACGTTGCGCAGCGCCCTTTATATAGCAGCCCTTAACAAAGCAAACCCTAGTCCATGGCGACAACTCATCTCCCGTGGCCGTCATGTTGTCCAACTCTTGTTTAAAGTCTTTGGGCAGACGAGCTGCGGCCAATCCCGGTTCATTGAGTGTGTAGTGAACCCATCCTAAGCAGACCTGTGCCTGGAATATCTCCTGGTTCGAGCCATCTGCCTTGTCAATCGTGGAAAGGAGTGATGGTATTAATTCTGATAATTCGGACGAGGAAGACGACGGCGGAGGGCTTGAGGTGGATGATGAGTTATGGAAATGGGTCACGACCTGATGCTCTGCTCTAGCTACATCTAGGAAGCCTGCCCTCAACAGCGTTAGATTGGGGAATTGTTCAGACGGGGACAGGAGTATTCACAGGTCTTGTGAGGAGCATGTTTGTTGACCTTCCGAATCAGTTCAGGAACCTCATCCCATTTGTTCTGACTTCGAGCATTATCGAGGGCTACGATGTAGCGATGGCTCTTTTCAGATTCTCGCGCCTTGAACAACATTTGTTAGCGAGGGTGAAGACTGAACTGGTGACGTAGCGGGGTTGCAAAAACACAGGGGGAGGCCTGAGCAAGGTACATCACATACACTCATTGTGAGGGAGATCGGAGCGGAAGAGGCACAGCAGCGGAATTTTGGGGGGAGCAATTGAGCAACCGCTATCCATCACGAGCGCCGTCCCCGAGGCTCAAGGTTTGCTGGGCAGCAGGGATATTTGGTAAAGAGATCCTTGGACAATTACAACGAGGAGGACGACGACGACAACAGGCCCCCAGGAACCATGAAGATCACTATTATTTGGCCAGGAGATCCACTGTTGTATCATCTGTATTGCGGTACGTATTGGTACCGTCCCGAGGCTTCATGTGGTGGTCCGAGCTTTTGTTATCGCTCTATCAATTTTAAATTTTGCGACTTTTTCGAGAAGCAGGCCCGAGCTATCGCAAGGTTTGGAATTGCTATTAGCGGCGCCTATCAGGTCTCTAGACCTCAAACCTCAAAATGGCACACATGTCAATGACTTTGCGCGCTGTCAATCACCGATTAACCAACCTGCCAGTCCAGAATCTGCCTGCTATTGCGGCTTCGCTCGCGTCGTCCATCGCAGAATGCGGGGAGTTGCTCTCTGCGCCCCAGTCTCAGAGGGCTGGCAAGTCAGATTCGGATCATGCAGTTCAGGCTCACAAGCTTGTGACCCGGCTTTCAAGTCTGCTGCAGGATAGGTCGTTCGAGGGTCGTTGGGCTGCGGTTGTACTCGTCAAGGCGTTGGTGGAAGCCGGGCAGTGGGAGATTCTCCGCAGCAGTGAGCCCTTTGTTCGAGGGCTTATGAGCATTCTAAGTGTGAGGATACCTGGTACCAGGCTACGTCTTGATTCAATTGCTAATAATATGTCTCGAACAGAAATCCGATCCCGCGTCTACAAAGACAATGGCCGTCATCACTTTGACTCGTATCTTCCACCTTACCTACCAGTATCCGACCCTGGTTCGCGAGATAACGACGCCGTCGCTTCCTGGATTCGTTACAACCACCTTGAACCTCATCTCCGTCAAGCCGCCGTCTGAGCCCACTCGGAAACTGAAACCAACTACGCCGTTTTTGGAGGTCATTCTTCGCGCCTACGCAGAGCTCATTGCTAGGCATCCAACAATCTTCCGGCCTTTCTCGGCGCAGATTCACAGCCTACTCCAGGCCATTTTTGGCTCCACCTCGGGCTCGTATTCCCAGCCAATTTTGGATGTTGCGGAACAGCTATTTGTTGCTCTTCACAATTGCGCACCGAAAAACACTGGAGGAGAAGAGTGGAAGGGTGCTTGCCGGATGACAATCAACTCAGCACATGCAACGGCAAACCATGTTTTGCGGGCCATTATCGAGCAGTGGGAGTCTATTGATCCTTTATTGCGGCAACAACTGAATCACCCTATCGATTATGCCCTTGAGGTCGGTAGCCGCGGATCTGACGCTCTGGGACTGGCTGGTTGGCAAGGGCTGGATGCGGGAGTCAAGAGACTACTTGAGCTGCTGCGAATGCTCTCCACCTTTTTAACAACCGCAACGGCTTCTACCGTATCGATCCCTATCGGCTCCGTGCTTGATTTGACTGCTCGGTTGATGTCTGTAGTAGTTCCAACAGAAGCCAACGATGTCCAACCCAATCCCCAAGTGAGTCGGACTGAACGAGAGACTCTCTTTGCAGAATTGCCTCAGATTCATATTGCTTGCATCAAAGTTCTTCGTGACTTGGTTGGCACGCTAGAAACTGCTGCTCTTCCAGTTGCTCAGACAATCTTAGAGCAGACTCTTTGGGTCTTCCGCGCGGAGAAGTTTAACAAGAAGGTCAGAACATCGGTGTACGGCCTACTCGATGCATTACTCAAACAGATGGGCCCATCTATGAACAAGAAGAGTGTATCCTCCTTGACTGATATAATCCGAACCTGTTGCTCCGATATCTTGCCTACGATGGGCGAGAATGGCTCGAAAGACACCTCTTCAGATGCAAAGGGCAAGTCCAAAACGAACTCGGCTGCCGTAAACGCAGACTTTTTCTTGAACCCCAACCTCAAGCAAGGCCGCCAAACGAATACGTCAACCAAATCTTCCAGACTTTCGCGAGCTGCCTCAAACCTCCTTCAATCGGTACTCATGCACGCCGCGCTAGAATATCTCGCAGCTCCAATCCGCGCCGAGATCGACCGCACCATCATCATGACCTCTGACAAGGGCGCCATGTACGCCAGCGCTCTCAACCCCCACCCAGCGGTAAAGGGCCGCGGAGCGAACGTCAGCACCATGCCTTTCTTAACCAGGAGCTACACATCGGAGATGGACGTGGAAGCCCTGATCCGACCTCGGATGCCCGTCTTGACGAACTCAAACAGCATCGGCCACTACGTCAACATCGATGACGACGAGGACGAAGACATGGAACATGCTGCCGCGCCCGAATCTACGTCGGCAGAGAACGCCGGATTCTTGAAACCAGCCGTCACGCCTAGTCTTCAAGGCCTCGTGGATTCAAACACGCCCCAGGGCTTCCCCACGTCGGTAAACAAACGTACCTACGCAGAGGAAACGTCCCAAAACGCGCCCACTTCTGCCGGTTCACTAGCGAATGCAGATAATATGCAGCCCAAGAAGGCGAAGTTTGACAGCAATGCGTCAACGACGCCAGCTGCCACCCAAGAACGGCCCTCTATCTTCTCCAATGTCGCCGCCGCTGCACCTGCTTCCGTTCAGACTAGCTCAATCACGGAGGAAACATCAACAGTGGGCAATGGCGTTACTACTAGCACGACGTCTGTTGTGGTGGAACAGTCATCATCAGTTCCTCAAGTCCAAGACGTAGCAGCGCCGGAAGATGATGACAGCGATGAGGAGATGCCGACTCTGAATATCGAGCCTGACACAGATGACGAAGACGAAGATTAGGTACTGGGATTTATGCTGCTTAATTAATACATACAGACAGATATTAGAAGCATATCGGCAAATGGCAGCCACAGTAAAGATGCAAACAAGGTGCAAGTCATTTATCATGAACTATAGGACT
Organism: Aspergillus multicolor; assembly: GCF_047715735.1. Classification (NCBI taxonomy): domain Eukaryota; kingdom Fungi; phylum Ascomycota; class Eurotiomycetes; order Eurotiales; family Aspergillaceae; genus Aspergillus; species Aspergillus multicolor. The sequence goes on along the minus strand of NW_027395954.1, from coordinate 1,886,708 downwards.
GCGAGCATGTCTCATACCCACTAATAGAGAGCCACCAAACGAATGCAATTTTAGTTCTTAGGTCCAACAGCGTAAACAAGAGAAACATCTAGTCTACATAATTCTATCTATCCTATTCTAATACTAGATCTGATTGTCAATTGAGATCACGAACAAGAGAGGCCGAAAATCCAAAATCCAGAATTCAAATTCCAACAGCCCTATACAATCCGCAAACCCCTCCCCCAGAATGTCCCATCGTCATGGTACACAAACCAAGCGGTCCGCCAACAAATCCAACCTTGACCTAACAATCCCCTCAGAATGCTAAAGGGCAACGGTTCGGTCAACCACAACCCACCCCTCGCAAAATCATCCGCAATCCGAGCCCCCGAGAAATGAAGCCAACCAAGCACAAAAACCACATTGCCGAGTCGGCGCAGCCAGCGTGGCGGTGCAAGACCGTACCGGATGAATTGCGCCACTACGACGCGCGACCATATCTCTTGAATAAAAACACCCACGGCTTGCAGGATGAAGAAAAGGAACGGACCCGAGATTGGTCGGGTATCCTCGCCGAGCTGCGTGTAGCTTCCGGAGCCGTGTAGGAGGCCGCTGATGCTGAAGGCGACACCGGCTGTGATGATGCGTCTCAGGGTGCGTTGCGAGGATATAAATGAGGGGAGAAGCGAGATTATCCATTTCGCGGTTGACACGAAGCCGAATCGGAAGAGTTGGTGCCACCATTTGCTCCATGCACCTGCGAGCCCGTCATCCAGGACCACGGTGATAGGCCCGAATGAATCGGCGTAGAGCCATGGGGCGTCCAAGGGCGTTGCGGTTAGTGCTCGAGATGCATTGGGGAAGGCCGTAGCTAGGCCTAGGAAGCAGATTGGGTTCAAAGCCGTCACGAATGACAGAGCAAAGTATACGGCGACGCCGGTAAGCAGTGAACGGTACGCTTGAGTCAGGCTTGGGATAACTGAGAGAGAGTCGAACGGATATGGAGGTGGTGCTGAGAGGTCGCCCAGGAAGTACGGGTCCCAAATCACCATTAGCTTGAGAAAGTCCAGAGCTAGATAGGCAACGAAGAAGCGGATAAAGGCGGTCCGTATACGGGTTCTTGCTTGATGGGGCGTGCGTTCCTCGTTTGCGGAGCTATGTTTGGGATCGAGCTGAGAAGGCAGCGGATCCAAGGAGGAGATCCTGAAGCTGAAATCCGGGCCTCTGAGGTTCAGCATCAAGGCGAGTACCCAGCCAAATCGGTGCTTGAATGACTGAGGGTATGGCTGCCAAACAAGTTGATAATCATCTCTATGAACTCCGCCGGTCCTGTGCTCCTCGTTGCTCGCGTGCCCGTTCTGTTGGGCATTCGCGCCTACGTCTTTGGAAGACCGTACTCTTTCGATTCGACGAACATCACGCTCAACATTGTTGAAGAAAAGAAGGGTCGCGCTCCAAACAAGCAGCCATACCATGATTAAACCAACCATATACCCGTTTGCCCCCAATAGCACACGCCGGCATCGTATAATCTCCACGCTTATGCTGAGGGTGATCGCGTAAAGGATCTGCCGCACTATCCGGCCTTGTCTGCGGCTGGGAATTAGAAGTGCACAAATAGGCAGTACTATTGGGATAAGCGCGTGCCATAGTAGTAAAGGCTTCGCATCCCCTTCTTGCAGGAGTAATTCATATCGCTCATTTGTGTCGATGACGATGCGCTCGTAACGAACGAAAGCGGGAGTAAGATCCACCATGAGAGCGCAAGGTGCAGGATGAAGGATAACCGATTCAAACTAATAGATACAATCGAATAAAGATAAGTCAAAGGCCTTGAATGTAAGCACGCACGCTTCCAAAAACCCCCCTTGACGCCACCGAGGATATGTATTAGTGAGGAGGGGGAGAAGAAAAAATGAAAAGATGATGCTTCATAATCCCGCCACTGCTGTTCTCCATTCAACGGACTGACTTGAGAAAGCCCATTCTTGACCATTGGTAGCCAAGTCTGGGTTTATCCACTGTGATGATTGTATCGTTATGCTGTTCTGGCCAACAACCATGTCCAAAATCTAAATATTCTGCCTAGAAGCAGTTCTCGAAACCAAGATATATTTAGATGCACAGGTCAAACTGCATAGTGCTCCAATGAAATTGCTCCCGGACCCACTGGAAGACGTCGCAAATGTCAGAAGAGAGCAGGTGCCAGAGGAACAAAATCTTCGTATAGCACGGCTAGATAAGATTGAGATATAAACTGCTCCGCAATTCGGGAGACTCCTTTATACCAGTACAGTGAGTACACCAGCACTTGGTAGCTGGTACCTGTATCTTATCCTGTATCCGTGGGTAGAAACGGATAGCTTATCGATAAGAGCTTGCCTATCGATAAGCGCTTATCGTAAGCGCGTCACCACGGGTCTGCACTTACGGAGTACACTCCATCCATCAGAGACCATGGGTGCCTCTCCAGCTAAGAGACCTATCCGTCAGGTCGATCTCACACTGGATGAAGTCCACGAAGTTGCTCCAGCACCCCCGTCAAAGTACCCGCGTGTCTCTGGACAGCGCTTTGGCCGGGAGACGACGTTTGTTCCTCTTAGCCAGGCAGCACAGGTCTCTCTTGATGAAGACGAGGACGATGCCGCAGCTGCAGACCTGCTGCAGGGAACCCAGGTTGTTGATGACTCTGCAGATACCACGCAGATGCATTACGGCGATTTGAACACCAAGATTGTTGGCGTTCGCTACTACAGAGGACAGGCCACCATTGGCGAACACGTTGTTCTGAAGAGAGAACCGAGCAACCAATATGATCGAAATGCAATCCGGGTTGATAATGTCATGGGGGCTCAAGTTGGCCACATTCCTCGGACCATGGCCTCAAAGCTCGCTAGTTACCTGGTAAATCCGGAAAGGTACTGAGACCGAACAACTTCTGCTGACTTGTTGTAGGATAACAGACTGCTGGTTGTCGAGGGTATTCTGACTGGTGTGATTGGGGCTTACGATTGCCCAATCGTATTGAGGCTGTACGGCACAGGCGACCCTGAGAAAAGAGGGGCCGTGAAACAGAAGATGATGCAGGACAAGCTGCCACTCAATCATCTCAAACAAGCCGAGCGTAATGAGGATAAAGCGCAAAAGGAACGGGAAAAGGCTATGAAAGAGGCTGCCAAGAAAGCGCGCAAGGGGCAGCTGCTCGAAGCTGCAAATAATTTGGGCTATTCCAATCTTGCTCAGCCACCCGGGGAGGGGATCATTACCGAAGAAAGTCTGGATGAGCTTATCAACCAAAGCAGTACTTTCAACCCCCGTGAGATTGGCCAAGTGGCTGAAAGCTTTGGCTTGAAGGAGTCAGACCTTGAGAACATGCCCATGGCCGACAATCCCCCGTCTCTTGCAACCACTCTCCTCCCATACCAGCGTCAAGGCCTAGCTTGGATGATTAGCAAGGAGAACCCGCAGTTACCAACCGGCGCCAATGATGTCGTACAGCTCTGGAAGAAACAAGGCAACCAGTTCACCAATATCGCCACAAATTTCTCTACAACTACGCCGCCACCTCTAGCTAGCGGCGGCATCCTAGCTGATGATATGGGCCTGGGCAAGACAATTCAAATCATCTCTCTGATACTCACGAATTCGCAGCCAAAGACGCAAGAATCGACCAAGGCCACGTTGATCATCGCCCCCGTCGGCGTGATGAGCAACTGGAGCAATCAGATTCAAGAGCACACTAATCCAGAACAAGCGCCTCGAGTGCTAATCTACCATGGCCCTGGGAAGAAAGAGGGTGCCAATCTAGACCAGTACGATGTGGTGGTCACTAGTTACGGTGCACTTGCGATGGAATATAAGCCAGAGAGTAAGAATCTTCCTAAGAAGGGCCTATACTCACTCAAATGGCGCCGTGTTGTGCTCGATGAAGGTCATACAATCCGCAATCCACGGTCGAAAGGTTTCTCCGCGGCCTGTGCTTTGAAGGCTGACTCCCGCTGGTCATTGACGGGAACACCAATCGTAAACAGCTTAAAAGACCTCTACTCACAGATTCGCTTACTAGGACTTACTGGAGGTCTTGAGGATCTTGGTGTTTTCAATGGTGTCCTGATTCGCCCGCTCATGTCCGGTGACTCGGACTCTCGTCTACTGCTCCAGGCGCTCATGAGCTTCATCTGTCTCCGCCGCAGGAAGGATATGAGCTTCGTGAATTTACGTCTACCGCCTCTCACATCTCGTGTCCTACGCGTCAAGTTCCATCCACACGAGCAAGAGAAGTACGAGATGTTCCAGTGAGTATTCCCCGTAACCACCCTCAATCTTAACTTTACTAACACCTACCCAGATCCGAAGCTAAAGGCATGCTTCTAGATTTCAAATCCAAAGACAAAACAAGCACCACCTACTCCCACCTCCTTGAAGTCATCCTCCGTCTCCGCCAAGTCTGCAACCACTGGGCCCTGACCAAGAACCGCCTCGACAAGCTCGCCGCCATTCTAGATAAACAACAAGTCGTGCCCCTCACCCCCGAAAACATCAAAGCCCTCCAAGACATGCTCCAGATCCGAATCGAAAGCCAAGAAACCTGCCCCATCTGCTTAGACGTTCTCGAAACACCCGTCATAACCGCCTGCGCGCACGCCTTCGACCGCGACTGCATCGAACAAGTCATCGACCGCCAGCACAAATGTCCCATGTGCCGCGCCAAAATCGAAAAAAACTCCACCCTCGTCGCGCCGGCCGCAGACATGGGCGAGAGCACAGACGACATCTCCGCGGACCCAGACAACCCCAGCAGCAAAATCGAGGCCCTGATCAAGATCCTCACAGCGCAGGGCCAGGCCGAGGGCACAAAGACTGTCGTCTTCAGCCAGTGGACGTCCTTCCTGAACCTCGTTGAACCGCACCTCGAAAAAGCGGGCATCGGGTTCGCCCGCATCGACGGCAAGATGACCTCGCTGGCCCGCGATAACTCGACCTACCGCTTCTCCACGGATCCCAAGTGCACCGTCCTCCTTGCGAGTTTGAATGTCTGCAGCGTCGGTCTGAGCCTCGTTGCCGCTAACCAGGCTATTCTTGCGGATAGTTGGTGGGCCCCGGCGATTGAGGACCAGGCTGTTGATCGTGTTTATCGGCTTGGCCAGACCCGCGAGACAACTGTTTGGCGGCTCATCATGGAGGACAGTATCGAAGATCGTGTGCTGGCTGTTCAAGAGCAGAAGAGGAAGTTGATGCTCGCTGCGTTTCGGGAGAAGGCCAGCAAGAAGGTTGATGACCGTGCGACGCGTGTAGCGGACCTGGAGAAGCTGTTGACGTGAGGCCAAACTTCCCGTTTTACGATTTACTTTCCCTTTGTCATTCACAATGATTTGTGGCCACGTTTCTTTTTTCTCACTAAGTAAGAGCTGCAAAATCTGTTCCTTTCTATGTGCCATATTTCTTACCTGTTTGAACACACTTCGAGTAGCTACGGACTACATATTATCTTCTACTGCTATCAATTCCGGGAAAATTAGAGGGGTAGGAGTCAATGTCAATCAATCTTATTAAGAATTGATAGCCACGTATAGATAGGCATTAAATCATCTTATTAGGCATCGAGCATGAATTCATCCATCCGTATCGTATCGGGTATCTTGTCCCACCTGGGAGAACGCCAGCGCCATGCTAGTAGAAAGAAAGGTAAACCGATTTTCCGCTAAAACAAGGTAGACAAATGGTGAGAAAATGGTGGTCCAGCCTTTGATATAAAAAATACAAATGTAGGATATTTGCAGAGTAAAAAATGGTCATGAAGCGAAACAAGGGAGAAAGAAAAGAAAAGAAAGCATAGACAGATCGAACCCCAGCCTGTGGCGTGGAATCATTGCGTTATGCGAAGTTCGAGAAAGGCTCTCCGCCCAAATGCTCTTAGACTAACCGGGAACCTTGCCCAGGAGGCACAGAGGCTTGGGGTGCAGGCTCTTTAAGGTGAAACGGTACCGATTGACCCCTTGGTGAAGATCCTTGCTGGTTACCAGTATCGGGTCTGGGGGCATTGACAGCCAGAGAGATTTGCCTTAAGGGCTCTAATCCATCCATGCTTGCAGAGTCTTGCGGACCGGATGCATTGCGAAACGATTCTCTGGAATTTGTGACGCCTGAGAGTATTGTCTCCGGCGGTGTTTTTGGTTGCGAAATAGCCACAGCAGGAAAAAAATCCAGTTGGTTTTGGCCATTAGGCCCCTCGTTAAGGACTGAGATAGTATCTGGCGCAAGAGCAGGCGGACCTGTGTTATGAGCAACTGATGGCACTGATGGCACTGCTGGCTGCCGGCGTTGCTGAACTTGAACTTGATGGTGCATGGCAGCAGGTAGAGCGACATTGCTAAGCGAGTTTGATGGAATTGGTGGTAGATGAAGACCATGGCCGATCGAGATTGGGAATGGATAGGGGGAAAGAGCTTGATGTTGTTGTTGCATCAGCAGGAGTTGTCTCTCCTGCATCCTCTTGTGATACGCATCGGGGTTTTCACGGCGGAGTTTTTCATCAAGAAGTGCCTCCTTGACACTCTTCTTTTCCTCTTCCGTGAGCTTGTCGTTGTCCTCGATGAAGAATGTTTGAGTAAGTTTGATGTTACGAATCAATCTCTGTTCTGCGCTTTTCTTCTCATCCTCGTGAAGGATCCTGTCCAAGACCTCCTTGTCTTTGCCGATGTACTCCGAAATATCCTGTTGGGCAACAGGTTTCACTGGAAAAAGATATTCGCCGGGCTTCTTCTTCGAGGTTCGGGCTACATTCTTCTGATCCACAACGCGGGCAGAGAGCTGAGTCTTAAAGGTTGCCTTGTCATGGATAATCTCCTGATATGTTCCGCCGGCAACAAATCTGTATACAAATACAGGGTTTGTTTGTCCTAGACGGTATGCACGTCCAACTGCCTGCTCTTCCCAGGTTGGATTGAAATCGAAGTCAAAAATGATAACGCGATTCGCGCCTGTGATATTCAGGCCAAGTCCACCTGCTTTCGTTGAAATAAGATATATCTGCTCGTCGCCATGGTTGAACTTCTTTATGGCTGCTTGCCTTTTAGATGTAGGCGTCTGGCCGTCTAAACGTGAGTACCGGCGATTGCTGATATTCATGAGATATTCAAGGTAGTTCAAGGTCGGTACACTGTGCGAAAAGACAAGAACCTTATCACCTGCCCGGGCAGACTCGTCAATGATCCGTTGCGTAAGCTCTATGCGGGGCGAAAGGTCCACAGCCTTCAAGTTGTCAATCTGATCAAGGCGGCGACACTGTTCTGATACATGCTCCATTAAATCCGGGAGTTTAGCCTCTTCGATGGGCTCTTCACTGGGCCTTTCACCGGACCCTTCTGAAAATCTTTCCTGGTCGGTATCATGGGCTCTTTTCGCGCCGTTTGTCTTTTTGCTGGCAGCCCGTGCCCGATCAATGAGCTTCTCTCGAAAGCATGCCGGGTGGTTACAGCACATGCTCAGAACACCAAGCCATGCCAATAGTGCGGCCTGCGTGACCTCGCTCGTTTGCCTCTGCAAAACAAATGCGGCATACGCATTGTACGCTTCCTCCTGTATTCCAGTAAGAGGGACAGTCAGCACAAATTCGACTTTGGGAGGCAAATCCCCCTCAAGAACTGCGATGTCTGTCCGGTGGATCTTGGGCTCCAGGATATCATTGAGGACCCTTAGCTTAACCAGAGACTTCCGCTTTTCAGCATAGGTACTATCGGCATACAGCCCTTCACCGATAGGCTCAACATAGTTTGCCTTGAACTCATTAGATTCACCTAGATATCCTTTAGCAATCCAGTCGACCATAGTGTAATACTCGAGAAGATTATTCGCCAGCGGAGATCCTGTTAATGCAATGCGACTCTTCGATTGGAGCTGCATCGCTGCCCGTGACGCCGCAGTGGCTGGATTCTTTATTTTGTGGGCCTCGTCAGCGATTATAATACTGGGGCCTTCCAAAAGCCATTTCTTGAATTTTTGGTGGTTGGACTCTGACAACTTTCGGCCCTTTTTGGCTGTTTCCGGGTTCAACACCAACGCCTGGAATATATTGTAAGATATGAGAAGAACCCCGCCCTCTTGGTACCAAGCGGAAGTTTCGCGTAGGCGCTCACGCAGTTTCTCCTCTGAGGACTTGTTACTCTCTGCAGAAATCCGTCTTACTGCGAGAGGGAAATCCTTAGGCGTCCAAATGAAGAATTCATCTTGCCAATTGTCAATCAAGGACGACGGGCAGATGATCAGAGTTCGGGCCCGGTGTTCTGTAGGGCGAAATTCTCTAGGGATCTGCTGTCGCTCTTTGGGATCGGAAGACATGGCAGTCGCTGTTATGGTCACAAGTAACGAGATGCTGTTGGTGTAGGATCAGCAATTGACCAGACAGACTAGGCTCGGATTTGCGGAAAGGAACTTACACCTGCATTGTCTTCCCCAAACCCATTGTGTGGGCCAACAGACAGCCCTCTTGCTTCTCGTTTTCAACCACCTCCCGCCACATAAATCGGATGCCTTCCAATTGGTGAGGTTTGATATGTTGACCAATATGGGGATGCAGATATATGACTGGCTCCTTGAAACTGACAGCCTGACGATCGGGGTTATCGTTTCTGATACCCATGCTCTCGTGGATCTTCTCAAACCTCTTTCTTTGCCGCTCCATTGTTTTCATACGTGACTGCGCACTTGCCTGGTTCATTTTGGCCTGTTGACTCTCCTGCACGACTCTTTTTCGCTTCTTATGAGGCGTGTCTTTAGTCTCTAGCTCCTGGTCTGAATTTTCAATCTCTAGCTCATGGTCTGAGCCGGCTGTGTCATAGCGCCACGTGCGGCAGCACCTCAGTCGTTTGATGAGCTCGTCATAGTAGTCACCAAATCCAAGCCTTCTCGATTTGATTTCTTCCAGGGCTGCCTGGACACGCTTTTTTTTAATGCCCTCAACATCGCACCGTGCACAGTCGAGCCATGCTATAAAAAAGGACGATGTTCGCAGCATTAGAGTACCCTCAGAAGGAGTCATGCCCTCCACTTTCTTCTTGCCGTTCATTAGAGCTTTCAGGGCTTTCCGCACCTGCATTTTGAGCTTCGTGAATGTATACTCTGGGATTCGTTCTGCCATAGTGTTTCTTTCCTCGTCACTGAGGCCACCAATCAGCTTCGCAAGTAATCTTGGACGATCTTTACGCTCTTCAAGCAGCCACCAGTCCATTGACATAATGCTGTCCATGTCATTTATGTCAGGTAGTGAAGACCGTGAACCCCTTTCTGTTTTCACCTGGGCACCGCCCTCCACTGAATCAAGGCTTGGTGGGGGAGACATTGATGTGCCTAACATATTAGTGTCAGGGAGGTTGGACGTGGCGGCACCAACTGGGTTAAGAGGGGGCGTTTTGATCATAAAATCGTCTGGTTCGGGCGTCTCCTCCGTAAGATCAATCACCTCTGGCATCTTGTCGATTGAGCGAGGGTAAGGAGCGGGAGGAGAACGGGAAGAGCTGCTTGACGCGAATACTCTCGGCGCTAGACCCCTTGTTCGGCGCCTCGTTCCAGAGACACTGATGATATCATCGTCACCATCAGAGGACGCAGCAGAATCGTCATCCGGATCTTGTATTGATTCAAATGGGCCAGTATCAACCATTACAAAATCATCAAGAGAGTCGTTCTCACTGAAATCGGATTCTGAATGCAATGACTCTTCGTCTCCAGATTTTGCTTTCGGTGAATATCGACGTTTGAGGGGCGCAGGAACCTTTTTCGGGCACTCTTCTTGTTCTAGTACCGAATTACGCCATTTTTGTTTCTGAATTTCGAATATAGTCTGCTCCAGGGACTGGCACTGAGCCCGCAGTTCTGCCTCTGTACCATATTCGTTTTTGCCAATCTTATCCTGCAGCTTGCCCAAGCGGATCTCCAGTAACGCAATTTCCTTTGCCGATGCTTTGATCTCTTGGTTAACACGTTTGTCCCTTCTAGCAGCTAGCCAGAGTTTTCGTGCTTTGTACTCCTCCTTTGCCTGATGACTATCACGCCACTGTGTTTGAAATTGAGTGATACAATCCTTGATAATAGAAGCAATTTCAGCCGAACCAAGGTTTTTGTGCTGCGGAAGCATGGGCGCATTCTGTTCCTCTTCCATTTCTAACCATGTGTCCTCATCAAATTCACCTTCAGAACCCGAGTCTCCGTAAGCAGGTAATGCAGAATCTGGGTCTTCCTCAGCTGGGTATTTTTGCAGCAGATCGGAAAACGGGTCAGAAGGTCCTTGGAATTGACTCCGAGACTCGGAATCATCCCCGACCTTCAATAGACGCTTTAACTGTGGCCAATTATCCATGCTTTCCTTAGTTACCTCTGTTTTGCCCTGCTTCGAGTTGTATAATGTGAAAAATTTGCCCTTGCTAGACTTCAACATTGAGGGTTTGTATGGAATAAGAGCATATTTGGAAGAGCTCTCGTTTGAACTTAACTCGATAGGCAACTGCTGAAAGTAATACTTAAGTCGGGTGTTCACGAACGTGCGTTGAGCGATGGGGAGTTTGGAAGATAACAAGGCGAAAGTCTGGTTATCACCCTCGGTGTCGGAGGCAAAGAAGATCTGTTCCATCGTGAGGCCGTTTGGACCCATATACCAGCTTTCCAGCTTATTATCACCGGGTGGTACAGAAGCTGTATCGTCGCTTGTAGGTTTCACAGTGGAAGTTAAATCAAGCCTGCGTCTTTTATTGCCGTGATTGTCAACAACAATTTGCTCATGGGAGCGGGGACGAATACGCTTCATGTTCTCTGTTATCTCTTGACCCAGCTCCACAGAGTTCTGATGCGGTGTCTCGGACAAATCTTGACCAGGGTCAGCGACAGCGGGGCTTGAGCTATTCCGGCGGGCAACTTCAACGTTCACAGCTCCCTTGCCCACGTCGAAGGGACCCGAAGAGATAGTAGTGGCCAAAGGCCTGTTCATAGAAGAAGAATCAAGACCAATAGTGTGGGATGGAGTCACTTGCTGGATGGGGGACGGGTGCGCAGTGGCAGATTGTGAAGGAGTTGGAGGCGGCATCAGGGATGGCAGAGGAATTGCAGCAGGTCGATCTGATCTTGAAGCTTGAAACTTCGGCGAGAGTGTTTGGAGGTATCGGATTGCCTTCATTATAGAGCTTCGAAGCCCAAAAGCTTTTAGTTCGAGGTCATCGCGTAACGCTTCCATTTCCACATCTTGCAAAAGTACCTCGCCCGTAATGAAGTTATCCCTCAACGACGCTTCGAAGGAAGCAGGCGGCCGCGGCACAGTCGACTTTGACATGGACCATGGCGTTTCCGGGCTGTGACATAGAAAATACACCACCTCGTCGACCGTCCAATCGAGCGGATCGCTGCTGTTGGATTGCATCATGTCCATGGGTAGATGCAAGTACAGACAACTAGCGAGAAGGGGAAGCTCTTTGAGCAATTCATGAGTTCGAAATCGGGCAAAATGAGGTCAGAGTTTCAAAAGTATCCCTATAAGCAGAGAATTGCTGCGAAGAAACTTGAATCGCGTGGTTGCAGAAGGCACCAGATGATTGCGGAAAGTGCTGGGTTTTGAGTGATGGGACGGAGAGTGCAGATGGGGAGATCAGAGGTAGGTACGCGTTCGAGAAAGTAACGAGCAGCAGATTCACGCTAGAAGCAAGAGAAAACAACAGACGAAAAGAGATAGAGAAAGTCAACATGCCAAATGGCATGCAATGCGGCAGTCAACAATACTCGATAGCTGCGTTGACTCGAGATGCAATATGACAGAACGCGCCGTGCCGAGTCGCGACGGAGAGCCCCACCCAAGTCGCTCTTTCTGCCGGCATTACTTTAAGAGCGGTCCTGCAACTAGGCGGTACTGATAGCGATACCGATAACGATGGATTGTCTGATTACTAATTGAAAAGACCCCTCCGCGGGGGGATCGGAGAAAGTCCATTAATGAGAGCTTACTCCGTATTATCGTTTCTTTGCTAAAATTGACACTCAGGATACCTCATATGAATCTTTAGGCTTCTATACGTCTCTCGAGCTTACGAATTGACAATTATTCACCATGGCAGATTCAATCTACGCAAATTACCCTCCCGCGTTGAGCCCCGCACAGAAGGAGTTCCTGGTGAGGACAGTGAAGGACTGGGCGACACAGAATGGCCTGATGGTCAGGCCTGCGCCTACGTTCGTCTCAGAAGGATCTGACCCTCACGGGGTACTTGCGACGAATGCGCCGGTGACCCTGTTTCCTAGCCCCTTCCCGAAGACCTGCTTCGAAGAGGCCAAGGCGCTGCAGACCGTGTACAATAAGCTTTATGCCGCGATAACCTGCAGTGAAGAATGGATTGGCAAGATCATGGAAGAGTAAGGGTTAACTCCTGATGCACCGTCTCAGTCCCCCGCAGTCTATTGCTTCGAGGACTTGCTTTTTAGATTCACAAAACCTGGACTAAAGTTGGGCTTAACTGTAGTCTCATTGACGTTGACGACTTCATCTCGAACCTCTGGAAAGTGCACGTTGCGGTGCAGAAAGAAGGATATGCCCAGACTCTCTCTCTGGGTCTTTTTCGCTCTGATTATATGGCACACGCTCCCTCAACCTCGACCACTCCCGAGTTGAAACAGGTCGAGTTCAACACCATCTCCTCGTCGTTCGGCGGCCTATCGTCGCTTGTGGCATCCTTGCACTCCGAACTCTTAGATTCTCCTCCCGGCACCCCCATCGCGTACCCGCCACACCCCTTGCTGCGATCTAAAGCAGTGCCGGAGAATACTGCAGTGGAGACATTATCTGCAGGTCTGGCAACGGCGCACGCCGCATACGGATCATCCAAAGCGCAACCTCAACTGCCTACTTGTGTCTTGTTCGTGGTACAAGAGAACGAAAGAAACATATTCGACCAGCTTGCTCTCTCAAGACAGCTCTCAAAGGTCCACAAGATACCGGTCTTCCGTTTACTAAGCTCTGAGATCCTAGACCACACCTTCATCCCCAGCTCTAATCCTTCGCGTCCTCTTATTTACCGCCCGCCGCACGCCGCGGAGACTCAGTTCGAAGTGTCAACCGTCTACCTACGATCCTTCTACACACCAACCGACTACAAATCCGACCGTGACTGGGAAGCGCGAACCCACCTCGAGCGCTCCGCGGCAATCAAATGCCCCACAGTCCTCAACCAGCTCTCCGGATCCAAAATCGTCCAGCAGGTCCTCGCAACACCAACGGGGCCCGACCACCTCGCAGCCTTCCTCGCCGGTACCGACGAAGCCGTCATCTCCAGACTCCGCTCCACGTTCGCTCCGCAATACGACCTCTCCCTCTCCGGCAAGGGCCGAGAGCTCGCCCTCAACCCCTCAACGGCATCAAACCACGTCCTCAAGCCCCAGCGCGAAGGCGGCGGCAACAACATCTACAAAACCGCCATCCCGGACTTCCTCAACTCCATTCCTGAAAACGAGTGGAAGCGCTGGATCCTCATGGAGCTGATCCACCCTCCCGCGGCCGCCAAGAACGTCGCTCTCCGCAGCGATGGCGAGGTCCTCGCGGGCGGCGTTATCGGCGAACTAGGCGTTTACGGCACTATTCTGTGGGACCAGAAGGATGGAAATATTCTTCATAATGAGCAGGGCGGATGGCTGATGCGGACGAAGGCCGAGGGCGTCAATGAAGGTGGTGTTGCGACCGGATTCTCGAGTCTAGATAGTGTTGTTTTGTTCTAGAAAATGTTTCTCTTGCATTGTATGCGAGGACTTATAAATAGTTGATGAAAAATAGATTCAATTTGAATTAGAGATGCTGTTTCCTTCTTCCGATCGTTGGGTTCTCTTACAGTAGGTACGGAATCGATGCCAAGATGCTGTACGAGTTAGGGCTATGTTTCGCAGAACCTTATTCCGACGCTATGGAGTACGAAGTACCGTAACAGAGACAGCAATGAATAGAAGAAACTGCATTGAAATATCACATTCGAAAACGTATGAAGATGTCTAGAGCCCGCTTTCTCGATTGCATGAGTCGCAATCTAAAGTACACTTATGGTACAACAAGCATGGTGGTGAGGCAGTCGGGACGCCATCACATGGGCTAGACAGTGGAACAGCATGAAGCAGAAAACACATAACGACTAAAGAAAGCTCCCTTCGCAAAGTACACATTAGATCAATTAGAGCAGAGTAGCGAAGAAAAGAAAAAGAGAAAAGCAGGAACAACACAACTGTGGTATCGTGACGCCAACCATCGCCTTTCGCTGAATAGATGCTCCGAGTCGAGAAGATAATGTACAGCACAAGTAATCAGAACGCCGCGAGAAGACCAGGTATGTCGTGAGGGTATTTGTGACAGTGTTGTACAGGACAGGAATTGCAAACGCGAAGACAGAGACTGGTGTACAGGACAAGGCCAGCTTGTAGCAACGAGGACCAATAAAAGAACATCCTTAGGATATAATAATACATTGACGCTAGTTGTATGAGTGGTAGTGGGATGAAATTAGTAAGGCATGTCTGAGACATGACACTCACCCTTGCGGTACTCCGCCAGCATGTGGTCGAAGACGTTCCACCGTTGCTGTTCGGGGAGGGTATCGAGTTCGATCGGAGTGATCATAGGGAAGATACCGGTGGTAGGGGTTGAAAGCTTGTTCGGGGCTTTGATAGAGATTGGTAGATTGCAATCGAGAAATTCATCACCTTGTATGGTGAGGCTGTTGTCGAAGCAAGACGGCTGACAGAATGTGTGGTTGCTAATCACTGAACTTGGCAACAAAAAAGCAGAACGCCAGTCGAGTCTGTCTTGGTTGTGTATCAGGGGAAGGGAGTCGCGATCTGCTTTAATCTGTGCGGATGGTTCTTTTCCAGAGCGCCTCGACGACAAGTTAGCTAAAGATCTTGAATAGAATAAGGGGAGAAGGTCGTACCGATCAAGGTCACGGGGGTGAACTGTATCTGGGAGCTGATCATCTGGAATCATGCCATAGATGAGGGGGAGAGAGCTGCCGAAGTGGTTTTCTTCCTCGTCGTAGTCGACCCACTGGTAAGGGTAGGTGAAATCATAAGCTTCATCCATGATGAACTCTGGTGCCTCGGCCTCGGACAAGACCTCGGACTCACCCCACAGTGCTGTTGCAAAGTCACTCGAAATGATTGACGATTCTCGACTTTCAGACAGAGTCTCCAGCTCCTCCAAGATAGCTTCTGTCTTTGTCTTCTTAACAGTGTTTACTGCACCCAACTTCCTATTACTCCAGCCGTTAGGAAGGGGCACACGACCACCTGCCTCACCCTGCTGAGGATCAATAAGTCCTGGAGTAATGCCGCGTGTCGAGTTTGACTTGATATCTAGACCAAGGCTTTCCATTCTCCGGAAGAGGTTTGCTTCGAGCTGAGCGCTGCGCTTGTTTCCCGAGCGCCATGCCTTGAGGTTAAAAGCTTGACGAAAGCGTACTCCGCGCTGCTGGAGTGCGTTGTTTTTAATGCGGAAAAGGGGATGCATGCGATCTGTGATATCGTCAAGAGAGATCCGGGGATCCATCCGTTGCCATGCTTCAACGCGAAATTCTTCCACGGTGGAAGAGATATGGTCAGGGAGAACTGGGAGCTTGCGAAGAAGCTTGTCGTGGATGGGGTACTCCATGAGCCCTGGCTCATTCTTTGGTTTCTCATCGTTAGGGTTCAGCTGATATAGGATATTAGGAAGATTTTCCCACGACCAGTGAGTTTGGTCAAGATGCTCCTCGGTGCGATTAAGATAGTGGTTCGCGTTCGGGCTGTCCTGCCTCGGAGGAGCTTTATTTGGGAGCTGTCTGGACTTGTTTGCTGAAGATTTTGAAGTCGACTTAGCCACACGGTTGCTGGTTCTGGCCATGATGGCTTTACTAGAAACCAAGGTTAGCACTCCGTCTATGAGCCAGTAGGCCGGGGGTTCTAAGTATACATTCACTCTTTCAAAGCTGGTTCAAGAGATATGAGTAGTACTTGTCTTAGCAAGCAGATTCAATGCTGAGTATGGCAGGAGTATGTATGAGTTGGAGGGACTGAAATGTAGTGAAAAAGGCGGATGGCAGTGAGGAAGAGGAAGACTCCAGGGAGGGAACGAAGACAGAATGAAGAGAGCCATCTTGTCAGCTTCCGAAAGCTATTGTCTTCCTTTCTGGAAATCGAACAATTGTGGAGGTTGGCAGGAGGCTCTGAATTGGTGGCAGATGATGGTGGGGGGACTGGGGCTTCAGTCAGGGAAATCTGCTCAACGGGTCCGGGAAAGAAAAGGACGACGAAAGATCGCTGAGGAGACCCCAGTTTTCAGAGCGATCTAGCACCCGCAGGGCTTCAGCTATCACTATGCGGTAAATTGGGCCAGATAGGAGTCGGTTATAGCTCCAAGTAAAGCCCAATATCGGCTATACTGGTGTGGTTCCTGGCATCGCAAGATAGCGTTTTTCTCGAAGGCTTCCTCAGATCTCTTCAACGCTCCTTCAAAGTCAACTGTCAGTAAATTTGACCAGCCACGGGATCATGAACAGCCAATCCAATGGCGACATTCAACTGCACGTGTCTTCTCTATCAGGTTTGCTTTCTGTAGACTTTGAGACATGGCATTAATGGTCTGCCTATAGGCGTTCAGCAAGAGATACGCTATCATAGGTTAGTAGTCACTCATTCTGAGATGAAGAGATAGCGCTATTCACCAGGACCTGACAATGGCAAGGCTGGACCTGGCAATCGTTATTGAGTGTTCTCAATTGGGGAACTGTGTGTCAAAGTGTGATGGCATTATTTCCTTAGATAAGGAACAGCAGCGAGTTGGTGGCGTCATGTCTCAGCTTACCAGGGGCACTTTGATTATAGAAAGTCATTTGAGAGGGGCAATGGCTTCTTTCCCTTGGAGGACTCAAGTGTCCCCGGGACCGGCCAAGAAAATTTCCTTCTTCTACTCAGGGCACTCTCATTCTTGGCTAAAGCTTACCACAGACAAGCCTTAGATAGCGGGGTAATAGCTAAGTCTATGTTGATCTCAGCACAGGAGTAGCTATCTTTGTGTTTTTGCTGTCTGTAGCTAAGTGAATACAAGTTATCATACACGGATGTGACATAAAGAGTGATCTCTTGTTTGTACAAACATCAGAACAAGGAGATCGTGATAGACTAGACAAACAAACGAATGAGAAAGAAGAGAAAGCTGTACACAAGCTAAACACGGGTTTGACTGGTCTAGAGAGAGAACGTATTCGTCAGGGATACCAAAACGGATCGTATGTGTAGTCTGTGTAGCCAGTGTATCCCCGCCCAGTAGTTGGCTCCCAACCCTGGTAACTGTTGTTCTGGTAAGTGATGGTTTGATCCTCACAAGGCGAGGGAGGAAATGGGTCGTTGAAATGAACTTGCTCCGGTATGTGATTTTGAGAGGCAATTCTTGGGAAAGGCTCTGTGCTATGCTCATCGCGATACTCTGTTTCGGTAGGATAAGCCGGGGTAGGTAGGCCGGTATTAATGATATCTGCGATGCGAATTCTCTTCGGGGTTCTAGTTATACGCATCAGAATTGTGGTAGTGGGTACGGAAGCAAGACAACTACAGACCTCTCCGCAACATTAGAAGCTGCTCGTTTCCAGGGTTGAGACTCCGCGGCGGACAAAGGAACGCGATAAATTTCCAATTGACCTGTCGCGACACCATTTTGAGGCAGACGGCAATCCAGCGACTGGGCGAGGGGGGCGTCTTCAGGATGTTGGTCATACTCCGCTGGCTGAGCAATGATCGAGTTGTTTGATTGGTAGATTGGATAGATGATTGCATTGTAGAGCTCACGGGAAGTCACAGACTCGTATAGAGCAAAAGAGGATATCATCTTTCCACCCACGTCAATTAGGAATCGAACCGGTCCTACAGAGAACCAGAACACGTTACCCCACGGGAACGCCTCATAGACCCAGTAGGCTACAGAACCAAATGAGTCGAACTGAGAGGCATGAGTCTCCTGCAGCGTAATGCGATCCCTTGCCATAGTCGCTTCCGAGTCAACCAAACCAGAAGCCGGTCCTCTAGTGCTTCTTGGACTGTGGACTTCAGAGCCGTATTCTTCGAGGAGTCCGGTTATGATATCCTTGTCATGGAGCTCCGAGTCTGCTTCCCAGGAGGGTATGTTGAATGCCTGCCGGAATTCCTTGCGACGGTGACGGATTTGAAGATCAGATACGCGCCTTCGGTAGTGAGGATGGACACGGTCCATGATGTCCTCGCTAGTGATACGAGGGTCAAGACGAAACCATGCTTCAAGGCGCCACCCTTCCACGTCGGAGGATATCTGCCGCGGCAGAATTGCCTCAAAGTCGTTGACCTGCTTCCCATATATTTTGTAAGAAGACACTGAAACCGGTTGTGTCGCTCTAATGCGATGTTCACCGAGAGGGCGAGCGTCGAAGAGGATGCCGGGCAACTTGCGGATGCTCCAGGTCGCTTGTTCAGGTATGTAAAACATATCTAAGAGGGTATAGTCCGCTATTCCTGGCCGTCTGTAAACAACCCCAAAGACATCGGGTTCGCTGGATAGATGCTGTACAATAGGCTCGAGCACTAACTGCGGATCAATTGACTGGTAAGGGTTGACGTTCGAAGACTGACAATCAGCGTCAGCACTCTAAAGTGTTTAGCTGCAAGTTGGCTTACCATTTTGGATCCTGGCGTGCGGCTCTGGCACCGATAGAGTGATGCAAAGGTCAGGCAGTTTTGACGTCCAACAGCCGTAGCAAGTAGCTCAACACACAAGCAAAGGATATCTTTGAATCGCGGCAGTCTCTGAGATTCCCAAGATACGATCTGAAGAGAAAACTTTCTCCTGTGTTAATGCTCGGATCCAAGTATATCAGTGTTGGAAGGATCATTCTCACCGTAAAGTAGGCAGGATGCAAAATCCAATGTGTTGTCTAACCATACAGGAGGTTCGCGATGTTGAGAGAATTGGGAGCGAAACACCAGCAAGGCGGGAAACGAGGGTCATATTGATGGCAGACAGTGGCCTGGGTCTCTCTCAAGGAAAGGTGAATAACAGGGTAAAGCACGACTCATCATGAAGACCAAGAGGGTCAAGAGTACCTGCTCACCAGGCACTCACACTGCAATCACTCATCGGCAAATGGTTCCTGGATTGCTTTTATTTTGAAAAGTGCCTGTGGCATACGCTATAGGCTCCCTGCATGTTAGTATTTGCAAAGACAAGGAGGAGTTCCAGGGAAAGTACACTCACCTGGGGTTGTTCCTTGACCAAATGGAAATATAGATGATGACAGTGACACAATAGCACTTGTTCATAGTGCCAAAAACCAGCAGCAGACCTTAGACCAGGCCATAACTTTATTATCAACTCCAAAGTTGCTTGTCTTGGGCCATGTTCAGAAATTCGGCAGTTACTCAAAACGACTTGGACGTCAGCCCGCAGCCAAAACTTCCCTCCTCCATCAACGCAACATGCCACCCTCTCCCATGCTCCGACTCATCCAAACAGCTATCGCAACATCCCGCAACAAAAGTCAGAAGCTCGTGAAGCGATACAGCCTACAGGTATCGTGCAGGGTAAAGCCCAACGCGTCTGGAGATCGAGAGGGCATCACTTCTGTAGGCACAGAGAAGGTTGACGTTTGTGTATCTGCGCTCCCCAGAAACGGAGAGGCAAACGCAGCTGTATCTCGTGTATTCGCGAAGGTACTGCCCAAATACCCTGGTCTTATAACGGATGAGCGCGTCTTGGGCTGATCAACAGCTTAATTGATAATACTAATGCATCACGCAGGTGTTTGGTGTCGCGAAATCCGACGTCGGTGTCACCCACGGACTCAAATCTCGCGACAAGATCCTCTGCATCTCCGACCTAGACATTGGAACGGAGAGCGAAGAGGAATTCCTACAAAGAGCTGGTCGACAGCTACAAGACGCTGTCATTAGGAAATGAGACATGGTCCAACGTTTATCGCGGAACGCTCCCGAGATCCTCTCATCCGCTGACATCACGGACACTTTTTTTCTTTGACGATTCAACTAATTGACCACAATTGCGCGCTGTCCAGACAATTACCCTCATTATACACCGGGATCTCAGAGAAATTATTGAAGCGACTTTATTATTTCATCCAAGAAAAATGGCCTCCACGAAACGAAAAGCCGCCGAAGACTCCAGCTCCGGGACCAAAACCATCAGCTTCGCCGCGCGGGATCCTCCCTGGACCTACCTCAAGCTCCAACTGTACGTCTACAGCCTTCAATCTATCAATCCCAATTCCGCCTAACTAACTGATCTCCTTAGAATCCACCAACCCAACACCCTCGCCGCCACGAAATCCGCGCTTCTCGACCCCCTCACAGCCCGCACCCACCTCTCCTCCGCGCTCTCCCAATTCCTCGGTCTCTCCGGCACCTCAATCCCCATCGACATCCTCTCTGTATCTCCCAACTCAGACTCGCCGCAACCGCAATCGCAATCACAGCCCCCTGAGAAATTCATCTGGGTCCGCGTGCCGAGGCAGGATGCGCCTGCTGTTGTCGCAGCCCTCAGTTCTTGGATCGGGGGTACGGCGGAGGAGGATGCGGGTGGGAGCGTCGCGTTGAGGGTATGCGCGAAGGGTAACTTTTTGGGTGTGCTGGTGAGAGGCGATGGGGCAGATTTGTTCAGGGTGTAAGATGGAGATCTTATCGCTGTGAAGACCAAGGTTTTTTTTTTTTTTGACGCGGTGTGATTTATCGCGGGCTGAGCTGTGCAGGCGCTCTCGGGCTCGGACTTGAAATACCGTGGTTACGCATTGGTCCGCCACAAAATCATGCCCACGGTTTCTAGAGATGCGGCCATGGTCGAAGTCACAAGCAAGAAACCCTACGATTTATTATAGCTTGAGCGATGCCTCAACTATCAAGACTCGCTCTGAGGAACGAGCGAATCTGCGTTAAGCAGAAAAGCCATTGCCGCTTCGCTTGTATGCATGCTGTACGCCGTGCAGCGGCAGGGAGAACGACCCGTCAACCATATATGCTATAACCGTAGTTCTATAATCAATGAAAGGAATGATCCTAGAGTCACAATTTTGTTTGTATGTAAAGACAGGCCAAACAGTATTCACAGCGGGCGAAAGCCTCGCAAGTAAGTAAATAAATGAATGTCCACCGAGCTCAAACCGAACCTCGAATCGTATGAACAATTTTCCAGTCTT
This sequence comes from Aspergillus multicolor, assembly GCF_047715735.1. NCBI lineage: Eukaryota > Fungi > Ascomycota > Eurotiomycetes > Eurotiales > Aspergillaceae > Aspergillus > Aspergillus multicolor. The sequence continues at coordinate 1,865,514 of NW_027395954.1, read as the reverse complement.
AACACCGCGCCCAAACGATAGAACAGAGATCAAGTATATAGATAAAAATGTGCTCACGCAATGAAGATCAAGACGCCCATAACCCATGCTTGCCACGCAAGAACGTTCAAATTCCCATGCATTTTTTCCATTCTTTTTTATTTGCAATTTGTTTCACGGAGATCGAGTGTTATACCGATGATGGCTGCTTGCTCAGCTTCGTGTTCACTTCCTCCAGCACTGTCGAGGCATTTGATGCCGCGCAAGAGGTGTTCGCAACGACCTTGGCACGCAAGGCAGCACGGATATCCTCGACGCTGCGGTCCTTCCAGTCGGGCTGACCTGACGTGCTGAGAGGGTACAGGACGTAGTTGTCTTCGCGGGAGGTGAAGTCGTCGACGCTCGGCGCCGGGACGGCAGTGACGATGTCCATCTCGAGGGCGATTTGTCGGCAGTATGTATCGAGAGGAAGATCATTGACGTCGTGGCCGAAGGGGTTCTCGATTTCGCTGCCGATGGTTGCGAGACCGAGGATGATGTACGCGGCAACGATGGAGCCGGGAATGGTGACCCAGCCGAGAGAGTCGTAAAGCTGGAATGGGAGGACAAGGACGTAGATCCAGGCGATTTGCGCAATTGCGATGCTGTAGGCGACTGGGAGGGGGGTGTCGAGGACACGTTCGGTGCCGGTGACAACCTCATTCAGCTGAGCAAGGCAGGCGACTGTGAACGGGAGGTTAGTGACCAGAATTATATCATATAAGGGGTCTGGCACGTACTAGCTTGAGACTGATGGAGACTGATGTTGAGCGTTTCGTTTCTGATGACCGAGTCGATGTAGGCTGAGATGTGGTTCAGGATCTCAAGAGGAAGGTGCCCAAGGGGTTTCTTGGAGCGCTTGATGAGCTTCCTAGGGTTCGACTCGGCGAATGAAACGCCCAAGTACTCGCCAGCAGATTTCCAGATCGTCTTCCTCCGCGGCTGGATAACTTGGCGATCATGAGCATCCTTGGCGAAGGTGTCGAGATATCCGACTAGACCAGCAAGATCTTCGTACGCGACATCCGGTTCGAAACGTAGCTTGTGCTTCAGGGCCACTGCAAAGGCCAAGATAAGGTTGATAGCCGTGCTGGTATAGTTTAGTATACTGCTTTCACTGAATATGCACAGAACCTACAGCTTCCTCAGCAGATCCTCCTTTCCTAGTTCACCTTCCCGTTCGGTGGTGTTGATCCAGATGGTGCGAGACAAGTTGCGAGATGTCTGTACAAGCAACGACCAATACTTCCGGCCATCCGCCCATCTAAATGGTAATCAGACGTGTCTTCGGACATACGATATAAGACGGGTACGTACCGCTCATAGGCAGTGGAGCTTCGGAATGAAAGAGACAGACCAACGACAAAACCAAGAACAGTAAGGAGGATGTTATCAACAGCAACTGTCCATTGGTGAGCTAGGCACTAGAGCTTTTCTTCGCTGAGAGACTCACTGTCATGAACGAAGCGGCAAATACAAGTTATACAGGTCGACCAACCGGCGACAAAGGCAATGGGAAGGATCAGTTTCGGCATGATGCTGCCGTGCATGCGGAGCATGATGGGCCATTTTGAGTGCTTATCCAGGTCTCTTGGGCCGTGCTAGCAATGAAGAAACCATCAGTACAATCGCCTTGTCACTAGCGCTGTACAAACTCACGAAGTAACGATCCAGGTCATCAGAGTCGCGGCGACTGAACATAAACTGGGACTCTCGAGAGTCGGCGAGGTTCTCTAAAAATGTAGGACGTGGTGTCATCCGTCCTGGGGTTGAGCTCTTCTCGCTCGGAGGGCTGTTGTGGTGCCCTGGAGTATTGCCATGGCGGACCTCTGCTTGCACTGGGGCAGGTCCTTCAGCGGGAGCAGCAGCATGGCCTGAGTCAGCTGGAGGAGCTGAATGCGCGGTGCCTCCGTCGATCATGTTTGTATCGCGGGCAATCGAGGGTTAAAAAGTTGAACGAATGTAGTGGGACAGTCTACCAGAGAGCGTCCGATATGAAACGAGTATTGTTAGTAAGAGACAAAAGGGAGAGAATTGGGTCAATTCATAGATAATTAATGAACAAGGGAAAGAGCGTTGGAGAAGAAAAGAATCTGGGGGCGAAGAGAAGTTGGAGCAGAAGAGGGCGAAGAGATCTACGAGCTGATCAGGATGTGGAGTGCTCGCTGCTGCGCACAGCCAAGCAGTGACTTGGTCCTGGTGAGGTCAGCGGTCGGGATCGGGAATTATGATGGGACAATTTTAGATTCTACGATGCAAGCGCCACTCGGTTACGTCGCCGGACAAGACAAAGAGGCCAGAAGCGACGCGTCCTGCTGGCTGGAATCATGGTTCTCTCTATGGAGTACGCTGTTGGATACGAAGTACAAAGAGAACCGCGATGGGTTCAGCGTCTTTGACAGGAGCAGAACCTTGGGACGGCCACGGTCGAGCCCGCAGTGCCTGGCAAAAATGGCCCCTGGTTTCACTTTTAGCGGGCAGCTGGTCGCCACGAAAAGCAACGGCAGGATCCGCTCATTTCGCCAGGGTCGCTCCATTGGCCAGCACCGCGGCCAGACCTTTGATGGCTGTGCGCTGAAACCGCGAAACACGACGCCGACAACGCACCCGCGGAAGACCGAGTTCCTGAAGAATTCATCACCCATGCCCATGACTCGAGTCGATCCTCTTCCAGGCCCGATCGGCTCAATAGTACGAACCCTGGTGTATTATTGGAAACACAGCCCATCTCATTGCATTTCGGCCAGCGACTGTAAACTGCCGTGCGACGATGAACCTGCATCCTGTGCGAACTGCCGTCTGAGGAGTCGAGGGCACTGAAACAGAACCCTGCTATTGGCGGTGTTCTGAGAACCCCCCAGAAGCCAGCCGGCGAGACGGGAAATTGGCATGGCGGACGTTTGGCGGTTTCACCACGCAGGGCTTGAAGGATGGTTGGTCCACGACAGAGCATCCCTTGGCCTTCAGGGGTACGGCGCAGGAACCCAACGCCAGTGGCTAGACGGAATGCCCGGCTGCTGCAACGCTCACTCAACTCTAGAGTCAAAAGTCAAGAGACTGAAGACGAGTCGAAAATCGAGGTTTGTTGTGTCGAGTAAGCCCTTCTCTGAGCGGTTGCTGGAGATGCTGCAGCCAGCTTACTCGCCGAAAATGCTCCGACTCCTCAAGCAATCATCCTGGACGAGCGCGCATTCAGCGCCAATGCCAGATGCTGACTGGCAGGTCAGGCAAAGCATGCACCGGTTCTCGTTCCTAATGTCGAACTTGAAGCTATACAAGGACCCCGCGAGCGACAGTTGCTACGGCCATGGCCGATCGAAGTAACAAATGCAGAAGCTTTCTCAAGGTCTTCTCCATTTGACCTTCGTGGATCATTGCAGACCAAATAAGACCAGGCTCACTCTGATATTACAAGGCTTGAGTCATGATTGGAAAGTTCCTGGCCTTCAATGACGCAAGCTTATCCGGTGGCATGCAGAGCAGCCAGGCATTGCTGCATGAAATCGCTCACCTTGGCGCCCTGATTCGATCCGCTCATGCTCTTTCAAAAAAGCAAAACCGCGAAACGCAAGAGCCGTGCCATTCGTGCCATTCAAAGACGTAAGATCAGTGCTAGGTATTATTGGCTTTGTGTCATCGTCGTCGGTATGCCAATCGGAGGCTCTTTGCGCGCATGGGTTTGGGCAATACACAACCCGAGCCCGCTCAGTCGCTAGAGCGCGAGATGATTACACAGGGATGGCATCGATCGGAGGAGAGTCACCTCGTATTGCAAGTCGCTTCACAATATCTGGCCAACTGACAAAACACCGTAGGTTCATGTATGATCGCTAAAGCTGGTGCTTGAGTTAGGACAAGCCTGCCTTGACGTGATGATGTGGGAGACAAGATCTTTGGGAACCGCAGGCTTCTAAGTAGCGGAGAAATCAGTAGGACTGAACACCCCGCATTTCATAGTTCCTGTACGGAGTACTCCGTATGCCAAGATACATCATAAACCATGCTAGGCGGTTTAGCTGTCGTTTACAAAGCCCATTATATGCGGAGCTAAAATGGCATCGAATCCTCTGGATAACGAGAAATCTGAACATCTGGCCACGGAGGCAAAATGGCTGACCAACTCGGGAACCCTGGGAGACGTCCCTTATGGCCTATGTGCAGACTTACGCGCCGGAATCTGCTTACTGCTTACTGTAAAGCTATCTGAGTGACCGTTGAAACTTGGAAGTATACCAGGGAGTTAAGCGCTTATCTCCACTGGTTCCTCCTGGGCCCCATTACTGCATGCCCTTATACAATACCTGGGCTCTTAGGTATTAAACACTCGACACCATGGAAGCCCTTAATCGGTATAATGACCACAGGAGACGATATGCCAACAACCACTACCTGGCTGATCACCGGCGCCTCGTCAAGCTTGGGTAAATCGCTTGCCCTAGCTGTCCTCACAACCGGCTGCAAAGTGGTTGGAACCACTTGCGATGTTGATAGAGCTGAGGAGGCCTGCCCTAGTTTCTCATCCAACGGCGGCATCTGAATCAAGTTAGACCCTGCCCAAGACGATGCCTATGATCAATTCGCCAAGTGCTCTCAGGAGTATAATGTGGATGTCCTGGTCAATGGCGCTGGGTATGCATTTATCGGCGGCGTTGAGAATACCAGGTTAGTGTAGCTGCTTCGCAGCGTCGAATTGTCTGGGTTCTTTCTTACTTACATGGTGGTATTTGCAGTGAGATTGACGTTCGAGGTCAGATGGAGGTAAACTTCTACGGACCTCTGCGCGCTGTCTGGGCCTGTTTGCCGGTAATGCGGGCGAGGGGCTCAGGTCAAATCATCCTTATTAGCAGTGGTGCTGGGTATGTTCGTCCTATTTTCCTCGCTCAGTATCTCGTCCCTCTTTTTCAATTGGTACTGACCACCATTGCACAACAACCAGCTTCCGAGCCCTTCCGGGAAGAAGCACATATTCCGCTAGTAAATTCGCCATAGAGGCTATTCACGAGTCGCTCTCCTACGAGGTCCAACCCCTCGGGATAAAAGTTCTCATAGTCGAATCCGGAGCATTTCGTACGCCATTTGCGAGCCGCGTCCTTTCTCCTGCTCATCTTGAGCATGGCTTCAGAGAAGAGTATAAGGGTACCGCGCTCGACCTGATGGCGACTGCCCACCAGGGTATGAAGGAATCGATTCCGGATAGTTTCAAAGGGGACCCTGAAGAAGCCGCGAGGGCAATTTTGGATGTTGCAATGTCGGGGTTTGATTATCTTCGCTTGCCGCTGGGGACAGGCTGTATAGTTGCGTTGGAGGACAAGATTGGGCAATTGCAGAGGGATCTGGAGGCGACCAGGGAGATTGCCACAGCTACCGACGTCGATTGTCCTAGGTAGAGAAGCACCACGATGCAGTTTGCCCCCCAATTCTGCAAGGAAACCCGTCCTGTTCCCACATTTGTGCACTCACAATGAATCAATGACCGGGCAATCATAAGTGGCCCAAAGTCCAAGAGCACTCGCGCGCACATGATCAGAAGCGCCAATGTATGGACTCGGAGAGGGTAATGCCTCAAACGGTGCTTCACCAGAGCTCTTCATCAATCATCCAAAAAGCCCGAAAGCCGATTTCCATCTGCCTAAGACCCACGACATTCCGAAAGCGGAAATAGGACCTGAAGTCAGGCCCGCTTAAGTAATGAGCAAGGAATGAGTACGGAGCATTGAGGATCCTCAGCTTGGATTCGAATCTGCGTAGCATGATCTACCGGAAGGGTACGGCTGGCCTCGTGCAAAGTAGTCGAATGGGTCAAGAACTCGAGGGTCGTGGAACTGGAAGACTCCGTAAAGTCCCGTATTGCCCAGTGAACAAAGAACGCATGCTGGCATCGCTGGAGATGGAATGTGCCGAGGCAGATGAGAACCCTGAAATGCGCCTGACACGATCGCCGCCAAGAAGCCGGGCCAGAATTTGGGCGAATTCATGTCATCGTGGAAGTCCGCAGCAGTAGGTGCCGGGACAGCGGAGCAGGTCGAGGTTGGTGGAGGGTAGCCTGGTAGATATCGCACTGAAAATGCATTCCGCCACGCGGCATTTTCAAGTCTTGAATCACGACAGGCACCATGCCTTGCCTGGAAAGGTCAAACGGCGCGCACGTGTGGTGTATTCTCGGTTTGAATCTTCCGAAAGCTTCAAGGACATGGTCGAATATTTGGGTCGACCTTAACACACGTCAGGGCGATCAGGGTCAGGCCATGTGTGAGACTTCCGCAACCGTCGATGTCTCGAAATCAAGGATCAGTTCATCACATCGAATTGTTGAGCGGGCGAACATCGGCGTTCACCTGTTATTTCATGCTCTATACTCCGTACGATGGCGATGGCGATGGCGTACAGCACAAAATGATTGGCGACGTCTGACACCACGCATCCGGAGTCCGGAATCCTCAGCCGGGCGGGATTCGGGGCTAACAAAGTCAAACTTGCTTAGCTGCCCCTCCTTCCCCAAGCTCCCGCACACTAAGCATCAAGTTCCAAAGCCCGATCGTTTAGCATGGCTCTATCGAGTCGACAATGCATTGTCAGTTCCTTGTTGGTTTCAGCCTGTATCATCACAGAAAGATGCTTCAAAAAGCCAGGACTGCGCGGAACCACGAGCAGCACAGCGGCTGCGTTCGCCACCACCAGATCTCTACTCCATAAATGATCCTCATTCCAAATCAATCCTCCCGCTCAGCTCGATTGCCCGTCTGATTGGCCCAGTGGTCATTTTCAGGCTCCATGGTTCTGATCCATACGAACGTCAGAGCTGAGAGCTCAAGGCCTGCGACCATAACGTGGATATTGCGGGAGCACTCCCTTTGGTTCACCAACCTAGTCGATACAGGTCATGGCCAAATATTTTCGCGTAAGGATGGGCTTTCAAACCATGCTCGAAGCAACCAAGGACACGAACGACAACTATCAAGTCGATCAGCCGGTAGTTCGATAATGCCTCTTGCTCCCAGGGTTTGCTCTCCTCCCACGAGGAATTTCCGAGAATTATGGGGCTCTCGATCTACCTATCATAAATTCGCAACGACACCTGGTGCCCGGGTGTGGAACAACAGTGATAGCCATTGTGGTTACTACAAGCAGTAACTGCTGCTGTGGTACCTCGTCGGCGGATGTACAGAGAATACACTCATTGGACGAGATATCGCCGAATCGTCGGGTCCTCATCTGATTATACGTCCAGAATCCGTCCAGCATACCCCACCAGAGCTCCGGAAATGTACAAGCGCAGCTGTTCTTCGACTGGCATATAGCAGGCACCCGTGGATTTTCGATACACTATCAAACTTCCTCCAATATTTCCAGCCCTGTCTTCGAAGTTTCGGGACCTCCACCCTATGCAGGTGCCAGGCACGCTGAGATAAAAAATGGTATAACAATGATGACTCCTGTCCTCGTCATTCTGCTCACTTGCTAAAGTTGCTTCTCTAAGCGTACTTTCGTCCATTCCTTTTCCTCCCAACAGGCGCTGCCATGATCGTGGTTCCAGTGCACCCATTGCCCTAATACATCGAAGCCAATCAATAGCAACGTACAGGACTAGCAGTTGATCACTGCGTACTTCGGCCAAATTTCAACAGTCAAGAACTAGAGCTTTCTATCCTTGCAGTCTACTTCCGGCCGCAAAAATGCAGCTTCCTCCCCTCGAAGTTATCCTCAGTTGGCCGACGCCTAACTACCTTGATCCCCCCACTCGCAGTCATGCTGTCTTCATCACGAGCATCATTTTCTTGTCTCTGTCTACTATAATAACTGTTCTTCGAGTGTACGCTCGGATAAGGATTACGCGCACGGCTGGTCTCGATGATATAATGGCCGTCTTGGGTTTGGTAAGTTAATTGATGTACGATGACATCGTTAGTGTTTGTTCGCTGACTGTAGTCAAGGGCTTCGGAATTGGCATGTCTGTCATTCTATGCATTGCTACTGAGGACTGGGGCTGGGTCAGGCATATTTGGGACGTGCCGCTGGAATGGATACCGATGGTTTCCAAGCTGAACCTCATTTTCCAAATCCTCTTTTCTCTGGCCTGCTCCTTGACGAAGCTCTCATTATTGTGGTTCTGCAAGCGCCTACTTATTGTGGGAAGCAAGGGCATTTACTCGATGTACAACATTGCCATGATAGTGGGTATGGTGGTTGTAGCCCTGTCCAGCATCCTCTTTGTCCTCTTCAGCATATTCCAATGCCGGTAGGTCTCTATCGCACCCTTGAGCCTGAACAACGTCTGATTTGCAAAGCCCAATCAAGGCATACTGGGATCTAGAACCTCAATACCCACACACGTGTCTCGACTCCGGCGCCATAGTTTTCTCCGCTAGTACCATCAACATCTTTACCGATGTCGTGACCACTATCCTACCCATGCCATTGATTTGGAAGCTGAAACTACCTACCCGGCAGCGCCTTGCTGTGATGGGTATCTTTGGCTTGGGGATCATCGTCGACGTCGCCGGTGCCGTACGAACATACTATGTTTGGAGGAGTATGATTGCCTCATACGACACCACCTGGGAAGGATGGCCTGTTCTGCTTGCAGCTATAGTGGAAATAAACCTCGGCTTGGTATGTACTTGAATCCTGTCCCGCGATCAATCCGCTGGCTAACCCTTATAGATCTGCGCTTCTGCTCCCGCACTACGACCGCTGGTCAATTTCTTCATGCCCCGTCTCCTCGGCACCGCTCACCGTTATAACTCTGACCACGAATATCGCTCCAAAGAATCCGAGAACTCGAGGCAGTCGTGGAAGCTCAAATCTATAAGTGGAAACTCGTCGAAGCCATCTAGAGACTCGAATTACTACAATGTGGAGACAAAAATGCCCAACGATCACCTGACGGTTTTCCGAACAGTCGAGATGGAGACGCATAGCGAAACTCGCACGTCTCATGATCCGACTGGGACCGCCCGTGATATCACCAGCCCACCTCAATCCCTGCTTGAAGAGGACGTGGTTCGTCTTACCAATGGCAGTGAAACTGTAAAACATACTTCCTTGAGCGAGAGGTCAGTCTCGCCGCCAACAACATCCATTCGGAGCGATGTAAGGAGCATTCCTCCTAGTCGTCACGTTAGGCAATCGTCTTAATGTCGACCTTCTTCCCACTTCACGATCTTTCAAACACTTTCTTTTGGACACTTTCAGACTATCTTTAATTACTCTTATACACTATGACTTCTGAGATATACTGAGCGGATATTCGATATTTGATGGGATAACGAGAACCTATGAATATAACACTATTCGAAAAGGACCGAGCTTGTCAGTAGCTCAACTCTCGGTCAATATATATTGCCGATAGGTACGGAGTAGTGGTAAGGAGCATGAGATATGAGGAGAGTTAGGGTTGTGCAACAGCTGGTCAATGCGCACCCCGGATTTACTCCGGTTACGGCGCCGTATAGGTACACAACAGGATATATATATGTTTTTGAACTTCTAATGTGCAGTTGGCTAGCAGATAAGTATAAAGGCGGGCTTGTATACGGAGTAATCATCATTGTATGCCCAACTAGGCGACTACTGCTCAAAGTCATGCCAACTGCAACTGATGACCATCTGTTTCCTTTAGGCATCTGTTTCCGATCCCGCCCCGAGCATGATGATAGCGGACCATTTCAGACAAATAACAGTGTGTAAACCCCGCGACGACTCTCCGGCGCCTGGCGCGATTGGATACAAGAAAGGAAATTCAATGACCACTCGCGCCGGGGGTGGAACCGCGAAACCAGGGAGGGAAAGAAGATTCGAAGCTGTTATCAATTGCTTCTTTGATTCTTGGAGATCTGGATGATGTTCGGTGAATCTCTGAAACATGATTGGCCCGAATCGCCGAGGCATTCAGAGAGCTCTCCGCAGGGCAGCTGTGATCTCAACAGTCCATCAGACTGGCAGTGGTATATAAGGCCGCGCGATCGCAGTCCCTCTGCTATTTTGGTCTTGACTCAATTGTATCTTCACCTTGCTTTGCCTCACCCCCATCTGTGTACCTTCTAGCCCTCCATACCAGCCAAGCAATCGCTCTAAAGCTTGGTAGTGCAGCTCTTATCTCCGCTCTTATCGGAGATCGCAACTAAGGGCTCTTTCTTCCACTACGTCCTCTCTCCTCTCCTCTCAATCATCATCCTCACCCTTGATTCACACAATGGCCTCCGTATTTCGCTCCAGCCTGAAACTCCGAGCTTCAGCCCGTCTCCCTGCCGTTCGCACCATCACAACCACTCCCCGCCTTCGAGCTGCGGAGAAGCCTTACTTCCCCAATGAGCCTACAGCCCCCAAGCTGGCCACGGCCATCCCTGGCCCAAAGAATAAGGCCGCTGCCGAAGAGCTCAACGAGGTCTTCGATGTGCGTAGCTTGAACATGCTCGCCGACTACACGAAGTCTGTGGGAAACTAGTACGTCTATTTACCGTCACTCTACCCCGCGTCGCGTTCAACAAGACTAACAGCGAACCAGCATCGCCGATCTTGATGGAAATATGCTTCTCGATGTGTACGTGCTTAATAGCATCCTATCCTTTACTGTTTTCGTTGCAGTGAGCCTAACCCGGCTGCAGCTATGCGCAAATCGCATCCATCCCCGTCGGTTACAACAACTCCAACCTCCTCAAGGTGGCCGCTTCCTCGGAGATGGCCACCTCCTTGATCAACAGGCCTGCTCTCGGCAACTTCCCCTCTCATGACTGGTCCCACATCCTGAAGACCGGTATCTTGAAAGTTGCCCCCAAGGGCTTGGACCAGGTGTTCACCGCTATGGCTGGCTCTGACGCGAACGAGACTGCTTACAAGGCCGCTTTCATGTACTACCGCCAGCAACAGCGCGGAGGCCCCGAGAAGGAGTTCACTGAGGAAGAACTCCAGTCCAGTATGGTGAACCAGGCCCCTGGTTCTCCTCAGTTGTCTATCATGTCTTTCAAGGCTGGTTTCCACGGTCGTCTATTCGGCAGTCTGTCCACCACCCGCAGCAAGCCCATCCACAAGCTCGATATCCCCTCCTTTGACTGGCCCCAGGCTCCTTTCCCTTCTCTGAAGTACCCTCTTGAGGAGCATGCCAAGGAGAACGCCGAGGAGGAGCAGCGCTGTCTGCAGGAAACCGAGCGCCTGATCAAGGAATGGCACAACCCCGTCGCTGCCGTCGTCGTCGAGCCTATCCAGTCCGAGGGTGGTGACAACCACGCTTCTCCCGCCTTCTTCCAGGGCCTTCGCGATATTACCAAGCGCAACAACGTCCTCTTCATTGTCGATGAGGTCCAGACTGGTGTTGGTGCCACTGGAAAGTTCTGGGCTCACGACCACTGGAACCTCCAGACTCCTCCCGACATGGTCACCTTCTCCAAGAAGGCCCAAACTGCCGGTTACTACTACGGCAACCCTGCCCTGCGCCCCAACAAGCCTTACCGCCAGTTCAACACCTGGATGGGTGACCCTTCCCGCGCTCTCATCTTCCGTGGCATCATTGAGGAAATCGAGCGCCTTTCTCTCGTTGAGAACACTGCCGCCACTGGTGACTACCTTTACTCTGGTCTTGAGCGCCTTGCGAAGCAGTATCCTGAGCACCTGCAGAACCTGCGTGGTAAGAACCAGGGTACCTTCATTGCCTGGGATACCCCGAAGCGTGATGAGTTCCTTGTCAAGGGCAAGGGCGTTGGAATCAACATTGGTGGTAGCGGACAGAGTGCTGTCCGCCTGCGACCCATGCTGATCTTCCAGAAGCACCATGGTAAGTTTTTCACCTTGCTATTTAAGAGAAGACCCAGCTAACTCGTTGCAGCTGATATCCTTCTTGAGAGCATTGAGAAGATTATCAAGCAACTGTAGGGCAGACCTGCGCCGATGATTGCTTGATGGCGTTTTGTTTTTAGCGGCGTTATAATGGTATACTTGGAGCAGGTTGTCTATCTTTCGCACATATGACTGTTATATATGAGTTTATGTCAAAAATCCGACATTTTATGTTAGTTAATTCAGACCATGGTTCAAGATCAAGATAAGCATTTCAGCTTGATAGACCTTCGTAGTATATGTGGAATAATTAATATGAAAACTCCCGCGTAAAACAAAGTCAACCCCTCGAAGAAAACCATGAACTCCAAAATTTGTGCAAATAGCAGACCCAGAGAATAAAGGGTATCGCTGCGTTCTCTGATCCCGCAGCAACAAAATATAACCCAGCCACGTATGCCTTGCTTTTCCGCTCGAAACAGCACAACAACCCAGCGCTCAACCCTCTTCCTCCACCGTGCTCCCGTCTCTCGGAATGTACTTTATCCCAGCATCTTCTAAATGACCGATAACCTCTGTAGGAAGAGATCCCGTAACCTTCACTGCATACGTCCCAGGCACATAGCTGTCCAGTCGTTGCCAGCGAGCAACCCAACTGGTTCCCGGGTCATTGACGGTGAGTAAGCCCTCGAAGACTTGCGAGGTGCACTCTTGAATGTTGTCGTTGTTGCCGCGGAGGCCGAGGACGTTGTCGCAGTTCGGGCAGCCTTCGCGCATGAATTTCTAGATCAGAAAGTATCGGTTATTTTTCCGGAGATGAGCCTCATAGTATTGGAGTCAGCCGAAACTTACGCTGTGTAGCTGGACGAGCGAGCAGACCATGCAGGCGCGGAGAGTGCGCTGCTGGCTGGGCGCGACGTAGAAGGTCATGACGGCGCGGAATTTGTGGTGTATATAAAGGTTTTCCGGGGATCAAGTTGATAGGCAAACAGCTATCCCGAGCGTGAGGATATGAGGTGAAGATAAGACAAGGTTCCAAAGCCGTGAGACTGAAAATCAAGCTGCGGTCCTGTTCATTGTCTCAATCGGCCGGCCGATGTTTCTCGAACCGCAGCGGCAACGCCAAGACCGGAGTAATCGCCCTTCAAACGGGTCCGAGATTTAAGACTATCGACAACCAAGAGGCGTTCCTTGAGCCGGCGGCATTGGGTTATTCTTTTTCAGGAACCGATATATAGAGTTTACTTCTCTTCTTCAACTCCCCTCTCTACTTAATTTGCCTCTGAGCCCCTGTCGTTCAGTAGCGCTCCCTCTCTCCTCCCTGTCTACCTCGCCCTCGTGCTCTCCTACCGAAAACCCCTCCAGCACCCCCGCCTACGACTCGGTCGAGTACCTATTCCACGATGGCCTCCCAGGACGTCGAGGCAGCCACTGCGCTGAAGGTGCAGGGCAACAAGGCTTTCGCTCAGCATGAGTGGCCTACCGCCGTTGATTTCTACACTCAGGCGATCGCGAAGTACGATAAAGAGCCATCATTTTTCAGCAACCGAGCTCAGGTAGGTCGGGATATTTATACTTCGCCGGAGGTGCGTCGGAGTAAGGCGAACAATGCTAATTTGTGATGTTTCTATGTCTAGTGCCACATCAAGCTCGAAGCATATGGGTTCGCTGTCGCGGACGCCACGAAGGCGCTGGAGCTCGACCCGAACTACATCAAGGCCTACTGGCGACGAGCCCTGGCACACAGTGCATGCTTGAACTACCGCGATGCGATGAAGGATTTCAAAGCCGTTGTGAAGCGCGAACCCGGAAACCGCGATGCGAAGTTAAAACTGGCAGAGTGCGAGAAGCTGGTGCGGCGGTTGGAGTTTGAGAAGGCGATCGAGGTTGCGGATCCGCCGTCGGCGTTTGAGAGCTTGGATATCGATGCTATGGCCGTGGATGATGCGTATGATGGTGTGAAGTTGGGGTCGGAGATGACGCAGGAGTTTATCGATGATATGATTGAGCGGTTCAAGAACGGGAAGAAGATTCACCGGAAGTATGCGTTCCAGATTGTTAAGGCTGTCAAGGATATTGTCTACAATGAGCCGACGATGGTTGAGATCGGGGTGGAGGAGGGCAGGAGGTTGACGGTTTGTGGTGATACGCATGGTTGATTTTTCTTTTCTTACCTGTTGCGGGGTTTGATTGAGGCTGACGATGATTGTAGGACAATTCTTCGACTTGTTGGAGATCTTCCGCCTGAATGGATTCCCGTCCGATACCCATGCATACCTGTTCAACGGTGACTTTGTTGATCGTGGCTCATGGTCTACTGAGATTGCCCTTCTACTATATGCCTACAAGTGGCTGCGACCGAACGGCCTCTTCCTGAACCGCGGAAACCACGAAACTGACGACATGAACAAGGTATATGGCTTCGAAGGTGAATGCCGAGCCAAGTACAACGAGACCCTGTTCAAGGTCTTCTCCGAGTCCTTCTCAGCGCTGCCTCTGGCTACCCTGATCGGCAGCAAGTACCTTGTCCTCCACGGTGGTCTATTCTCCAACGACAAGACGACGCTGGATGATATTAGAAAGCTCAACCGTCATAACCAGAAGCAGCCCGGTCAGCAAGGATTGATGATGGAGATGCTCTGGACGGATCCCCAGACAGAGCCTGGTCGCGGACCCAGCAAGCGTGGTGTCGGTCTGCAGTTCGGCCCAGATGTCACCAAGCGCTTCTGCGAGAACAACGGACTGGAAGCCATTATCCGTTCCCACGAGGTGCGTATGAATGGATACGAGGTTGAGCACGATGGCCGATGCATTACGGTGTTCTCGGCTCCTAAATACTGCGACACGACAGAGAACAAGGGTGCTTTCATCAAGATTGGGCCCGAGCTCAAGCTTGACTACCAGGTGTTCGACGCCGTCCCTCACCCAGACATCAAACCAATGGTGAGTTTTCCACGTTCCTTGGCTCCCATTCATTGCGAATAGGACACTGACAATAATCTAGGCCTATGCTCAGAGCTCGCTGATGTCTATGATGTGAGGTGAATACGACTTTTGAGTCTTTAGGGGTTGGCAGACCGACAGATAGCTATCGTTCCACTCGGAGCAGAACAGAACGATCGCGGCCTCGCAGGTCAGGGTGTAATCCACGGACGAGATTCATATTTCTGTCCCATTTTGGGTGGATGTCTCGGTATATGAATGTACTCGATATGGTGCTTACGATTTTGCAGATTTTGCATAGCGAAACAATCTACCAGGGAGCATCTGCTTTGATTTCATGTCATGGTGTCTTATGTCTATTACAAGGATGAGTGAGGTTAAGCATTGGACGTTGAGGCATCTTTAAGACAGAATACACCAATTTGCCCCGTATCACCATAGCCTTGCTAAGTAGTTTGTACCTGTACGGAGTAGTAAACGAGTATACTCAGAGGATCCGCAGTAGGAAAAGAACCCCGCTGACCCCGCGATCGTCCAATGCAATCATCGGTCAACTCCACCATGACATAGGTTTTATTGCGGCCCTGAACAACCTCCTTTCATTTGACCTCTCTCCTCTGCTTCTCAGTACACTCTCTTACAACCACCCTACTAGCCCTGTTAAAATGGAGTTCGATCCCAAAACCCGTGAGTCCTGTCCATTATCTTAGAGACAATCGGACTAACCCCGCCCAACAGCTGTATACCTCACCTCCGACCCAAAGAGTTTCGGCCACAAGTCCGTCAACGACCGATGGCCTGTCATTCTGGTTAGTCTACTTCTAGCCGGATATATATGAAGTCTCTAACAATCGAGCCTACCTAGACCGGTGCCATTGACGATTTGCATCGGACAGTCGCCGACGTGACCGACGAGGAGAAGCGAAAGGAGGGAAAGACCATCATTGAGGAGCTGGCGAAGCTGAAATACGAGCTTCAGCATGACAGACAGTTGATGTGGGCTGGCCTTCTATATTTGACGCACTTGGAGTTCAATAGTGCCGGTACTGACTGCATTGTATGATAGTCCCCTTGAAGACGACGGCGAGCCAGACATCGAAGAGTACAATGAGGAACTCGAACAGCGAGGAAACCCCAAGTGGCACAGCGTATCGTGGCTCTTCTCAGAGTGCTATCTCTGTGAGTTCATCGGCATTGGGAGCTGCCTTCAATGTTAGGCGCTGACAATGATGAAACAGACAGGCGCCTGGCTACCCTCTTCACCCGGTCGAAGCACTGGAAGGGCTACGATGTATTTGCCCGTCAAAAGATGTCCACCTTCAAGTCCTCCCGACCCGCCGTACTCGAACTAGCTGCCAGATACAAGGAGCTCGCCATCGAGGCAAAGGAGGGCAAGAACACCGAGGAATCCGATCGCCTCCTCTTCTCAGAAATGTGCGAGATCTGTCTATGGGGCAACGCCACAGATCTCTCCCTCCTTACGAACCTCACATACGAGGATATCCAGAAACTGCAGGGCTCAGAAGCCCGCAAGGCAGCAGAGAACAACATCCTCGTAAACGACCTCAACGCCGCATTCGACGTCCTCCGACAAGCGCGCGAAGAAAACAAGCCCGAGCGCCGCGTCGACATCGTCCTGGACAACGCTGGCTTCGAGCTCTTCGTCGACCTCATCCTCGCTGGATACCTCCTGTCCTCGGGCCTCGCAACAAGCGTGGTCCTCCGCCCCAAGCTGATCCCCTGGTTCGTGTCAGACGTTATCCCCCGCGACTTTGCGGACCTCATCCAGGCTATCGCCGACCCCCAGGGCTTCTATACCGCACCTGACGAGTCCGGAAACAAGCAATCCCCGCTCTCGGGCAAGGAGGTCGACGAGGTCAAGTTCCTCTTCGACCAATGGAGCCACTTTCACGCAGAGGGGAAGCTGATCATTCGTCCTCACCGTTTCTGGACGGCAGGCGGCTCTTACTGGCGCATGCCGCACGTTGCGCCGGATCTCTTTGAGGATCTAAAAGAGGCTGAGCTCGTCTTATTCAAGGGTGACCTTAACTACCGCAAGCTTGTTAACGATGTACGTTCCCTCGCCAGAGGTTTGCAATTTTTTGGAGAGACTAAAACAATCATCCAGGCCGACTGGGACCCAACAACCCCCTTCACAACCGCCATTGGTCCACTAGGCCCACATTCCGGTATCCGCGTCATGTCCTTCCGTACCTGCAAGGCTGATTGCGTCGTTGGCCTGCCGGCCGGTAAAGACGAGGAACTGCGCAAGGTCTACGAAGGCTCAGCAACAGGCGGCCGCGAATGGGCATGGAGCGGGAAATGGGCTGTCATTTCCTTCTGTGACGGAAAGGTTTGAGATTTGTTCTTGAGGAACATACAATCAACATAGATTAGACAGTAACCCGAGAGTAGGGTTACGGGTCAAATACGGATGAGTAGGAAGGCTAGATAGAGCGCTTAGGGCTGTATGCCTTGATCATGATCATGATTTGGCGGTAATGTATAGACAAATGGTTAGATGGTGAGATAATGACATGACATACTTATGAGACTGATAAAGAATGGTCGTTATATGAACATCAAGGAAACACCTGGTATCTGAATTTGTCACTTCCAACCCGTAGAGCAAAACACCAAACCACGACAACCAAAGAGTAAGAATACCCCAACCCACTCCAACACAACAATCTAGCGCCGATGCTCGCATCATACCACAAACAAGACCAGAAAGAAACGTTGTGTAGCTAAAAATGATAGATCTTAGGCTCTCACAGTCGTCCGCATGTTCTCCTTGCCATCGTCTCTCGTAAGCTTCCGGGACTCGTCCCTCCGCTTGAGGCGTGCCTGGGCAGCCATTTTCCGATCCAATGACAATGAATCGCGTTGTGTAGTAGTAGGGTCAGCAGCAACGGTCTGCCGTCTCCTGGCGCGGTCCAAATGACTTGCATCTGGTGCAGAAGACGGCTGCTCAAGGGTGCATTTCGTAGCTGGCCGTCGGGGCTGGAGACGATTAGGCTGGATTTGATGGCTATCGTCTAGAGACCGACGAGGCACATAGGGTTGGTGCGAGTGTCGCTTCTCTAGATTATGGCGTTGGGCTGGACCGGACCACGTCGCAACTTCGGGCGGCGAGGATGGTGGAAGAACATCGGTGTCGTCTCGATACCGAGGAGGCTTGAATGACTTTAGAGGAGCTATTCCTAGGTTGTTGAACTTTTCGTCGATATCTTCAATGCCCATTTCCTTCATTGCCCGTCTCAGATCCGAGTCCGTCAGGTCGGTCCCTATGTTGTACGCACGACGATCCTTGCCGCGTGGACTTGGACTGGGTGGTTGATCTGTTTCGCCGGTTTCGTCTAGGGGGTCCTTGTGAGGGCTCACAGGGCCAAAATCGTATGCTTGAATTCCGTGAAAATCCCTGCGGCTTTCAGGGCGAGGTCGCGCCCTGAGTTCTGTTGCACTTTCGAAAGCCCGTAGCTTCGTCTTTAATACATCGATCTGTTCCTGCATCTGGCGGCGCTCTTGGTCGAACGATATCTTCAGCTCGTCTTCCTGTTCTCGGTGCTGTTGGGATGTTGACTTCAGTCGATCGCGATACTCTTGGATTCGCATTTCTAGCTTGGACTCTCGAGATTTCAGCTTCGCTTCCCTTTCCTTGCGACGACCTTCGTATTTCGATGCTTCCTGCTTGAAACGCGCAAGTGTATGCTTGAGTGACGCGTTCTCCTTCGCCAAATCCGAAGCCTTCTGCTCGGAACTGAGGGCGAGTCCCCTAAGTTTTTCAAAATCCGACTGCTGTTGTTTCATGTCCTCAATTTTTGCGTTCGCCTGGGCCAGCTCCTGCTGGGACTTCCGCAAGGCTTCCGAGGGTTCTTTGGGAGCAGTGCTGGATTCGGGTTGAACTCCAATATCGTCGATTTCGGTGCCAACAACACCGTACTGTTCCAAAGCCTTGCGGAGTACGCTGACCTTGTGTTTGTATTGTAGCGCCAGAGCCGTCTGTTTCGTGAGATCTTGGACGAGTTGTTCTTTATCTGCGCGTGTATTCCCTGCGACCATCGTGGACGCAAGTTGCGTTACATGGCGTTCCATCTCTTCGACCCTGAGCTCTTCTTCCTTCAGCTTTGCAGCTAAGCGGTAGGCCTCTTCATCCTTCTTCTTGGCATAGGTTTTGGCGGCTGAACGATACTGAATCAGTCTTCTTATCTCCAGGGCTGTCTTGGACCTGTAGCTGTCAAACTCCGCCTTCCAGTATTTCCCGGACCGCGACCGCGGTTCGTTCATGTTGATCGTATCTTCATTGTCGTCACCTTGAGCCGGCGCTGCCTGGGGGTTAGAGCCAGCTTTAGTGGAGCGAACCTCCTCAGGCTTCTGGGAAGGTCTCTCAGAGGTCCTAGAAGGCTTTTCGCGCGAGTCCATCAGCGCTTGGGTGAGTTTGCTTCGCTTTCCATCTGACGATCCCGATGCCCACTGGCTGCTGATATTCCCTGTGGTGGGTATTGGTGTCTTCACGACCTTGTTCGATATATCGCCGCGCCTGCGCTCATTGTCCACGACGCTTTCTCCGAAAGAGACCGTCTTCCGCCGGTTTGACACGGTACCGGGCGTCATGAGAATGCTTTTCGTCGGTGATGCCATCGCGTTCACAGCAAGATCGATATCAGCCGTCGCGTCCTTTGAAATATCTTCGGTTCGCTCAGTCGGCTTCAGCACGGTGCTGTCGCTAATTAGGTGTCGGTTGCGGGCTTGCTCCTTGGACTTTAGATGAGCATTGGTATTGTCTTCATCGCCGGCCTTGGGCGTTCCAAATAACGCGCTCTGAAATGCGCGTAGCGCGAATACGGGCGCAGGGGTTTCTGGCGGGTCCAGTACTTTTGAATCGTCTGCTAGATGCCAGCAAAGAATCAGTCAACGCGCAAAGTCTCAGAGCGGGCGCGGTAGGCGCGGCGCTTTCGGGGAACAAAAGAAACGCGCACCTGCACCGCGTTCAGTTTGACCAACCATCCAGCCGAGCATTGTGTCTGCACAGACTAGACTCATGTAAATAGCAAGTAAAAGGGCGACATCTATCGCATAATGGAGCCACCCCGATGATAAAGCGGAGACCGTTGACGTGGAGGGATGATAGGGTCGGAGTATAAACAAAGCACTGTCTGCTGGCGGAATACTGCCGGGCGGTGACGGAACAACGACGGGGCGGGCGGGGCTGGCTTAGACTGCAGGTTAGTGATTGGCAGTCTATCGTGGCAGATTGATCACCGCTCTTTCATCTTGAACCAAGTTTCTTTCCCCTCTCTGTCAATGCCCAATTGGTGTTGAAAGTACGCTTTCTCGCCCAGTTGTCTTCTTCTTCTGTCTGTCACTTTATCCTAGATATGTACTATCCCGAGCTATAGAGGGTTGCAGCTTCGGCTGCATCTTTGTCGCTGCTTCTCGTGACAAAGACCATCAAATCAATCGGTGTTTACCAGAGCTCATACTTCACCCACAAACGCCCCGCTATGCCTCACCATCACAAGAAGACTGCAAATGCATTCAAGAATGCCTCTCCCCGGGCGGAGAAGAAACAGGTTTTCTCGGATACCACCCCGGTTGCCTTGCCCGTAGTAGCCCCCACGAATTACCAAGAAATACATCAGCAAGAGGTCGAGGCTCTTCGCTCAATTTATGGTGACGACTTTGAAGATGTACAGCAACGACGGTCCGCGTGGCATGTAAGTAATGCTTTTCGGTTCTTCCCAACTTAGATATTGGTGACCTGACCCGTCGTGCAGCAAGCCTCCGAGGTTTCCTTCAAGCTCCATCTGCGAGCATCCTCCAATCCCGATGTCCGCTTAGACTTATTGATTGAGCTACCGGCGACGTACCCTAAAACGTGCCCGAACATAATTGCAGAGAACCTAGAAGACCTTCGACGAGGCGCACAGTCAAGAATCCGCGATGTCCTACGAAATAAGCCTAAAACACTTCTGGGATCTGAAATGATATACGAACTGGCGGACTCAATACAGGAAATTTTAGAGGATGCAGCGGAAGCTCAGGCTCATGATCAGGATATCCCTAGCCTAGAGGAGGAGCGGATGGTGCAGGAAGCAGCCGCAATCGAACGAGCGGAGCGTGCCAAAGAAGAGGAGCTTCGAAAACAACAAGCGGCCTCGGCGAAGGAAGAACTAGAGCTCAAGCAGCTGGTACAGGACGCCATCAACAAGCGCACAAAAGCATTATCACGCCGGAAAAGCAGATCGTCCGGGCTGGAAGCGTCGGGCGACCTCGACGGTGTGGTAAATATACCCGGAGCCGTTACATTCGATCCACCTTTGATCATGGCGGATGCAGACGAGGGTCCGTTAGTGTTCCGAGCGGTATATGGAAAGACCTTGTTGAAGAGTGTACATGGTGCGAGTACATTTATAGTAAGGCCTGTGGTTCCAGAGAGCCGACCTTGTGCGCCTCTTCTAGTTATGAAGGAGCTGTCAATCAATGAAAAGGGAGCTGATGCCTTAGCCTTCCGCGAGCAAATGCGGCTGAGCGAGGACAAGCTTGAAAGTCTTAAGAGGCTTCGGCATCAGAACCTAGTTGACTTCCTTGGCTTCAAGATCCACACGCCATTTTACTCTGTCGATTCCAAAGATAGTACTTGGACTGTATTCGCTCTTGTTGAGCATGCAAACAAGGGATCGCTTTCCGAATTTCTGGATATAGTCGGTACGGTACCTGTCGAAATGCTTCGTAGCTGGACCATACAGCTTCTTGAAGCACTTGAGTACTATCACCGGCATGGTTTTGTCCACGGAAATATCAACTGCGGACGTGTTCTCATGTTCAGAAACTCCACGGGTGGCACAATCGTGAAGCTGCTCTCAAGCATTGAGGAAGCTCTACCAGACGCAGCAGGAAGCAAACGGATTCTTACGGCATCCAAGTCCCCGTTTTGGTTTCCTCCGGAATTAACTCAAGGGAGCTCTCCTACCATGAAGGCCGATGTTTGGGACCTAGGAATACTGTTCCTACAGATGGCTTTTGGGAAAGACGTGCTTCAGCGATATACGTCGGCCAATGCGCTTATGGACAGCCTTGACCTGTCGCCGCCGCTGAATGATTTGCTACAGGAGTTTTTCAGGCCGAGTCCGAAAAAGAGACCGACAGCGTTCCAGCTGCAACCTTCGGAGTTCTTCCGTGTCGACAGCCCCTTACTCATAAGAACAAGTGCCTCAAATTCCATGTCACTATCGCGGCGTCCGCGCTTTGAATCTTTCAGTGGTGGCCTCCCTTCGTTTTCGCGCTATCACCAGGATTTTGACGAAGCCGGACGTTTGGGTAAAGGTGGCTTTGGTGAGGTGGTTAAAGCACGTAACAAACTAGACGGTCGCTTCTATGCCGTCAAGAAAATCTCACATAAATCTGCTACTGCGTTGAAAGATACTCTGTCAGAAATTATGCTCTTGTCGCGTCTGAATCATCCGTATGTGGTACGCTACTATACCGCTTGGCTTGAGGAAGATTACGACCAGAGAGACGATGAGGCAATTTCATTCACAGATGGGTATTCTGTTGCTAGCATACAATCCGAGGATTTCGAGTACAGCACCACGGGCGGTCTCGATTTCATTAGTTCGAGCGGGTACCCCAACATCGAGTTTGCGCCTGATAGTGATGAAGAGGACGCTGGAACGATATCCACCCGGGAAAAGGGCTCATCGCCTGAAACATTCGGGACTGAGAGTGGCACTGGCAAGGAACTCAGTAGAGTGAGATCGGGCTCGCAGGGTAGGCCAGTGCTCACTGCGCTATACATTCAGATGGAATATTGCGAGAAGCATGTGAGTTCACCACCGTTTGCAATCTTATGCACCGTGAGCAAAACGCTGACATTGATTCTCCAAGACTCTTCGTGATCTTATAAAAAATGGTCTCTATGATGATGTCGAGAGATCCTGGCGTTTGTTCCGCCAGATCCTTGACGGCTTAACTCATATTCATGGAAACGGCATTATTCACCGCGACCTCAAGCCCGATAACATATTCATAGACGCGGCCAGCAATCCCCGCATTGGAGACTTTGGCCTAGCGACCAGCGGCCAGTTTACGACTGCTGTACGGTCTTCTGCAGCTGCAGATTTCGAAGGCAACCTCACTCGAAGCCTAGGAACTACTTACTACGTAGCGCCAGAAATGAAGTCTGGATTTGCAGGACACTACAACGAGAAGGTCGATGTTAGTTCATAAGCTCTTTGCCCTATGTTGTCGTTGATTGATCGCTAATTGAGACAGATGTATTCACTGGGAGTTATCTTCCTCGAAATGTGCCACCCATTACCGACGCTCATGGAACGTGATCAAATACTACGCGCTATCAGGGAGAAACAGCATGTGCTGCCTGCGACGTTCCAGGACTCCGAAAAAACAGTTCAAGGTAAGATTATTGAGTCGCTCTTGAACCATAATCCAGCCCAACGACCTTCTGCGTCGGAGTTGCTCCATAGCGGCCAAATCCCACTCCAGGTTGAAGAGGAAACATTCAGACGAGCGATCATGCATCTGCTCTCTGATCCTACCTCACCCGACTACAAGAAAATTCTTTCCGCGATATTCTCTCAGTCTCCCAAGAAAGTAGAGGACATCGCCTGGGACATGCATTCCCGTGCACCTCCGGCTGCGAACGAGCTCCTCGTGCGCGGCCTGGTCAAAGAAAGACTTACATCGATTTTCCGCAGACATGGAGCGGTAGAGACCACCAGACAAATGCTGTTTCCGAAATCCCAGCATTATCACACTGGCGATGTGAGGCTTCTTGACGCTTCTGGCAATATGCTTCAGCTACCCTTCGATCTTACGCTTCCGAACGCACGTGCGATACCCCGGCAAGACTCTTCACTCGAAAAAACTTTTGCGTTTGGCACTGTTTACAGGGATAACCCCCAAGGTGGTGAGCCAAGAACTCACAAAGAAGTGGATTTCGATATTGTCTCGCGCAATACTTTGGACCTGGCTTTGAAAGAGGCGGAGGTGATCAAAGTGCTTGACGAGATTATTGAGGAATTCCCACCGTTAAAGGCCAGCCCAATGTGCTTCTTGATAAACCATTCCGACCTGCTTCAGCTTATTATGGAGTTCTGTCGAATCAAGCCTTCTCAAATCCCCTTAGTCAAAGAGGTGATCAGCAGGTTGAACATCGGCAAATATTCTATGCAGAAGATTCGAAGCGAACTGCGCTCACCCGCAGTCGGAGTTGCATCCACTTCCCTTGATGAATTAGTAAGGTTTGATTTCAGAGGTAAAACTGACAAACATCCTTGCTGGAAGACTAAGGCTGACAAGATGTAGATACAACCAAGCAAACCCATAAGCGATTACGAGCAATCATGGAGGGCACCGAGTTTGCCGAGCGGTTGACGCCAATCTTCGCCAGGATTAATTCTCTGATCGCGTTTTTGCAGGGCTTCAAGGTAAAACGAAAGTTCTACATTAGCCCTTTAGGTAGTTTGAACGACAAGTTCTTCCGCGGCAGCATCCTCTTCCAATGCATCTTCGATGGCAAACGACGCGATGTCTTTGCCGCAGGTGGCCGCTATGACTCTTTGGTCCAGGATTTCCGATCTGGCGTCACGACGAACCGCGCTCAGCCCCATGCCGTGGGCTTCAACCTGAGCTGGGACAGGCTCAGTTCTGCGATGATTGACTACATCAAAGCTCCAACCAGAACCCTCAAACCTGCGGAAACTGAAGTCGGAGCATTCTGGAGGACAAGAAGGGTAAGTCGACAACAGTCCTACTACTGTCATTGTTCCTAACAAGTTTTTAGTGTGATGTACTTGTCGCCAGCTTCGACCCAACAGTCTTACGTGAGATGGGTGTCAAATTGACGCAAGACCTCTGGTCTAACGATATCAGTGCCGAACTGGCAGTTGATGCGTCCTCTCTGGAGGAGCTTCTCACGAAGTACAAAGAGCATAACCATAGCTGGATTGTTATTGCAAAGCAGGACAGTAAAGAGCGAGGCTTCAAAGTCAGGTGTCTTGCGCCAAAGGAAGAGTTGGACATCCGAGGCTCGGAGCTTATACCTTGGCTTCGAAACGAGATACGTGCGCGCAATCAACGAGAAGGGGCCCCAGAAAACCCGCGGTACACTCGGCTCCCCAGTCAGTCGGAAACGAACATGAGTGCCAGCGAGCGGCCAAATGACGTCCGCATTCTTGTACCTCAACATAGAAGCAAGAAGTCGAACCGGCGGAACATTGTCGAACAAGGTAAGCATCAATCCGGCATATATGGAACACTATAACTGACTTCTCTAGCTCTTACTCGCTCGCGAGAGGTGGCTGAAAAGGCCATGAACGGCCCAATAGCGGCGATCGACACTCGTGATGATCTGCTTGAAGCCATAAGGGGCACTCGCCTCTCCGATCCTGATAGTTGGCGCGCCGTCATCCAGAACGCACCGCTAACCGAGCGGAAGTACCTTAATCAACTCTACGACTTGCTTTCTGAATTTGCAAGTGAAAGTCACGCGGAGAGCGCTGAAAATCTTGAGAACGCCTTCATTTACAATTTCCGGACGGGTTCGTGTTTGTATTATGATTTAGGAAGCGGAAATGAACGATGAGAAGCATTGTAGGGCGTCTTATGTGTTATGCGGTATGTGATATGTGATGCATATGGATATTATGGATGTTATTTGGAGCAATGTGTGGATTTCAGCACAGCATCTCCCCCCAGCCAGCGACTTTTAACGAATTATACCCCGGATCCTCGACTCGACAACAGGAGAAAATGACGGTGTCAGGTATCTCTGATATTATACATATAAATTAATAAGAAGTAATGCAAGATAATAGAGATCAATCACTGTCATCATCACTTCCGTACGCCACCAGAGGCCCTGAAGCCTGCGGCGTTTGTTTTGTCGTCACATTACCACCACTCAATCCTCGCAACGCAGTGACAGTGGAGCTTGAGAAGATACCACCACCTGATTCAGCTTCCGTCTGTGGCGCTGAGAAGTTTCCACCCTCAATCATGAGCTGTTGCTCGGGGGCCTCAAGCTGTGCAGGCTCATCCCCGGGACCATCCAACTCCTTCGTCCGAGCAAACCACACCTCATCTGGAGGTTCATATCCCTGCAACCCATAGCTCCCTTCAATCTTCTTCCTCTTCCGCGCCTCCGGATCCCTCCCTTCGAGCTCCGCTACAAACTCCGCGGGTAACGCCCTCCTTACAGCTTCAGCGGCCTGTTCCTCCAACCTCCTCGCCTCGCGCTTCTGCGCCAATGGATTCGGGTCAACCGTCGCCCACCGCACATTCAGGATTTCGTTATGATCTAAGCTCTGATGCGCCATTGCCTCCTTCGCGAATTGCGCGTTCGCTTCATTGGTGTACGTGACGAACGCGACGCCGCGCGACGTAAGAACTCTAGTCCGGTCAATCTGGCCCCATTCTGCGAAGTGCCGCGCAACGACTTCTTCAATATCATCTGTGACGTGGATCCGGCCAACGTACAGCGTGCGATTCTGGCGCATGAAGGAGCCGACTCCGCCCATGTCGTCGCGGTAGTCGCTGTGTTTGTCGCGGCCGAAGCAGTCGACGTTCGGGTTGAAGAGGTCGTGGAGTGTAGGGAGGCGGTGGAGGTATTCGCATTCGTGCCCTTTCGGACAGACCTGTTGATGAATCTGTTAGCAAGCTTCGTCCTACACAAGCTTAGTACTGTAGATATGAAGAGAAAGACGTACTCCGCGAGCAAAGAACAAACAGAAATAAGAACCCGTCACTTTATCCGCACGCGTATATCCACTATCCTTCGCAATATTGCACCGCGATGGCGCCGCATGTTTCGAAAGGTACTTGTCCTCGCGATCGCCGCCAGACCACTTATTATACCAAATGTTGAAGACCGTTCCGGTCTGCGGAGGCGGCTCGGACTTCAGCGTCGCCGGATCGACCTGCGGCCGTGCAGGACGCTTTTTCCGTCGGATAATCTTCTTCGTTTTCTTCTGCGTGCCGTCCGCATCGGTGGTTGTCACCGCGGTCTCGGAGTTTTGCTGGACCAGCGCGTTGTCGTCATTTGGTGTTGTTTCATGTTGCTCTTCTCCCTGTCCGTCTTGGAGGATTGTGTCGACTGGAGCTGTAGCTGCGGCCACGGCCGGCGGGGTATCGATTTCAACTGTGTCTGCCATGACTGGGTGTTAATTGTAGTGAGTGAGTGAGTGGTGTCTGAAAGATGGCGGGAATTTCAGATAGACAGGTGATTACATAAGCTCTCAATGGGGCTTGGCATCGCGACGAATTTGAAGCTGCGGAGGCTCCGCCGACAATATTGAAGCATACTGATCCCGGAGAGTCGATTTTGCTGTGTATTACGGTGTTGCTTGCTCTCTAAGCTGCTCCTTGGTCTCTTGGAATCTCGAGACCTTGATATCTGGTGTATACGGCTCTTCTAAGTTCGATATCAGAGTCCGCGGGGCTCCTCAACCGGCAATATGGTGAACATTACGGAAAAGATCAAAGAGTATGTGCTCGGAAAGACCTTATATACGAATAGGTCGCTGATGCGGTTGCCACCACTACAGGATTGAGGATGAGATGCGCAGGACGCAGAGTAAGTTCCTCATAATCTACTTCCATCTCAAAGTAACCCCGCAACTAACAATGATAATAGAGAACAAGGCCACAGGTGCGGGCATCACTCAAAGTAGTAGAAAGCACTAAACTAATAGGAATAAGAATACCATCTTGGTCTTCTCAAAGGGTAAGTCTCGGCTATCCCACTCTCCAGGTCCTCTAATTGACCTGCTCTATAGAAAACTCGCCCGGTTAAGAGCACAACTGCTTGAACCCACAGGCGGCTCTGGAGGCGGCGGCGCAGGCTTCGACGTCAGTAAGAGCGGTGATGCGCGTGTAGCTCTAGTCGGATTCCCGTCCGTCGGTAAATCGACGTTCCTGAGCAAGATCACCAAGACGAAGAGTGAGGCTGCCGCTTACTCATTCACCACTCTTACTGCCATCCCCGGTGTGTTAGAGTATGGGGGTGCTGAGATTCAGATTCTGGATCTTCCCGGTATTATCGAGGGTGCCTCTGAGGGTAAGGGGCGAGGGCGACAGGTTATTTCTGCTGCTAAGGTGTGTATTTGCGCTATCTGCGCCTTGAACGAGTGCAGTGGGCTAATTGGGATCCGGACAGACAAGTGATCTGATATTGATGGTGCTCGATGCCACTAAGAAAGCTGAGCAGCGGGCTCTCCTCGAGGCGGAATTGGATGCTGTTGGTATCCGACTTAACAAGGAGCCACCGTAGGAATACCACGCCGTTGTCCAACTTGACATGAATTTCACTAACAGACCAGGAACATCTACCTTAAGGCGAAGAAAGCAGGAGGCATGAAGATCACCTTCCAGACACCACCCAAATACCTCGATGAGAAGATGATCTACAACGTTCTCCGAGACTACAAGATGCTCAACTGCGAGGTCTTAGTCCGAGACGAATACGGTATGTTTGCTGTCTTCCCCCCCATCAAGATCGCCTTTCAATACTAACAATCCACGTAGCTACAATCGACGACTTCATCGACGTGATCATGAAGGACCACAGAAAATACATCCCTTGGTACGTATAGCCTATACTATTCACGTTTCCAAGTTGTGTCTAGGTACAAGATAAAACTAACAAGCCCACAGCCTCTACGTCTACAACAAGGTCGACAGCGTAAGCATCGAGTTCCTCGACCAACTCGCGCGCGAACCCCACACAGCCGTCATGAGCTGCGAGCTCGACCTCGCCGTGCAAGACGTCGTCGACCGAATCTGGAAAGAACTGCGCTTGATGCGTGTATATACGAAACGGTGCGTTGCCTTATTCCTGACCGTTTCCCGCTGCAGAGGTGCTAATATTGGTTGCAGAAAGGGCATCGAGCCGGACTTTAGCGAGGCACTGATTGTCCGGAGGGATTCGACAATCGAGGATGTTTGCGATCAGATTCATCGGACGCTGAAGGAGACGTTTAAGTATGCGTTGGTTTGGGGTGCGAGTGCGAGGCATGTTCCCCAGCGGGTGGGGTTGAGCCATGTTGTTGCTGATGAGGATGTGGTTTCGATTGTTGCTAAGTAAATGATGGAATGAGCTGCTAATCAAAATACAAAGCTACGGCGTTTAATTACAAGAAGCAAAGGCTACTAAGAAATACCAGTCTTTCTACGGATGCATCAAAGATAATATAAAAAAAATATGTTCAATTTAGGGGATATAAGAACTAGAACAGAGAATGTGCCCAAACAATAAACCAAATCAGACCCAAGCCAAGACCAGACTCCATATGAACAATTCCCAGGTTCACCGACTAAGCAGCAGCGGCGGCAGCGGCAGCAGCAGCAGCAGCAACGTTCTGCATGCCGATAGTAGGGGCAACACCAACACGCTCCTTGGGAAGCAAGTCAACCAAGAGAGGACTGGGGGCGGTCTCCCGGCTGGGGTGGAAAGCCAACTGGCTGTGCTTGTACTTCTTGACACTCTCGATGTAGATATCGAAGAGGTAAGAGGAGTCAAGAGGACCACCCTTAGCCTCGGGGTGGAACTGGGTGCTGAAGATGGGGCGAGACTTGTGGATCATACCCTCGTTAGAGGAGTCGTTCAAGTTCACAAAGTAAGGCTTCCAGTCAGAAGGCAGGGTAGACGCATCCACAGCGTAACCGTGGTTCTGACTGGTGATGTGGCAGCGACCAGTGGTGAGGTCAAGAGCCGGGATGTTGTGAGCACGGTTACCGTACTTGAGCTTGACAGTACGAGCACCAGCAGCAAGGGCCAGAAGCTGGTGACCCAAGCAGATACCGAAGATGGGGACCTGAGAGGTCTCCATCAGGCGGCGGAGGTGGTAGGTGGTGTCCTGGCAGTGGGTGGGGTCACCGGGGCCGTTGGAGATGAAGACACCGTCAAAGTGGTGAGCGACCTTGTGAATGGGGTAGTCGAAGGGAAACACGGTGATGCTAGCTCCGCGGCTGACGAGGCTGCGCAAGATGTTCTCCTTGACACCGCAGTCAAGGACGGCAACGTGGCACTGAGGGTCGGCAGCGCTGACGTGAAAAGGCGACTTGGTGCTGACCTGACGAACAAGGTGAATCTGCTCGGGGTCGGTGAAGGCCTCATCCTGGTCGGCATCGTACTCCTCACCGACAGTGATACGAGCAAGGGAGGAACCCTGCTCACGGAGGTAGGTGACAATCTGACGGGTGTCGACACCAGAGATGGCAGGAA
Source organism: Aspergillus multicolor (assembly GCF_047715735.1). Lineage (NCBI taxonomy): Eukaryota > Fungi > Ascomycota > Eurotiomycetes > Eurotiales > Aspergillaceae > Aspergillus > Aspergillus multicolor. The sequence continues at coordinate 1,835,540 of NW_027395954.1, read as the reverse complement.
CACCCTCACGGGCGCACCACTCGCCGAGACTTTGAACAGCGGTCCAGTGAGAGTACTGCTCCGCAACGTCGGCCACAACCACACCGGCGGCCTGGAGGTTGGGCGACTCGAAGTACTTGAGAAGACCGTGCGGGTCCCTCTCGGTAGAGGGAACACCGTAGTTACCAATCAACGGCTGGGTGAAAACCAGGATCTGGCCCCGGTAGGAGGGGTCAGTCAAGGATTCGGGGTATCCAACCAGAGAGGTCGTGAAGACGGCCTCTCCGGAGATGTTGGTACGGGCTCCGAAGGACTTTCCGTGGAAGATAGGACCATCTCGGATCGTGAAGGTTGCTCGCTCCATAGGCCTCGCGTTGCGAACAGTAGCCATGGTACGTGCCTGGTAGATAGGCAAGGGAGAAGAGAAGGCTGGAGCCCTGGCGGGGACTGCCTTGAAGAGTCGGCTGAACATCATTTTAAGAATAGTGGAGGTTTTGTAGGGAAGTATTTATCGACGGTTGGTCAAGGGCTTTTCAAAAGTTACCGGAGGCTTTCCAGAGGTGATCCGAGATGTAATCCTGGAAGAGATTAGCGCAATTGGCCTCTTGCACCATAATGACCCTGTTGGAGTCCGTCATGGGAAAGGAGTCACGAGCATACCTGAGATGTGAAGGTGGAAGGTGCCGATGGCATGAACGCGATTTTCTTGCTACCAGTTATAAACTGATATGAAAGGTGATTTGAGTTGGACGTTGTTTAGAAGGACATGTGGATTTGACTGTGCGTGGTGGTTCTCAAGATTTGGGGGAAGAAGACGGTCAAGATCTGGAGGGGACTGGCTTAAAAGGATTTTGCAGTCGGGCCGGCTCTGGGCTGTGGGCCTCTGAATGACTACACCGACTCGTCGGAGTGGGGACCGGCTGCGCTGTCCACCAATCACAGGGACTGGATTGTCTCTTCTATCAAAGCGTTATCGGAGCCCTGCAAATAGTTTCTTGCGATTGCTTTGTTGAAACCGGTCGTCGGGACTCGGGATGCCTTGGTTCAGATCCGGGTAAGAATAGCGTCAAGCTTATTGAACGACGGACTAGTTACTGAGACGATCTCAAAGTATACTAAAGGGCCAACTCCCACCTCGAAGAACCGGAGACATCGAAGGATCCTGGTGGGCAACATTTCCTGTGCCCAAGAGGCTGTTAATTGTGACATCACAGCCGGTCTACTCCAGTCCGCAAGTTCTTCTACAACTCCTTTGAGATGACTGGGATGCTCGACTAGAGAGACGAAGGCTCGCCGCCTCTCGGTTCTTTTCTACGGCTCCGGGGTGTTTTGGTTGGTCAAACATGTTTTTCGGTTGCACAATGCTGTCGGGATATTCCTTGAAGAGCTAGGAGCACCAAACGCCATGTATATAACGAACCAACCTGGTACAATCTTTCACAAAGACCTCCTTTTTCATGGCACCCAGGTCTTTGATCCGGATTGACGCCAATGATCTGGAAATATCAGTTGCAGGCTACTTTGGCCTGCGTTGTATACATCAGCACCCTCAGCTACGCCGTCTTACCTTTCTGGACAAGCTACCAACCCGCCATACAGTTTCAACAACCCCTTGAAGGTCCTGGCTGCGATGGCTCGGGAATCGTCGATCCAGACGGTCGATGCAATGGCGACGGAGTTGTTGACAACCCTCCAGACCCCAAAAGAGAAGGGTTTCGGTTTGAAAACCCCTCCACCGACTGCAAGTACGTGAGTCAGATGTACATATACGACGTGTTCAAGGTGCTCGAAAAGGACATGGGCAAGCTCTTCACGTATGTCCACAAGGACGTCGACTTCCACGTCATGGGCCACCACCCGGTTGCGGGTCATTATTACGATCTGCTTCACTTCTATGTGAATGCGCTCCGAAGAGTCTCAGTATGCTTCTCGGAGCATGCGGAGAAATTCGAGGTACATCCACAAGCGATCCATGGCGGGTGCAACAGCCGGTGGTCAGTCCAGGAGATCCAGTTCAAAGGGCTGCTTAATACAGGTACCAAACGGCCACTTTGAATTTGCCCATATGCTGAAGCTGACCCTGGCTAGGTGATAACTTCGACGTGGTCAATGTTTGGGTGACGCGATGGCACGAGGGACAGATGGTGGAGGCTAGGACATATATCGATCAGGGCTCAGTCACCGATGCTCTGAGGAGGAACGAGCTGTGGACAAACGGAACCTCGTATCGGGATAATCCGCAATATATGCCTGGACCTGCTGGGATGCCGGACTTGGATGAGTTGAAGAAGCTGATGCATCGTCCCGGTGGGCGGCGGTATGATGACCTATAAACTGAGAGACCAAATATCGGGTGTAAGATTAGGCTCGACATGTGGAGATATAAAATCTTGAATACATCAATTGAAGCAGAAAAGGATGTTCAGGTTGATAATGAAATGGAAGGAGCCCGGGCCTCGGCAGCGCCTTCCTGATTGGGTAGATGGGCCTCCACACGTGACGTGCTTAGACCACTTTCCATCCATGTTGCTTTTCTTTTGTATCCTGCCCTACCCTCGAGGTTTGGAGAGAGGAGTCGCCAACCATGGCGGAACAGAGTCGGAAACGATCAAGGGTGGCATGTAAATCATGTCAGGCAAGAAAACGCAAATGTTCGGGGGACTCGCCTTGCACTACTTGTGTGCAGTCAGGTACTGCTTGTCACTATGATTTACTCTCGCGCAAGAAAAAAGACATTCGACATTTCCACTCGCAGTCCATGGGGAGCTCACTACTGAGTCCAGCAACAGTCCAGAATGATATCGCGACAAAAAGGCAGGAACAAGACCAGCAGACAAACCCGGCCGCTTTGGCCGGACTCCTGCTGAAAGCTCTCGAGGCAAACTCGGGCGCAGCATTTGCTAGACGTCTCAATCCAAAGAATGACGTGGCTGGTGCTCCAAAGCTACATCTCTTTGGCTGGAATGTTGGAGCACGCTATCCAACACCCGAGTGGGCGCAAGCCCTGGCGTCTGTCAAGTCACGGCCCGTGGTGGAGATCATCAACCGGGACGAGATGCGAACCCTGGCCAACGTTTTCTTTGAGAGGGTGGATCCGTGCTATCCCTTTATTGATCGAGAGACATTGCTGCGTCAGATAAGTAGACGATGGCTGCCGGCCACGACCGAGTCACTGGGCTTTGGACCTTATGATGCGGTACTCTGTGGCGTTGCAGCCTTTGGATACTTATTCTCCCGTCGACAAGCAACGCCAACGGAACTGCAGCTCGTTGAGTCCGCTCGGTCGATTCTTGAGCAGAGCCTGCAGTCGGAGCCACTCTCTCCTGTTGAGACGGTGACGGGCTGGGTGTTACGAGTCGCATATCTTCGCATGACGGCCACGGCGCATGCTGCCTGGATGGCAAGCTGCTCTCTTATGCACCTCATTGAGGCAACAGGCATGCACATTGAGCCCTCATCCAACACAGCGCTCGATATAGCATCACCAAGTGAATCCTGCAACCCAGAAACCCGTCGACGTCTGTTTGCAATGGCCCGCCATCTCAACGTCTGGATATCCTTTGAACTCGGCCGCTCTCGCGTCGTCCTGCAAGGCGCAACCTCCCTTCCACCAAGCCCACGGCAACTTAATTCTACCCCTGGCTTCACGGCCGACCCAGTAATAACAACAGACATCTTCAATCTCCTCCCGGTCTCCGAAAGTCTGGACCCAAACGAAGCACAGGACGTCTCAAATCTCGAAATCGCACTAACCGATGTCCTTGACATCGTCTACACCCAGCCTCATCTCATCCTCGTACAATGCAACCTAATGCTCTGTATCTATCGTCGCCTGCGCGCCCTCAATTCCACCATCACCGGAGACCTTCTGGACCGCGTCCTCGCGCTTTCTGGCAAGGGCCTAAAAGCCGTCTCCGAGCTTGTTACAGTCAACTCGCCCTGGCACCAGATTGCGAATGTACCCTTCCAAGTTGTATGCACGCTATTAGCCATCGATAATCGCGCCTCGCTGGCGATGCTGCGCGATTCTATGCATGTGCTGCACGAGGTTGCTTCCGCTTATGACACGGAGGTCATGCGTGAAGCCTACACCACGGCTTACCTGATGATTATGATGCACCAGCGACGAAAAGAGGAAGACATTCAGATACTTCGGGATGTCTTGCAGTTCAATCCGTCTGTGTCTGTTCCCACGGACACGCCCATCCGAGAGTCTGCTGTGCAGTCGGATCACACCCTAATGGATTACCCAGGGTTCTCCTGGCTGAGCGACATTTTGGTTGATATACCCAGTCTACGGGACTTCGATATGGAGCTGGTATGATGCTACACAGCACGGTCTTTACCTCAACTTCTCATCATCTTTCAATGAACACCAAGATGTTTAACGCCGGGTTACCGTGTCTCTGGGTGACAATGCTATGTTGTCTATCGCGAATCTAAGGTATTACACCGAGCACCAAACGCTCAAGTCACGACATGCCGAGTCGCGGAGGCTTCTATTCAGCTTTATTCCGCTTGTCAGCGCCCCGTTGAGGCTGGGCTCTGATTCCGGATGATCGCGCTACCAAGCCCAATCTCCACAGCACCCACAGGAAGCCAAGAGAAATGACAGCAACTGTGCCTAGTTCAATGGCCTGGCCTCCGAAAATACCGCCTTTTCCCTTTAGTGTCAGGACGGGAACATCCAGTTCTTCCACAAGAGCACCGTCTTCACGAGTAGGCGAAGGGTGTAGCTGATAGAACATGGTCCGAGGACCGAATAATCCCTCCCATCCCAGGTTTACTCGATCGAAGGGGTTCATCCCCATTTTCGTGCCGTCTTCTGCAGTACATGCCCAGAAAACGACAGGCCAGGGCACGAGTGCGGGGCTATATCCTGATTCTGACGGAGGCAGATATCGCAGGTGTAGGGGGACTGTGACGTTCCAGTCTTCCGCGACATGGTCCGGTTCCGACGGACTGGCTAGTTCAAGTAACCAGTTCGAACCCCAGCGGGATACAAACCAGTCTGGCGCTTCGAGGTCCGTCTCACCCGCCACTGCACGCAGAGCGGCCAGATTATGAGACTTGAGGAACAATGGGTCGGTGGTTGAAAGTTGATATTTATCGCCAAATAGTGTCGATGGCAGGGTGAGGTAGGCATGCAGTGCGCATGTCACATGCGGGCGTCCCGGAGGCTCATTGAGAGCTTCCCGAGAGATTGAAATGGTCATGGTAGGATGCATACCGGTCGGAGTCGGGAACGAGACCGAGTACACTGCATCTTCAGCGAGAGGATGGTGTCGCGATGGGAACGAGAATAGCGTAGGTTCTAATAACGGATCAGTCACACAGCTCGTGGGAGATATTTGAGAGCATACTCAATTCCTCATCCTCCCCAACAACGGCCAACAGCCCACCCATCTTTATCTCTTCTGGTTCACTCGCCTGCTCGGCGCCCAAAAGTCCAATCTCCACTTTATCTGTCCCGCCGTCATGCTTCGCAATTATCTCCGTCCATCCCTGTCCGCCCGGAGCTTCTGACCAGTACCCGCTCAGTGTAAGCGCATGCGATATACTATCATAGTTGATATCCACAGCATCGGCAGACAGTATTGACGCCGCCCGTTGTGGACATTTCTCGTCTTTTGTCGGACAAAACTTGTGTTGGATGTATGTGACCAGGTTTTCGAGAGACGGTAGTAACTCATGAAATTGGTATGCGGCCGTCGAAGCGAAGCGTGTAGAGAGAATTGGGGGCGTGATGAACGATGTCTTGACAACATGGCGTCAGTGTCTATCAGGCACTTAACTCAGCCAGCGATCCATACCTCGGGACTCTCACATCGCAACCCGTCATCGAATACCTTGCTCAGCAAGGTGCACAGCGGCTCTCTGCCCAGATTGCATTAGCATATGTATGCCCTGCGACGCCTTCGGCTGATTGAGGCCCACTCACCTCCCCTCAATATCCCTCTTCGCCTTCCCAGCATCAACCGGTGAATAGTATACATGTAACCCGGGGCTTATCCGACTCGAGAACGGCGAAACAGCCTCATACCCCTTCTCGCTAGCCCACCGGATATGGAGCTGGTGACATCGTCGGAGGACCTGCCAGAGCTGTGTACATTCCGTACATTAGCTCGCAACCCAGCAGGTAGCCAATTTGACGACGCGAGACCGCCGAAGGAAAAGGAATGACATGGCATGGTAGGCTGCGCACCTCACTAGGCAGCTCGTCAAAGCTAAATGTCACGCGTTCCTCGCGGGCTGCGTCGAGAGATTGGACGGATAGGGCGTCGCGGGTGAGGGTCGTTTGCGAGGGGTGGAAGGGGGCGGAGGGTTTCTGGATGAAGGTTATTCGCAGGCGCATTGTTGTATCTGCTCAAGATAGGTTTTGGTATGAGGAGGGTGGTAATTGATTGATTGAGGATGGTGTACGCACTTCGTCCGATGCTCTGCTACCCCGACCTCCGCTTGGGCTTGAAGCTTCTTTCCGAATTCGGCCCGATGCGCTGCCGCTTTTATTTGGGATCGGCATGGTTTTGCTGTCATTCCACAAACACCAATAACTTTACTCAACTTCGAACCATTTTCTACGCTGGATCCCAATTATGGACGTCATTTTTGATCCTCGGAAACATGTTCTGGGACACTCGAGTCTACGGTAGCCTTCACTTTGAAAGGTATTTCCTAGGTACAGGGCTTCGGCAATAGCCCTGTACTCGAAGATCAGCACTTCAAAATCAGGCTTGCAAAAATCACTCTACAGGTGTACCGAATAAATCGGAGTACGAATCTATCTATCATACGTTCTTGTAGATATGCTCCTGTTCAAACCGTCCTTATCAGAAGCATATCAGATCTACGGATGATATCATTCCGATCAGCGGAGCCTTCCCCGCAGTGCGCACCAAATTCAAACTCAAAAGATATTCAGTCGGGTTTGATCACGAGCCGCATCAACTCTATTCGGTTTCTGATTATTCACAACCGGAAACTCTACCAGTATGAGTGAGAGCCCAGGCACAGGCTCAAAGGGACGCTCCGCCCTCGTCGTCTACGGTTCCGAGACGGGCAATGCGCAGGATGCCGCCGACGAGGTGGGGGCTTTGGCCGAGCGTCTACATTTCACAACACAGGTTTCTGAATTGAATCATGTCAAGCCGGTTCGTTATCTAGAATGATTGCGCCAATTTGGATTGTGCTAATTACCATTGGCTTGACTCCAGGAATCGTTGAAATCGTATACGATTGTCGTCTTCGCGGTTTCGACGACCGGCCAGGGAGATTTGCCGGCCAATGCGCGGACATTCTGGAGATCGCTGCTTCTGAAGAAACTGCCGCCGACTTTCTTGAGCGGGGTGAACTTTACATGGTTTGGGCTGGGCGATAGCTCGTATCCGAAGTTCAATTGGGCAGCGCGGAAATTGTATAAGAGGTTACTACAGCTCGGTGCGGAGGAGATACACCCCGGTGGAGAGGCGGACCACCAGCACCCTGAGGGGTATGCACTTCATTCCATCCCATAGCCATGCGCTAATATGGCTATAGCTTGGAGGGCACATTTATCCCTTGGTTGACTGGATTCCGAAAGCACTTGTTGGACAAATATCCCCTTCCTGAAGGGAAGGATCCGATACCGGACGACGTCCAATTGCCGCCAAAATGGGTTCTGCAAGTACGAGACCAGGAAGTAGGGACTTTGGAAGAAGCGAGTTCTCTCAATGGAGATAATGCGGCAGTGTCCGGAGATTTTTCGGAGTCATATCGCCTCGACAATGATCAACGGCCACTCCACAATAGCTTAACAGCATCGCTTGTCCAGAACAGACGTGTAACCCCAGAAACACACTGGCAAGACGTGCGACATTTGGTTTTGACGGTCCCCGACCCTGTTTCATATGCTCCAGGGGACGTGATAGCCATCACACCAAAGAATACCCCGGAGGATGTCCAGAGTCTCATCGAGATGATGGGTTGGCAGGAGCAAGCGGACCAGCTTGTCTCTTTAGTCCCTCGGGATAGCACACGATCCACGAACGATTTACCCACTCCGCCCATTCACAACCTTGAATCCCACCCTAGATTGACTTTGCGAGAGCTACTGATAAACTATTTAGATATCAGAGCAATCCCTCGCCGGTCATTCTTCGGGGCTATCGCACACTATACAACATATGAGATGCATAAGGAGCGACTACTAGAGTTCACCAATCCAGAATATCTTGACGAATTCTGGGACTACACCACGCGCCCCAGGCGCAGCATTCTCGAGATTCTGCACGAGTTTGATACTGTCAAAATTCCGTGGCAGCACGCAACGTCCGCTTTCCCCATCTTTCGAGGAAGGCAGTTCAGCATTGGAAGTGGCGGAGAGCTGAAGCGATCACCAGATGGCGGTGCAAGATTCGAACTCTTGATCGCCATCGTCAAGTACCGAACCGTGATCAAGAAAATAAGGGAGGGGGTTTGCACGAAATATATTTCAAACCTCCGGCCTGGCAGCACCCTCAGAGTCCAACTGCAGCGTGGCGGCCTCAACTCGTCTGTCGGCCAACTAGTTGGACCAACGATGCTGATCGGGCCAGGCACAGGTGTTGCACCTTTACGATCCATGCTATGGGAAAAGGCCGCGATAGTCAAGTCCTATCAAGAAGAGAACCCGGGCGTAGATCCGCCCATCGAGCCCACAATCCTCGTCTACGGCGGTCGTAATCGGGCCGCTGATTTCTTCTTTGAAGACGAGTGGCAGCAACTGAGCGACCTCATCAAACTCAAAATCATCACGGCCTTTTCGAGAGACCAGAAGCAGAAGGTATACGTCCAGGATGTCATCCGGGAAAACTCGAGCCTCGTCTTCAACCTCCTGCACGACAAGGGCGGCGCTGTGTTTGTTTGTGGCTCCTCCGGGCGGATGCCACAGGCTGTCAGGGAGGCTTTGACAGAGGCATTCCAGTTTGGAAACGAGGCTGGAACACAACAGTTCAGCCGGCGAGAAGCTGAGGATTATCTAGTCGGGATGGAGAAGACGGGGAGGTATAAACAAGAGACATGGTAGATAGAAGGCCCCTCTGTAGATAGATAGTAGGCTGACACCTGTACATACCCCAAAAGCCGGCTGCATGATGATCTGAATAGAAGAATAGAGCAGTCATCCTATCACATAGCAAGGATGAATCTCGTGTACAACATCAACATGCATTCGCATGCCATCGGCGAGACGGCTATTTGCGGTTGGTGAAGGCGGCCATAACCTCGGCTGCGGGACAACCTAGGAAGCGAACGAGTTGCTGGGCGGAGAGCCGACTGGAGCGGGCCGCTGACTGTTTTCTGCCGGTCACCGTCCGAGGTCACCGTCCACTGTCCGATCAACTCCTTCAAGACCTTCACTCCCCGCACGCATTCTAGGAGTCGATTGCTGGATCATATCTCGCGTGGAAACCTTTTAAAGCACATACTAAACATGGCCAGCGGACTGCGGATTCTCGTCCCCGTCAAGCGGGTGATTGACTATGCTGTGAGTTTTGCCTTTGGAGCTCCGTTCTCGGCGCAGTTTCCATCCCCGAATTGTCGTCTGCCGGTTGTCGAGATGTGCTGTGCCCTGACACTTCGAGGGAATTTCCAGGCTGTGCCCACCTCTCTGCAACGTATATACTAACTCAAACAGATCAAACCCCGAATCAACAAGGCCCAAACGGGTGTCGAAATCGCAGGCGTCAAGCACTCCCTCAACCCCTTCGACGAACTCTCCGTCGAAGAAGCCGTCCGCCTTCGTGAGCGCAAGGGGCCCCTGAAGGTCGAAAACATCCTTGCCCTCTCCGCTGGTGGCCCCAAATGCGCCGACACCCTCCGCACAGCGATGGCTATGGGCGCCGACCGCGCGTTCCACATCGACGTCCCCGACAGCAACGACGGCGGCCTGGAACCTCTGACCGTCGCCAAGACGCTGCGCGCTGTTGTCGAGAAGGAGAACATCAACCTGGTTCTGCTCGGAAAGCAGGCTATTGACGGAGACCAGGGGCAGACGGGTCAGATGCTTGCGGGTCTCTTGGGCTGGCCGCAGGCAACGCAGGCGAGCAAGGTTGAGATTAAGGATGAGGCAGGGACTGTTGAGGTGACGCATGAGGTTGACGGTGGTGTTGAGACGCTCAGGGCGAAGCTGCCGATGATTATCACGACTGATTTGCGACTGAACGAGCCGCGGTACGCTAGTCTACCGAACATCATGAAGGCGAAGAAGAAGCCTCTGGAGAAGAAGACGCTGGCGGATCTGGGTGTGGAGGACAAGAGGCGGCTGAAGACTCTCAAGGTTACGGGTGAGTCCTATGGGGTTTTGGTTTCGATGTGGTGTGATGCTGACTTGTTACAGAACCTCCTGCCCGCCAGGGTGGTGGCAAGGTCGAGGATGTTGACGGCCTGATCTCCAAGCTGAAAGAGCTTGGTGCTCTGTGATGGTGATGTACATGATAGTGTTCGATTATGACTAGCTAGACAGGTATTTATTTTCATTCCAAGTTTACAAGTTCATCCATGGCATGGCAGCAGATGCCCAATGCACCACCCCGGTATATACCCGCAAAACCATGTGGCATTGACAGATGAAAACACCAAATGCTAGCAATCGCGAACCCCTTACCTAGGTACCGAACCAAGTGCCGAAGATGCTCCCACAGGAATCCAATCCCGACGATCTCACCACTATCAACATACACAGCAACATGACATGTCAGCAGCAACAATCCAACGAGGATGCACTATGCTCCCCAAAACCTCAATTCCGAGCTTCCGAAGCATAGCCCTGAACGGTCGCTTATGGCAATTGCCGAAGCATGGTGGCGCCCCTAGCAATCTCGTGGGCATGCACTATCCCTGCTCGCCATGGGCCATGGACATGACCCATCCATCCCCGTATGCCATAAGCGGGAACAGAGTACGCCGCACATATGCATGGCACCATGTCTGGCAGTTGCCGCCGTAGATGAACGCCAGTTCGGCCGGAGCTAATGCGCCAGGGCTCCGCTGGGACCGGGATGCTGGATCGGATATATCCCCTGCGATTGCCAATTCTCGTGGACACGGAGACTCCGAAATCCGCATGCTGGCACGGTTGAGTAGCGTATGTGAGGTGTCTGCGGGGAATGCATTGGATCCTCAAAAGTTCGTCGCGTAGAGCGGTTGTTTGTGGGGAGTCCGTTGGTGGACTCTAGGTCAACGTCTGTAGACTACAGTCCCATGTATCTGTAGCTTTGGGAGAAGAGGAGACGGGGCGGATAGAGGAATGTTTGCTGTGCTTTTCCCGCTTTGGTCGTGTCATATTGAATATTGAGGGGCCGTTGCTATGGAGTGTCTAGCTATTCAGTAGAGAGATGATCTGCATTAGAGCACCACCAGTAGTCTGTTCAGAATGCGTGCTATAGCACTAAAGCTCTTAGCAGAAGTAGGTAGAAACAGGTTATGGTCAGTTCCCCGATCTCGGGAGCCCAATTCTAGCGCTGTCTCAGGAAATCGTTCCAGAAATGCGGATCAACGCCCAACAGTCGTCTTAAATCCCCACAGAGTTAAGTATACGGGGTATATCTTCGCAAGCTGAGACAAGATCCGATTCTTTAGTTTTACTGCAATACTGGATGAATGATCCAGAGTTTTCCTTGTGTCTGGAAGAGTGCACCTCCTGTACACAAAATCAATGCGAACTCCTTAAGATACTGTACCCCGAGCCCCTGCATATGATATGTATGCATGGCGCTTGTAGCAAACAACGAACACATGGTCGATTCGCCAGCGGGCCAGCATCAATAACAGGTCCAAGGCAGTACGGAAAAGGATCTCCAAATAGTGGGCTATCAAGTGATGGGCAAGGCTATTGCATTTGGACAGTCCAGATTGAAATCTCTGCTCAAATAGCCTCGGCGCATCGCATCAATCAATGTAGTTTGCGAACGCGATCGCAAACTACGCCGGAAAGAGAAGGTCTCAACAGTGTCCGCCGGTGACAACAAAGTGACATACATACATCTACAGATTTCCTTTGCGCTAGGCGATGGCGATGCAAGTATACGGTGGGGACGCTAGGATACATCAGGTACAGACCCAGTGCCCACCATGGAGACCAGAAGCCTAACACAGGCGCAGGGTCTGCCTTTCATTTCCGATGGAAAAGTCCGTCTGTCGAAGTGGTCCAGGCCAGGCTAGACTAGAGTGCTGTCAGGGCTCCCGTCGTTCCGGGTTGCCGGTTACAGTTAAGAACTTCAGATGGACGGCCATGCTGAAGAAATATTAGGCGACGATCGCGATCAGATGAGGGTTCTAGTCTTGACTTCTTTGACGGGGACGCCGGAGGATAAAAGGATCAGATCTAGATCAAAGCAAGGAAGAAAGACACCGTTTACCCGATCGCTATTGTTTAGTTTAATTATCTAGGGACGGAGCTAAGGGAGGCTAGCTGAACTGAGGGCCACTCATGGGGGGCTGAGGTATTGGAGCTGAGCTGTGAGCTGTCATATTTTGCGACTTGATACATTCGATAGTTGAAGGCTGGCTGGATAGGTGCCCCTTGTACGATAGGCTAGGGTTGGTAGGGAGAGAAATATCGAACTGGAACGGGACACACGCCCTGTTTACCCTATCCTATTGTTCAGGTAGGTCAGCACTTTGGGTCCCGATTTCTGTCTGTGCGGGAAAATTCTGTATATTTAATGTTATTTTTTTTTTGGTTGAGGTTTTGAGAGGCCCATCGGGTACGTGGATGATGACGATTGAGCTTCAGTCTGTTGGACTGTCTGCGAGAAAGCATAAGACGATAAGACTGATGAGAAATACCTGCATGATCTTGTAGTAGAGTTCAAGTAAACAAGTATACAGGAGATAGTTTACGGAGCACTCATTGCTTTTGTAAGCGTGTACTCCGTAGTTGATGAGCGATAGTTCTATGAAGACGCTTATCGATCAGAGTCAAGACCAAGTGGGCTTCCTATGATGCCATGATCCATGATCCATCTCCTCCGTCATACTCCTCACTCTAGCCTCGTTTCTTTTTCCCCTCCTCTGCTTCTGCAGCCTTTAGTAGTTTGTGCCTTGAGTCTCCTCTTTCCATTGGCTGTCGCTCCAGCCTTTTAGTTGCTGTTCCGATCCAGCCGTTAGGTTGGATGGTTGATGAAAAAAAAAAAAGGCCTGACTGGGCCGATGCCTGCCTGCTTACCAGTACTTATTGGGCTTATGCAGCCTACGTATCCCATGTTGCTGGCTCTTTTCTTTCCTTCTTCCTCTCCTTCCTTCGCCGTTTGAGACCTGTATCTACTGTCAACTTGATTCCTGCGATATACTTGGCGACGCATCATACATCATCACCATTATCGGCGACAGAGTATATATTGGCCGCCGCAACAACACCTTGATCAAGGGATATTAAAATCTAATCCGCTTACCGACCAGATCCGAAAAGCCGTCTTACAAAGTAAGTAGTCCGCAGTTTGTTCCTTGGTTACTTCCCCGAATCCCCAGAAGAGCCTGCTTGCGGTGGTCCGCGGTTCCGACTTCCCTCCTTCTGTTGCCACACATCTGACCTCCCGCAGAGCTCAGGAAACCTGCTTCAGTTCATCGGTTAAAGCGAGTATCAGTCTGATAAATAGTTTCTTATTCCCAGTCGGCCGAGTGGCTTATCTTGCGCTTGCATTCCAGCGTCAGGCGTGCATTCTTCGGCTGTGGCAGCGAATACCTGCGCCGGGACCCATCCTGCATTCTTCGGCGCATTTGTACCCTACAGCTGAGATCCTGCTGTTTCCGGCGGTTCCGATTTTAACCAGCCCAGCGTCTGCATATATAGCGCGCTCAGCCGCCGCTCTAGTCATCGACTCCTCTAATCGTGTTACCCGCCATCACCGTCGTCGCAGGCGGGAGCCGCTCCAACATTTGAAATGGCTCCCACGTTCTGGGAAAGAACAAAGGGGACCTCCAAGAAGGGCTTCGATAAGGCATGGCATGCATTGGACAAGCTGGGGGATCCCGTCAATCGATTGTCGAACAGGGTCGGCGCCGAGGCATTCTGGCCTATGACCATTGATAAGGAAAGCGACAAGGCGGCTCGAATTCTGCGGAGCTTCTGCAAAGATGGCTTTTATGCTGACGCAGAGGCCGATCGACAGAGCGCTGATAATCATATCAACAAGGAAACCGGGAAGATCGATAAACCAAAGGGCAAGCAGCGGGTGATAAAGAAGATTCCCACCGAAGTCATCCAGAAGGCCAAGGGCATAGCGATCTTCACAACCATGCGAACTGGTTTATGGCTGAGTGGCTCCGGTGGCAGTGGTGTCCTTTTAGCCCGTATTCCCGAAACAGGGGAATGGAGTCCGCCTTCTGGTATCATGCTGCACACGGCCGGTATTGGGTTTCTTGCTGGCATCGATATCTACGACTGCGTGGTCGTCATCAACACCTACGAAGCTTTGGAGGCTTTCAAGAAGGTTCGATGCACATTAGGTGGTGAGGTTAGTGCTTCGGCTGGTCCAGTTGGAATGGGAGGAGTGCTCGATTCGGAGGTTCACAAGAGGCAAGCTCCGATTTGGACCTATATGAAGAGCCGAGGACTGTATGCTGGTGTTCAAGTAGACGGCACTATCATCATCGAGCGTACCGACGAGAACGAACGATTCTATGGCGAACGCATTTCCGTTACCGACATCTTGGCCGGTAAGGCCAAACACCCGCCTGCGTCTATTGAACCTTTACTGCAAACAATAAAGGCCGCCCAAGGAGATACAGACGTGAAGGAGGATCTAATCCCGCCCCCGGGTGAAACCCCTGGAGACGTGGATCTAGAGCAGCCCGCTTTGTTCGGCGTTCCAGACCCAGAGGATCCCGATCCATTTGGGGTCAAGGCACTGGAAGCTGAAGGCCTCTTCATCCGCGAAGCTGGTTCCAAAACCCGACCGAGCCATGAAGCCTTTGAATTCAAGCCCAACCCAGGAAGCCCCATCTACGCATCTTTCCGGCGAAGTACGGAGAGTTCGCGGCGTAACAGCTGGCGTACCAGTGTCCAAAGCTACGTGAGTGTAGACAGAGGCACTCAGACATTCGACGAACCCTTATCTGCCCCGACATCTATTAGCCGCGCATCGTCACGAAGCAATCGCGACTTTTCCGAGCCAAAGGCGTCCCCGTCTGAACACGACGAGGCTCGCTGGGATACTGTTATCCCTGAACACCACGAAACTAGCTTCCGCAGTCAGGACGATGGCGTGCTGGACAAGTTCATCAATGATGAAGATCTCAAGGTGCACGAGGTCAGCAGTGCTAGGATCTCGAGACGCGACAGTTCTACTAGTTTCAACCCTCCCCTGACCGTGGAGGTTCCCGCAGCGCCTGTTGAGGTTAAACGCCAGTCCCCTACTTTCACCCGTGCTCGCCTCGTTACCATTCCGAAAAGACAGCCTCCTTCTCTCCCACCTCGGAACCCCCAGCGAGCGTCGACTGCATCGACTTCCACTCCAGTTTCTCCGAACCCTTACGCTATCTCCGACGACAACCGCTCGATCAGCTCCATATCTACCCGTGCGTCTGCCAGTGGACACGCCGCTTTGACAGACAGCACCAAGAAAATCCTCGATACTATCACGTCGCCAACCGAGTCAAACAAAGCATCGTCGATTAAAGATGACGATTTCCACTCCGTCTCTAGTGTTCATTCATCGGATTCAGTACCGGCAAGGGGTCCCAGCACAGACACATCCAGCCCGAAGACTCGACCGGCCGCAAAGGACCTTCCCTCCACTGCGCAAGATGGAAATGGAGATGCAACAACCACAAGGCGTTAAACATACAAGTCTACCGTCAGCCCTAATTCCTGTTCCGACATTCTTCGATACCCTGTCTTCTGTTGTTTTACTTTAATTCTGGCTTCGTTGTATATATCAGCTTCAGCTTGTCATTACTATATCTTTGTGCTGAAGCTTGCGGCTTCGCATATCTGGTTTGCGGCGGCGACTCTCAACTTCTCCAGCGATGTCTATTCATTGAGCATTATTTGCATTGTTTCACAGCGTTGGGGCGTTGGCGGATGCTGGGAATAGCATGGGCACACTTCTTGGTCGGCGAATCTGCTTGAAATGGTTAGATTGTAAGATAGCGCATTCTTTTGAGTTATATATCCCAATAAGTTTAATAAGTTTGTATGTTTACCTGCTTTCACTTCCTTCAACTACATTATCAGGTAGTATTCCGCTCGCGGCCGACTAAGGTTCGGCTGTATCTCGGAACCACCCCCAAGGTAGACTAGAGTCATTAGATTCCAGACTCAGACCAGTCGAGGCCCGAGAGCGATAAAGGACAATAAATTTGTTGATCATCAAAAGTAATCACAGTTACACTGAAACTCGAGATAAAGAGCGCCAAGCGCCTTGGAGAAGCTTAGGGCCAGTCGTCGCTGCTCCACGGTTACATTGATCGACAGCCTCGCCGGTTAGCACTGCTTATTGACCTCCCTATTGCGTCCGCTCTTTGATTGCCTCGCGGGGAAGGTGCATACATAAAACCATGGATATCCCCGTCGACGAATCCGCCTTGTCTACGCTGATTTCAAATTGGGCTGCGCGGGTGCTGCCGAGTCTCTCAATGCCCTCGTTGTCATCGGCTGTAGCGCTCTCCGCGGGCCTGGTCAACCTGGTTGCCGGCCAATATTTCCCTCCTATCACTACTGAAGATGTCAAGGTCATCCACTCCAAGCACCAAGAGGGTGTCAGGATCTCTTACAAAGAGGTATGATCCATGATCAATAATTTCCTCTCAAGAGGTCTAACCGCTGGCAGCCTGAAATCTGCGAGACAACCCCGGGAGTGAAATCTTATTCGGGTTATGTCCATCTCCCTGCAGGCACATTGAATGACCTGGGTTTGGACCAAGACTATCCCATCAACTCATTTTTTTGGTTCTTCGAGTCCCGCAATGACCCTGTCAATGCGCCGCTGTCGATATGGATGAACGGCGGTCCGGGAAGTTCGTCTATGATCGGCCTCATGCAGGAGAATGGACCATGTCGGGTCAACATTGATTCCAACTCTACGGAGCTGAACCCCTGGTCATGGAACAACTACGTAAATATGCTCTACATCGACCAGCCGAACCAGGTCGGTTTCAGCTACGATGTGCCCACCAATGGGACATACGATCAATTGACGGGTGTCCGTGACGTCTCGAAATGGACGACCGTCCCGGAGCAGAACAATACGTTCTATGTGGGCACTTTTCCCAGCCTGAACGCCTCATCCGCGGCCAATACCACCCAAAATGCGGCTCGCGCTCTTTGGGCCTTTGCGCAGACATGGTTTACTGAGTTCCCCGCCTACAAACCCCATGACGACCGGGTCAGCATCTGGACCGAGTCCTATGGAGGCCGTTATGGTCCGTCTTTCACTGCGTTTTTCCAGGAGCAGAATGAGAAGATCGCCAATGGCTCGCTTACCGCCGCGGGAGAATCGCATTACATTCACCTCGACACACTCGGAATCATCAACGGCTGTATTGATTTGCTTGTGCAGTCGCCGTCGTACCCTGAAATAGCGTACAACAACACGTATGGTATCGAGGCAATCAACGAGACCATCTATGATTTCGCGATGAATGCGTGGAGCAAACCGGGCGGCTGCAAGGATCAGATCATTAGATGTCGCGAACTTGCTGCCGAGGGCGATCCTCTCATGTATGGTAACAACAGGACGGTGAACGCTGCATGCGCAGCAGCGGACCGCTACTGTGCTAACAACGTGGAGGGGCCATACCCTCTGTTCTCCGGACGAGGATACTACGACATTGCCCATTTCGACCCCGACCCTTTCCCTCCCCCATACTACCTCGGCTATTTGAGTCAGCACTGGGTGCAGGAAGCCCTTGGAGTCCCCATCAACTTTACAGAGTCGGTTGACAGCGTTTATGCTGGGTTTAGCTCCACCGGCGACTACCCACGATCCGATGTTCGTGGCTACTTGGAGGATATCGCGTACGTGCTCGACTCTGGCATCAAGGTGGCTCTCGTTTATGGTGATCGGGATTATGCCTGCCCTTGGAATGGCGGCGAGGAGGTGAGTCTGCAGGTTGACTACAGCGATGCAGACAAATTTCGCGCTGCCGGGTACGCACCGCTGCAGACCAACTCTTCGTACGTCGGCGGTCTTGTACGTCAGCATGGGAACTTCTCCTTCACTCGAGTCTATCAAGCCGGCCACGAAGTGCCTGCGTATCAGCCCGAGACTGCGTATGAAATTTTCCATCGAGCCATGTTCAACCGTGATATCGCGACAGGAAAGATCTCGACAGCTCGAAATGGCACGTATTCCACCACAGGTCCCTCTTCGACCTGGAACGTCACCAACACCGTTCCTGACAGCCCGGCGCCAACTTGTTACATTCTTTCTCTGGGGTCATACTGTACGGATGAACAGATTGTGAGCGTGGCCAACGGGACTGCACTGATTAAGGATTATATAGTGGTGGATGAGAGTGCTGCTTAGCCAGGACGGAGTTTAGGACATGGACGTGGACGTGGTTCGTCGCGTATATATACCGAGCTGTCTGTGGATTATGCATGTAGATAAATGTCGGTGACCGATGGTACACCAATTGGAATAAAACTGGAGTAGATGATCTGGAGTGCAGTGGATCTTGACTGGCCAAGCGTATCCGGAACAGGCAATTTGAGGTTGTAGCGCGGCCACTTTCAGGCACCCTCGGCCACTGTCAACTCCCAATCTCGCACAATATATTATTGCCAGTGTACAATTCCCATCAAGACACTTCTGCCTCTATTTATTGCAACTCGACATATTCTCAAGCCAACCAGTGTCACTCCACGACCTCAGTGGTGGAAGCTTCTGGAATCTTCGATTGGCTGGCTGCGGTCAACGTCACACGTCACGTCTGGGGCTCTTTCAAGATCGCCCTGCCGTCACTCAAGGCACCATCTGACACTGCCTGATCCTATATATCAACATTCCTCGTCCTGCTGGCGTGCGTTTGCCTCATCGTGCCCTAACTTTGGCAGTTTACCGCGCTACTCGACCTGACTTATACTACCAACATCTCCCCGCACTTTACCTTGCCGAACCTTCTACGTCATTCGAGTCCCCTTCCGAGGGTCTTTATTATCGACACTTCTCTTTGACAGCACACCCTCACGCCATATTAAACCCGGAGAATTAATTGGGTACTCGACTTGCTTACCAATAATCTGAACTCAATTTGAACACGCATATATACACACATACGCACCAAATCATGGTTGCAGAAACAAAACTATACGATGCGCTCGGGATCAAGCCCGATGCTGCGCAGGACGAAATCAAAAAGGCCTACCGCAAGGCCGCACTAAAATATCATCCAGACAAGAACAAAGACGATGCCAAAGCGGCCGATAAGTTCAAAGGTACGTTTATTCTTATACCCCGCATTTGATTTTCATTCTGTCGATCATCGCTAATACCCGCTATCTACAGAGGTCTCCCAAGCCTACGAAGTCCTCTCCGACCCAGAGAAACGCAAAGTCTACGATCAATTCGGCCTCGAATATCTCCTTCGCGGTGGCCCCCCACCAACATCGGGCGGCGGCGGCGCCAACTCCTTCGAAGGAGGAGGCGGTGGCATGCCCGGTGGATTCTCCTTCGGTGGCATGCCTAGCGGCGGCACACGCACATTCCACTTTTCTACACGGCCCGGCAGCGGCGGTAGCAGCGGCTTCCAGTTTAGCTCCGCCGATGATATCTTCCGGAACTTCGCCAAGGGCGCTGGCGGTGGCATGGGCGGGTTCGGGGATGACGACGACCTGTTCTCCATGCTCGGCGGCGGCCTAGGTGGTGGGCGCAGCGGGGGTCCGCGGTTCCGCAGCACCAGGGGGACGAGCGGTGGTGCTGGGGCGGGCTTCCAGCGACAGTCCTCTGCTCGGGCGCCGACGCCGGAGCCGACCGTTATTGAGAAGCAGTTACCGTTGACGCTGGAGGAGATTATGAGCGGCTGTACGAAGAAAGTTACGGTCAAGAGCAAGACATTTGATGCGAGTGGGAAGCGGACCGTGCAGGATGTTACGCTCGAAGCGAATATTAAGCCTGGGCTGCGGACAGGCTCGAAGATTAAGTACCGCGGTGTTGGAGACCAGGAGGAAGGTGGGCGGCAGGATGTGCATCTCATTGTCACGGAGGTAAGATAGCCCTCTATTCAGCGACTGATTGATAGAATGTATTATTAACTTCTGTACAGAAAGAGCACCCCAACTTCAAACGCCACGGCGACAACCTCATCACAACTGTCGACCTCTCCCTCAAGGAAGCCCTAACAGGCTGGAACCGCATCGTCCGCACCATCGACGGCAAGTCACTCAAGGTCGCGAAGCCTGGGCCCACGCCGCCCGGCTACGAGGAGAAATTCCCAGGTCTGGGAATGACGATTTCGAAGAAGCCCAGCGAACGGGGCGACCTCCTTGTGCGCGTCAATGTCGAGTTTCCGAAAACGCTGTCGAGTAACGCGAAAGAGGTGCTCAAGGACGTTCTTCCTTGAAACTGATCTCTGCTCAGTCCTTGCTTCGCTTTGTTCTACTTTGGGTACAAAACATATACCTATTTCCTTTCTAGCATTGTTGGCGTTTGGGTGAATGGCGAACCTGCTGATTAGTGGGTTGCTGAGGGCTGTTTTATTCCTACTTTGTTTTCTTTGAGCCCGTGATGATGATAATGATTGTGATGTGAGCCCTTCAGCACTATATACTCAGCTTAAAGTTTTTCTCCGAGCCCTCAGCTGTTATAAAAGGACGGGTTATAAGTTGTCTTTATTCTCGTCATTTTAGAGTTCTGGTGTAGTTCTTATATATCCTGATATGTCAACCGTAAATCATGTTCAATAGCTCCAGTATATGCTAAACGCTTAAAAGTGATAACCATAACTCCAAAAACCCCAGCCGTGCTGAGACAGGGTATCCGTGCCAACCCAATAGCTAGTAATACACCACGACACGTAGGAGACAGATACTCACTTTCCCTTTCCCTTTCCCTTTCCCTTTCCCAATATCAATGTCAGTAAGTATCCTCATCCCCACCCCCACCACCCCCATCCCCGAACCCATCATCCCCATACTCATCATCCCCGCCATCAAAGTACTGCTCCGCATTATAATCCCCGCCCATATCATCGTCGTCATCCTCAAAGTCATCGTCCACAAGCTCCTCCTCCCCAGCCTCGTCCTCGTCCTCGTCAAGGATATTCCCGCCCTCCCCTTCCTCATCCCCATCCCCATCCTCCCCATTCTCCTTCCTTCGCTTCGACACGTCGTCGTCTTCATCGTCCTCCTCGAATCCCCGCTTCGCACTCGCCTGCAGAGTCTGCGGCTGATACCCGTCCAGAAACCCATCGGGCTTGTAGTTCGGCTGGATTGTTGTCCACAGTTCGCGCGGGAAGAATTTCATTACTACACGCATAGCCAAATCAGCACCCCATCACTTCCCACATTTTCTTTTCCGAATGAGAACACGGGGTTCGGGGTTCGGGTGAACATACCATACGGCCGCCCCTGCACCTTCGGCACAAGCCTCCTCTTCTTCTGGTATTTGCCCGAGTAGCTCTGCATGCCGGTGAAGGGGTCGAAGTTCGCCTTGGAGTTGCCCGTGTACCCAGCTGCGCCGGCAGAGACACCCAGGATCGAGTAGTAGGGCCCGTCGTGGAAGCGCTCGCGGAGGGTGCGGTAGAGGTCGACTTGGGTTTTTTCGCGGGTGCTGAGGGGGCGGGGGCGGGGGATTGTGTATTTCTATTTCACGCAAGAAGTCAGGATATAGCCGGAAGAATGAAGAAAGGTTTGAGGGTGTATGTATGTATTGAGGGAGCTGGGCGCATGCAATTCGCATTTGCTTATGCTTCGGAGGTGGGATTGTTTAAGGTTAACGTACAGGGAATAAGGGAGTGGGTGCTGTGTCTGCCTCGCCGTTAGCGTCCGTGCCGTCCCATGTGAATTCTGCGCCGGGCAGCTTTCTGCCCTTCTTTGCGCCGAATCGCGACATTGTCTATGTGTATGTGATTGAAATGAGAAAAAAATACCGCTGCTCGGAGATGGACGCGGCTTTGCGAGAAAAAGTTCCGGCGGAGCTTGACTCACACCGCCTTGGCGGGGCGGGGAATGCAGATGGAAAATTAGGGCTGGGTACCATTCTAGACTGCTGGCGTAAAAATGCCTTGTGTACATTCAATTGCGACTTCGCAGCTGGTTCAATTCTCTGCATCTTCAAAGACCTACTGTCTCGACTTGGGTAATGGTCTGAGCCCCAGGGCCAAGGGGCCCGTCATCTACCCTTTTCTTCAGCGTGCGTACAATGTCCTCGAGGTGTGAGCCCCGCTCCTCTATACTCTGGATAGACCTATACAAGGCCACCAATACCTCGTATCTCGCTGTCGCAACCTTCCAAACAGCACTTTGTGTATCAGCTGCTCCACCTGCCACAAACTCAGAGTTCGAGCGGGTGGGCTTGAATAGGAAGGGAAGTAGAACGGTTAGGGCTGGGGGTGAAATGGCCACCCAGGCACCTGACGTAGGGAGGACACCTTGCGTTGCCGGTGACAAGCGACCAAGCTCCTCTTCTGACGGAAGCGAGTACCGAGCTATACCTTGAGCAGCTGAGGTGATCTCGGCTGATAATGGCTGCCAGTTAGCGGTGACGATAGCTTGCATGAACGATATAGCGGAAAGAGAGATGTCCTTCATCGCTAGGACATCGGCTGCGGCGACGACATCATCCCACAAGGACGGGCGGTGGTTTTGATACATAATGTACAAGACACGGGCGGCCGCCGCCTCTTTTTGCCAGTCGGTTGCGGTCTGTCCGGAAGTGTTGAGATCCATGGTGTCAGAAACAGCATGTTTTGGAGGTCCGTGGAAAATCCTTCCTAGTGCGTTGAAAACCTCCTGGTTTGGCGGATTTGTAGGCAAGGCAAAAACGGGGTTTACGCCTCTTTTGCTAG
Source organism: Aspergillus multicolor (assembly GCF_047715735.1). Taxonomy (NCBI): domain Eukaryota; kingdom Fungi; phylum Ascomycota; class Eurotiomycetes; order Eurotiales; family Aspergillaceae; genus Aspergillus; species Aspergillus multicolor. The sequence goes on along the minus strand of NW_027395954.1, from coordinate 1,812,596 downwards.
CCTCTAACAGAAGCACTCTCGGGAGAGAGGAAAGGACATTCAGTTGACCACTTGGAACAGGGCCATGTGCCCACTGCGAAGACGAGATCAAGAGAGAAGCCTCGATTCGCGAAAGGATGCGAGCCAACAAGGTTTGAGAGCTTTGCAAAAGATGATTAGGGTAAAGCTCGGCATATTGAGCAACATATGACATGACCGGACCACAGAGGAAGCTTAAATCCACCGGATTTAGTTTCGATTCGTCCACATAATACTCGAGTATGGTGTCGTGAATTTTATGCGAGATGAGAAAGTCAAGAGCCGGAGAAGAGAATGTAGATGCTGAGTGTACGAAGGTTCGAGACGTAAGGTTGGGAGCTTCGAGTTCTAGTAAATCGCGGAAAAAGTTTAGCTGCGTCATATGCATCAAAACATCACTCTTGTCAACCATCTCGCAAGCCGCGAAGTACAGCAGGCTCTTGCTATTATATTTGGCCTCGACATCCGGTATGTGCGAGCTTGAGACATAGTCCCAGCGGCACTGGCCTGCTTTCACTAGGAAACTCATTAGTCTCCCCTGGGCCACAGTCTTTTCGCGGCTCGACAGGCCGCTGGACCCATTATCGGCAAGGCTGCAAAACGAAAACAGACGTCCATAAACATCTCTGTCGTTGAATACTCTTCTCCACATCAGGCCCTGCCCGCCAGAGCCATCTTCAACATGTTGACCGTTCTCCAACGTACTCGTCTGGTCAATCTCCAAAAGCGCCCAGAGAGTATCGAATGCCGCTTGAGCGACAGCAGTCGAGGATGTCGAAAGCCAGAGCTCGACCAGAGGTGTGACGAGTTCCGGATCTCCAGCAACTATTGCAGCATCGCTTGGGTGATTTCCCGCTTTGCGCAGCAAGGTCAAGGCTAGCTCATTGACGGGTGGTGACGGGGCGCGGAAACCAGCGATGAAGTTGATAGGAGGGTCGATTGCGCAGAGATCGGAGAATGTGAAATAGGCAGCGGATTTGATGCCGAGGGTGGTGACCGGGGTAGGATCTTCCTGAAGGACGGGCAGGAGCTGCGATATCTGTGTCAACAGTGCTGCGGGGACATTACGATCGGTACTTTGTGTAAGCTCCAGCTTCAGCTTATCGAGGATTGTCTGATCCAAACGTGTAGATGGGTCATTCTGGACCTGTCTCAAATGGGCCGCCACTTCATTGTAAGTAGATGGGACTGCCATTTTTGCTAGTGATGAGTGCAAATTGATGATGAGTGAGAACTCGAGAAGTCCACGAGGAGGGCGTCGGAAATGCATGGCGGGGAAAGCTCCGATCATGCAAACAACACAAACCACCGCTGGCCTCTCTGGACCTGGGGAAGCAAGGTTATCAACCTCATTGACGCAGCTCAGCTATACAATAACATTCGACCGGCTATCTCTGGCCAAATACTATTTTGGGAGCGACACACTTACATTCACCCACAATGTCGGACCAAGCAGAGTCCATCCTATCCCAGAAATCGTCAGACTCCGGCCTACATATCCAGCTACACCCTCTCGTTCTCCTCACAATCTCCGACCATATCACACGGCATGCTGCTCGGTCACAACAAGGACCCATAATCGGAGCGCTTCTTGGTCAACAGAACGGGCGTCAAATAACAGTTGAACATGGCTTTGAGTGCGTTGTGGAGATAAGCCCTACCGGCGAAGCTCAGCTGCTCAATGAATGGTTCGTAGAGCGTGTGAAGCAATGTAAGATGTACATCCACAATAACAAGACACAATTACTGATCTTAAGTAGTTAAGGACGTACACAAGATACCCGCCCTAGACCTTATCGGATGGTGGTCAACGGCTCCTCCCTCTGGCCCGACAACAGCGCATCTTCCAATTCATCGTCAGATCCTCCAGAACCACAATGAGTCCGCAGTGTTCCTCGCCTTCCACCCTTCTCAAGTCCAGGGGGCGTCATCAGGTCAAGGAAAACTACCATTGACGATATATGAGAGCGTCTATGAAGGAGAGAGTGTTACAGACAGCGGCAAAGCCATGCAGGTGGATGGCGAGGAGCAGTCGCTGAGTGTCCGATTCAGAGAACTACCATACACTGTGGAGACCGGAGAGGCGGAGATGATTGGTATTGACACAGTGGCTCGCACGGCCAGAAACGCAGCTGCTATTGAGACCTCAACTACAGCTGCGTCTTCGTCTCAGACAGACTCGAAGAAACAAAAAGAAAAGCAGTCTGCTACCGCCGAACTCCTGTCACCAGAGGAGGAAGAACGTGAGTATATTCCTCAAAGTAGCTCGCAGTTCATTGCTGATTTGAATATTCTAACAGTAATCGCCTCCCTCAACACACGTCTGAACGCTATCCGAACCCTAGAGTCTCGGATATCTCTCATCAAGTCCTATGTTTCGAGCGTATCTTCATCCGAAGAAAGCCAGACGTCCGCAGCAAAACCAGACCACACCATTCTTAGAGACATCAACTCCCTCTTATCAAATCTCTCTCTCCTTACCCCACATGAACAAAGCGCTTTCGCAGCGGAGACTCTCGCACAGAACAACGACGTCAGCCTCGTAGCCTTGCTAGGCCAACTTAGTCAAAGTATCAACGGAATGAGGGGGATCGGCAAGCGTACGGCTATTGTGAACAATGTAAGGCGCAGTCGGAAGCAAATGGGTGGGCAAGGTCGGTTTGAGGATGATATCCTGTCGAGGGACGGTGTTCCGCTCGGATAATGACTTAGCTTCTTCGACCAAAGAGAATCCTAATGACGACTTCAAGACTGATGATATACGGTGTTTATTTCGCAGACAGCGCTTCTATTAATCAAAGTAGGGTAGGAGTAAATAGGATCTGAGGGTCTTCGATGTATACTCGAGTACTTGCGGAGATCATTGGCTAGGTACCGTATGCCGCGCGCCTAGGTAACACACCGATTCCTTCGTGACTTCCCCAGTTACCTCCAGCAGCCACATTCTCGTCTCCCAACCGCATGATGGTGCACTTGCTCGATCTCCCAGACGAACTCCTTCTCATGATCATCCAGTGCCTCGACCAGGACCGACCAAAGATCTCACTGGACTTTTGGAACGTACCAAGATGGTGCAGCCAAGCAACAAAGCGCTGCAAGCGTTCTCAGCGCGTTCAAAACCTCCACGCGCTCTTGCTTGTCTCCCGCCGCTTACACAGCTTCGCCGAACCCTTCTTCTACCGCGATCTTCGCGTTGAAGAAGAACAAAACGCGGAGCTGTATATTACGCTCACCGAGAATCCACGACTATCAAATCACATACATTCGGCTGTTATCAACTCCTCCACGTTTCGCAAGGATGGTTATGATGTACTCTGGAAGAGCCGTATCCAAATCCTCACTTTGGTGAAGGTCGACAACCTTCACCTTCTCGAGTACGTTTCTCAAGATGACCGCGTCGGCACTTCTCCCATCCAGGGACTAAACTTGATGCGCTGTTCAGCCAAGACACACGTCCTCGTTGCTATCTTACGCTGGCCCTCTGCACTCAAAGCAATTCACTACGATGTCACTGACCCAGCGTGGCGACCTCTGTATGGCAGATTGACCTGGAACACTGACTTGCACATTCCTATATGGCCATGCCCGGGCTTCGTGCAAGCACTCCAACCTCAAAAGGCAACTTTGCGCGAGATCACGATGACCAGACAACTTCCCACCGAGGTGGAGGAGGGTCCGCGGATCGAGCTCAGTGAGTTCAACTCACTATCGACTCTCCGCATCGCCCATGCATTTCTCTGTGACTGGGGAAACTCCCACGACGCGTGGAAAAGTCTACCACCCAATCTAGAAACATTAGAGGTCTTATATGACGATGAAGTACTGGGAGGGATCGAGTTCTTCGAAGGCTGGGACGTTCCTGCCCCTACCGACCTTGACTGGGAAGGCGCGCAATGGCTTCGAAATCTACTCGATCGAAAGATGACGCACTTCCTGAAGTTGACTAGAATAACAATTCGTAATCCGACAGGCGACCCCGATACAGAGCCGGATCTTCGTTCTCCTTACACGCCTGAATATATGCGTCCGTGGAAACTGCCAGGCCTCATTTCAAAACGATGCAGAGACGCTGGCGTGGAGCTCAAGGTGTTGGTTGAGGACGATCCACCAAGTTCCATCGTGGACTATGATGCCGTGGATATTCTGTAGAGGAGCACGTACTCATGCGGCCCATCTCATTTGCCTCGGCATATGTCGAATCTCCGGCCCGGTTATATCCACATCATGAGATGCCTGGAGAGAACAAGCTAGCTTGGCTGGAAGCACCCGCATTAGGGACATAGATTAAGCTCACATTACTATTTCTACATTTCTTCCCATGGGGGGTGCCATTCATTTTGCGAGGAAGTAAGTGCAGCGTAGCATCAGGCAAGGGATGAAAGACCACATGGTGTGCCATATTATGTCACACGGGTTTCGGGACATGGTCAGGGAGAGGAGCTCACCCACGTACTCAAATGCCCTATCAAATACTCACATAGCACGTCCAACCCCGTTGTGCTGATTCCATGTCTATGCTCGGCATTTCTTCTCAGAAACACCGGTAGAAAGCTGGAGCACGAGAACTGGCGAACTCTAACCGCAGTTTAGGGCTAGACCACGACCACCTAGCCGTCCCACTTGGAATTGCGCCGAGGGTTCACCACATGGGTTTGTTACTACGGTCATCCTACCCATGCTTTCTCTAGCTCATCGCGTTGGAGTATCTCATCCTTGTGAATACAATATGAGTTGCTGTATATACAAGTCTAAGTATCGTTCCGATTCATGACATTAAAGCAAAAGACGCCCAAGGACCAGACCATACATGCAGGGTATTGTTCTACAAAACATCAATAGGAAATGCAATAAGAAGACAACGGCAAGAACTCCTTTGGTTCCTAACGTCGTCCATGAGATTCGTATCTGGTATGTGAGGGCTGATAGGAGTCCGGCATGGGCATCGGAGCCTGCTCTTGGAGTTCGGTGGATGAAGGGAAGCGGGCATGGTCGTGATCAGTAGGGTATCCCGGATGGTTTGGATGGGAGTACCCGTCTGAGTCCGAGGGCGACCTAGACGGGACGTAGTGTACCTCCTCAAATGGCGAGATCGGTCGAGAGGAGTGCGAATGTGAATCTGGTTCGGCCAGATACTCGTTATCTGACCTAGGATTGGGATTGTAGTACCGGTTTCGGTCATCTTCGTAGTAAGGCGGAGGAGGGGCTGTGCCCATAGCGCCCAGATCGCTAGTGGATGGGTTTTGCTGGGCATTGGCTAGCAGGACTTCTCCTTCTTCCTCGGCTTGATGTCCGTAGCGGTTTGTGACGCCGCCAGTCATTACGGCACCAGCGCCTCCGTAGCTTGTGTCGGCAGGTACCGCGCTGCCTGTTTGACTAAGGCCAATAGCCTCGGTTGAGATTTGGTAGCTGGGATCCAATGTTCTCGTCTTCCGGCCAACAAACAACCAGCGCATACTGCGGCCGACAGCTTTGAGGAGGTCAATGGGGTTGAGAGCATCGAGAAGAGCGCCCATGCCCCAGCGACCACCTTGATAAGTCGGTTTCCCATTCCCAAACATGTCGGTAACCTCATCCGTCTGAAGCCCGATGGCGTACGGCTTCCAAGGGAACGACCAGAGATGCAGCACGGCAAAAAAAGCCATTTCAACGCTGATAATAAGTTCCGCAAGCACGACCTTGAGGTCAGGAGCTGCAAGCTTGTCTGACGATGTGATGACTCCGGCGGAGTATAAGAATGAAATCAAACTCTGAAGACCATATTAGGAACGGCGCTTCCACCATAGAAACAGGCTTGACACTTACCGATTGCCAAAAAGACAAGAAGATAACGAGTTTAATTGATGCAACCTTTAAGAAAGGCTTGTGCTCGCTGATTTCATCCTTGATTTGAATGTAAAACTGAATGAGGCAGTACATCGCGATTGACACCGCGATACACTCAATACCCAAGACCTTGAAGATGTTAGCACTGAAGCAAGGAGATGCTGCGCTGCACTTACCCAGATATGGGAGAACGCCGGATTTAGAGACGACTCGCAATACAAGTCGAACTTTTGTGTGACAACTGCCACAATGGTCATCAGTACGCGCAGGAAGCAGTACTGAAAAACGCCAACCCAGATAACCTAAAAAACTGCGTCAGCATCCAAGGCGGCGATTGACGCAGATGAGCGCGATATATCCACGGCATTCTTACATTGAACCATGTCAAACCACTCCGCGGAAGCCTCCAGATTCCGTTCTTCCCACCAGAGCATTTCTGAAGCCAATTGACAGGCCAGACCCAGTTTTTCGGCTGTATTCCGCGGAAGTATTCTTTCTGGCTGTGCAAATCGGGCGCGATATAATGGCATAGCAGCGCAAAGAAAGCCGAGATCGTGAAAGCTTCGTAGCAGTCGCCCAGTACACTAAAGTAAACAGCCTCCTTGTAGTAGTATGTGCTGAGCCAGGAAACGAGGGAGTATATCGGTATCATGAGCAGGATTCGGATAATACTATAAGAACCACGCCGTTATGATTAGCAATGTAGGAATGACGAAAGACGGTATCGGATCGGTGCACGTACTGCCGTTGTTCGACCGGTTTGCTGTAATGTGTCGCATGTCGCATAATAAGGTAGAAGGATACGAGACCGGCGGCGATCGCGAACGCACCAACAACAATGACACAGAGCTCGTGGAAGGTGAGTCCATTATCCCATAAGTCGATCTCATGGACTTTGATCGACAGGCATAGCGGTTAGCGATCGCATTCTGTCCATCAGACGGCGAGGCACGGAAAGCAAGCATACTGGTCTCATCCTCCTCTGTTGTATTGCAGACTGGCCAGCCCATCCTCGCGGTGTCTGTATCCTCCAACGATGAGGTAATTGGGAGTGGGAGAAAAGTGGACGGAGGAAAGCGTGTAACTATTTTGGGCCGTCCGCGGAGTCAGAGTGGCGGTCGATCAACCCCTGGAACCACGCGACGGCTCTGGATTTGCAGCGTAATTGCTTTTTCTCGGTTCCTCAACACAGGATCTGGCGTTGCCGCGTTATACAAGATCTGAAGATATGCGGAAATGAGAGAAGTTCAGGCGCCAGATAATGCGCAGCAGTCTGTAGTTGCACGTGGAACGGGGCTGTTCAGGTCTCAGGCCGCGAACTACTTGCGGTTGATTATTCAATGGCTGGAGCGAACCCTTGAAATAGTGAAACGCCAATTCCGGTCTATTATTAGTATGTTTCAAATTCTAAAGAACTCAATCGTTCTTGTGGCGGACAAAAGATAAACCTGGGAAGCTATAAAGGCTTTGACTTCATAGGCAGCAGCGAAAACAAGACCGCTAAGCTTTGTACAAGCTGACGGGCATCCAATGCCTTCTGCTGCCAAGCCACGGATCCTGGCAGTCTGCACAGCCCTGCAGAGCGCCTGCTGGTAATGACGGCCAAGGCCGGCGTTATCTAAATATACAGCGGTATGGCCTCCCTTGGCTTCAAGTCCTTTTCTATAATCCAATAGTGCATAGTGCTCAGATTACCGCCGTAAAAAATGCAATGGGTATAATAACAATGAAGTACCATACAAGAGACGTGAGTCAGATCTTAATGGCCCCTGCCCACGCCCCCTCGTTCAAAATGTCCACCACCGCGGACTCGCCGCCTGAAACCGCCCTGCCCACGATTGGGAAATTCCGCTCCTACATCAACAAAATGATCATCATCTTCGAAAGAGTATTTTCGAGTTTCATCTCCCCCCGGGCGTGGGGTTGGGCCTTTCCGCAACAGGTCGTCAAACCTATCTAGGCGCCGGTCTGCAACAGCTCGAGCGACTGGAAGGTAAAAGAGCTTAGGCTTTGCAACAGTTGACTTGTAGAGTTCGTCGAGTGGTGTGAAACCTTGCGCCGGCTGAGAGCTACCGCTCGCTTGAGATGCGCCGTTGGCGGGCATACTCTGTGCTGAGCCTTGGAAGGCCTGGGTCTTAGACTTCTCAGGGTCAACCTGCTCTAAGATCGCTTCAACCTCGTTGTCATGCTCTTCGTAGACGATATGCCAGCGTAGCGGACGCCCAGCCTGGAGCTCGGATTCCTCTTCCGTTTTGATCCACTCCCGTAGTTTGCGTGGGGGGACGAAATCAACTAAAAGCTTCTTCCGATTCTTCTCGTCCGGCCAAACTGTATCATGAAGACGGTTGCGTGCTCGCACTGCTGTTGGAGCATCCACGAACTTGACAAAGCAATGGGTCTTTATAGAGTCCAGATGACAATCGATTATCAGGTTAGATTCGGGTTTCCCGGAGGTCGATGCAATTGAGAGTAAGTGATTCCTGAGAGCAGCCAGTTGCAAGGGACGCATGAGACCCTCAATATAGAGCGCAGCCGTGGCAGGATGGCGGGATTGCTCAACCGTAACGTCTTCCATCTCCGTGTCAACTAGCGGCGGTGATAGTCGAGTCTGTTCCCGACCTGTTGAGGACAATAATCCTTTGAAGCGCATGTCTTGTTTTTGAGGAACGGCTTTCTGCGCCTGATAATCGCGCCCATCTCCTTCCACAGTTGAACTTTGCTCGTCCAAAGCTTTGGCTCTCTTTCTGGCAACCTCCTCATTTTGAGGGACAGGGCTTTGGCTGCGACGCTTCCTCTTCCGAATATCGTCAATAACCTCTTCCGCGGGCAGGGGCGTCGACAGCGCCGTGTTGGTCCCGGAAACCTGAGCACTAGGAAGACTAGTTTTCGTATCGGTATTAATTGGTTGCTCTGCACTATTCTGTGGAGCACTCGGTCCTGCCCCATCTTGAATCTCAGGAGCCTGCTCAACCGTTGTGCTGATAGCTTCAGCATTGGGTTCTCTACCGCCAACCTCAGTTCTTGTCTCCTTCTCTTCAGTCACCTGGGTGGCAACTTCTTCCATAGGTTCTTTGTCTTTAGGCTCATTTCTTGCATCACTTTCCTGGTGTTCCTCTGCTTCAGCGTTTGGCTTCCCTGCTTGCGAAAGTTGTGGGCGGTGTGGGCGTTGACCGGCCACTCCATTGAGACGTGCTAAGTGCGGCTGTGTCAGCTCCTTGTCTGTATTTCCATTCATTCCAGTCGAATTCGCCTGGCCAGCTACAGAGGTAGTTGCGGTATCCTGCTGCGACGCATCCCCTCCGGCCTGCTCGGCTGCGGCACCTCGCGGTCGCGCATTCTCGTCCGCGTCCTCGGCTGCTTTTTCGGTCGCGCTAGGAGCAATGGCTGCGATATCTTGTTGAGGCGCTTCTTCGTTGCCCGCGTCCTCGGCTTCGGTAGGGGCTTCTGGTTCGTCGGGTTGCGCTTCCTCCTCATCTGCACCTCCTTCTTGGTTATTGGCATCAAACTCCTCTAAGCGATCGATGTATTCCTGTTTGCGCCTCAAATTGGTCAAGGGGATACCGCGCCTCTTCAGCTCATCCTTCAACTCGGTAACCTTTAATGTCGAATAATCGGTCATCGCGGTGATAATGTATGGTAAGAAAAGTATTCAAGTAGGAATGTGGTTATATGTCGTGAGATCGGCCGGGGGTAACCATAGCTGGGATGTATCCTAGCGAGCAGCAGTTGCTTGACAGTTGGGTATGCGACGCGACAGGCGACGACTCGGAGCTTTAAAGTCGGCAAGCTGGGGAAGGACCACCTTCCCGTTGGTAGAACTCGCGCTTTCCCGTTTGTGGATTAGTGCATCGTTCTGCCCATTCGTCCCATAATCATCATGGGACAATGAGTTCATCAGCAGGATAGCGACAAAACGTCAACAACGGCGAACAAGCCTTCATCAAACATTGAACGGCGCAAACTCTTTCGTGTATATGCTCGTGGGCGAAACCTTCTCTAGGCCTTGGTAGTGCGCTTAACCCGTCAGATCGGGCAGGCCAAGTGGGCTCGTTGACAGTTAGCAACCTGTTCGCCATGATTCAGACGAGTCTGTAGCTCGGTCCTAAAGACTTCACCGGGCTCCTGGCATGTCTAATTTCTTATATGTATTCGAGACTCAAGCATGGCTTGGACGATGCCTTCTTCTGCGTACACCAGCCATTGGCTAGCCTTGTCCCCTCTCTATACGGTTTGATATTCCAGGACCTCAAGAGCGTAACATGGCCACCATTCAAGTCGCCGGTGTACTGTAATATTCAAATCGACGATGTTGGGCTTGCATTCGTAACACGGGTACTCAACAAGCGAGTATGGACTTGGAACTGGATGGAACTGCAACTTCCAGGCAGCCGAGCGGGCGCAGGAGAAACAGGGAAGAAAGTGCTAATACATCAGGGAAAAACAAAACGCAGTGCTATGGAGAATGATGCAGGTGGTTGCTTTCAAAAGCTGATAAGGCGATTCAACAATCAGGCGCCAATTGCGAGATCTGATAGTGGCCTCCATGTTCCCCGCACTATTCTTGTCAATCATCTGCATTCTCAACCATTACTTCACGAATTCATAGGGATACCGGGTGATATTTGAACTCAAAACAATCAAAGCAAAGGCTCATTATGGCGCAAGCAACTCAATTGCCGCCAATTCACCCGGTGGAAAACCCCACAGAGCCTTTCTGGCGCACCGAGCTCCATCAGCTCGATGAACTCCGAACTACACCAGAGCTGCCTCAACGGAGTGATATTGTGATTATCGGCGCAGGGTACTCCGGAATAAGCCTTGCATACCACCTTTATAAACATCTTTCCCGCTCTGATCAACCTGAGCCCACAATTACCGTCCTGGAAGCAAGACAGATATGTTCAGGAGCGACTGGACGTAATGGTCAGCTGCGCTGTTTCCATGTCTTTGACAAAGGACAATCTCTAACCGCACTATAGGTGGTCACTTACGCCCCGATCTATACGGGAGTATCCCGAAGTATATCGAAAGATATGGCGTTGAGGCTGGTGCGGAAGTCGCGAGCTTTGAGATCGCGCACATAAAGGCACTTAAAGAGCTCATCACTGAAGAGAATATCGACTGCGATCTGAACTTGACACGTTGTATGAACGTCTACCTGAATGAAGCTGATGGAGAGAAAGCAAAACAAACCTACGAACTTCTTGTGGCTCAGGGGCTTGAGTACACCCCTGATATTCATTACACTTCGCAAAAGTATGCAGAAAAGGTACGCACTCCAGGCTATAATCTTAGCTTGGCACACCTTTACTGAAATCACTAGATATCTGGAGTCAAAGGCGCTAAAGCATGCATATCCTACACGGCAGGTAATCTATGGGCTTATAAATTGATATTAGGGTTGCTGTCAAAAATCACAAACTCGTCCATGGTTAATGTCCAAACCTCTACTCCCGTCACTTCTGTGACCACTCAAAATGGTCTCCATTCTGTTCATACTCCGCGAGGGTCCATTTCCGCATCAAAGATCGTGTACGCGACGAATGCTTATACTTCAGGCCTCCTGCCTCAGTACTCCGCGAACATTGTGCCGTGCAGAGGCATTTGCTGTCATATCACTGTTCCGGATGGCAAAGACGCTCCATTCCTACCCTACACATATCTCATAAGGTCAGCAGAAGGAAATGGTCAAAGCTACTTGATCATCCGTCCGGACGGGAGTGTTATCGTCGGCGGTGCTCAACACACTTTTGAAGACGACAGAGAACACTGGTATAAAGTGACCGACGACAGCACCCTTATTGAGCCCGCAAAAAACTACTACGACGACTACATGCAACGCACTTTCAGAGGCTGGGACGGCAGCGGCGCATACGTTAAACAAATTTGGACTGGGAGTAAGTGTCCCGGACAGGCATCCGGTCTTCGACCTGAAGGAATTTGCTGATGACGTGATTGTAGTCATGGGATACGCATATGATTCAGCCCCGCACGTTGGTGAAGTTCCTGGCCAACCTGGAAAATACATATGCGCAGGGTACGATGGTCATGGTATGCCGGTCATCTTCCTGGCTACCAAGGGGCTCGCAGACATGATCTTGAATGGACGCGCTTTCGAGGATACTGGTCTTCCTCGCGTTTACAAGTCAACATCTGAAAGACTTCAAAAAGCAGCCAATGGTCCCGAGGGCGGTGATATTTTCTCATAAACCAACGGCATGCTAGTTCAAGATTTTGGATATGAACGACGAACAGGTTTACAGTGACTGTGCACCATAGAATTCCTAGCATGTAGGTACAGTCATCGGCATGGCCCCGGGGAGGATATACCGGCTACCAAAGAATTCCGCGGGATCGCCGGTCGCTGATTGGTTTGCCGACCTGGCGAATCTTGACTCATCGCCATTGGCAATAAAAAGCTCCCACCCCTCGTATTTCACGTCTGATGAGCACATAGCCACTCGGGTTCATTTTCATTTTCATTTTTTTTTCTCTCTTCCCTTGTCTGTTCTTCTGGCAACTCTGTATACACTCAAACGCTCTATATATTGTTTTCTGTTCAATTCGTGGTTCACAATGACCTCTTCTACCCCGCGACTCCGTCAGTTTCCCCCCACACATCTTCTTCCACTTTTTACGTGAACAGCTACTAAATCCCGTAGAGAGGGTCGAATCCCAACCTGAAAACCCGTTCTCCGCCCTGATCGAGGACCAATCCTTCGTTATCATCCCATCGTTCACCTTGGAATCCGGCGTCACTCTACACAACGTTCCCGTCGCCTACACTACGCGCGGAAAACTCTCCCCGGAGGGCGACAATGCACTTGTTATCTGCCATGCTCTGAGTGGCAGTGCAGATGTGGCAGACTGGTGGGGACCGCTACTTGGCGGCCCCGGACAAGCCTTCGATATCTCTCGGTTCTTCGTGGTTTGCCTAAACAGCCTGGGTAGTCCCTACGGAAGCGCAAGTGCGGTGACCTACAAGGATGGAAACCCGGAGAAAGGCCTTTACGGGCCCGAGTTTCCGCTCACAACAGTCCGTGACGACGTGAGGTGAGTCTGATGTGCTGGCTATGCTATAATAAGGGTTGGGCTAATTGGATGAAGAATTCACAAGATGGTCCTCGATGATCTTGGTATCAAACAAATTGCGGCCGTAGTCGGTGGCTCCATGGGTGGCATGCTTACTTTGGAATATGCATACTTTGGAAAAGATTACGTTCGAGCCATTGTCCCCATCGCCACCTCGGCCCGTCACTCTGCCTGGTGCATCAGCTGGGGAGAGGCCCAGCGCCAAAGCATCTACAGCGACCCTAAATACGAAGATGGATACTATTCGTTCGATGAACCTCCTGCGGCTGGACTAGGGGCTGCTCGGATGTCCGCTCTTCTGACCTACCGGAGCCGCAATTCCTTCGAGTCTCGATTTGGACGAAACGTACCGGACCCGTCGAAGCGGCAGAACATCAATGGCACGGAGAGACTCCCCACTCCTCCTCACTCCAACGAGCATTGGGCCATTCACAATGATGGTCACAAAGGTAATTGGAGTGGCCGTACCTCCCCGGCGGCCGAGAAGACCGAGGTGCAGTACATGGATCCGCAGTTCTCTGGAACGAAGACCTTTAGCAAAACCCTCGATGAGAAAGACCAGAAACGACCTGCCACCTATTTCTCCGCCCAGTCCTACCTTCGCTACCAAGGCGATAAGTTTGTGAAACGATTTGACGCCAACTGTTACATCGCCATCACTCGCAAGCTTGATACACACGACGTCTCTCGCCACCGGGCTAACCAGAACTCGGAGAACCCGGTTGGCGAAGCGCTTTCGCAAATTCAGCAGCCTGCTTTGGTTCTTGGAATTGAGAGCGATGGCCTATTCACTTTCGAGGAACAGAAAGAAATTGCCGAGGGTATCCCAGACTCGAGGCTCAAGCGCATTGACAGCCCAGAAGGCCACGACGCATTCCTCCTACAGTTCGAGCAGGTCAACCAGTACATCTTGGAGTTCTTCCGAGAGGTGCTGCCTGACATCATGTCCAAGTCTCCCGCTGATGGTGCCGCAATTGATGGTGTTGGCAAGTTAACCAAGAGCAGCACTTTCGGAGAAGCGGAGGTAGAAGACATCACCGCTTGGTAAACAAATCAAGCGTAGCATCACTTGTTGGCGCAGAGATTGCAGCCTTCACACATAATCAGCTCTACAAATGAGCGGGACCCATGCCTCCTCTCGGCCAAGAGAGTACGGGCCGGCGATCTCAGCCATTTCCAGAGCTCTAAGGGAGTAGCGGTGCAGCCTTGTTATTTTCATTCTTAACCAGTCAGAGAGATGAGCATCCAACTGCCTCTCTCGCAACCAATATCACAGGTCAGACTGTAAAGAAGCATCCAACTGCTCCCCATCACACAAGCCCTCGACTAATCGGTCTCCTGCGATATAATTCGCGAGGGTGATGGGCCAAGTTTCCGAAATACCGGACATTTTTCGATATCACAGTATAGCTTGCGTACAAACGCAATATGTTTTACTCTTTTTCCTCCTTCATATTAGTTTTGAAGCTCACGTAGACTATTTGCGGCAACAGATGACCTCAAAGCGGCTTGATCCTCGGCCACATCAGGCCATTGTGACCCGTCACATTCAACCTTACCCTTGAGTTATCCCTTTTGAAACCAGCTGCCCCTTGCATCACTTCTACAGATCAAATCAAATCGTTCTTGTGCTAAAAAGACAGGTCTTTCCGCGGGATTGGCTTGCAACGACCCCGTCCAAGAACGTTTCCCTCATGCTCGTCGCTATCATACGATGACGCGTGGGCTCTGTGAGACTCCATAAGGCACGAGCCTTTCTACGAAAGTCCTTGTAGTCCCGTTTGCCTTAGATCGTCGCCCCAACCTGCGGCTTCCCATATTATGACGATGGCAGACCGAATGCGGCCAATAGGTCAAGCCTCAGAGCGCGTATGCTTGTTTTGTTTCCCACACATAGCAAATGACGACCGTTGCTTTTGCTGCAAGAACTGCCCTCTGGAGGCTTGTTCGAGGATGGTGCTGGCACTGTTTTACAGACCCCGTGATGCTGTGCTGCTGTGCGACCTTGGGCTGCTGTTTTCTTTCCTCCTTCCCATCTCCTGCTTCTCTTTTTCCCTTCCCTTATCATCGTCATTCCTTCTTCATCGTCCACACCTTTATCCTTTCCTCCGGCTCGGAGCATTCCCTCTCCTACCGGCCAGCCAGTCCTTCGTTTTCTTTTTTTTGTTTTGGCTCCTTAGCCTTGCTTAACGCCACAGTGCATTGCTTATCCTTTGCTCCCGGATCAGCACTTTATAGGCGCCTGTGGCAAAGGCCTAAACTCTTGGATTTCCTTGTTTTGCGCCTTCTCCCCCCGGAATTGACCCGGGAGGCTCACGGACCCCGCTCATTCAAGCCTGAACTCAAGCTTTGTTTATATCCCCGCATTCCAATCCATTGCGTCCAATACTCTCTTTCGCTTCGTTGGATTCTAAAGTAATAATATTTTTCCCCGACTCTCTCTCTCTCTTTTGTATCCATTACGTTGCTCGGCACTGGTTGCCCGTCATCACTTGTTCTGCGTTATACCTGTAGTTGTGCCATTCTACTACATATTCTTGGTGTGAACACCAAGCTACATGCTTCCTTTTGCACTATGGATGCCCTACTTTCCAAGAAAACCGCGCTGAAGAGGCGTGCTTCTTTGTCTCTCTTATTCGGTTCGCAGGTGAGGCGTCGCATCTACCACTTGCAGGCCGCTCTAACAGCCCTAGAAACCAACATTCGCAGCAGTGCTAGACGACAAACCCACGCGGTACTACGACTTTGTGGACACACCCTCTCCTCCTAAGCGTCCATCGCCTTTCATCAGTCGGCAAGAGATATCTCCGGAGTTAGAGTCGAAGATTAGATATTCTTGTTCCTTGCTTGTGTACCGGATTCAACAAGGGGTCCCGTCTCCCCGAAGCAACCCCAACCGCCAGGCAGTAAGAGATGAACCAGAAAGCATCACTTCGAAGACTCAGCTTGTCTCGAACCACCCAGCCTCAAAAGCCGGACTAGAGCCGGCTTCGGTAACCGGGTATGACTCTGGCGTGGGACTCACACAGCAACCAAGCATGCAAACAATGAGGGTGCTTCACTCTCGGTCCGGCGACGCATCAGATGCCGGAGATACAAGGGCTGTGTCGATATTTAGCAATACTAGAACGGGCACATCCTGCTCCAACATTAGCACTGAGCCTTCATGCACGCAGTCATCCTCCCACAGTCCCAGACAGAATGAACTCAAGTCAACAATTGGCGCAACTATAACGGGCTACAGGCAACCATATCACTCAGCAAAGGCCTTCCTCATCGATTCCTCACTCCCACTGTCAGAACTACCGCCGTACAAAGAAGACGCCCAGGACTCCAAAGTATTCCTCAACCCAACTGCGACCATAACCAACCTCTCTTCTGAAACCCTATCAAGTCACCCCTCGCCTCGGTTAGGGCTAGCCAGAGTCTCCGCGCTCACCCAGCAACCTAAGCCCACGTTCAATCCCCCCAACACTTCCAACTTGAGAAAGTCCCGGAGCATCATAATGGACAGCGCTGGCCAGGCCCGCCTCTTGACGCCGGACGAAGAGGCCCAGCGCAACAAAGCGCTCCAGCATGCCGTACTCTCGAAGCTGACGCCCGGCTTTATGAGATATAAGCCGGCTCGTGTGCCTTCACAACGGCAACAGCAGGACAATGAGCGCCAGCGAGCTCCTGACGACAGTGATGCTGTCGGTGGGGAACATTACGAAAATGTTCCTCAGACCCGCCTGAAGAGAAGGACGTCTAAGTTTGGACTATCTTGGTCAGATCTCAAGTCGGGAATGCATGCATCGAGGCCAAATGATGCAGGTACAGGATCGCGGAGATTGAGGGACGAGGTGCCGTTGATTGGGAGGTTGAGTAAGCTTTTCTTACGCAAAAAGAGTACCTAGAGTAGGTTTTCGCTCGTTGAAGGTAGTTTGTATAGACATATAGTCGTGGAGCATCGTTTGTTAGCTTGGTATCTACATTGACTTTTGAGCTCTTCTTCTTGGGACATATGGTGGCGTCGTCGGCTTTGGGTCTTGGACTGGTGCACGCTGGCGAAAATCTCAGTCGTTACTGGATCTACAGGAACGTACATTGTATTTTATTACTATGTATGTGGATATCTAATGGATTACATCGAGAAAGGCTGGGACTACACAGTAGGGGCAATCTTAGTTTCAGGACGAAATGCCTTGTTAATCATAGCTAGTATAACAAGAGTAAAGAACAAGATCATAAAGTCATGCAATATATATCCGCGCACATACCACCAGGGTACATGCGAAACGTCGCAAGATGATAGTCATCTACAACCCAGTCCAAAACCTCGTCTTCCCAACCTCAAACTCTGCAGTGAGCACACCCTCGCCCGTCCCCGTAACCTGCACCCCATACGTCCCCTTCCCACTCGCCCAAGCATCCCGCTTTTCATCCCACCAGCTCGTCGCCAGCTTCTTCTCAACCACAATCTCAACGCTCTTCGACTCTCCAGGCTCCAAGCGCACTTTCGCAAACCCCTTCAGCTCACGCACAGGCCTGTTCACTTCCGTCGGCGGCGGCACAACCCACAGCTGCACTGTCTCGGCGCCGGCAAGCTTGCCCGTGTTTGTGACCGTCACTGTGGCGGTGATAGGTTCGCCGTCGGCAAGCTTATCCTGCTCGGGCGTTGTGATCAAGCTCAGGTTCTCCCGCTCGAAGGTCGTATACGAGAGACCGTGACCGAAGGGGAAGAGAGGCGGGAGCGCCACCTTCTCGTAGTAGCGGTATCCAACGTAGATATCCTCGCCGTAGAGGACACGGCCGCGCTCAGAGCGGAAGTTCAGGTAGCTAGGGTTATCCTGGAGGCGGACGGGGAAGGATAGGGGTAACTTTGCAGAGGGGTTCACGTTGCCATATAGCACGTCTGCAATGCCGTTTCCGCACTCGTTGCCCCCGAACCATGCTTGCAGGAGTGCTTTGGCCTTGGATGCCCAGGGCATTGTCACGGGTGTACCGCTCTGGATGACGATTGTTGCGTTGGGGTTTGCATCTAGCACTGCGGAGATGAGCTCGTCTGAGCCTGTGGGGAGATCCATGTCCGGACGGTCGTAGCCCTCTGTTTCCCATTCGCTTGTGAGACCCGCAAAGACGACGACCTGGTCTACGCTTGATGCGAGCTCGACGGCCTTGGAGATGAGTTCTTCTTTCGTCTGGCGGCGGGCAGCGCCGAAGCGGAACCCGCCTGGGCCGAAGATGACCACGCCGCGGGTGTCGATGTCTGAGGTGGGTGCTGTGCCGAATTGCAGGGTTATTTTGTAGGTTTGCCCGGCTTTGAGCTCCTTTGAGCCTTGTTCTTCGACGGTGCCGTTGCCGAAGAAGGCGGAGCCGAGGCGTTGGTTCTTGGTGTTGTCGACGACGACTTCGTCATCTACGAGGAGTTTCCCTGTGCCGACAACTACGACGCCGAAGTCGTAGGTGCCGGACTCTTCGGGCGTGAAGTAGCCTTCCATGTCGACGTAGTAGAGGAAAGATTTGATCTTGGGGTGCCGGTAGTCCATGAGGAAGCCTTGGGATGAGGTCAGGTGTAGTTCATGGAGGAGTTCGCGGTTGCTGCTGGATGCGGGCTCATCATAGACACGGAACTTGAAGCCTGTTTTGCCATCGTCGGTCTTCAGGAGATGTCCAATCAAGGGGAGGTCCTTGTGCGAGTAGGCTCCCTGGGCGAATTGGACCTCGCCTTTGCTCTGGGCTGACACGCCTTCAAAGGGCGTGACGGTGTAGTAGGCGTCGAGAGACGCAGAACCACCTCCACAGTAGGCTGCAATCTTGGCGTTTGGTCCGATCACAGCGATAGATTTCTCCTTGTGCAAAGGCAAGATGTTATCGTCGTTCTTCATGAGTACAACGGACTCGGCCGCAACCTTTCGTAGTAGGGCTTGGTCTTCAGGCCGGTTCAGGACCTTCTCCTCGGCGTTCTCGGGGATACCTAGTGGTTCGACGTAGTTGATAAGGTTCAGCACGTTGCGAACACGTTCATCGAGGATAAACTCGTGGACTTTGTTTGATGAGACGGCATGTGCCAGGGCGCCTCCACGCCAGCGTGTCTTCCCTGGCATCTCTATGTCGAGACCGGCGATGATTGACTCTGAAGTACTGTATGTTCCAAACCTGCGATGGTTAAGGTAATGTCTTCAAGACGCATGGATCGGACACCTACCAATCGCTCATAACCAAGCCATCCCAGCCCCACTCCTTGCGAAGAATATCCGTGATATACTTCTTATTCTCACTGACATGCGTGCCATTGATCTTATTATAAGCCGTCATAACGGTAGCAGTCTTGCAAACCCTCATCGCAATCTGGAAGGGCAAGAGATAAATTTCACGCGTCGCCCGGTCAGTAACAATTGAATCGACCGCCAAGCGCTCATGTTCCTGGTCATTGCACACAAAATGCTTAAGACAAGCGGCAACACCTTTCTCCTGGATACCTTTGGAGCAGTGGCCTGCCAATTGACCAGAGAGAACACCATCTTCAGCGAAGGACTCGAAACCCCTGCCGCCCAACGGCGAGCGCTGCGTGTTGATTGTGGGACCTAATATGACGTGCGCGCCCTTGGCCATGGCCTCTTCTCCCATTAATTGCCCGACCTTGTGCAGCAACTCGGTGTCCCATGTTGCCCCCAGGGCCGTGGCGCAAGGGAAACATGCTGCGGGCACGCCGTTGAAAAAGCGAGTTCCACGGACTCCGTTTGGTCCATCGGACATGCGCAGGCTGGGGATGTTCAATCTGGGGACGGATGCGGTGTGCCAGAAGTCGATTCCTATAGAGGCTGTGAGTCTAGCTTGCTAATTACTGGACTTATATATCATGGCTCTGCGTACCGGACACAAGGTCGATTTTCTCACCGAGCCGAAGCTCTTCAATGGTCTTCTCCACGTCTAAAGGCATGATGAGAGAGATGTGGACGGCAAGATAGGAACTCCCTCCGATCTACAGGGGAAGAAAACAAAGCTTCCGCGGTAACAGGCACAGTATTAGTGGATATATGGAAGATTGACAGGAAAAAGAGTAACTTTGGAGACAGAAGAGTATCAGAAAGTTGCCTGAGACAACGAACGGGAGCTCTAGATATACGTACTGCTTAATCTCCTGGTCTCCATCGCCCCGACGTATCGATAACAGATCAGCTTCACATAAGCTGGAGGACACCGGAGCTCCACCCCAGCAATTGTGTTCAGAGTCGTCCCATGATCAATGCTCCATGCTGGCGGAACTTCCTGAAGAGGAAGCGTAGGGGCTTGTCGGGGGTCTGCAACCTCGAGAAACGCCGAAATTCAGCCACGGCCTGTACAAATCAACAGGGGATGGCAAGATGAAGAAGACGCAATTGGCGGAGCCAAGTACATCAGCGTGGGGCAGACGATGACCTGAAAAGAAGCGGAGGGTCGGCCGCCCGAAGATCAACCGAGTCGCTGTCGGAGTGTCGGCCCGTTTAGCCTGATTGACTCACGGACGCAGTAGTGTACAGTTGGAGCCTCCACCGGGCTTACTATGTAGATCGTGTACGAAGGGAAGAAGCTTGGTAGATGAGACATTACTCGTATTCGATGCTTCAAAGCAGATCTAGGCGTACTATCTGGACCAATATCTAGTAACACATGCGATGCTCACTGCGACACCTGAAAAGTGCATAGAAGATGCATGGGTGGCTGTCAAAAGAGAAGAGAATACACATGAGATGGGCCAATGCCATGAGAAAGCCCAGCTAGATAGATAGGAGAAAAAATAACTGAGTGGAATGCTTAACACCGTCAACAATGCTCATATGATATCACCAAGTAGACCAGACATATAAGAAAAGAAAAGAGAAAAGAAAAGAAAGAAAGAGAAGGCGTGTGTTTTATCAAGATCAAGCTCCACGTCGAGCACGCTTGTTATCGCTGCCTGCGCCGCGTCCACCCCCGCGGCTGCTTCCATCACTATGTCCGCCCTCGTCCCCTGGCCGTCCGCGCTTGCGGTGAGGCCCGCTTCCACTGCCACCTTCGCGATTATAGTTGCGATCACGCTGGCGGTCACCCCTTCGATCGCGATCTCGAGGCTCTCGGCCGCTGTTATTCCAACGCCCTTCATCCGGTCCACCGGGAGGTGGCGGAGGGGGCGGTGGCGGAGGAGGCTGTCCGCCGTGCGAAGAGGGAGGTCGAAGACGCCCTTCATGCTCATGGGAGGGGTCTGGGCCAGCATCGCGGTTTTGGCGCCGTCGGTTGTCCTCACGGGCGCCGGGACCGCGCCGGGATGCTTCACGAGATTCGTAATGTTCTTCCCGTGGGGCTCCTGATGGCACATCACTCCTACGGTTCTGCTCGCGGTTGCGATCTCGTCTGTCTTCTCGTCGGCTGCTGCTCCGCGACCCCTCACCATCGCCGCCACGACGATCCCGCTCTCGTTCGGTTTCTCGTTCTCGGTCGTGAGAGAAGCTACCACCGGTCGAATAGCGGTGTGATCGGCGGCCATCAGGATTTATGTCATCCGTAGGCTCGTGACGACCGCCGCCACTCTGACGATGTTTAGGTCCATCGCCTTCAGAGTGTCCAGACAGCCTTCCGCTGAGTACATCGGGTTTATTCTGTGTCGGCATCCCGAAGCGCGGCCCATCTTCGGCCCCGGGGAGCGGTAGTCTAGCCGACTGCGGTGATTGCGCTTGAGCGCTGGCGGACTGTCGATTGGCCCCACGTCCCCGGATAGTTGAACCGAGCCCACGGTCTGTAGGCGCCGTTCCAGACTGCTGAAGAACGTTGTTCAGATTCGCAAACCGTCTATCGTTGAAGCCTGGGCCTCCAGGGGGTCCACGAGTTAGGGGAGACGATCCTGAACCCGGGCCAGTTCCGCCACGGGGCCCCGAAGGAGGAATGATAGCGGGCGGGGGTGTAGGAAGATCGGAACGTGGGCTGGAGCCGTGCGCGTTGTCCGAAGTTTGTCCTTGCAGAGCCTTGAGGCGATCAGGGTGGATTCCACTTGCCTCCAGCCTATCAGTGGTAGGGGACGAAGCGTCCGCAGGAGGCTCGTCATTCCGCATCCCCTGGCGTCCAGGGCCTGTTGGCGGTGGACGGTCAGTTACTGCAGGTCCACTACCAGGAGGGCCCGGTGCAGAATGGGACGCTGGCGCGTTTCGCCCACCCCGATTAGACGGAAGCCTGTTCCTTGGTCCAAGGGGGGCATCAATCAGATCAGCTTGACGCGGTCGTCCTCCAAGAATATCAGGGCCACGACCTACATCGCGATGATCTGGACCTTCCATAATTGCTGGAGGTAGCCGGTCACTGCGCGGTCCCCTTGGTGTTTCATCGCTGCGAGGTGGCTGATTATGACTTGGATGCTTGCGAATATCAGGTAATCGTTCAGGGCGATTGGGGAGATCAAGATTGGGAGATATAGGCCTCGTGGGCAGAGACCGCCGATCGTCCCTTTCCTGACGCATTGGTTCTCCGCGACGGTAGCCGTCGCCTGGTTTATCAGAACTATCGTGAATGAGATCCGCGCGGTCAGGATGCGTCTGCGGACCAGGTCGTGGACCGGAAAGACCCTCGCGAGGGTCCGAAGGGCGAGGCGGCCGACCAGGACGTTCACGATAAGGTGGCGGCCCACGGAATGGCTCGTCTATAGGTGGTCTAAAAGAGAGATCCCTATCCAGGCGTCCAAAACCCCTGCTATCACTAATCGGGGGCTCAAATGAGCGACCGAAATCACGATCGCCAGGCAAACGACCTCCTCGGCCGTAATCCGGTAGACGGTCTCGACGGTCATCTAGAAGATCCGGTCGCGGCGGTAGACCTCTCTCGTCCCGGTAAGGGTGAGAAGTTGTATGCTGCTGAGAACGCGAGCTTCCACCAGGAGTTCGGTCCGGCTCGGGCAGCTTTGGTAGATTCGCTTGCCTTCGAGAATCGGGGCCCCTAGGAGTTTGATTCGCAGTAGGCGCAGGAGAGGGTCGTGACTGAGGCATAGCGGCTCCTCCAGTCGGACCCCTACGAGTGGCATTGCTAGGTGCTTCCTTCGTTGTTGTATCAGGGCCACCTGTCGGACGGTTCTCGTTGACGGGGGTTTGGCTAGCTGCTTTGTCTGCCTGTTGCTGCTCTGGTTCAGCCGGCTTCTGAGCCGGTGGCTGCACACTTGATCCATCTCTTTGCGCATCTGCCATTTTGGCATCCTCGATCTCTCCATCCTCAACTTCTTGTCTCGTAGCTCCCTCAACTCTAACGGCACCCTTCGATCTATTGCTACAGTTAGCACCTGGCGTGTTAAAACTAGCTATTAGTTCAACTTACTCAGTCGCGCCAGAAGGCTTGAACTCTGGAGCAGCAGCATTGAAAGGAGTCGGAGTTGTCGAGTCTGGCCGAGAAGGGGTTGCCCTTCCAGTTGGTTGACTGCCTTTCCCAAGCGGTAGCTGGTTGCTAGTCATGAAAGCCTGGGGAAGCATCCACTTCTTCTCGCGACGGTTGAGATCACCAATCAGGGAAGCAGCAGGGATCTTCACGTCATCTCGCTCGTCGGTCTGGCTGAGGTTATTCACGCTTGTATGCATGTCTCGGCCGATCCAGTTGACAGCGGGGAAGTTCTGGACGATGGCCTTCAAAACACTGATAGCATTGCGGATGTGCATATACTCGCCCCCGTTCAAACAAATCTTCAGGGCAGAAGACAGAAGACGGTGCCATTTATATAGCAGGCGACGGAAGTCTTCATAATCGAGGAAGGTGGTAGGCTTGCCTTCAGGATCAACATTCATAGCGAAACCGGGGAGGTCCTTTTTCGTTCCAAACGCCTCCTTCTCGTAAACAGCCTTGTCGGCATGCCAACGCCCGAGGTCGCGAAGGACCTCGTTCAGGAAACGACCAAGATTATCAGCTTCCCTCGAGGTAGACTGGAAAATTAACGCTGTGAGCCTCTGTTCCCGGAACAGCTGGTCCAGAAGACCAACGGTGCGGAAATTGGGAGCCCCAGTTGTGTGGAGGAATTTCAGCATCTTGAAACAGTAGAATGCGTCAATAGGGGATAGGAGAAGACGCGGCAAGAAGCACTGTTCCAACAGAGCGATATGTAGCAGATCGGCCTTGCCTCGCATACCAACAAACCAGCCCTCTTTTTCCTTCTGTAGTCTTTGTCTTGTTTGGCCGTACGCCACAAGGTGCGATTTATTCTCCTCCAGTATCCGGTCCTGAAGCTGAGTGATTTGCTTTTTCTCTCGCTCCTTTCTCTGAGTCCCTGCGAGACTGATATCGGAGCGATCATTGCCAATCGAGATCACCTTCTTTTTCAGTCGCTCAATTTCCTCTTCATACGATTTTTGAGGGATGTGAACATCGTAAATTGAGAGTTGCCAGAATGTGACGTAGAAAGGCAGCCCAACTACGCTCCAAGTCTCCGCAGGTAACACAGACCTGATTTGATCTTGGAGATCTTGCATCACAGGGTTAGGAGGCGGATATTCAGGGGTTTCGGGGCCAACGGAGGGCTTCTGGTCAAGCGTCGTCTCGGCATCCTGAGCAGTTTGTTCTTCGTCGACTTCCATTTGATTGTCATCGGCAGGAGCTTTCGGGGTTTGGGTATCATCAATTCCCTCCATCTTTTCAACCTCTGCCTTTAGAGCAGGAACATCTTGACTCTCCTTCTTAGCTGCGCTGGTCGTATCCTGTGATGTCTTCTCCAGATCAATAAGCTTCTGCGCGACGCTTGGGCGTCGAATCCAGAACGCGATCTCAGGCTGAATGCCAAAATCTCTAATGAGAGACGCAGTGTCAGGTACAAACGAGTCGAAATCCTCCACTGACAAATTGCTGCGAAGGAGATCCAGGTACTGAGCCAAGATGCGGTGGATCTCATCAAATATGTTACCCAGTAACTTGAGCTCAGAGGAAGTCTCCGATTCCTTGAAGATACATGTGAGTCGTTCTTGGGCTATCGCGATGAGCAACTGGCCAGCAAGCTTTGAAGTTGTGAGCGATTTCATAAGCCGCTTCGAAGTGGTTTTTGATTCATGTCGTTTATCCAGCAATTGGAGGATGGTTTGCGATTGTAGGATTTCACCACCGGCCATTGCCTGGATTTGGGAATCGTTGAAGTTGGAATCGGTGATGATGCCAGCCATAGAACTGATCATTTGCTCCAAGATGATGAGATCCGTGGAGTTGTTTTGGCGCAGTTGCTCAACAACGTACTGCAGCACCGGGCTCGGATCCATCACTGCATATCGCTTAAACGTCCTACCAGCAAATGTGGCCAAGGCATTGAGCCAACGGCTCGTGAGCAGACCGCCCTCCTGGACTCGGCTGCGGCCCTTCTGACCAAGGGAGCTAATCAGCGCCCAGGTAAGTATGTCGTAGCCAAGGTCGGTAAAATAACGCGCGCACTCCACGACAACTTCAATGAGGTTTTCGTAGGACTCGATCTGGCCGACGGCAACGTTGATGACAATACCAGGATTTGCGTAGGCAATCTTCGCCAATGCACGAGCCATTGGACGAATGTTGGTCTTGCTCAGTCTTTTAAGGACGTCTTTGGTTTCCGCTCGCGCTTGGTCGAATGCAGACTGTATGTCAGGGAGTCGAGAGGTCTGACCAAAATACCACTCGGCATACATATTGTATCGAGCATCCCGAGGGAAAAAGCTAATGAGATCAAAAACTTCGTGAACCACACCGGGATTTGCCTTGGTAAGACTGATAGCAGGAACTAATAATCGTTTGCAGAGATCTTGCCATCGTGCTCTGTTCTCAGTGGCGTCGTCATTAACGAGACTATACTTTCCAATTCTAGCCAGCTTCGATAGCAGGCTGGAATCTTGCCCGATCTTGTGTCCAGATATATTTAGGAAAGACTCGCAAAGGGCAAACACATCGTCAATCGACTGGCAGATGGGAACGTTGTCAGACCAGTCATCCCAGTAAAACCTATAGTCAGTTCCGTCGTTCGTGTCCTCTTTATCCAGCTGAGCCCATCGCAGTGTCCGCCTCTGGGGCGCCTCAATTAGTTTGATGTGGCCTTTCGGGACACCCGTCTGGTCATGACTCGGTATTTGCTTCTGGTCTCGAAGCTCATCGATCGGTTGTAGTGGGCACACGGACGCATAGACCTTGCTTAGACAGTGATGAAGAATGCGATGTATGAATTCAGGAAGCTCAGGATAGACGTCCATGAGCCAAGGGAACTTGCTCAAAATGAATAGTGATTCAGGAATGGCACCGATCGCGAGTAAGCTCTTCAAGAGCAGTACCTTTTGATCTGACGGCTCAGGAAGATCGTTCTCCTCCGCCTTTGCCGCGGCTGCCTTCTCCGCATCTTGATCCTTCGCCGGAGTTGATGACCGGGCTTCGGACTCTCTGATACGAGGAATAGGTAGGGTGTCGTCTGAAAGAGCGCCGGCAGCCATAAGAGCATTCACTCCACCTCCGGGTCGCGCTGCCCTCTCCCTCTCAGCCTTTTCCTTCAGCTTCTCCTCCTTCAAAACGTCCATGGAGTCGTCAGGTCTCCAGAGGTGAGGGTAAAGGTCACGGAGGGAGATAAAGCCGACTTTGATCAACAATGCCGCAAGGTAGATGAGGTTATCCGGAAGAACATCTGATTTGGCCCGCGCAGGTGAGGAGTAGAAACGAAGCTTGAAACCGAGCAGCTGAGCAGCTACTCTGCTTCCTTTGGGTGGCAGTGTGCCTGTTTGCTCGATCCATTTGCGGGTGTCGATTTCCTCTGGAGACAGGTTATTGGACTCGGGGATCAATTGCTTGAGTTCCGCTTCCGACACTGGTCTGCGGCCAATCTCAAAGAAAGCTCGGATCTTGACTTCTCGAACTCGATCCCAGAACTCTCGATCTCGTGAGGAGTTTGCTTCTGTGGCTGCAGCCCGTTCTTCGTCGGTTGTTGACCACACAGGTGATCCTGGTAAAGCCCAATTCGGAAGCCCAGAATCTCCCGACCCATTACTGGCACGGGAAGCGTCCTCTTTTGGCCACCAGGAGCTTGCCCGTAACAGCTTCACAAAAAAACGGTATTGCTTGACCAACACAGCTGCGAAAACATCAAGCGTAACATCCAAAACACGGCCCACATCCATGTCAAAGGCACCTACCATGGCCTTGACCCTTTCGAATGTATCCTCAACAACTTCGCCGGTAGGGGGTTCATTATTGCTAGTCGTGAAGAGTTCCGTCAATAACTTAGAATAGCCTTCAGATTCCTCGCGTAGCAGGTTGTAATTTGATTGGCGATAAAGAAGATTCGTCTGTTTCCGAATACCCATGCGCGCAAACGTTTCCCGGACAAGACCAAGCGATTGGAGTAGAGGTGTTTCGAGTTGGAGGCGCATAAGGGCAGGGTTGATTCCGGTGGAAAATACCAAAGGCTTGAGGGCATCATTTATGGTGTCTGAATCAGTCACGATAGACAAGGTATCGAGGAAGAGGGTGGGCGTATCGAGGGTCGCCGATGGCTGCTCCGGGCTCTGCATGTCAACATCATCAGCAGCAACCTCATCCCCAAGGATATCCTTGATTGTGGCACCAGCTTCTTCAGCAGGCAGCCGTCCATCAAGAGCACAGCGAATGAGTTCTTGGAAGACAGAGGTCAGAGTCACGATATCTTCCTCGCTCCTTGCCTGTACCCCGCGCTCAACAATCGTCTGTCTCCCGCCGGCCGCCCAGTTACCCCTCGTTTCATCCAATATATAATCATAGCGATAAGGCGGTAAAGGTTTCTTCGGCGGCTGTGCAGATACGGCCGGCGACGTCTGCGATTGCGGTGCTGGGGTTGGTTGTGACTGTGATTGTGATTGTGTTTGAGTTTGCGACGGCTGCTGTGGCTGCGACTGGGGTTGCGCCGAAGCCGAGGAGGGTAAAGGTGATTGGGAAGATTGTGGCTGGGATGACGTTGGTGTTGCTCCGTTGGTTTGGCGTTGCTCCGATGCTTCTCTCCCAGCGGACTCAGCGTCCCTCCGATTAGCCGTAAAATTTTGACCATCGTTGCTCGATGCTCGGCCCGCATTGTGTCTTCCACCGCGATTAGGCTGCCTCCGTCCCCTACCACGTCCATCAAAGAATTCCCGAGACTGGGGGGGGTGCGAGCCGTGGTTCTGTTGCGCCATGTTGAGATTCCCGGGGCGATGGGGAGAAGGCCGTGGACCGTCGTTCGTAGAGTCAGTAGACCATGACCTATCGATTTTCTTCCTCTTGCCGCCGGCACCTGGAGCCATGACAGCTTCTCACAAAGCCAATGGTCAGGTAGAGAGCCGGTGCGCTATCGACAGGTTGCGAGTCATTGGGCGAACCTAGACGTGGAGCAAGGTTAGCTCTCCTGGCAGTGGCCGAGAGTCAAAACGCGTGAAGTGGAATTGGAGTTGCGATCGCGGAAAGACAACCTGCAATGCGGGTATAACTACCTAAGTAGATATGATGCGGGATGAGAAAACCGCGACGCCTGGGAGAATGTCGGGAATTGGCTGGAGGCTGTTCCGACGTAATAAAACTGAGTGACAGCACCGGTTCACTGAATGCGCGCTAGCAAAGAAAGCTTGCGCTTGGCGCGACTAGCTCGCTAACCGCGTTTGTCCGGACAATGGACACATCTATTGTCGTCTACGTCTGGGCATTGGGATGTCCTATTTTCTCATCATCGATGTGAGAACAATTGATTGAATAATTATGGGTTACGCATTCAAAAAAAAAGTCAGGCCAATCCCTCTTGTTTAGCTTCAACGTCAACAATCGACGGGATGAGCTCCAACAAGCTAGGCTTGCTCGGTGACCAACCCAGGAGCTTTTTCCCGCGGTGCGACCATCCTCTAGAGCTGCTTCCCCAGGCATAGAGCCCGAATTCGTTCAGTTTTGTCACCTCGGCATCGCTGATAGGTTCGACATCCGGCGAGGGGATAAGCTTCTTGTCATAGGCTGCCTTAGCAACAGCTCTCTGGACGTCTCCCCAAACGAATGGACCGTTCTCCGCGAGATAGTATCCCTTGTCATTCCAAGTAGCGTTGCCACCACCGGCCGCCGCCGCATCTCCCAGGAGGCGGTAAAGGCCACTCAGGTCCTGGACGTGAATCTGGTGCCATACATTCTTTCCCTCGCCGACCAAGAACCCCTTCTTCCTCTTGAGGACTGCAGCGGCCAGCCAGTACGCTTGAACACTCTTCTGGTTTCCGGGACCTCGGCCGGGGCCGTAGATTGTGGGAGGACAAACAATGGCAACCTTGACGCTGTCCGGAGCGCGTGTTCCAGCTTCAATGATTATCTTGTCCACGTTTCGGTGCAGCGAGTCATCCGGGAGGTTCAAGAGCTCGTCAACTCCATCCCAATCATCATGCTGCTTGGATCGCTCGAGGCCCCAGGTGTTTGTACGGAAGTCTTCCACCGTGAGGATGCCGGTTCCCGATGTATGAATGATCCATAGAGGCTTCTCAGTAGTGTGGTGGCTGGCGCCCTCGGCGATGGCAGTAGCGGATGCGACGTGGTCGCAATCAGCGCAGTCTGCTTTTATTAACAATCTATACTCCTATCCGATGCCGTAGTTTTATGAAGGGGGCCATTGACGCACGGAATACAATATCAGCGTTCTTGGTCTCTTCTTCGATAATATCAGCTGAGTCCAAGTCGCCTTGGACAACCCTTGCGTTCGGATACTCGCTGGCAAGCTTGGCTCCCTTCTCCTTGTTGCGAACCAGGACGGAGATCTCCCAGTCAGGGTGAGCCTGGGTCACAGCATAGAAGACATCGCCGCCGATGTAGCCAGTCGCGCCAGTGCTGTTATTGTGATCAGTGAAAGTAACTGCTGGGCATAGGCGAGGCTACTTACAGAAACGCCTTTACGGGTGCCATTGTTGCTGATCAAGGTTCAATATTGCTTAGAGATGTGTTGGAAAGAGGAGAGATGTGAGTAGATTGGGAGAAAGGTGGACGTGGGACGATGAGCTCTATAAGGCAAGCTCTTCATTGCATCATTGGGTGCTTTGAAATCAAACAGTGGGAAGATTGAAGAGTGGGGTGTGGGGTGGACGAAGTTGCTGGAATCGATGGCCTACTGTAGAACAAAAAAGCCACTATCGACTTACCTAGGTATACGGTAGAGCTTGAACATTATACAATCAATGCAGCATGCTAATATGAAAGCTTCAATAGCCCAGCAACTAAGGATCTACTAAGAGTAACATGTCCAGGGTATCTAATCAGATACAACAGCGGGGTCGATTTTTGGCTTCATACTCCGAGCTTTCCCCACTTCTGCACAGTGCCTCGGACCCTTGTCATTTGAGGACCTTGGCGATCACAAAGAGGCAGCCGGGTGCTCTTTTATGCGCGCACACATTATTCGTGCCACCCGGCTATGTGAACAGTTGAGCATTTGAGAAGTAAAAAGAATCATAAAGTTATATAACATCGCTTCAAAGTCAAGAGCTGAAAGCCGGCATATAGTCAATTATAATGGGCATGCGTCAGAGGGACGGGACAGAGTCGCGAAAATGGTTGCGAGGGGAATCTCTAGGAGAAGGCACACTCATAGTTTACAAGAACAGACAATCAAACACACGGCGAGAACACTCAGAAAGTACTGCCGGCTAGTCTGCTGGCGGCATTCCGGGCATCGAGACGGTCCTCGTCATCTTCAACAATCGAGCTGACGCCACTAGGAGAGCGAAGACGTCCCTTGGCTCCTTGCCCATTGGTCTCCTCATCCTCCTCGGGAGCAGGAGCGGCGAAGCTGCCGCTGAGGCTGCGCCCAAGGCTGTCGCTGCGACGCGGAATGCCACTCCAAGCGTCGCCCTTGGGGCCTTGGCTCGAAGCGAGATTTGGGCGTCGCCCAGTAGGGTGGCTTTCACGGCCCAAGCGGCTAAGACCCCCGGAGGCGTCAATTGAGCGGATATCTGGTCTTACACTCTCCAGTGTCGCCAGCGTTCTCCGTTCGGTCTCAATCTGTCGCAGAGTATATTCACGTAGACTCAACCAGACGTCGTTGGATGTTCGTTCAAACCAGCGGCGCTTTTCGTTCAGGAGGTTCGATGTTACTCGTTGCGTCTTGTTCGTCAAATAGTCCTCTTGGCCCTGGGCTTCATCAAGCGCACTAATGGCTTCGTCCACCTTGTCGGGTCGAACAGACGAGCTGACCTTCAGTCGGTCCGCTGCTGCGCGTTTGCTGCGCGTTGCTTGTTGAGCTTGAAGCAGTTCCCGAAGCAGGATGTGGCGGTTGGTTAGTGTCTCTTTGACGATAAGCGCGTCAGATGAGTGGTAACTGAGGGGATCCCCAAGAGTAGTTGCCTCGGCAGTAGCCTGGACCGCATGATAGTCTCCAACCGTTTGGATAACCTTTCCTAGCTTTCGGTAGGCGTTAGAAAGACCAGGATGTGTCTCCTGTACATGCATCTGCCCAATTTTTACGCCGAAGTCGGATTCCGCAAGACCCAAGCCTATAGGTGGTAAGACAGCAATCACTTAGTTGGGAGGAGCATTGCAACGTACCTCGCCGAGCCTTTACTACACGGTCAACTTTGTGACTCGCATCCATGGTTCCGAGATAGAACATTTTGACCACAGGGCGCGCATTCTGCAGCTCCGGTGTGTCATCAGGCGGCGGTGCAAACTGCTTCAAGACTTTCCTTCGGACGCCTGTTGCGGGTTGCTTCATGCGGACAACGGGACTATAACCGAAGTCACTTTCGACAAACAAGACGACTTCATCATCCTGGATCAGAACTTCATTGCTCAATACAGTGTTCAGCCATCGCTGCATGGATGCCTTCACGCGGAATTCGTCCTCGTCGGTCCCAGCTCCAGCTGGCGTCAAGGGCGCAGGTACAGCAGGAACAAAGGCCTCGGGATTGGCCGAAATAAGATGATCGGCAAGCTTGCCAAACTCGGAGTGAGTTCGTCTCACGTCGCGGTACTGAGTAGTTCTGAACTTAGGCATATTGGTCTAGAAACGTGGTCAGCGATGCGGAATCGAGGAGTTTGCGATGTCCGGGGTCCCTCATACATGCACATCAAATCGAAGAATAGGATCCTTTTTGCCTGTTCTTTCTAAGGCGGTTATCTTGGCCTGAATTTTGTACACTGGGGCCGGTTGCCTCGCATTCTGCCGAGCAGCTGTTTGGTACCGTGCGGGGACTTGCGATCGTCGTTGTTGTTCTGCATGGTGACCAGTTTCGCCAATGTGCGTGTTTTGTACTCGCTCCGATAAACTTGGTGAGCCACCATTTCCCTCTCCAGGTGCCCTATTCTCGGAAACTCCGGCAGCGCGCGAATCTCCGTCCGCATCGTACGGCGATTGGTGTTGTGGGGGTAGCGGCGAAGGCGGAATATCGCTGGTACTGGAGGCAGGGTAGGTGGCTTCTGCAGCTCGAGGGGAGGCCCACGGGGAGGCACCCGCGGGGTCTTGCGAAATGCTGGAGTAATCCATCTCTTATCCTGTTTGTGTGGTGCGTCGGGTAGGAGGTATGCCACCGATAGGGCCACGTCTGCACCGCAATGCGAAAAGCACTTATCAGCAAAGAGACATGAGCAAATTCTATAAATCAATATTAGTTTCACGTACCTTTGGCCCTTTAGATCAGAATTTTACAAGAGATTGGGGTAGGGGTTGCGGTGTTGAGATGCACAAAGAGGAGATCCTGGAGAGCGCCCGCCGCCGGGGAGGTTACGTCGTTGCTGCCTGCACGGCCTGATTGGCCAGGCACCGCGGAGCTCCGCGTCCGACAACAGTACCTCAACTTTCTCTACTTTCTTTTCAAGCCAATTCGAGTGGTCAGACTTCGGATCGACTGCTGTGCGTTGAAACAGACATGCGGTAATTTCTTGAAGATACTGCTCCGGCCTCCTCCAATTGCTGCTGCGATGGTCTCAGCTCTGCTTTTGCGCGCTCGCCAGAATGGCCGAGCTACTCGATATTTCGATCAGCCCAAGATCAAGTGCTGGGCACCTTCTTCCTTGGCGAAATCGTCCCTCGAGAGATCAGGATACTCCAAATATCAAAACTTCTCGACACTTCAACCGCGATTACAAGCTGATCTTGACCGGACCCGGAATATCGGTATTATAGCACACATCGATGCGGGTAAAACGACCACTACAGAGCGCATGCTCTATTACAGCGGCTTTACAAGACGCATAGGAGACGTTGATGAAGGATCTACCGTTACGGACTTCCTCCCTGCAGAACGTGCCCGAGGAATCACTATTCAGTCCGCTGCCATCACCTTCCACTGGCCACCTGGAGAGAGCAACGGTGCTACTCAACTTGACCCGCAAGCGCCGAAATCTGCGTCGTCGCATCTGGTGAACTTGATTGATACCCCTGGCCACGCTGACTTCACATTCGAGGTCTTGCGGTCATTGCGCATCCTTGACGGCGCAGTGTGTATCTTAGATGGTGTAGCTGGGGTTGAAGCGCAAACTGAGCAGGTTTGGCACCAAGCAAGCACATACAATATTCCCCGGATTGTCTACGTGAACAAATTGGATAGAGACGGTGCGGCATTTGGGCGAACAGTACGAGAAGTCGCCTCTCGACTTGGAGGATGGCCCGCTGTCTGTCAGATACCGTGGTTTGAAGGAGGAGATGGAAACTTCGTTGGTGTTGCCGACGCGGTCAACCTACAAGGGCTCCGATGGGGTGGAGGCGATGGCAAATCAGTAAAAAGTTTCAACCTCAAGGAATTGGACGAAGCCGAGAGTCAGCTTGCGCAAGAGCTTAGCCGCGCGCGGTTAGCCCTAGTTGAACTCTTGAGTGAACACGACGACATGATTGTGGAAAAATTCTTTGAATGCGGAGAAGATCATCTACTAATCCCACCTTCAGATATCTTAGATAGCCTGCGCCGTTGTCTCTTGGAAGGGAGTGGGAGGAAAATCATCCCAATTTTTGCTGGTGCCAGTTTTCGCAACATCGGCGTCCAACCGCTGCTCGACAATGTCGTTGACCTCCTTCCCAATCCACAGGAAACTCCAGACCCGGAAGTGAGTATCGGAGGTGTCAAGGGGAGTCTTAGGCGGTTGCTCTCTGGTGATTTACTTGTGGAGCAGAAGGAGAAAGCCGCGCCAAAAAGCAAGCAAAAGAAGAAGGCGGCTCTGGTAGCTGATAGCCGCAGTGCTATTAAGCAGTTGCATGGCTGTGGGCTGGCTTTCAAAGTGGTCAATGATGCAAAGCGAGGAGTTCTCGTATATGTTCGAGTCTATTCCGGCTCCTTGGATCGGGGCAGTCTTTTGTATAACACCAACCTAAACGTGTCGGAGCGCGCACCTCGTCTTCTGAGAATGTACGCCAACGACGCTGCTGAGGTCGATTCCATATCCGAAGGACAAATCGGGGTTGTGGTGGGCCTTAAGCATGCCCGGACCGGTGACACGCTTGTTGCTTGCACTACCAATAAGCAGGTTCCTCCCGAACCTCTGAATACTCTTCAATTACGTCCCATCAACGTACCGCCGCCTGTCTTTTTTGCCAGTGTCGAGCCTCACAGCCTGTCGGAGGAGAAACGAATGCATGAGTCGCTATCTTTGCTCCTGCGTGAAGACCCTAGTCTCCATGTAAGTATCGACGAGGACTCCGGACAGACGCTGTTGAGCGGCATGGGAGAGCTTCACCTAGAGATCGCCCGTGATCGACTCATCAACGACCTCAAGGCCAAGGCAACCATGGGTCCCATTGAGATCGGCTACCGCGAATGCCCACTAGGTGTCTCTGGCCCCGTCACAAAGATCTTCGACCGAGAGATCGCAGGCCGCAAGGGTAAAGCTGGATGCACCGCACTGGTTGAACCCTTTGATCCAGAAACCTCCCTCCCCCCCGACCCAACAGCCCTCTCCATCGACATTGCAAACGGCAACCAAGTCGTCATCCTCGCGCCTGAACTACAAGTCGAAACCAACAAGAAGGGCCTTGAAGAAAGCCCTATCCTCCCCCCAGGCCTCGACGTCGAGGCCGTTCGCTCCGCCCTCCAAAACGGCTGCCTTGCAGCCCTCGCCCGCGGTCCACAGTTCACCTTCCCAATGCACAACACCCGCGTCACCCTCACGCTCAACCCAACAACCCACATCTTCGGCAACGAAACGACAACCTCCTCTCTCTCCGCCGCCGCTCGCCTCGCAACCTCCACAGCCCTCTCTAATCTCATCTCCAACCCGGCATCCGCGTCCGCCACACCAGGAACATGCCTCATGGAACCCCTCATGAACGTAATCATCAGCATCGACGAAGCCAGCCTCGGCGCTGTCATCCACGACATCTCCTCCTCCCGCGGTGGCCACATTGTCTCGCTAGACGAGGCCATCCCCATCACATCAACAGACCTCTCCACACCGAACACCAAAACAGTAGATCCTGAACCTGACCTTCCTTCTATTGACCCCGCCAGGGTCTATGCACCTCCCGACCCCTTCCAGTCGTCCACTGTCGTCGGTGCGCTGCCATCCTCTGACTCTGGAAATCGGCCACGTACCATCACCGCTAAGGTCCCGCTCAAGGAGATGGTAGGGTATCTTAAGCATCTGAGAAGCTTGAGCGCGGGGCGAGGCACTTTTGTCATGAGTGTTGATCGGTTCGAGAAGATGAGCCCCCCTAGACAAAAAGCTGTGTTGACAGAGTTGAGAGGTGGGTATTAGTGTAGAATGATCTGTAATACTATGTATGAGATAATTTTTGTACCACTCAGAACAAGACGTTGTATACAAATTGTGATGGATAATACGACTTTCTTGAATCTTTGGCCCGGCCAATGTCCAATCGACTTTATTAATCGATTCCAAGGGCTTTCCTACGCAAAAGTATTGAATATATGATACTTTTCAAATATGTGTATATCTATATATTCTTCCAAATGTAATGTCGGCTTCAGTTGCGGTTCCTCGTTGTGCGGCTTATATATATATATATGTTTAATTTACCTTATTCATGAACATCGGCGAAAGAACATCGGGATGACCAATAGTTCCAAGGATTTATATTGATATCGCAACTCTAGACCAAGCGTATAGAACCCATCGGACCCGGCCAAGCGGAAGAAAAGTGCATGCATTGATAATGTATCATACCCCCAAAAACAGCGCAACGCTACTATAGACGTATATACACATGAAACACGAAAATTACTCCGTCTAACCATCCTTGATCTATACTCATCACCAATCACCAATTATCATCCCACGCCCCGTCATCCTGACTCTTTCTTGACCCGTGCGTGGGAGATGTTCCTCTCCCCATGCCGGCGCTTGAGCCTACCGGGGTAGAACCCGACCCCGAACCAATAGATGTTGAGGCTGTGGCGGACGAGGTAGCACCTGGGCCGGGCTTCATCGCTGCCGTCCCAAGAGCGCCTGATCGGGATGCGTTTCTGCGGTGGTTGTCTTGAGCACCTAGCAAAGAGAAGTCGTCCCAGAAGTCCTTGCGCTCGGGCTCGGCGCGTCCGCGCCGAGTGGCGGGAGTGTCTGATCCCTCGACAAAGCGGTTAAAGGAGTCCGCAGCGCCGCGGGCACCGACTTGGATGTTTTGTCCGAACAGGGTGGCGTGTTGGCGCGCCTGGGCGGCAAAGTCAGATTCGGCAAGCTGTTGCGTCGTTAGCGTACATGTACGTCAAACTGTAGCATGAATTGGTGCAAAGGGAGACGGTATACGTACGGTCTTCGCGGTGGGCTGAATAAACGAATCATTGACTGTCTTCGCGCTCTTCCCTACGGTCGTTGTAAACCAGCCGAAGCCCTTCGTCAATGCTGCCATAGGGTCCTTCTGGAAGTCATCCAAGGCCGGCATCCCGTTCCCACCCCGTGATTTCGGTGTCTCCTCAACAGGTAACCCTCCGCCAAAGCCAGTAAACTTGCCACCCTCAGAAGGGCGGAGCGATTCCGACCGGTTCGCATTTTCAGACCCCATCTTTGCAAAATATGCCTCATTGCGTGCTTTCCGACTCGGAGCGCCCTCAACCCCACCAAGACCCTCTTGTAAAGCGGGGGATGACGAAGAGCCCCTGACAGGGCCCGAATTCGAAAGAGGAGTACTGGATCTCGAGCTCCCGACGTCAACGGAGCTTTTCTTTGCCGGTTGCGCTGGTCGCTGTCCAGGTACGTACTCTCGCCCCTCGACTTTGGCGCTTAGTCTCTCCTTCCACTCCTCGCCGACTTCACCTTCGTATCGCTCTTTGATCGTTGAATCTTCAAATGTGCGGCCCTCAGATTGTGTAATTAGGTGGGAGTCAAAGAATTCCTTCCAGGGGTCGTTCCCCCCTAATTCCATGCGATGTGTCTCGGAGTTCTTGAAGGCGTCCATCGTGATTGATCGGACGAAAGAGATGTGCACCCCCAGCCCGCGGTGGGTGCCTGCGCAGTTGAGACAGATAAAGGTGCCAAATTTCGGCGAGGCCTAACGCGAGCAGGCCGATTGTATTAGTATAACCCGGTTACAAATGAGTTTGTATATGGAATGCGGGAAAGCAGAGGACATACCCATTGGGGAGAAGGTGCGCCGCAGTCGCAACACCGGTCATTTCCATTGACTTTCGAGTATTGAAGGAGCTGTAAATGGGAAATGACAGTATATGTTAGCTAAAGACTCGAGCTCATACTGGACTGCAAGGAGCTGGGATAGCACTAACAAAATCAGGGCAGGGGACATACCTTGGCCTTCGTCTCCGGATCGACCTCCCACATTCGTGACATAGTGTGAGGATATATAGAATAATACGTGGTATATGTAATGAGAGTACAGAGTAGATAGCCACTCGAGCGTCGATTGCTCCTTTGCCCTCAGGCCACTGGTAGCAAAGCTATGTGCGCAGCTTGTAAAAACGTTTGTCTCCGTGTATGCGAGAATTTTTCAGCAGAGCATCTAATATTATGTGCAGCCGAATTAATAAGAGCCAAACGAGCGTAAGAAGTAGATTGAAAGACAGGTTGGGCAAGAAGACGGGGTTCGGCCAGAGAGAGGAACAATGGTGCCAAGAGCTGTGGAGTGGCCTCTCGTCATAACCGTCAACCAAGGCTGTCTCCATACCTAGCGATCTACAACCGTTGAACACTCGAGGAAAATCAGTCAAGAACAAGACTAGAACAAGGCCAGCCTTGCGTTTCTCATAAACTAAATGGTGCTAAGATACAATATAACAGAAGAGCAAGATTCGTCATCAGGTCACATCTCCATCAACCACACATTACGGCATTTTCAGTCCTGGCAATACGAAGCCTGGCGGCAATCCGTATATAACCCGCATAAAAGAGTGCATCTTCGCGTTACTTTCATTCCCTAGGACCGCGCCGGACAGGAATAAGATTCATGAATATTTTTTCGTTGTTTTTTTTTGAAGTTTCTTGGCTCTTTGTTGCATAGTAGCGCGTCCTGGAAACGCTTACTATAGAGATATCCCATACGTAAAACGGCCTCCGATTTCGATATCTTAATATGGCGTCCGAATACCTATCGTCGGATAGAAACCGCGTTCGTTCAGGACAGAAACGACCTTGTCATTTAAGCAGTGGCAGTGGCAGTGGTAGGAGCGGTGTTCTCCTGAGCCGGAGCCTCGGTGGCTTCTTCAGTGGTCTCAGCGGGAGCGTCGTCCTCCTTGCCGGGGCTGTCAATGGCGACCTTGACAGCAATCTCACGGCCCTCAATCTCCTTTCCGTTCATCTCCTGCACAGCCTTCTCCTGCTGCTCCTCGGAGGCAAGGGTGACGAAACCAAAACCACGACCCTTGCGGGGCTCGTTGCGGGCCTGGAGCTTCTTGATCATGAAGCGGGGAATGGGACGGAGAGCGATCTTAGCGGAGACGGGCTGGTAGGCGGCGAAGATCTCCTTCAGCTAGGAGGGGGTTAGCAATCACATAATAGCAAGGTATGATACTATGAGAACGTACCTTCTCCTCGCTCAGGTCGTAAGGCAAATTCGCCACCATAACCTTGGTCTTAGAAGGAATGCCATCTTCGGGAGGACCACGCTGCTTCTGGGGACGAGCGCTGGGCTTGCGGGCAGGCTTGCCAGACTCGGTGACGGAAACGGCATCGTTCTGGTTGGTGACTTCAGCAAGAGGAGCATTCTCGTTGGAAGCAGTGGTAGGCTGCTCCTCAGCGCCCTCGGTAGCCGGAGCCTGTCAAAGAGATGTTTAGCCGTCGTCTACCGAGTGTTGCGGGGGGAACAAGGAGGCTATAGCAACATACCGAGCGACCACCGCGTGTTCCACGGCCAACACGGCCGCGACCACGGCCACGACCACGAGTACGTCCTCCCGCCCTCTTGCGGCCCTCGTTGCCGCTAGCGCCTTCACCGCCACTTGCGGCACCCTCAGCCTTGGCCTCAGCAGGCTCCGGCTTGCGGGCAAGCTGAACAGAGACCTTGCGCTGAAGGATCTCCTTTCCAGAGAGTTCTGAGATGGCGGCAGTAGCTTCGGTAGCGGTAGCAAGGTCGACGAAAGCAT
Source organism: Aspergillus multicolor (assembly GCF_047715735.1). NCBI lineage: Eukaryota > Fungi > Ascomycota > Eurotiomycetes > Eurotiales > Aspergillaceae > Aspergillus > Aspergillus multicolor. Next base: position 1,773,270 of record NW_027395954.1, on the reverse strand, counting down.
AGCCAACGGGGCGGTTGTTGCGAGGGTTCACAGGGATGGAAACGCTCTCACTAGGACTAATGTTAGCTACTAAAATGGATGAAGCTCGAGAAAGCTTGCAAATTCAAGGCCAGAAACGCCGCGTGGGCGATTATGGTCAATGTCAAGTAGTGTGGTGAAAGCGAAGCGGTACGCTACCCTATTGGGAGACTCGACCAAAGCTCCAACGACGGCAACGCATTGAGCGGGCAAAGGGGGAAGAGAGAGATAGACAAGGGCAAACACTCACATGGTGTAGCTGTTGAAGAACTCCTTAAGCTCCCCCTCAGTGGTCGCATATGCGAGATTCCCAATGTACAACCGACGTCCTTCATCAGCACTGACAGCAGCAGCATCGGCGGCGGACTGAGCTGCGGGGGCAGAGCCGTTGGAGGCCTCGGTGGTAGGGACAGTGGAGGCCTGGTTGTCGGGAGTAGTGTTTTCGACGGCAGTAGACATCTTGAAGGCTGAGGACACAAAGGGTCAAGTTCTGAAGAAGATAGGTGGTCTGAGGATTGGCGGTGGAGAGGATGACCGAATTGTGTGTCGATGACTCAGGAGAGCTTGTTGGCTGCCCTTTGGGTTGAAATTGATTGAAGTTGCGAGGGGGGAGGAGAAGGGTAGCTTGGTGCCCTAGATACGGGGGGGGTTGTGGACGGAAAGTCTGGATTCACTCGATAACGATTTACCTTGGAGAGGAAGGATCAAGATGAGGTCCGGCGGGCGAGAAAGGAGAAGGAGCGAGAAAAAGGAAACTGGATCCTTGCTTGACTAAGCCGTTTACAGACACCTGCCTTAAGGCACCAATGACGCCAACGTGGGCCAGGCCGGCCCACCTGCAAACATGATCATCGCCTACTGCTCTATCCCGCAGCAAAAGTACGGATCTGAGATGCTTCTCCTCTGATTAAAACTGACTTGCAGCGGAGAGAGACAGAGTGTTGTAACGACAATGTGTTATGGCATATTATTGTTTGATGGGTATGGACACTACAATCACCCCACAAGAAACGCCCCCTGGCTTTCTCACATATTGATCTCCAGGTCCACTCTAAACGGACTCTGGAGGCTTTGTGACATGGGTCAACTTATCCCTGCAAGGAGTACACCGTCAGCACCTTGAATATCCACAACAAACAAAGAACAAAGGTTCAATCATCCTACCCATGCAGTTTCTTGATGGCGGCACCTAGCCCGTCATGAGAATAATCCTTCTCATTCCACATATCCTTGTGATAAACAACTTTCTCCGCAGGCCCACTCTTCTGCAGCTTTAAACTGACCAGACTATCTGCAACTTTTGACGCATGGATGCCCGCCAGCGTATACTTCCGGCGCTGCTTCCACACAAGTTCGTTCTCCGTTGACGAAGTGACTTCCGTGGCAATGGTTTCAGATTTGGGGAATAGCTTGGGTACGCCGTACCATTGACCTGCTATTTTGTACCTATTTTCAGTGAGTGTTACTGTCCCTCATGTCATAACGAAAGATAAAAAGAGGAATCACGGAGACACAGAGGCAGTCATACCGCGTATCGCAATAACTAAACGGGTCGTCGTAGATGGCCTGCTCGGTGTAAACATCCATATCTTCTTTCGAGGCACTTCCGCCATAAAGAGAAAGAATATGTCTTTGGATCTCTGCTCGCTCTGGTGAGATAGAAATGGAGTTCTCGGGGTGAGGCTCGTAATCAACGTTGCCGTTGATGTTGCGCGGTGGTGCGGGATGCGGCTCAACGCCTCGTTGATCGGGGTGGGGCGATGTTGTGGATGGCATTTTGTTTCTGTGCGTGATAGCTCAAGAATACTGCTGAGGTTCTTCTGCAATAAAATGTAGCAACGAGGGGGAGTTATACACTGGCATATGTTCCCGGGCCTCTGACATCATGATTACGGCCGTGGGCAAGGGGTTATGTGAACTTAATATAGAATGTAAACATTAGTAGATGTGGACTGCATAGAGTAGAGGGAGCGTAACTACCAGCTGCTAGTGATGAATTAAGTCGTGGATGCGAATTGATTCTAGCTTTGTTGTTCCGAAGGAAGCAGGAATTGCAAATAAAATTTATGCCTTAGCATGGAAAAGGGTCGGGGTATACGGATACTGTAAAGAATAGGTATCAGGCATTCCAAGTTCAGATCTGTTGCATTTCGATGATATCCCTTAGTCTATTCTCTATAAAGACACAGTTTAAGTGGCTTCACACCAAGCTGCACGCTAGAATACAGCGCTCCGGCGATGTAACAAAAGTAACCAAGACATGGACATCAGAGGACCAAAAAGGATGGAGCGAGAGATAGGTATATTGCAACACTCCATTGCCAGCAGTATCAGGAGAGCTGATCTCATGTTTCGGGATTGACAGGGACATACTTGCTGAAAATGTTCTGCTGTACGAGCAGTCTTTCAGCTGGTACCACCGTCTTGCGCTTTTTGGTACCGCGACAGCTCTCTGACAGACTCAAGGGTTGAAAGACGGCAGATGTCGGCCTCGCATTGTCATTGCTGTTCTTCGTAGACCTCTCATCCTCATCCTCTTCGACTTTACTCTCCATCTGTTGATCTTTCCTCATCCGAAGTGAAGGCGCATCAGGCACTGGCACTTGCCCGGGTATATGGAACACCTTCGGGCGTCCAGGTTGTGAAGCCCCGGTCAAATGTGAAGGTGCATCAGAAGCCGACCCTGGCCCGGGTACATGACGCACTGTCGGGCGGTTAGGTTGAGAAGTCACCGGCAGAGGCGAAGTTGTACTTGTAGAAGCGGCATTCGCGGGCTCAGAGCTTGAAGCTTTCTCCATTGATGGCTTGCATAGGGGCTCGAAAACTGTGGCTCTGATCGCTTTGATAACGTCTTTCGTCATACATCTATTTCCTTTGGCAAACTCCGTGTACGGGAAGCTGGAGACGATAGTCTCCGCCATATTGGCGAAGAACTCCTCGGTGTATGGAGATGTCCTCTTCAGTGAGGTGCGGTTTGACTGGGTATTCGTGTGGCTCTGCTTGGCAGGAGCTTGAAAGCAGACTCTTTTCTCTGGGGAGCGATTTCGATCATTTTGGTTGCCATCAGCATTGTTTTCGAAGGTCCGGATCTTCTTGGGAGAGCAATTAGATCCCTGGTTGAGCGAATGAATACGTTTCCCGTCCCTTGGTACAATTTCTTGGTGGTCTTGGTGTTACGATTGAAAGCACAACACACTGCCCAAGTGATTCAGCAAGATGGCTGAGAAAGAATTGAAGCAGCACTGGCTGGCTTACCTGGTGGACAAGATGTCCTGCTTTACAATATGCCAAACACTGCAACACAAGAACAGGAGCAAAAAGGATCCAAGCTGTTGGAAAGAGAAGAAAGAGTCAAAGAACACATCATGCATTTCTATCCAGCCTGACAACACAAGAGGAAAATAGCGTTTGAGCAAATAAGACATTTCGTAAATGGAGCATTGAAGTCCTGGAGTACATACGACCGGGCCCGAAACAGGCACAAAGGGCGGAACTTCAACATAGAGAGTCTAGGCGCCAACGGAAAGAATGTTGTTTCATCATCTCTGCAGAAAGATCCCACTTTAAGCCAGTCAACCCCCGAGAATGGACTCCCAAACGCGCACAGACGATGTCATGATCCCCATGCTCTTGAATTGTTTTGCTGGACGATGCGCCAAAGCTCTTGGCGGGACGCAGCGGATTCCAGCGGGACCCTGAACTCTGGACTGGGTTGACTAATGCTGCCTTTATCTTGGTTCACCTCAGTCCTTTTTCTCCCCATCGCCTCTCCATCAAACACATCACCAAATTCTCGCAATGGATCCGATAGAGCCGGCAGGCCCGTCTCCGGATCATTTAGCTGCTCCCCGACCGCAGCCGCGACGGGCTTCATCGGGCAGTCCTTCCATCCAGGAAGCGACGTCATCGAGTAATCCGCCTGGTCGGCCGCGTGCGGCATCAATCCGCTCGAATCACTCGAACCGCTCATCAATTCGCCTGACGCGCCCGCCTTCATTCATCCAGTCCGCCGCATCGCCTCAGCCTGGCAACAGCAATTTCAGCTTCAGCTTCAGAAACAATGGTTCGCGTGCATCTGTCGCGATTGACCCTGCGTCTCCCCGTGAGGAGAAGAGCGACCCGTTCGAAGGCGGCCGCCGTCGCAGCAATTCCGAACCCAGGCCTGGACGGTGGTCTGCACCCACTCCAACGACATTACTACCACGGCTTCAGCCTGGGGAGCCTATGCATACTGTGATGGAGGAGCCTCAAAGCCCAGCAAGCGGGCGTCGTCCGACCTCGGAGTTCGTCAGACCGTCGCCGATACCGAGCCAGCCCTTGGAGCAGGAACCACAGCCGAGAGACAATAGAAGTGCTGTGCGGAGGAAAAGCGAAGCGGCTCTGCACAGGTTCTCGAGGAACCGAGCGTCGACTGTTAGCGGCAGTACACCCATGACAGGGAACCCGATTCGCGAGTATGAGCCTCATGTTGTGGATGTTCTAGATGTTATTGGTAGGTGATATACTCAGGCTATACTTTTGTCAGGCTATTCAGGGTTTAGCACTAACCCCAAGATAGATCCGGAAGTGTCGGCTCTTACCACTCTCACCAATGTTCAGAATTCGCTGTTTGTTCCGAATCTGGGTTCGCTCATCAACCGCAACCAGACATATACCCTTTCGCCTCCACATGAGTTAGACAGAGAAGAGACAACATCTACAGAAGAAGAAGATGACAAGGAGTCAACCAAAGGACTAGAGCTGCGGCCTGCTTTGGAGAGACCGATTACTAGTATCTCCTCTGTATTAGATGGCGGAGAGCCTCGTTTTGCCGTCCTACCGGAGGGAATCAATCTTGAAGGCTGGTCATATCAGGACATAGAAGAGTTGAACGACCATGTACGACACATGCTACACTCGCGTCGCTCAAAGTTCAAGCGGTCTATGAAAGGATTTGGTAAATACGTGCGCAAACGTATGATGTACCCCCCAATCTGTCCGAGTTCGTCTGCTAATTCTTTCGCAACAGCTCTTGGGTTCTTGATTACACTATATGCAACCCTCATCACCCTTTTTGGACTTGCCTGGGTGCTCTTCCTTATCGGTATGCGGCATTTCTCAAATTCTGTTCACCCTGTACACTAACAAGTAAACTAGGTTGGATCAACGTTGGAGGTCGACAGTCATACATCATCAACGTTATTGACAATGTACTGGTAGCACTCTTCGCTATTATGGGCGATGGGTTGGCGCCTTTCCGTGCAGTCGATACTTACCACATGATATTTATCGCACGTTACACCTTTTTAACATGGAGAATTCGCAAAAAGCGTCGCCTCCCGGAACTGAAGGATAAAAATGACTTGCCATCGAGGGGTGAGGCGCAAGCCGACGCTGATCTCGAAGCTGGAGAACTCCCCAAGGAGGATGAACATGAATTTAGCGTGCTCAGCATTCAACAACAGGCCAAACTCCAGCATCATCAGGCCAAATTCGCCAAGTCTCATACTTTCTACAAACCCCACGAAACCATCACACATCATGCTTTCCCGCAACGCATCCTCATCGCTATTGTGGTGCTTCTGGACTGCCATTCGCTTCTCCAGATAGCTCTGGGGGCGTGTACATGGGGTATTAGCTACCACGTACGGCCGTTCGCCCTCACCACCGTCATTCTTTGCTGCTCGATTACTTGTAACATCACTGGAGGTGTCTTGATTATGATCGGAGATCGCAGAACTCGCAAGAAGGACGTGGTTGAACGAATGTTCCGCCAGCAGCTCACCAAAGAAGCAATGAAAAAGATGCAAAAGAAGAGGAGGAAGGAAGAAGAGCAAGCCAACGCTGAAAATCCTGGGCCATTATCTGATTCCTCTTCGAACGCCCTCCAGATTCATCAGAGTACATGATCATCTTACTTGCCTCCAATCATATTTATACCCTACTCATGAACACCATGACCTGATCTCATCTTCACGATTTCCACCATCTTCCCCATCATCGCGACATATACACGGCCCCCGCTTGGATTTTCTGCTAATTCCCTAGCTTGTCATCTTTTGTTTATTAGCGAGTCTTCCCCTGATCGATACCAGCCGTATGGCCCTTCTGCTTTGATTACGTGTATACTTATTACCTTTCTAATCACTATGCTCGATCGACCACAATTTGGAATTTGAGTCTTTCTTTTTGCATCTATGCTTACTCCTCATTGCGTCCAGACTGGAGCTTGCTAGATTTCTTCAATATATTTCCATCAGGAATAGACATATTTCGTTTTGACTAGAGTACGGTTCTGGCGTCATGGTCCGGACACTTCGAGCATGCTCTAAGATGAGGCGATTTTGCTCACTCATTTCAGCTCTAAAATGTTATTGTCGTTTGACGAAATCATAGTTGCGTTCTCTGTTAGGTGTTTATTCAGCTTCCCCGCGAGGTATAACAAGCTCTCTTTGCTCCGAAGTAATCCAAGCTTAGTATCTTGAAGGCATGGCCACCAAGAAATATATAGTCTTGGAAAGGGGGCTCTCGAAGAAATCTGTGGGTCCGTTGATATTCTCCTTCACTGCTCAAAAGGATCTCCAACAGCACTATACATATATCACATGGTACTATCATTGTCAGTATAGAGATGTTTACTCCGGAGTATATACTCCGTATGCCCGATGACGTTGGATGCGTTGGACTGCAGCCTGTTGGGCAATGCGATGCAGTCAGTGGTCAGCTTAATGTGGACGGTAACTGAACCAATGACAAGGCCAATGGCGCTTCAGAGTCAGCCTGGGAGAATCCACCGGGGTCCAAGATTCCAAGTTGCGACCCTTGATTTTGCTCCGCAGCGCGATATGATGGTCGCGCTTAGTCTCAAAAGTTAACCGGCGCTCCGCACCTCGACCGACCGTTGATCGGTGTCTCTCGACCTCCCGACTCCAACTCTGCTCCTCTGCTTGTCGTCTTGAACCCAAGACCCAACACCCATCCTCTCCCGGCGTCCCGCGGGATCTGCTCTACTTTACGAGACCCTTGCTCCTAGTAAACCTCTTCAGACCGACACTTGAAATCCGGGTTCCAACAGTCTCAGGGGCGCACGATGCGGTACTCTTCTACTTCAGCATGATCACTCACTTGAACTCTTCCAACGCTTGAATACACCACGGGGCTAGGATATCCTCGTACTCGTACGTCTTTGGCACTAAAGGGGACGACGCACGACTTTCGGGCCGTGTTTCCATTCTTTCCTATCTACTCTCTTTCGTTCTCGCATCATCTGCATATCAAACATGAACATGGACTCCACGCAGGAGTACCCTTTAGCAGCTGGCCTGCTTGCTGCCTTCGCTTCTACCGTCGATTCAACATCAACTCCGACGCCCTTCCCGAGCCCCGCGCCTTCGCCGCATTCTCTGCCGACATTATCATCAGATCTTGGACACAATCATGGTGACGGAGGGAGCGGAGAATACGAGTGGTCATCCTTAATCGGTATCATCACAGCACTGGCCGGGAATGTCTTGATTTCATTGGCCCTCAACATTCAGCGCTACGCTCATATCCGAATAGAGAAGGAATGGGAACAGGACAAGCTACGACAAGGGTTGAAATGGAAGCGTTCCGATCGCCGGAGCTCTTACGGCGCAATTGACGGGCCCGAAGAAGAGAGTCGTTACCGGGATGACCTCTCAGGTCATTCTGGACATTACAGAGACGATTTCTCTGGCCAGGAAGACGACCTGCCGGATTCTCCAGTAACCGAACGGACTGCACAGCCTGAGAATGGCTCACCACAAGGGAGACGGAAGTCTTATCTTCGTTCGCCATATTGGTGGTCGGGGATCATTTTAATGACACTCGGCGAGACTGGAAATTTCATGGCCTACGGATTTGCTCCGGCATCAATTGTTTCGCCCCTGGGGGTTGTCGCTTTGATCTCGAACTGCGTCATTGCTCCATTTATGCTGAAGGAAAAGTTTCGACAGAGAGATTTCTGGGGCGTTCTCGTTGCTATTGCTGGAGCAGTTGTGGTTGTTCTTAGCGCAAAATCGGCAGAAGAGAAGATCGGCCCGGATGATATCTGGGAGATGATTACGCGCTGGGAATTTGAACTTTACCTGGGTCTGACGGCTGCGCTTATCGTCGTCCTCATGTGGTCAAGCCGCGAATACGGGCCACGGACTATCCTGATTGATGTCGGATTGGTTGGTTTATTCGGTATACTACCCATCAAAACTCAGTATCAATGGCGGCCGTTGCTAATTGATAGTAGGTGGATATACTGCGCTGTCAACAAAAGGCGTTTCGTCGCTGCTGTCATACACCCTGTGGCATGTTATCACGTTCCCAATTACCTATTTGCTGGTGTTTGTTCTTGTTTTCAGTGCTCTGATGCAAATCCGGTACATCAACAAAGCCCTACAGCGTTTCGACTCAACGCAGGTGATCCCGACCCAGTTCGTTCTTTTCACTCTTTCGGTAATTATTGGTAGCGCGATTTTATACCGAGACTTCGAATCATACACAGCTTCTCGTGCCGGAAAGTTTGTGGGTGGTTGCCTCCTCACCTTTCTGGGCGTGTACTTTATTACAAGTGGACGTATTCATGCCGATGACGAGTCGTCCTACTCTACCGACGAGGAAGAAGCTATCGGACTTCTTCCTGGAGAGAGATATCAGGACCGAGTTGATTTGTCGCCTCCCCTTCCAGCTCAAACGAAGAACGGACCTCGACCGAGAAGCCCTAATATCCTCGACGGCACCCTTCAATCACCGCCAGGATCACTCCTGAGTGAGGGTCTTAGGGACCTTGACGATAGTCAAAGCACCCCACGAGCTGTTCTATCTACTGCTGCTTCTCCCTCACCTGTTGGCTCGGTGATTGCTGATCTTACGGAACCTTCTCCTATGTCGCCATCCTCATCCCGGCCTTTATCACTACTAAGGAACCCCTGGGCCGAGTCGCTCGAAGAGACCGCGTCTGAACCGCAGGTTGAGCGACCCGTCACCCCTCCAGAACAGGCCATTCAGAAACCTGTCAGCTCCACCGTGCTTCTTCGATTCCCTCCTGCTCCCGATGCAGACGGATCTAGTGCACCAGATGGTACAAGGGTGAATGTTAGGGGCAACCCTGTCCTCGAAACACCACCGCGAAGAGTACGAAACTCGATATCTTCACATTTCTCACCGGGTCCTCTGTTCTCCACTTTATCTGGAGGGTTTAGCGCTGTTGTTGCTGATTCTATCCGTCGAGGTGAGATGAGCCCGGCAAAAGAGCGAAGACCGATAAAGTCACGCGGGCGAAGAAAGCCTCCTAGTACGTCGGTTCTTGAGAACATCTTACGTGACGCGGACGGCGCGGGAGGGGAAATCAATCAGGACCCGGAGGCTGCTCGAATGGACCGTACAGATAGTCTCATCACCGCACCTGTTACCGCAGGACACTTCACGCCAGGTGTTGAATCGGGCGAGATTACGCGCAACCATTCGGATGACCTAACCACACTCTCGCGTCTGCGCAGCCTAAGCGACTCGTGGAGTAAAACCGTGCCTTGGCTTGGGGGTGTCTTGCAGAAACGAAAAGAGAGCCAGAAAGGGCCCGGCGAAACTGAGGCTAGTGAGGGAGGCTCGAACCAGGATGGTCAGCCAGAATCAGGTGGTGCAAATGCTTGAGATTACTCAACGTCTGATCTGTTTGATTAACTGGTATTGTAATCAATGTTCTCGGTACATATTGTGTTCGATTCAACTTTGTTGGTATATCCCAACTCATGGCGTCGCTTGATACCATTGTCCATAGCATGTTTGTCACCCATACTTATTTGTAATTAGAGGAATCTTATAGTGCCGCACTCTGTCAACCTATTCTCATCTCTTTTTTTCTTCTTGCAGCAAGGACATGGTTAGTGAAGTGTTCGTTGTGACTATGCATAGTACGGTGGTTGCAGGTCCATTTTACCGGAGAGCCCCAATAGGTGGAAAAAGCGAGACAACAAAACCTGCAGCAGCTCTGCCAATATATCACCCCGGAGGATCTTTACGCCATTCGATGTCTAGTGTACACCGTACGTTTTACATCTAGGGTCATACCCTGAGGTGACCCCTCTTCATCTCCGCACCTGCATTTAGCCGTCATCTTTTTCTTCTCTCCACCGGGGTTCTCCTCTCCTGTCTGCACCACCCCATTCGATCAATCCCTAGCTAGCCTCCGCAGTCTATACAATCCTGATCCGGACTCATCTCCGCGATGCTTGGGTTGTTACCTTGGCCAGTCAACTTGCCTACGGAGCCTGGAATAACTGAGCAATTGCCATGACAATGCCACTGCTCCCCACTTGCCAATGTTAGTCGTGATTTGTTTTCTTTTTCCTAGCTTCCTGCATTGGCTAACTTCTGCTTGCTAGGCTGTAGCTGGGCCTCGGCTGTAGCTATTCCTTGTTTAGCTCTGCAGCGAGGAGGATGTTAGGAATAAAACCAGCGGGGGCCCATTGTGCGGGCTCTTTTTCTCCGCATGCTCTGACAGAAAAATTCGAGTGCGCAACGACCGTCTCTGGATCTCAGAACTGGAGACATGTTGTCGAATTTTGTTTCGAAGGGGCTGTTGCTTCTGCAGCTCTACGCTAGCTTAACGGCTGCGGAGGACTCTTTGCCACTCTACAAAGATCCAAATGCGTCAATTGAGGATAGGGTGTCTGATCTTCTAGGTCGGATGACCATTGAGGATAAAACAGGCCAGTTGATACAGGGTAAGTTTGTTTCCGAAGTGTAGGATGCGTGTGCACCTAGTGGTATCGCGAGTGCGATAGACCATAAATACGGCAATGTCCAGTGACAGGTGCTGACCGTCCCATAGGTGACATTACAAACTGGATGAACGCAACCTCTGGGGAGTTCAATCTAACGGGATTGGAAGAAAATATGAGGATAAAAGCTGGCATGTTTTATGGTATGAGGCCTTGCCCTAATTCAGACAGAACGTCGCTGATATTCTCGGCCCTTCAGTTGGCTACCCTGTCGCCTGGGACTGGATTGCGACAAACGTCAAGCGAGCTCAAGACTACCTCGTCGAGAACACTACACTCGGGATACCTGCATTCGTGCAAACTGAAGGTGCGTGGTATTGCGCCGACAATTGAGGTCTTGTTAACACAGTGCCTGGCTTGCAGCGATTCATGGTTTCTTGATTGGCAATGCCACAATTTACAACTCTCCTATTGCATACGGCTGCTCGTTTAACAGGGAGGTAAGACTCCATCGATCCATACATTTGTCTTTATTGACCGGTGCCTGACGTACAATAGTTGATTTACAAGATGGGACGACTCATAAGCCAGGAAGCTCTAGCTCTGGGTGTCAATCAGCTTTTCGCACCAGTTGTCGACTTAGCTCGTGAGCTGCGATTTGGACGTGTACGAGCAATCCCTACCTCGGGCATCACGGCAGATGCTAACTGGCCTTAGGTCGAAGAGACTTTTTCAGAAGACCCCTACCTTGCTGGCGAGATTGGATACCAGTACGTGAAGGGATTACAGAGTCATAATGTATCTGCCCAGGTGAAGCATTACGCTGGGTTCAGTCAACCCGAGCAAGGGATCAACACCGCTCCTGTTCATGGAGGAGAGCGATATCTGCGCACTACGTATGTCTTTGGCTGGCGTTGCTCTAAAGAATCGATCTGACTCGGAACAGTTGGCTACCATCTTTCAAGCGCGCAATTATAGACGCTGGAGCTTACAGTGTTATGAGCGCTTACCATTCGTAAGGCTCCTTCCGCTTGGTCTTAGAACATGATGGCTGACTTTGTCGGTTGAAGATACGATGGCATTCCTGCTGTTGCAGACTACCATCTACTCACTGAGATCCTCCGCGAAGAATGGGGATATGAATATTTCGTGATTAGCGACGCCGGAGCTACAGATCGACTCTGCAACAACTTCCATACATGCGCTAGCTCACCTATCGACTCCGAATCGGTAACCCTGCAAGCCCTCCCCGCTGGTAATGATGTTGAGATGGGCGGTGGCTCGTTGTAAGTTCTAACCATCGAACGTCAGAAATATATTTTGACTGACCATGGCCAGCAACTTCCGAACAATCCCGCAACTCGTAGAGTCTGGAGAGCTTGCTCTCGACACTGTCGATACGGCAGTTTCCAGGGTACTTCGTGCAAAGTTCGCCCTAGGGCTCTTCGAAAACCCATACCCTGGTGCCCCTGAAGAAGAGTGGGATAACCTCATTCATACTGATGAAGCCGTCGATCTCGCAAGGGAGCTGGACAAAGAGTCCATCGTCCTGCTAGAAAACCATGACAACACCCTCCCCTTGCAAAAGACAGGTGATATTGCAGTCATCGGCCCCATGGCACATGGATTCATGAACGTACGTCTAGCCTCATACCAGGCTGTCTTTCATAATTAGCTAACCGGCCTAGTATGGCGATTACGTTGTCTATCGCAGCCAGTACCGGGGAGTCACTCCCCTAGACGGAATCAAGGCCGCCGTTGGCGACTCCGCAACTGTCCACTACGCGCAAGGCTGCGAACGCTGGAGTAATGACCAGTCCGGCTTCGAGGAGGCCATCGCGGCAGCTGAGAAGTCCGATGTCGCCATCGTAGTTGTAGGAACATGGTCGCGCGACCAGCAGGAACTATGGCAGGGCGTCAACGCAACAACAGGCGAGCACGTCGACGTCAATGACCTTTCTCTCGTCGGCGCCCAGGCACCCCTCGTCAAGGCCATCATCGACACCGGCAAGCCGACCATCGTTGTCTTCTCTTCAGGCAAGCCAATCACAGAACCCTGGATCTCGGATGAGGCAAGCGCATTGGTGCAGCAGTTCTACCCCTCTGAGCAGGGCGGGAACGCACTGGCCGATGTGCTTTTCGGCGACTATAGTCCCTCTGGCAAACTTTCCGTCTCGTTCCCTTACTATGTAGGCGATTTGCCTATCTACTACGACTACCTGAACTCCGGCCGCTCGATTGGAGACTCCGGCTACGAACTTGAGAATGGCACCATCGTCTTCGGACACCAATATGTCATTGGTACTCCGGAGCCTTTGTACCCCTTCGGCTACGGTCTCAGTTACGTGAACTTCACATACGGTGATGTCTCTTTGTCGGCGACTAATGTGTCGGCCATTGACACGATCACTGTGTCTGTTGACATCACGAACACGGATAACTCCCGCGACGGCACGGAGGTCGTGCAGTTGTACATCGTCGACGAGATCACGTCTGTTGTTGTGCCGAACCGGGAGCTGAAGGGTTTCGAGAAGGTGGTTGTGCCGGCCGGGGAGACGAAGACCGTGGAGATTGATATTGACGTTGCGAACCTAGGGCTATGGGACGTGAGAATGAAATATGTTGTTGAGAAAGGGGAGTTCACGGTGCTGGTGGGCTCGAGCTCGGCGGACATTCGGGGCAATGCGACATTCTGGGTGCAGTGATGGAGGGTTAGGGTCACGTTGCTGCCCATGCGTCAAGGGAACTCTTGGACATGAATGATAAGAATGTGCTGGGAGAACTCTTGTAATGACTTGATGATGGTTAAGATAATGTTCATGTTATTCGATATATTTAATGAAGTATTGAGCGTGTCGCCTGGTGTTGCACTGTAACTTTGAAAATGCCAGATAACAGCAAATACCGACTATGTTTCTTCCGCCTGAGTCCCTTTCTGCTCTTTAGACATCTCTTCTACCTCGCCCGCTTTGACCTCCCCGCCAGTATTCTGCTGTACAGTGCCCGCAGTGCCAGCTCCCGCGGTGCCATTCCCGGCTCTCCCTTCAGCACGTCTCGATTTAGCGCCCTCCTTAAGCTTCTCCCACCGGTCTCTATAGCGCCCAAGCACATTGTGCAGTTTTTCATTCTCCCGGCCTGCCTTCTCAAGCTCTTTTTCGTTACGTTGGATTATCTCCTCAAGCTCCTTGATGCGCTGATCATGTTCAGTGGTCACGGCGGAGGGGCACGTTGCAGGCGAAGACACTGCCGAAGCAGATTGTGACCCGTGCTCCGAGGACGGCATGTTCTGATGATGTATTGCCTTCAGAGACTGATGCAAAGCCATGGACGAAGACTGCGCGTTGACCTCCCACATGTGTAATCGTTTTGACAATGTATCGGAAAGGTGACGTAAGGCTTCGTTCTCGATTTCGAGTTCTTCCAAGGTTTTGTGAGCCTGAGAGCTTGGTTGCCTGTCGCTTGCTCGGGTGTGCTTGCCTTTGGCTTTGCCTCTGTTTTGCTGAAGCATTTCTGGGGAGGCGGGTGTTTCTCGGGCGTCGACGAAGTCGTCTTCTGCTTCGTCGACGCTGTTGCGGCGTGCCTCTTTTTCGGCTCTGGTTAGGATTCCTGCGTAGGATACTGTTCCGCCGGTTGTTGGCACTACATAGAAGGATTCCGCTGGGTTTCCCGGCCCCATTCCACCTCCGTTAGTTTCACGGATTGCTTTTAGCGCGGCACGAGAGAAGATACGGCTGATATCAGGCTCTGCTGAGGATCCAGAGCGATCCGATACGACGGTCTGTCTATCGACTCTTGTTTCCGCAGATGATTTGCGAGCCGCGCCGGCATTGCTGGAGCCGTCTAACCCAAGCGGCAACCCTGCAAATGCCAGTGGTGCCGAGATTCGGGAAATGAGGCCCTCAAAGGTCGAGTAAAATCGTTGGAACGGTTCCTCGGTGATAGATTGCCGATATGATTGTCTTGAGTCTGCAGCCTCTGCGGGTACGAATTGCTGCGAGGTGATATCGGTAGGACTTCCAACCGGCGGTGACCATGGCTGTTTCTGGCCCGAAGTGCGGCTTGCACGATCTCTTTGGCCTGCGGCCTGAGTTCCTCTCAATCTTGACTCGCTTGTTCTAATTTTTGCGGGGCCGTCGGTCATTCTAGCCCCGGCCTGCTGGGACGAAAGTGTAGGTGAGGCGGGAGAGGAACGACGTGGCTGAGCCGGGATTCCTCGCGCGGAGGCCAAGTTGCTTGCAATGGAAGACCCCTCTCGCTTTAGTAAACGAGGGTTTCCGCTCAGTCTTGGAGGATGTTGGTTATCGGTTTTTGACAACCCTGATTCTGCGATACTTTGGGAGTTGACCCCAGCAGCAGACGGTGGGTTTTCATGATGAAAGCGAAGGATATGCGCGAGCTTTTTGTGGTGTTGCTCTAACAGATGAAGCGTTCGTAGAGCCTATACAACGAAGGGACGAATTAACGGTTGATGTTTGCGAAGGTAAGATTAGAGCAGGAATATACCTCGCGATCCCTACTGCCTTGCGCAACGGTTGCGAACTCACCAGCGGCCAAGTCGTGCTCTTCGCTCGCGGCGACAGGATTAGCCTTGCGAGTTTCCAGAGCCGCGTTCCGGGCGTGGGTGTGGGCCTATGGAGACTGTCAGATGCGCAGTTTGAGATGACAGCTGAAACACGAGGTTACGTACCAAAGTGAGGGGAGCAGTCTCCATGTCGTCGCAAAAGAGAGACCTGGACGACTTGGTAGCTCTTCAGCAGTTTTAGCAAGGAGGGGGGAATTAAGGTGAGAATGAGGGGAAGAACCCGCGCTCCAAGTGACGTTGTGCTGGATACGGCTACATTACCCCATACACCGCTTCCGGCTTAGCAGAAAGGGTCTAGATTCATGCGTAGGGCGTAACGATCTGTATCAGTGCTGCCTGGGAGATCAAGACATGAGCTCTTGATGATCGCATTCATATACGAGTACGGGAAAGTGTAGGTACAAATGAGCATCGAAAGTAGTTCTTTTGAGCCATATAAGTAAAACCTTGAGCCCATAAGGACATCGTCGGCGCGAGGGAAGTCACTCGTATTCGTGTTGGTAGCAGTACTTGGTCTAAGCTGGAGCTCCATCGGTCTCCATCGCCCACTCCGCCTTACCCCCGACTCTCTCAAGATCTGACACTCCTGTACTTTTCTCCTTACTCGCCTCTACTTTGCCTTTATTCAGGTGCATTTTGTCGCCGCTGCGTTTTTGTGTAGGTTGCGGAGAGACATGCTGTTGGCCCTGATCCCAGCCACAGCTGTCATCACCGAGAACCTTTCCCCCCTCTTTACTTTCGAACTCGACGTCAGCGTCAGCACAAGCTTAAGCTTAAAGCTTACCATGCTCTCCCCGCTCGCATGATTTTTCTCAGCTAAATACATTATATGTGTCGACCACTCTCTCCTCAGCCTCGAACCCTTACTCTCGCTTGACCGCTTCGTTCGCTATGGACGTCCCTGTGATCCCCGACCCCCCGGAGCCCGCGCCTACAGATGCTCCGCCGTTCGGTAAAGCGCTGCGTTCCAAGACAATCCCGGTGGATCTAGAGACTCTTGGTAGCTCTGGACGGAGCAATGGCCGATCATCGATTGATTCAACGTCAGATAGGCAAGCGGGGGAGGCGGATTCCTCGAAATCGGGATCTAGCGGTCTGTCGAAGCTGCTCGCATCGAGAAGGAAGCGCAAGAAGAAGAAGGATGACTTGAAACTAGTTGATGAACTTCCACCAACGGTGGAGGCGGAGAGCAATGATGGGACTTTAGTCGGTTCCTCTCAGCATTCGCGCACGAGAGCTTCTAGCACTTCATTATTACCTGAGGACGCCCACACCACCCGGGATGACGCCTTGAATCTCCTGACGGACGACTCTGAACCCGATAGGTAATGCGTCTACTGATGCGATGCTTCATTTGATCAAAATGCTGACATTCAATGCGACCTTCAGAACCCCTCCCCTCACTTCGCATGATTCGCATTCTGGCTTCTATACGGCCTCTTCACCTCTGATCAAATCAGCCTCTGCCGACGCCAACGATACTGACGGAGCACATGCTGATGCAGAGTCTACTATCAGCGGCACAAACTCAGACCGCCGGGGCTCCTATACCGAAGCGGATTTATTGCGTTCGGCGACACAGCCAGCAGGTTCAAATCTGAGCGTGCCTACAGATCGGAACAATAAGAAACGAAGCGTGTCCAGAAGTCTTAAGAATGCGTTCAGTTCCGACAAAAAGTCTGCAAACCGTGACCGGGCAGAGTCAACAACGTCGAACGACAGCGCATGGAGCGCGAGCCGGCGGAGTAGTTTGTCCTCGAAGATGGCTGCAGGCAATCCAGCCGAAACACCTCCGCCTGTTCCGCCAATCCCAAGACCAATTCGTACGGACCTCAGGGAGGAAACACTTCGAGGGTCGCCAGAGCGTCCCCGTTTGCAAACGCCCCCGCACAGTGCGATTCCTTTCCCCTCTACTACAGTGACGCCTCCTACTCCTGCCCTTGAACATGGGCCTCTGATCGCAAATTCCGGACTTACGGACTCCCCATCCTCTATAAAATCCCGCGACTTACCACCTGGCGTTACCGTAAGTCCCTCGGGAAATATGATTTCTCATCGGCGCGTCAGGTCCACCTCTTCTGTCATCTCTAAGCCCAGCAAGCTGTCCAATTCGATAGCCGTAAGCCCAACCATCGAAGAAGGTAAATCCGGCACTCCTCAGACCGGCTTCTTCTCTTCCGTGTTTTCCGCGGCGCAAACAGCCGCCTCTACCTTGACAAATACCCTCAACGCGCAAAAGGCCAAGAGTACACCTGTACAGGAGGCCAATGATTTCGAGAATCAGCCTTCCAATGAGGGTGGGAGAGACTCGGACGAGGCCGGTCAAGCTCCATCTGAGGAAAAGAAGCCCATGGCGGTCGACACCCTTGGTTCGGGTGATCTGAACTTTAGCCACCTGGATATTGATATCCCACCGGGAGGGTCTATCTCAACCCCAGACGGAGTCGTTATTACGAAACCTGACTTAGAAACACGCAGAACCCCTGCCGTA
The DNA here is from genome assembly GCF_047715735.1 of Aspergillus multicolor. Classification (NCBI taxonomy): domain Eukaryota; kingdom Fungi; phylum Ascomycota; class Eurotiomycetes; order Eurotiales; family Aspergillaceae; genus Aspergillus; species Aspergillus multicolor. The sequence continues at coordinate 1,755,467 of NW_027395954.1, read as the reverse complement.
TCCCAGCGAGACGAAGCTGCGGCAAAGCTTGAAGATCGACGAGTTGCGCGTGCAGTCACTATGGCATACGAAAAAGCGGATAATCAAACAAATCATCCAGTGGACGATGGGTCTGATGCTCAGGCTAATTCAACAAAAGAGCCCACAGGTGCTCAAACACCTTCTGGTGGAAGCACTATTGACGGAGAAACGGGCACGAGGCCGTTTCGAAGCAGCAGTGTACGGAGCCGGCTGGCCCGGCGGCGTCACAGAGGCTCTTCAGGGGCAACCTCGTCAACAATTGGTGCCATTGGTGCTAGTGCAATTGCACTGGGCGTTCCAGGTGCCAATGCTAGTCTGCCGCGATTGACAGGATTTGCAGTCGCAAGTAAAAAGCGCAACAGGGATTTCCACCAGCTCTTTCGTAGCGTTCCCGAGGATGATTATCTCATTGAAGACTACAGCTGTGCCCTACAGCGTGAAATCATCTTGGCTGGACGGATATACATCTCCGAAGGCCATATTTGCTTTTCAAGCAATATCTTGGGTTGGGTTACGACGCTTGTCATAAGCTTTGACGAGGTGGTCGCCATCGAGAAAGAGTCCACGGCCATGGTTTTCCCGAATGCAATCGCTATCCAAACCTTGCATGCCCGGCACACATTCCGAAGTCTTTTGAGCCGAGAATCAACCTACGACTTGATGGTCAATATTTGGAAGATCAACCATCCCAGTCTTAAGAGTTCTGTCAACGGGACGAGGGTGACGGACTCTACAGGTGACAAAACTGAAAAGGCCGGAGAAAGCGAAGATGAAAGCGAGGAAGAGGAGGATGAGATCTACGATGAAGACGAGGACGAAGACAACGCTGAAAGCTTCTTCGATGCTGGGGACGATAGCATCCATGAGAGCGATGAGTCGGTCCCTAAGGGTCTGCCTCGACAAGCTTCTGGCACTGTGCCAACCCTTTCATCAGGCGCTGGGCCTAATGGGGCTTCCAGGGGCGCCAAAGCAGCGAATGGAGATGCTGATGGTGAGTTCCCTGGTCCTCACACCCATCCACCGTCTCAGTACGATGGACCTGAAGGCCAGTACGACAGAGTCATCAAGGACGAAACGATTCCTGCGCCTCTTGGTAAGGTCTACTCTTATGTGTTCGGTCCAGCTTCCGTGTCTTTTGTTCCCAAGTTCCTCGTCGACAACCAAAAATCTGGTGAGCTCGAGTTTAACTGCGAGAAAACCGGTCTCACGAACGAAAACCGTTCTCGAAAGTACTCCTACATCAAACCCCTGAATGGCTCTATTGGACCTAAACAAACCAAGTGCATTAGTACTGAGCAGCTAGATTTCCTGGATCTTGAGAAGGCGGTTCTCGTAACACTCAGTACTCAGACACCGGACGTACCCAGTGGAAATGTTTTCACTACCAAGACCAAGTATCTCTTCACGTGGGCGGCTAACAATCAAACACGCTTCCTCATGACCTGCACCATCGAGTGGTCGGGAAAGAGTTGGCTAAAAGGTGAGTCTATTGTATGCCTGCTTTACTAGTGATGTACTAACCTATATAGGTCCTATCGAGAAGGGTGCCATTGACGGACAGGGCTCGTTCGGTACTGATCTTATCGCTGCTCTTAAAGGGGCGGTCGCTCCCCGCGGTCGTGCGGCAGGTGGAAAGAGCGGCGCCAAAGGCAAGGGACGACGCAAGAAGGGTGATGCCGCGAGCGACGAGGGCGCTACGGCCGATACCAAGTCAGTGACCGATACCAGCCCCAAAAAGGCTGAATCTTGGGGCGTCTTTGAGCCGCTCCGAGGAGTACTTGGTCCTGTTGCTAGCATATTTGAACCGCTGTGGAATGGGAATATGGCTGTCCTCGTTATTGGCATCCTGCTCTTCCTGCTCTTCTTCCGCCAGCCTTCCCACCCAGCCATGTCCTCGGATATGGGCTATCACGGCCACAGCATACCCCAGCGTCTGGCTGCCTACGAAGAGATGTGGCGCAGGGAAGAAAGTGAGCTTTGGAATTGGCTCGAGGATAGGGTAGGCTTGGATGGAATCGCCATTCCAACAATGAACCGGCAGTCTGAAAGCCAGACCTTCCGGAACAGTCGCAAGTCTCAAAGGGAGCGGGATCTCAGAGATTCGCTGACCGAAGAGACCCTGTCAGACCGAGAAATGGACCACGCTATCCGCAGTACTCGAGAGAGGCTGGACACGCTCGAGCGGATATTGTCGAAACGAAGGTCACAGCCTACAGGGAACGCCGAGTCGTCCCGCGAGGAGCTCTGATCTGTCCTCAACCAGAACTCGAGACCGTATTTGTATGATCTGTCTTGAGCAGCAACTACCAACACACCTCATTACTCGCATCTACGTCGCTCCCTCACACCATCTCATATTGTACTTTGTTAACGCCATCGTGCGGCGCTACTCCAATCATTTAAATTTTGATTTGTCTTGTCAACAGCGATCTGTGACCGCGCACTATGTCGAGCGAGATACTTCTCTTGTCTAATTTGATCCCGTGTTCATGACACGTTACTGTATTCTGCCGTCCTATAACCGATCTATCTTGTATATACAGGGCTTTATTCTATATATGTACTGCAAATTCAAGCACTTCAACTCAACCAAGCAGCTCGGTAGCTTCAGAAATGAGATCGCTGTCCCCGGCCTGGATAATCGATTGCTCTAGCCCTTCAAGCGTGCCGAGGTTCGTTCATGGTGGAGTACTACATCGTGCTAGTCGAGGCACCGGGGCCATACTTGCCAATGGCATGCGAAAAAGACGTTTCTTGCTCATGACTGCAGGACTAGTAAGCATGACTCTGCCGCGCCGGCAATCAATCTAGGCTCGGTTCGGGCCTAGCCTTGTTCACTAACCCTAGAGCCCCATTCCCTATAGATGCATGTCTCACTGGTGATGCTACTATTTCCATTTCAGGTACTCTGTTGCTCCGCTCTAGAGTATACGAAGTGGCCGTAATGCTGACACACGGTGGGCTCTATACAGGCAGACAGCTTTGAGGTCGGAACAGGCCGACATGTACACACAATCGAGACTGAGACGAGCTCTATAAAAGGCTCGAATCACCCGCCTACACCCTCTCAAAACATCATCACCACCAAATCTCTCAAGTCTCCTCCAATCTCTCTCCTCTTTCTCTCCAATCACTCCAAAATGCAGCTCGGCCCCCTCCTCCTCGCCACCGCCACGCTGTTCACCAGCACCCTCGCCGCCCGCAACCTCCAAGTAAACTACTACTCCGACGGCGGCTGCACTGACTACATGACGTCCATAAACCCCGGCACAGGCGGCAACTGCGTCGACTACGTCTGGACCGGCTCGAACAGCATCAACATCGCCGACTGCACCTTCCCCAACGGCGACTGCACCTGCACCTTCTATACGCAGCCGGGCTGCCGTGGCGCGCAGCAGCAGGTTGTTTATCCTAGTGATAACTGTGCGAGTAACTGGGGACGCGGGTTTTATTCTATGAAGTGCTCTGTTGAGCATGGGCTTTGAGCGAGGGATTTGGGTTGGCTTTGGGGGTAGGTTCTGGTTATGTGATGGGATACGGGGATAGCTACCTAGGTACTGAGGGTAGAAGGTGGCTATTGTTGAGGATGGATGGTGATTGGTGACTAGACGGGAAGCGAAGGAGTTGTTAGCTTATCAGGCTTGGCTAGACCATTGGATGTGGTTACTATTTTTCCCATGTACAGTATTACACTACTTTGGAGTGACATCATCAATGCCCCCCTCTCCATGCGCAAACCATATACCACGAAGGCCTCCCCAACCCGAGAGCAGCACGTATTAGCGTCGGTGTAAGACGAATGCTAGCTTCTCGAGTGCGGCGATCGCTCTGATTTCATCATTGACTGCAACAAACTGACTGCTTACGATTCAGTAACGATGTTCAAGCTATATTGTACAATAATATTCTCGTCTTTCTTGGACTAACCTAAAAGCAGGCTTGAAAGCTCTGTATTCCCTTGTGTTGTACCTGCTTTTGTGCAGGGACCTTGACTTCTGATCCGGAACGGCGGATATTGGGAGACTTGTAGTCGACTCAACTGATAACCGTTGTGTTTGGTACTCTTCCGGGCCCAAGGATACAACCAGTGCACTTTGCTACCTATTTTGGACCGGGCGGTGTATGAAAGTCCACTTAAAAGACCTTAAGCTGTTCTCGTTGCGGCCGGAGTTGCGCTTGAGACCAATGAAGGTGCTCAACGCCGTGCCTTCTTCTTTTCCGGCTCCGGCTCTTCATCGTCACTAAGATCCCGATAGATCGTCGTCGGCTGAGTCTCCTGCCACGCCTTCGTAAAGATCGGATCCTTTTTAGCCTTCTCAGCGTATTTTAGCAGAGCCTCTCGAGGATCCTCATCACGCATAGAACTGAGCGGGATGTTCTCCCGAATATGACGCTCATCCGGTTGCGATTTCGCAAACGGCGTCGTCGCCGGCTGGTGAGGCCGGCGAGGGTCTCGGGAACGACCTGAAGCCGTCAGACCGATGGTAGGGTGTCGTGCGGACCAGGTTGCCGAGCTGTAGTGCGGTACGCCGTTCGATCCGACTACCACTGAGTCGCCGGAGATGCCTTGGGATAGGTTCATGGTTAGGGTTGGGTCGTCGTCGATGTGGCGGCGCTTGGGCGCCTTGGACATGACGAGGGCGGCGCCCTTTGTTGAGATATTGGGGTTATATAGGACGTGGGTCTCTGCGTTGGCGGACCCGGTGATAACCTGGTTGAGCTTTTCGTGCCATTGTACTGTGATTAAAGGAGATCCTGGTGTGACTGGAGTGATTAACTCGGGTTTCAGTGTCGCTGGGTTCAAGATGTGGAGGTGTCCAGTCTCTGATCCAGTAACGACATTTGCTGAGTTGGGTGAGAAAATGATGTTCGAGGTCGGGTATCGCGAGGAGATGGAGGTGTGCGTAATAGTCGTGATCGGCTGCTTGAATTTCCTGGTATCCCATAGCTTGATGGTATCATCCCCACCCTTGGTAATCACAAGCCTTCCATCCGCGCTGATATCAATACCACTAGTCCACGTATCCCGTGTATGCGCTTCCCTAACCTCCGCACTAGGACGGGTATATGGCCCGTTCCCGCTCCACATCATCAGGCTTCCATCTAGAGCAGCAGCAACAAGGACATCTGCACCACCCTGCTTGGGTGAGCCCCAAGCAACTGCTGTCATTTTACTCCGGCCAGCGGATCCAGCAGCCCTAGATTTGTGCATGATCACCTCCTTCTGCGACCGACCAATGTTGGCATCCCATATCCGCACTGTGCTGTCTGTTCCCGCAGTCGCGCACAAGTTCTCATTGCTTGGAGACCAAACGCCGCTCGTCACTTCCGAGATATGTCCCTTGGTGTTGTGCATATCTCTCAGGTACATATCACCCTTCACAAACTCAGTCACTGTTTCGCCATCTCGATCAAGGATCCTCGGTTGTGGTGTAGCGGAAACGACTAGAACATAGGCTGGAGAAATGGGGTTGAAAGCCGCATAGTGCACCGCATGCGTTTCCTGCGCTGCCGATGTCTTTTTCGCGGAGGGATCGACGGACTTGAAGGAGCGGATGGTAGAAGGCGTCATGGAAGCGAAGTCGTGAAGTTTCAGCGTGCAGTCGGTAGAACCGGATATCAATCGCGATCCTGACGGGTCAACGGTGATGGTGGTGACTGCGCGCTCATGCGTTTTCATCACAAGCTCGTGGGATACCGGGAACTCGTCCTCGTCGTCGGAGTCGTCCGAATCATCGTCCGAGTCATCTGAATCGCCGTTACTCTTGTCGCCAGGACCGGCAGGTCCAATATCGTCGCTTTCATCATCAGACTTCGCGTCGGCAGTACCAGCGGCGTCGCTAATTAGTTTTGTCTCATCGCCGCCGCTGCTCTCCGGCTTGACGGCGCGTTTGCTCTGGTCGATCTGCGCATTGACATCTGCTTTCTTCTCCTGCTTTCCAAAGCTCGTTGGGAAGAACCTCTTGAATGCCTCCTCGTCAAAGCCGTCCATGGTCGTTGATTCGCAATTATGTTGTTTTTGATTGAGTGCTCACAAGGCGACTTTGCGGAAGCTTATATGCGCGTCTGGCAGTTTGCACTGTTTGAATCGGCTGGGCCATCTTATCTTATCTTATAAATGTCTAAAGGTTACTTGTAGGATATCAAAGCTACCCTTATAATAGGTCTAGAATACGAAAGAGAGCCCCATATGTCTACTAGGTTCTTCAAGATTTCAGATGTTCAACATTCTTTCTGCTACCAAGAACGAGATGTATAGAATAAATATATAAACGTTCATTCATGAAGTAGGATTGATGCATGCGGAGGCGGTCTGGTATTACGACAGGGAGTGATAATAGATATACGAAAACTGCTTACTAAAGTAGACTTGGTTGCTCAAAAGAAGACCAGAAGATGGAAATGCACGGTGTAAATCGTCATAATTACTAGCTAGAATACACAAGATCTATGGAAACGGCGAAAACGCAGATAGAATAGCGCAACACCAATAGCCATGTGCATCTACAAGTACAGTCCCTCCACAGGACCGCCGTCCTGCTTCGTCTTCATAATCCGCTCGCGAGCCGCGCGGAAGTCGTCCATCTGCACCCTCATGCGGCGCTCTCTCAGAGCCATCAAACCGGCTTCCGTGCAGATAGCGCGGATATCGGCACCGGACAGGTCGTCCTTCTGGTTGATGAACTCGTCGAGGTCGACATCATCTCCGAGGGACATCTTCGAGGTGTGAAGGGTGAAGATCTTCTTCTTGGTGTTTTCTATTTGAATTTGTTAGTAGTTCCTTGTAACGAGTGTGGAGGCAAAAACTTACGGTCAGGGTTCTCGAAGAGAATCTTTCGGTCGATACGCCCAGGACGAATCAAAGCAGGGTCAAGGGTCTCAATCTTGTTCGTGGCCATGATCACCTTGACGTCTCCACGATCATCGAAACCGTCCAACTGGTTGAGAAGCTCAAGCATAGTACGCTGGATTTCCCTTTCACCACCAGAAGTCGAGTCGTAACGCTTCGTACCGATAGCATCGATTTCATCGATGAAAACAATGGACGGCGCGTGTTCAGCCGCAACCTGGAAGATCTGTCGCACCAAACGGGGACCGTCTCCGAGGTACTTTTGAATCAACTCACTTCCAACGATACGCAAGAACGTAGCACTGGTCTGGTTTGCAACGGCCTTAGCGAGTAGTGTTTTTCCTGTTCCGGGGGCACCGTAGAGAATGACACCTTTGGGTGGTTTGATACCCATCTCCTCGTACAGCTCGGGATGGAGCAACGGCAACTCAACAGACTCTCGGACCTCCTGAATTTGCGACTCAAGACCACCAATATCGGCATAAGATTCGGTTGGCGCCTTGTCGAGCTTCATCACCGAGACCAGCGGGTCTGACTCTTCTGTCAACACACCAACAACTGACACTGTCTTGTGATGTAAAAGAATGCTAGCACCCGGTTCAAGGAGATCCTTGTCGACAAATGACATGATCGACACGTAGTACTCGGGCCCAGTAGCGCTCGAAACGATGGCGTGGTCGTCATCAATCAACTCTTCCAGGTTGCCGACTCCCATCGGGCTTCCTCTCATGTCATCAACTCGGCTTCGCTCGTCCGCGTTGCGATCGGTAATATCAACGTCTCCACGGCTGGCGGAGTCGGATACCGACGCTTTCGCTTTCCGCAGTCGTTCCATGTTTTCCACGTATTCTTCCTCCAGTAGTAGGTGGTCGTGGACGCGCTGCATTCGAAGGTATCGTAGTTTACATCGTGATGTGGGATAGATGTCGGGAAGTTTGGATGCAGTGCTGGGACCGGCGGCCTTGCGCTTCTTACGGCCGATGCGAGTGGTAGGAGGTGGTGGCGGCTCGTACTTGGGCTTGTCCTTCTGGAAACGAGTGTTAGCGGTCACAACCTATTCTAAGCGAGCCAAAACAGATCCCCACCTTCTTATCTTTATCATCCTTGCCGTCGTGGCCGCCGCCACCGATGTTGGACTGCTGGTTACCCTACGTTTTCATGTTTGTCAGATCGGAGCTGCGCGGTGAGAGACTAGCGACGAAGACGAACCATAGTCCAAAGTGTGAAAGGAGATAAACTAAACGAGCCTCTTTATGTTTCTGGAATGTGCAACTATTCAGTTGGATGGGGAGAAAAGATGATGGAATGGAGGAGAAGGATGACAAGGAGCTTGGATAGCAGCTTGAGACCGGGGCCGGCTTGAGCTGTTGCTGTTGTCGCCTTCGTCAGTGCTTGGCATTGATTATGTGATATAGAGGCACGTGACTTAGTATTGTCTACTTTGTTTGCCGAGATAAATGTTCCGACAAGAGTAGCTTAGAGCTTCTGAAATAATCTAAAAGAGCTAGAAGTACTGAGAGTGAGGCTTCCTACGACGAGGCGTTCTTCAGCAAACGGCGAAGAGTGCATGTTGGTGGCTGAGGCAGAACCCCGAACATCGAGTCAGCGGCTTAGCCAAAGTGAAGACGAGATACAGCTCAACCTATCATATAGTCCGCCTCGGAGTCAACGGTGCAGTGCGTGCAGCAGCCCCCGGAACTTGAAAGGCATAAAAAGCTTCGGTGACCACCTGGCGACCTGGATAATAACCTGCTCCTGTCTGGAACTTCACCCCGCCTTCGCTCCTTGTTGTTACCTAGTCGCTCCTCAGCATTTCTACCTGATCGACCTTCTATAGTTCTGACATCTTACTGGTCTCCGTCCGCCAGCCCCTCAGCTTCCCCTCCAAGCCTGCGTGAGGCTCTGTCGCGACCCAACCTTGTAAGCGCTTCAATCACATATCCAGCGCAGATTTACACGTCATCTTTGGTGAATCGTTTTGAAGGTGCCTCATAGCCTTCCCTTCCCCTCCTCATCTCCAAATGTGAGGTTGCCCCAGTTCGCTGCCGACGCTAACCAGAGCTTCAAACGCTACTAGCGTCGCGTCTACCATCTATTTTGCTGTCGCATCTGCATTTTCGCTGCCGATTCTGAAAATAGAAACCATGACGTCCAACCGAACTCGCCGTATCGCAAAGGAGATTGCGGACATCCGCGCAGACACCCATTCCCAGATCACTGCAGAGCCGGTTGGAGAAGAAGACGATGTCACACACCTCCGCGGTACTTTTCCTGGGCCGCCAGGTACCCCGTACGAAGGCGGCACGTACAAAGTTGACATTAGAATACCCAACGAATACCCTTTTCGTCCACCTGTGATGAAGTTCATCACTAAGGTCTGGCATCCGAACGTCAGCAGTCAAACGGTTGGTCCTCCTTGTTTAAGATGGCTCTGGCCCTTCTAACTCTGTAACCGCCAGGGTGCCATTTGCCTTGACACGCTTTCGTCCGCCTGGTCTCCGATCCTTACTATCAAAGCTGCCCTCCTCTCGCTACAGTCCCTGCTCAGCACACCGGAGCCCAAAGACCCCCAGGATGCTGAGGTGGCCACGATGCTGCTCCGGAATCCCAAAGAGTTCGACCGCGTAGCGCGCGAATGGGCTGCACAACATGCTGGGGCTCCCAGAAGAGCTGCGGGAGAGGGCAGCGGCGGTGCGACGAGCGATTCCCTGCGTGAATTGGAGCGGCAAGAGAAGGAAGCCAGGGAGAAGGAAGATTTGTCTAAGTAAGTATCTGATGGTGCAAAGCCTCCAAGAAGACTTGGTTTACATGTCTCGCTAGGTACGATGGATACAACAAACAGCTGATCGATCGATTCGTTCACATGGGCTTCGACGTTGACGCGGTCGTCGCCGCATTCGAGTATTACGGCATTGACCGCAACGGGGGTGAAGACTACGACCTGGAGGAGGCCTACATGGGTGATGTGACCGCTCGACTCCTCGGCGAGCCGTAGGTCTTTAGCCCCCCAGAAGTAGATTTGTTTGTTCTTGGTGAACTTCATAATGAGCACGGTGCCTGGCGAATATTTGACTTGTTTGTTTTGATCGGGAATTTGGACGCTACCAACTATTACGTCGTCACGACTCACATGCATCCATATACGTTTTTGCATACCGATGTCTAATTGAGAATGTCCTCTAGGTATTTTAGTTCATACGTAGTACTCTCAACTTTAAGCGGCATAAATATGAATGTTATGTTTTTCCTATGGCAATGCTCTATACAAGTAGAAACAGAGCTGGAGCTGTTGGCTGCCATATTGAAAACTGCTATCGATAAGCACGTGGATCCTTGATCACCTCCGAGCCGGACTTTTGACAACCTCTTTGACTTCTTGGAACCTCAATATCCTGGTTATGGACAATCGACACACCAGTACAAGTTATTGCTAGTTCATCATACGAACTTGATCTCAGCTGAAGTCGATCCAGAAAGCACTCCATCCACAACAACCCAAACAACCTGATCGAACTCCGCCACAATGATTGAAGACGACGTCTACCGAACGTCCTCCCAGTTCCGCCTCTGGTCTTTCACTGAGGAATCCCTACGGACCGTACGGCAAAGGACAAACAGTCTCGCAAGTGACCGTGTAAGAATCGCGCTGCGAAGAGCGCGCGAGGCGCGACAATCCGCCAACTCCTCCGCCGCAGGCACACCCAACCCAACTGGCAGCGACGCAGACAGCAAGGTCGGGGAGGAAAAGGACATAGCGTGCCTGACGCCGGAGGAGGAGCAGGACCTCGTGCGGTACTACTGTGAACAGATTATCCAGCTAGCAGAGAGCTACAAACCTCCGATGCCGTCACAAGTGAGGGTATGGACTATTCCCTCCACAGCTCCTTTGAAGCAGCAAGCAAAAGCAGTACAGAACATCGTGCTAACGATCTTATTGAACAGGCCACCGCAATCCAATACCTCCGCCGCTTCTACCTCACCAACTCCCCAATGACCTACCACCCCAAATCCATCATGCTGTGCGCCCTCTTTATCGCAACAAAGACAGACAACTACTACATGTCTCTTCGAGGTTTCGCCGAAGGAATCTCCGGCGACACAACACCAGAAGACATTATCGCACCCGAGTTCCTCATAATGCAAAGCCTCCGCTTCACCTTCGACGTCCGGCACCCCTTCCGCGGCCTCGAAGGCGGCATCATGGAACTCAACGCCATATCCCAAGGCCTCGGACAACCAGCGCCGCACCTCCCAACTCAAAGCGAAGAAGACCTACGGCGCGCTATCCTCTCCCTCCCAGCACCACCGAATAGCCTCTCCCCATCCTCAATATCCGACCGCCTCGCCCGCGCCCACCACAATACGCGCGAAATCCTCAAATCCGCCGCCCAAATGACAGACGCATACTTCCTCTACACACCATCGCAGATCTGGCTATCAGCCCTCTCACTCGCCGACGCCCCCCTCGCCCAATTCTACCTCGACACGAAACTCCCCAGCCCACCGGATCCCGAACATCCTTTATCTCAACTCCGCACAAAACTCCTATCAACCCTCTCATCCTGCGCGACCCTCCTAAATTCCCATAAACCGCTCAGCCAAGACCCAGACCAAATGAAAATAGTGCGCCGGATCGCAAAGAAACTATATCACTGCCAGAATCCTGAGAAGGCCAATCTAGCAGGGCAGAAGAGGATTCCTGCTGCTGCGGCGGCGGCGGCGGCAATAGTGTCGGGGAACCCGAGTGATACGCCAACGCCGGATAGCGAGATGGAGAGGCTGGCGAAGAAGAGGAAAATCGAGGCGGAGCAGAAGAAGGCTGGGAATGATATCTTTGGGGGCGAGTTGGTTATGGAGAGGACGAGGGAGAGGCAGGGATAGCAATGCTATTCAAAGCACTTTTGTATACATAAAGTCCAGGAAAAGAGGGGCGGGAACGACGTTTATTGGATATGCAGCTCAAGCTCAAAAGTGAAGAATGTTCTCTGCTATCTGTTTCTGGTATATACCGCCCCATGGAGAACCTTGTAAGGTACATGATTGTAAAGTACATAATAAGATGATAAAAACGATGGCCCCAGTAACAACTTGTCATAGACCTTTTTCTTTCTTTTTTGCTGACAGTTGTTGGACACGTAAAAACATTGGAACAGTCTGAGAACTAAACAGCGTACTGCTACATAGCATAAACTACAAATGGGACCCTTCCTACAGAACACAACAAAATCAATGCCAAGGCAAAGAATATCAATTTCAACCCTCCAATCCGAAGTCTAGGTAACGGAGGAATGATATGAGACGCGGTATGAAGCAACAGCACAGGCCATCTAAACTGAACTAAGAAAAGACAAGAACCCTATAGGAAAATTTGCGAAAAGAAACATATCCATATCTCCAGAAGCGTGAGACAAGAGACAAGGAAACAAAAACAAAAAAGGTCGGAAGAGAGATAGGTGTTCCCTTCCATATATCATTCATCCATCAGACCCAACCCAACCAGGACGGTTCATCACTCCCGGCGGGGGGTAGTAGACAGACAACATAGACAAAAATGAACTTTTCCTCTTTTCCCACGTTGTATCATGATCTAGCATGCCAGTCGTTAAAGAGAAAAAAGGTAGTAGATGACTCAGGGCCAGTCTATTTAGACGGTACCCTCAGAGATCATCTTCTTGCGGAGGTGATTCTTATATTCACCGATGGTGCCGTCCCAGCGGCGGACGGTCTTGTGCTCGCAGACCATGATGTCCTTGGCGATCTTGTCGAGGAGGCGGAAATCGTGAGAGACGACGACAACACCACCGCTGAAGGCGTTGATGGCTTCGGCCAAACTGTCGATGGTGGGGATATCGAGACCGTTGGTAGGCTCGTCGAGCAGAAGCATGTTGGGGGACTCGATGGCGAGGAGGGCGAAGACGATACGCGACTTCTGACCCTCGGACAGGGTGCCCATCAGAGCGGTCTGGGACTCACCGGAGAGACCGTAGCGACCGAGCTGCTGGCGCCAGTACTGGAAGTCCTGGGACTTCTCGGGGAACTTGTCGCGGACGAACTCGAGGGCGGATTTGGTCAGGTCGAGCTGCTCAGCGGAGTGCTGACTGTACATGCCGAGCTTCAAGTGGGTGTGACGGCTGACACGACCACCGATGGGGGAGAGCTTGCCGGTCATGAGACGAAGCAGAGTAGATTTACCGACACCGTTGGGGCCGACGAGGGCAGTTCGGGAGTCCATGTCGACACCGAAGTCGAGGTGCTCGTAGAGGGTGTCTTCCCAGTTGCCGGAGTAGGAGAAGGAGACGTCGTCGAAAGACAGGACGGGAGGGGGGAGCTTGTCAACGTCGGCAAAGCGGAAGCTGAAGACACGGTCGGGGATGACGGGCTGGATGAAACCATCGGCCTCCATCTTGTCGAGGATCTTCTGGCGGGACTTGGCCTGACGGACCAAGTTGGCGTAGGTACCAGCGGAGGCAATGAACTTCTTGATGTGAGCAATTTCTTCCTGCTGCTTGTTGTACGCCTTCATCTGGTTGACTTCCTGCTCGGAACGGGTCTTGTGGTAAGAGTCGTAGTTACCACCGTAGTAGAGGAGCTGCTTCATGCGCATGTCGATCATGTTCGTGCAGACACCGTTGAGGAAGTCCATGGAGTGAGAAACGAGGACGAGAGTACGTTCCCACTTCTTCAGGTATTCTTCCAACCATACACAGGCTTCGAGATCCAAGTGAGCAGTGGGGTCGTCAAGAAGTAACAGAGAGGGCTTGACGAAGAGGGCCTTGGCGAGGGCGACACGCATACGCCAACCACCAGACATGTCCTTGGTCTTCTTGTGGATAGTCGTCTTGTTGAAACCAAGACCAGTCAAGATTAGAGAAGCGCGCGTGTGGAATGTGGAGGGGTCCATTTTGTCCATGCGCTGCGCAAGTTAGCAAGCATTCATACACTGGCAGGTCAAATAGTGAAACATACGTCGTACAGATCTTCAAGGATAGGGCTGTCGGGGCCCTCTTTCTCCAGAATCTCCTCCGCCTGCTTCTCCATGCGGTCGAGCTGGTTCTGAGCCTCAGTAACAACCCACTCGAGCGCACCGAGGTCGCTAGGAGGGGCACCCTCGTTCAGAAGGTAGATATCAATGTGCTCGGGGATCGGGTATTCACGGGCATCGATGGCCTTGAGAAGAGTGGATTTTCCACAACCGTTTTCACCGAGCAGACCGTAGCGACGACCGAAGTTGAGTTCGAGAGTCGAGTCGGTGATCAGGACCTTTCCGTGGAACACGAGCGAGGCGGAGGTGACCTTGGCATCGCGAGAGGAGGGCATGGAGGAAAGGACACCGGTGGTGACACGATCGGACAGACCGTGCTTGTCCATCTGTGCTGTGAGCTTCTCGACCTCCTTCATCTTCTCGTCGGTGGTGGCAGGCTGGTCCTCAGCACCGGAGTCGACGGGGGTGTCCTCCTTCGACTTGCCGGCCTTCTTGGCTTTGGCATCGCCACGCTTCGCCATGCGGGCGGCTTTGGATGCGGACACCATCTTGACTGTGTATGGGTATGGATGGGATGGACTCGGTAGGGGATGGTGAGGGAGGCCTGGAGGGAGTCTGACGTGAAGAGTGAAAGAGGGAAAAAATGAGAGGGTGGATCAGAAATAAAAATAGCGGGGGGGCGAGCCTTGCTGCTGCTAAGGTGGGGGAGGTTCCTTGAAGCCCTTATCGATAGACGATAAAACACTGGCAACGGAGGGGGAGAGGTGGCAAGATGGAATGACTATCCAGCAGTCAGAATTAATGAGGCGACAGAAGAAGAATAAAGCCACTGGGAGGAGAGAGAAAGAAGGCGAGAATCAGAGATTGCAGCTGCAGTGATTGTGCTTTGAGCCTGAAAGACGCGGCCAAAATCTTCGGGTGGGCCGCCAAGAGTGGCGACCATTGGATGAGGTACGTCATTCCAGGAGCCATATCGGGCATTGACTGTCACGTGAAGCTAGCATGACTAATTACCGCTATTCCATTGCTGGCCTTGTAGACAGCGACAATCATTCAGGAACAAGAGCATTATATGTGTAGATCGCTAAATATGTACAGACGCTGATAACAAAGTAATTATGTGGTATCTAGCCATGCTTCATCCGCTCACTAATCCTCTCCAACACTTCCTTCTCATCCGCATCTAACCACAGATTATCCGACCACTCGACCTTCCCAGGCCGAATAACAACGTGCGCAGGCTCAGAGTACTCAAAGTCCGACGATGAAGAATCACTCCCCTGCTTGATCTTCGGCGCCTTCTCGACATCCTCTGCTTGCTTTTTCTGCCTCGCTTTCTTGCCCAAAGGGTGAGGCGTCCACCAGTACACAGGAAACCGGCGCTGAATGTTGCTGATCAGTAATGCCGCCGATATCATAAGCGTACACCCCAGCAGCATGACTGGAATAAGCCACCATCCAACAGGAGCGAGCTCAGTAGCGCCGAGCAGAGCGGTTGCTCCAGCGGGCGGATGGACGGTGTTCGTAAGGACCATAGCCATGGTCGTGATGGCGCATGCAAGAGCACCCGCGAGCTCAGGCTTCGATTCTGCGCTGGGATTCAGAGCGAAGAGCTTCGCGATGGCAATGCCGATGATGCTCGCGATGACCTGACTGAACAGTGCGTTTCGCGGCTGGGCGAAAGGGGACTCGATAGCAGCAAATTCCAGCACGGCAGCGGCGCCCTATTGCGATATTAGTACAGGGCTCCAACAGTCAAATATGGGTATACGCACAAAACTGCCCACGATAATAGGCGCATGATGATTCTGAAAAGCAGGCACACGCAGTGAAACCTCAGAAATGAGAAGTACGCCGCCAAAGACACCGATGAGAGACCAGAACGCAATGACCAAGTTGCCGAGTGCCTTTTGCGGCTTATCTCCTCTGTATCCAAGGAAATGCGAAACAGGTCGAGGCAGCAAGTGCCATGGCGGCGGTGGAACGAAGCGGTTCAAGACAGCGTCGATATCCAAATGCCAGCGGGCAAAGTCAATGCGCGAGTGCCATGAAGAATGCTCGCGCGCCGGCCCGCGGTCCCGGTTCATATTCCCTGTCATTTTGCGCCTTACCCGCTGTAAGGGTTTCCTAAGACTGAAGCCGTCGACGTCTTAAAGAGTGGTAATGAGACAAAGAGCTGGCTGGAGTCGCGGGTTTCCAGTTGTTGATATACCGTCGCCACCAACGCAAATAATTCCACTCGACTCAACAACCTCACAATGAAGACGAAGGCTCGAAGAAAAGAAAACAAGAATAAAAAAGCCGCCCAAAGACCATTCGAGCCCAAATCAAGTGCAGCAGTGGAGCAAAGCAAGGGAGAATAAGAAACGTGCCTGCCAGAGCGTGGACGATGACCCGGGCCAGCGGACTATATATCCAGATTCCAGTCAAGGCGTTACCCCAGATAATCTCCGACTGCAGTGCCAGCGTAACCGTAAACCAAACAATCTCACCGTCCCACGTAGACAAACTCAAGACCCAAGAGGCGAACAGAGGACACAGCACACATTATGGAATGTGACCATGACATGGTCTGTGAGCGACCTTATACCCGACAACCCGCATCTCCGCGGAAAGCCCCGTTGAAATTGGAATAAATGATGAGGAGAACCTTGCGCGTGAGGAGAGAACAGCATAAATCCAGGGCACATTGGCAGCGGTTGCGGTCACCCAGCGCGCATCGCTCTGGTTCTTCCAACCATATAGTTTGGGTTGGGTAATGGGAATTCCGGGGACGGACTAGCGTGCCTGGCACGGAGGATCGCGGTACGTAATTTACGATGAAGTCATCGGGTTGTATTTTTGACCTTCTGCCTAATTGCTGATGGGGTGGTAAGGGAGGGACAGTTGGAATGGTGACGGTAGAGTACCGGAGTATATCTGTAATTGGTGTGCTCGAACTCGAACTCTAGATCTCTATGGACTATAATAGAAGGAATATGGTATGGCTAGATCGACAGGGATACCGATGCAAGGCCGAGTATACTCCGTGTCCATCATCTCCGCATCAGCTTCTCCTCACGAGGGGTGTCGGGCTCCCTAGTCATGGTGATGGGCAACATCTGAAATTCTAGACCTTTGACAAATTCAAAAGTCCAGCGTCTTGCCCTGCTTCGAGCTTTCCTGCACCAACTCGATCAACCGGATAATCTCTGCTGCCTCTTCACCGCTGGCAGGCAGGTCGCCGTCGCCGGCCAGAGCCCGGGCCATCTTGCGGTAGTACTCTGACCAGGTCGGGGGCTCGACTGTGGGAGTGACTTCGCGGATGGGCTTGCCGTCTTTAATGGTAGTGAGGGTGCCTTGAAAATGTCAGTAAGGTTTGGTTCGATTTCCAATGCGTCGGTTGGGCCAAACATACCGTATCTCTCGCTGGGCTCCCTGCCGTATCCGCTGTCGCTTGGCCTCATGCCGGCCTTGAGCTGGTCTTCTTGGCAGTCGAGGTGGAACTACAATCGTACTTGTTAGCATCGAACACAATCGCATGGGTAAGCGACGGAGAAAAAGAGACCAACCTTCTTGAAAGAACCCTTGTCACCCCGAACCCAGAACCTCAGCTGCTCCTCCTCCGCACTGACAACACCTGCCTTCGCCGTAACCAACACCCCACTCTTATAATGCAGGAGGACCGTAAACGAGTCCTCATATCCAGAAGTGTTGACCTCACGCTGCGATCCAACAAACCCAGTGACCCGGTCCGGCTTGCCCAGCAGATACACAGCCTGGTCGAGCAGATGGGAGCCAAGATCATGAATCGCGCTGCCTCCGGGTACAACCTTGTTCTTCCACTTCGAGACGCTAGGGGCAGGTTCTTGGGGACGGTGGCGGTCAAAGTGGGTTTCGTACTCGACGACACGGCCGAGCGAGCCGTTCTTGACGAGCTTGGAGAGGGTGACGAAGTCGGCGTCCCAACGGCGGTCTATAGTGTAAGGTTAGTGGCCGCATTGGAAAGTTTGGTATGGGTGCGGTGCGTACTTTGGTAGACGGCGAGGAACTTGTTCTGCTTCTTTGCGATCTCGACGAGCTCGGCGGCTTCTTTGTAGGTTGGGGTGAATGGCTTCTCGCAGATGACTTTGCCGATTAGTAAACTGGAAACAGTTTAGGGTTGATTTCAGAGACAAACCGTGCTTTCCGCTCTCCAGCGCCAGCTTGGCCAGGTAGAAGTGTGAATCCGGGGCAGTGGTGATAACGACTACGTCCACCCCCGCATCTTGGACGAGCTCCTCAGCGCTGCGGTAGGACTTGATGCCCGGGTGGTCCTTCCCGGCGTCATTCTCGGGGGTGGGGGTGCGCTGGACAACAGCGTACAGCTTGAATTGAGGGACGTCCTGGATGAACGGGATGTGGAATGTTTTGGCGCTGAAGCCGTAGCCCACGATTCCGACGTTCCACGTTTTGGAGGCCATGGCGGGGTAATGTACAGATGATGAGGGCTATATACTGAGGGAAAAGAAAGAAGTCTAGAAATGCACACGGGGAAAGAGCAGGTTATATACGAAGAACTGAATATGCCCAGAAAGAAATATTGCTAAGAATGACACCGTCAAGTAATGTGGGGGAACTCCAAGGAAGGTCCTGGCGACGGCAACTCTGGCTCTGGCGGGGCAGCTCAGCCCGGCCTCTGGTTTCCGATCGGCTTTCCCCGATCCCCTTTCTATTCTTGTATCCCAACACATCGTGTCACCTCGATTGCATCCTATACTCATTAGCAACGATATTGAGATTTATGGAAGAGGATGACTCACCCGACACCCCTCTGGCTGCCTCAGCACGCTCTCGTACACCAGGTTCGGGTTGCCGAGGATCTCGAATTTGGGCACGCTGTCGTTCCCCATGAAATCGTTCACTGTCCTCTCTGCAAAGCCCTCTGTTGTATACGCCTTGGACGGTCCCTTCGCAGCTGCCTCCCGCTTCTTCTCTACCGAGCTCCTCACGTACTCTAGATACGGCGGGTTTCCGGGCATGATCACATTATCTGCCGCAATGACCGAGACACCAGGGACAATTTTTCCTAGCTGCTCGCAGAGCTTGAGATCCAGCGTATACGCCGGCTTATAGTGGTCAATGAACAACAGCTCAACCTGCTCCACCGCTTCACTCTCAAATAGCTGATTCAGGAGGACATCACTCCGCCCGACGAGGATGCTCACAAAGTCACGAAGCCCAGCAAGTTCCACAAGCATGTTGGCGATGGCCGCATACTCTGGGTTAAGCTCGAGACTATAGTAGTGGCTCCCTCCGTTGCGGCGGACCGCGTCGCCGAAAAGGATGGCAGAGTACCCGACGTAACAGCCCAGCTCGACCATCTTCTTGGGCTTGTAGGTCTCAATGAGCTCGGTGACGATAGGTCCCTTCTCTTGGCCCACTGTCATGAAGTGGTAGGTCTGCGAGTACTCATCAATGAGGTCGAGCACTTTCTGGGGACTGCCGCGGATGGAGTCGAGGTTTGGCTGGCTGTAGATCCAGTGCAGGAGTTTGAGTTCGCGGCCATTCTCTCGCTGCTGCTGTCAGTGGAAATCCATGAAAGGTAGAGAGGCGGCTTACGGATCGCTGAGGGCGGGCTTGAGCTTGGTTTGCTGACATGATGGTGAGTATGTATATCGAGCAGGACAGGGACTAATGTAATAGTCTGTTGATGGAGCCTGGATAAGGAGCAGACCGACTATTTTATATCCGTCAGTCAGCCCTATGGACCAGCGTCAATCACGCTCCGTCGGACGCGACGGCAACAATGCTCAACGAACAACGAAATGACGTTATCTCCGTCCTCGTTGATCCAGGTGAATAGTCCGAGCTCATCTTCCATAATGATGTTGAGGCTACACAAGAAGCTCACTGACTGGTCTATCCAAGTATACCAGTGGAGTATCAGTCGCAGCTACAGTTGAATCAGGTAGATAGCCCCGGGGTTCGTGGGTGCTTGGTTGGATCGGGGTTTGAAGTAAGAGCATAGGGCCGAGCCTCGGAGATAAATACGGTATGGGTTTGCGATTGTGCGAGATCCACCATGTTGACTCACTCCTCGGATATAGTTATGCGTTCTCAGATTTCTGAATTCCGAGATTCAAGTCTGTAGCTGCAAGGGCCTAGGTAAGGGCTGCTGCCTGGTCAAAGTTGACATCGGACCCCCGGTCGTTGACTAGCAGCTGACGGAGCAAACTACCCAACCCAGCCGGCTCTATCTATTAATCGAGTTCTATGCTTAGACCTGATGCAAGGAATGATCATGTGTGGATGATCTTTATTTTTAGACATCTGAGCTGATCTGATAAGATTATCAGCGAACTTTGAAGGACGCCGTATCACTTCCCCAGCATATCCGACCTGAAAGTCTTACTCTCTCTATAACGACTTTCCATTTTATGCAGCTTCAATATGCCATGATGCAGATCGTGCTACTTATACCCGGTCTTGATACACGAGAAGGTACCCTCGCTGTCCATTCCTCCGAGGCTCGGTGGAATTTCTCTGCATCGCAACCCCGCGTTTCCCCGCAAACACTGAAACGGCTTTGTTAGTCTTGCCATACTCAACGTTCCAAGAGGGCTTGACACTGACCAATTATCCCATTCGTGCGATAATAATGGCCAGACTCTTGAAAGTGGAGGAACAGTGGCTCTGGACCCTGAAGCCACAGCAATTCAGCCGCTCAGTTGCATATCCACGGCTAGTTATATGATGCCATCTTCTCACTCTTTCTATGGCAAAGAATACTGGAAACAGCACTGATCACAATGCACATCTCCCGGATACTCGCCGTTCTCACTGCCCTAACCTGCGCCTCTGCAGGCAAGCTCCCTCCCAAAACCTGCGTTGTCCCAGCCTCGGGAACCAACGAAACCGATGATGCCCCTGCTATCATCTCAGCCTTCAAGCGCTGCGGCCGTGGCGGCAAAGTCGTCTTTAAGCCAACTACCTACTACGTTAACTCTGTCATGAACATTTCCTGGCTGCAGGACGTCGACATTGACCTGCGGGGGAACCTGCTGGTGCGTTGGGCCGTTCCCGTTACAAGATACCTAGCTGACCGAAACTTTTGTTTCTACTATGCAGTGGAGCACCGACATCCACTACTGGCTCAACAACTCGCTCGAAGTCGGGTACCAGAACCAGTCGACCGCGTGGATTCTGGGAGGAGACAATGTCCGCATCAACGGACATGGCGTTGGCACGCTCGATGGCAACGGCGACTACTGGTATGAGTGGATTCAGGAGCAGGAGAACACGTCCAATTACCCCGGACGGCCGGTTGCGTTGACGCTGAGCGGGTTGACGAACTCGGTTGTAAAAGGGATTAACTTCCTACGGAGTCAGATGTGGTATGTGCCTCCACCGAGTTTCGGGATCGAGAAATGGACTGATAATGTAGGACGCTTGCAATCATTTACTCCGACCACGTCGACTTCGATAGCATCCTGGTGAACAACACCGGAAATCGAGTTGATAGCTGTACGTATGCCCCAAACTTCCGGACAGGGGATGCTAACCGTTACTCTAGCCAACACCGACGGCGCGGACACAATCCGCTCGTCACATATCAGCTTCAACAACCTAACCGTGTACAACGGCGACGACAGCATCTCGTTCAAGGCAAACAGTACCGACATTTCACTGACAAACTCGCACTTCTACAACGGCCTTGGCGTGGCAATCGGCAGCATTGGCCAGCTAAACGACCAGTTCGAGACAGTTGAACGGATCAGGGTCGAGAATATTTTCTACCATAATACGCTCCACGCTGTACGTGACCTATCTTTATCTAAGTATGAACACCTCTAACAAGCCCACAGGTCTACTTCAAAACCTGGACCGACGACCAAAACGGCTACCCGCCCAACGGCGGCGGCGGCGGCCTCGGCTGTAAGCCCTCCCTAACCTATTACCAGCACTCAATCCCTGATTTGAGTTTCTAGACGCATCGGACATGCTCTTCAAAGACCTAACGGCAACAAACATGCGCGGCTCCGCCGTCGCAATCTCCCAATGCACACGCTTCATCGGCGCCCCCGGCGACGGGAACTGCACGAACTCCCAGTTCCAAATCAAAGACATAACAGTTGCGAATCTGCACGGGACGACGGAGTCCGAGCGCGTCACGAGCTTCCAGTGTAGTGCTGTTGCGCCGTGCACGAATCTCGGCATGTTTAACATTGATCTTGAGTTTGGCAATGGGACCAAGGCCGAGGAGTATCTTTGTGGGCATGTTGAGAAGCCCAGGGGGTTTGAGTGTACCGGGGCGGTTTGTGAGGGGGGAAGTTCGACGGGGGAGTGCTGAATTGGTTTGATCTGGGTGAGGGGTAGCTGATCGGAGAATGCGTAGATGTTTGATGTGCTGTCGAACCAAACCTCGGGAATGATCGTACCTAGGTACCTACGGGTTTCCCTACACAGTAGGCATAAGCACAGGCTTCTCCATACTTCCTTCTTGGGAAGCAAAGAACGAAACTTGAAGATATCTAGCTACCAAGCAATAGACCATGTACGATTCGGGGTTGTCCTAACAACTGGTAAGTGCTGTATATGTACTGGCCTTATAGTAGCGCAGGCCAGAGGGTGTAGGTGGGTAAGCAGGCGGGTACCAATTGGACATCAAGATGGAAAGCACATCAAGCAACCTTAGCAAAAAGACCACTCAAAAACACCCGCTAGAACAAATCTCCTTCCGAAAAGATATAAATCTCCCACCATGTACTAACAAAATGCAGAAACACCCCATCAGCTTGCACCGATGCTCTTTACCCGACAGACTCGGGTCATATCAACCTTCGAAGCGAATGCCAAACCAACCTTGAGACAGTAGGGTAGTGCTAGCAGCGCTAGTACTTCCATCAAATCGGACGAGACTTACCCGGCATAACCAGGCGGCTGCACTGTCAACTCTCGCCCGGCGAACTAGAAGCCGACGGCCGCAGCCCAAAACCGCTTATCAGGCGATTCGGCCAATTCATCTGCTCACTCCTCGAGCGTTTAAGCCCCTTCTTCGCATCCTTTGTGTTATCATCCTTGGGCCCTAACATCTTCAAGAACCCATTGTAAGATTCCTGAAATAATGGCTCCGCGTCTGCGAATTTGCCTTGGTGAAAAAGAGCCCATGCCAGGGATCTCATGGTACGGAGCAGCAAACCCGAATTAGGAGCAAGTATCTGCTTTTGCATCTCGAAGCATTCTCTCAGCAAACGCTCTGCCCGGCTGTGTTTTCCCTGTGCGATCCAGACTTGGCTGAGATAGTAATCATTGTCAATAATCACTCTATCCTTGCCATCTATACGCTGAAAGAACCCTTCGGTGTTTTCCACGGCTTCGCGTTCTGGTCCGGTTGGCGTTGGACCACTTGTCTGCTCTGGCAGTAGTTGGTTTTGTGTATTTGCCTGATGAAATCTCTGTTCAGCTTCAATGTACTTTTTCTAGCGCTGAACAGGCTCGGCCCAGCATATGTAGACAGCGAACAGTGAGGATATTCGGATTACGAGGAGTTCGTTGGTTCCATTGGTGGACATCGCGGAAGATTTTCTCTGCCTCCTCAACCTTGTGCTGATCAAATAGAGTCTGGCCAACGTTATATAGAGTGGAGAGAGGGTTATATGTGACCACGGTCCAACTGCCCGTTTCATACCTTCATGGGCCTGCCGCAAAATCTTCTCTTCATCCTCGTATCTCCCTTGGTTACCAATACACATCCCAAGGGCACGTAACCTGATGAGCGTAGCCGGTGCAAGATCCCCATGCTGCCTTGAGCGGTTGTAGGCGTCCCTGTACACCAGTTCTGCATCCCGATGCATTCCTTGGGACTTTAGCGACCTGGCAAGGTGATACATAGAGTGGAGTGTGTCATCATGACAGCGCCCTGGTTTCCTCTCGCGCATGGCGCACGCTTTGCGGAGCATTTTTTCGGCATCTGCGAAGCGTCTCTGCCTCGACAGTTGGAGACCTAACTCATGCGCAGCTTCAGCTGTTCCCGGCTCGACGGTTATTGGCGTGATGATCTCATGGAGAGCTTGGTCAATCGCGTCGGAGAGACGGATAACACGCTGTATGGATGATGCATTACGCTGAACCTTTTGATGGATGTGACTACCTGGTCGAGCAGTAACCAGGAACTTCAGCTTGGGGCCAGTCCCATCGGTTTGGGCACGGTTGAGGGCCTCCATAAATTGACTCAATCCCGGCTGTTCACATGCGTCGATCGAGTCCAGAAGACAAATGGTTTCCCCAGCATTACCATCGCCGGATATACCGACTAGAACGTCCCAAAGGTGACTGAACGGGGCGGTGGTCTTGTCGGGTGTGGCTTCGAGTCGATGCAGGACATAGTCGTTAATGAGGTCTTGGTTTTGATCGAACAGCTGGTGAAGAATGCAACTCAGCGCATTCGTGATGGTCTTTCAGCCCTCGAGGAGATTGTCAAAGAAGAAGTATCTCGCCGGAGGTGCTCTGAGAACGGTAGTTGCGAGGTATTTGGCAAAGGAAGACGGATTCCTTGCAAAGACCCAGAGGATGCACGGATCCGAACTGGCGCGCCAAGCCTGAATGGTCACATCCTTCTCAATCCAGTCCTGAACTTCCAGCGATGGAGCAACACTCTGATGGATCTGGCCGTGATAGTCGGTCACGTACAGTCTTTGCAGCACTCTGTTTCTACCTTGTCTTTGGTAATCACTGGTTTCGCCAAAGATTACACTGCTGTTGAAAATGGGATTCGATACCTGGGGGCCATTGCCGGTGTGAAGGTTGTTGTGTTGGTTGCCATGAGGAGTATTGAAGCTGTGCCCATCCCCATAGGCCTTGAAATGCGCCATGGTGAGTACGATTCCTGATGAGGTCTAAGTCGCTCGACAGTAGGGCCGACTGAAGCTGCGTACTGATATCTCTGCAGCCGGAAGACGTCTCTCGGGCCGTCGAAATGCGCGATACTTGCCGGGTAATTTTTGGATGAGCGTCTGTAAAGGAATCCAATCAGAGTTGAGAGGCAGAGCAGGCAGGCCGACCGAGGGCCCCTTTGGCGGCTCTTCATGAAGGCGCACAGACGGGGCTCAAACGAAATGTCACGCACAAGCTCGAATGCCCGAAACAGCTCCAATCATGACGGCTCACTAGGGATTGGATGTGCGGTTCCAGGATAAGCCTGTCATCGTCCTGCAGTTCAGACTGGACGCTGCCGCCGGTGTAACCTGTCTGAGGGTCACGAGGGGCGGAGGCATAGCGGTTTTGCAGCCTTCGGCCAAGGCACTGATGCTTTCGGGGAGATAACATTTGTCGCAAATTGTCGTGGAAATTGGTGGGAACAAAAATCGCATTCTCCCAGTGTTGGAGTTCAAGCAGCGTCCCAATCGCTGCGCACCTGCGATACAGCACTTAGCAGAGCCTGCAGCGGCCGATTGAATGCCCCCGTATTCTCAAACCCGTCCCCAACTCCCCCATAATCCCCCCTTACCACCTTGCCATGGTCATACTGTATCACACCCCCCGATGAACCCGTCGGCATCCCAACAACCACATCCATGAGCCGGATATCAGGCCCCCTGGTACTACCATTCCCATCTGCAGGAACGCCGCCACCAACGCCAACCATCAGCCCGAATTGGATCTCCGAGAACGTCGAGAGTAATTGCGCGAGGACCGTTGCCGCAGAGACAGTCCCGTAGGTGCCGGATGGGAGGCAAACGAGGATGATATTGTGACCGCTTATCTTTCCCAACGTGTAGGAATTCTGATCGGTGCGAGGTTGCGGGAGGGGCTCGTGTGTTTCGTCGAGCAGAGCCTTTGCGGCGGCCATTTCGAGAGGCAGAGCGCTGATCCAGGCGATCGTGTAGTCGGTGGAGAGGAGTTTGTTGGTCATCTTGCTTGCAATTTTGTACGGGGCTTTAGTGAGGTTTTCTGTGATAATGAATGCGGCTATCGTATTCTTAACGACGAGAAAAAGAGTCAGACCACCGGCAAGCCTCGCGCTATATACCTATAATAGGACTCCAAACGGGGAAGAAGTAAGATTTCCACGACAAGCGAGGCTGAGCAATGGATCTCAGGCTTGCTAGTTGTTATATAGGCGAGAAGAGGTGCCAACGTTCGGACTCTAATCGGGGGCGTCATCAGAGGGACAGTTGTCTTGCATCGCTTTAAACGTGGCGCCTGTGGTTACACGGGTGCGTCCATTGGTTGGTATGGTCGTACATATGCACCATTTATTTGCCCCTCCTACAGAAGATCTCTAGTATCTCCAGTGATTCTGTTGCATGTAATATGAGCAGCCTAGATGCCTTCATTGCCCGTCGATGAGTAGGTAGGGTTAGGCGCTAGGGCTATGAGACTGTAGATGCAAGCCACTGCCCTAATTTCTCGGACTATTCGTCAGACAGGCAGCTTTAGATCAGATTTGGTATGGTAGTCGGTCACATGTTACTGACCTGGGCCGGATCTAGGTGCACTGTTTAAAAGTGGCGGTGGCAATATTCATGTATTAATTGATAAACAGAATGGAAAGGCTTTGCAAGCTGAATTGAATTTCCATTGCGCCCGCTACCAAAAGACGTACACCATTTTTCGCCCCCCAAGCGCTAGCAAGCTCCAGGGTTTATTTAGCTCAGCAGGGTACTTTGTTTATGGTACCTCGATACAAAATATACCTGAAACCCCGCATTATTGCCATCCGGGGTTATTGCGGAGTAGCCGAGATTATGGTAGCTAGGGCATCTCGGGGCAAAGGCGACCGAGACATGCGGTACTCCAAGATTTGCCAGAAAAGCCGATCCCTAACGGATGCAGACAAGCCGGACAATTAGAAGCCAGGAATTGGAACCTTGCAGGTGGGTATGCATGGCTGAATGGTGCAGTTGGAGTAATTACATATTTAGTCACCCCCCTCTACATTATGAAGTGATCACCACGGATACGCCTATTCAACAACACTGACACGGGCATAATGCTTGTTTACTTCCTGGCTCTGGCCGCTGAGGCAGCAGGCCAATGCTGGCGAAACTCTTCCTGTACCGGACCTACTGGGCCCTCTTTCCCTGGCCCCTGGGACTCATACAATTACGCACCGGAGTCGAGATTCATCCGGCCAAAGTCCATCCTCTTCCTCCCAGCTGGGGAATATATCTCCGACTACACTTCAGACTGTTTACCCACCCTCACCACCGCCGTAACAGGCCTAGTCTTCGACTTCGGCCTCGAAGTCGGCGGAATAGTCACAATCGACTACGACCTCTCATCCCCAAACACAACCCTAGGCCTCGCATTCACCGAAGCAAAAGACTACATCGGCCGAACCTCCGACAACTCCAATGGCGGGACCGGCGCAGACGGCGCCCTGACAACCCTCCTCACTGCAAAAGAGGACAGCTACACCATGCCCGACGCCAAACTCCGCGGGGGATTTCGCTACCTAACCCTCTTCCTCACCTCATCCAATACAAGCGCAAACGCAACCCTAAGCATCAAGAATATCTCCCTCGAACTAGCCTTCCAACCAACCTGGCCCAACCTCCGCGCATATCAGGGCTACTTCCACTCCTCAAACGACCTCCTGAACAAAATCTGGTATGCAGGCGCATACACCCTGCAAACCAATTCCGTTCCGCGCACGACATGCCGCGTCTCTGTGAGTTCAGCCACAGGCTGGAATAACAATGCCGTCTGTGGACCGGGGGAGAGCGTTCTCCTCGACGGCGCAAAGCGAGACCGCTGGGTGTGGATCGGCGATATGGGCTTTGCGGTGCCGAGCGCGAGTGTGAGTACGGGGGATACGGAGAGCACGAGGAATGCGCTTCTTGCGATTTGGGAGAATCAGACGCCTAGTGGATTGTTGCCGAAGGCGGGGCCGCCTTATTTGAGGGCTGATAGTGATAGTATGCCCCTCTCACTTCTTCATACAATAATATGGGTTGGGATGGGACGCAATGCTAATGCGGGCTTGCAGCGTACCACCTCTGGACCATTATCGGGACATACAATTACTTCCTCTTCACGGAGGACTACGACTTCCTGTCTGACATCTGGCCGAGATACGTCAAGGCGCTGGAATATAGTCTGGGTAAGATTACGCCTGAGGGGATTATGAATGCTACGCAGACTGCGGACTGGGGGCGCTGGAATTATGATACCTTTGTTGCGTCGGCGAATATGCTGTACATCTACCCCCCTACAAGGTTGGATGGTATGGTATGCTAACAGAGGAAACAGTCTCTACCGCTCCCTCGTAACAGCGGCCTTCTTAGCTCCCTACGCAGACACAGATGCAGCAAACTACACAGCTCAAGCTGAGACCCTCCGGCTCGCCATCATCACAAACCTCTACGATGTCACCACAGGCGCTTTCAAGGATAGCCCGGACTCAGATTTATACCCACAAGACGCGAACAGCATGGCTTTGGCATTCTCTATATTCGGCAACACCACTAACGAAGGATCCCGAGTCTCAACCTACCTAACAACAAACTGGACACCCATCGGCCCTTCCGTCCCCGAACTCCCAAACAACATCTCCCCCTTCATCTCGTCCATCGAACTAGAAGGCCACTTTGCAAGCGGGCACCCCTCTCGCGCTGTCCAGCTAATAACAGATCTATGGGGTTGGTACCTCTCCCACCCTAATGGAACCGAATCAACAGTCCCCGAGGGGTATCTCGTTGATGGAACGTGGGGATACCGCGGCGATAGAGGGTACCGGAATGACCCGCGGTATGTGTCGCATGCGCATGGGTGGAGTAGTGGGCCTACCTCGACGCTCACGGAGTATGCGGTGGGTTTGAGGGTAACTAAGCCGAGGGGGAGTGAGTGGAGTTTTAAGCCGCTGGGTTTAGGCGTGGAAGGGTTGGAGAGCGCGGAGGCGGGGTTTACGACGGGGTTGGGGAAGTTCCATGCTGGGTATACAGTCAAAGGGAACAAAATTAGGGTTTGGTGGGAGGTTCCTGAAGGAACGAGGGGGTGGGTTGAGCTTCCTGGGACTGGGAATGAGGGGAGCTGGGTTGAGGGTGGGAAGGGGGAGCTCGCTGTTGGGTTGTAGGTAGGAACCTAGCTAGAGCAGTCGCGATTGTTTTAGACATGAGCTGGCAATCTAGTCTATTGTATCTATCTATGTAGTCATCCATCGTTATTCTAATGACTTAGGGCTCGGTTGCCGGAAGCCCTACCCTATCTAGTGGTCATACCTACCTACAACATAACGTTTTGCGGCATAGCCATTTCAAAAGTTAATTATAGAGACGTTCTTAGAGCGAGATTGGGATAATCTAAGTGCACCTGCAAGTCAAGTACAAGGTTGGTCTAAGGGTTCTCGGTGCCTAAGTACCAGATCAACCGAGTCTTCTACCCATTTGTTGCACCACTTTCTTACATTGGTTACTCGCCGATAGTCGCACCAGGCATTTGATTCTAGAGGGTAAAGCCTCGGACCTGGAGCTCTAATTGATGGGAGAGTACTCCGGGATGCGTACCCGGGATTCGGATCGCGGTGCCGTTGATAAAGGCTGCAGCACCCCGCACACGTCACTTCCAAGTTGGAGAGCCGAGATAGAGATAACTTGGAACTACCGGGTTATATACAGACCTGGAGCAATTACTTCATCTTCTCTCCTGGACGGTCTCAACCATCCTTGGTTTTTAAACGTCAGACCAAGACCATAGGCTCTAAAATGACATCGATCCCAGAAATAAAAATCTACGCCATCCCACCAACGCTCCTAGTCCCCAACAACCCGAAACCCCTCCTCCTGTACAAGAACTGCTTCATCGGAAAAAACGGCAAGATTGATCTCGCTCACGCCTACGACACCTTTACCTCCAACGGCTGGGACATCAAATGGGTGACCCGCTACGGGCGACAGCAGACGTCGCACTACCACCCGAGCACGCACGAGGTCATGGTTGTTGTTTCGGGGCCGGGTGTTGTCCGCTGGGGTGTGGCGGATTTAGGGGATCCAAAGGACTGGGAGGAGCATACGTATGGTTCTGCGTATGAGAAAGGTGGATTGGAGATTGAGGTTGAAGTTGGAGACGTGTTTCTTGTTCCGGCTGGAGTCGCGCATAAGAGTTTTGATAGGGACAGTGGTCAGCCTGATGCGGTGGCTCTGACGGGGGAGACGGCGCATACTATGGATCTTGAGGAGGAACAGGATGAGAGGGGGAAGGTGTTGAGTGTGGAAACAGAGGAGAAGCTGCATGGGTTTGTTATGATGGGGGCTTATCCGAGGGGCCTGGATTGGACTTGGGGCGCTGGCGGGGATCATGTTGGGCGGTTTGAGGAGTGCTGGAGTGTGTCTAAGCCGGAAATGGACCCTGTTGTTGGGAAGGGGGATGGTGGGCTTTTCCAGTATTGGGTTTAGTTGTCATCATTCTCGGACATGAACGTGCTGTGGATCTAACCTATATGTTGGCTTACTGGGAAAATGCTACTGGGGGGTTGTTTGCCTTAAAATGAACCCCATCACCGATAACCCTAAATGTAACTACTCGACGCTTAATCGGGCTCTGCCTATGGGAGGGCAACTGCATACAATTTCAATGTTCACCAAGATGTGCACTGCTTCTACGCTATATATGGTTGTCCACTTTGAAACTGATGAGTTACCCATTGACTACCTAGACTGAGCATCAACCTTGGAACCACGAAGAGTCATACATGACGGACTTGATCTCCGGCCGCGTTCCACGCATTCATGTGGGCAGGTGCATGGAGAAAACTGTCCTCGTTCTTGCCATCTGGAATTGCAGCCCGGGAATGGAGTCATCCTTTGACTCACTTGTAACTTCCGGCGACCTACTCCGCGCTTTCCTTGTAGATACATAAACCTCCTTCGCGCTTTCCTGCTCTTGAGATTCTTCTTCCATCTACAACTCCTCCATCCACACATTTTGCTCATTTACACAGCCCAAAACTGTCTATCCTCACTCAATCCATATCTCTTACCTACTTCTATCAGTATCAAACAAACCACAACAATGCATCTCTTCTCCAAGCTCATCCTCCCCACCACCCCCCTCTTCTCTCTCATCACTACCGCCCCAACCCAGGTCGACTTCACCATCACTGATGCAGCCGCAAGCTGCGCAGACAGCGCCCAGTGCACGGAAGACGCCACCACCGGCGCTCTCTGCCAGTTCGCCTCTGCCGATGCAACCGAAGGCATTTGCATGGCGGGCGGCGACACCGTGAACACAGCCAAGTGCCAGAAGGATGGCAACTACTGTCTGATTGACCGTCACTGCTGCTCCGATAACTGCGATAAGATCTTTGCGACGGATGTGGGGAATTGTCGGCCTCGTCGTCGTTAGATCAAGAGAACGTACTGGCTAAACCTTGGTGTCTTAGGGCTATTGCTTTCGGTTCTTGATGGCTGGAATCCATCTTTATAGATGTTTGATATTCTGACATTGGTTTTGTCTTGGCTTTATTGTCGTATTGCCCTTAGCAAAATGAAACCTTGCAACTTCTCTTGACTTTGGCCACTGTAGTGAGTATTATTTAGAATCTCTTATGTTATACTCGTAGGATAATGGGTTACCTACCTAGTATGGTTCAATCAGTGACTGTAGCTGTCCCCATATCGCCTGGATCCTTGACGCTTGGAGTAGGCATCCCAGAGGGCTGAGCTGTGAACCGGCTGCCCGTAGGCTGTACGAAAACCCTTCACGAATGTATCTTTGTTGTGGAAGTAAAATTATCAGAGTGAGTTCAGACAAAGGACAAGATCATATGATCCATGTCGCTGATCTGGATGATGCCATAATGCTGAGTATATAGCACGCAATACGAACCACATGGCCATCATGATCAGCAATTGTCGGGGTATATGGTGTCAGACCCTGGCCTTGGCCAATACCATGGCAGTAGGATTACAAGTAATCGCCGAAGTCCGATGTTGTCACTGTATACATCCTTATCGCCGAAGATGTTGTTACATCTATACGCGATCGAGCTCATAGATGATGCAAGGAGGGGCTGCGGGGAGATTGCATATATACTGCTTTACCCTGCCTCCAGCTCGAGAGTGGTCTCACTAATTTTATAGGAAAGAACTCATCGCAATGGCACCTTCCATCGCTGAAGCAAAAGAGCCAAAGGCCGACATTGTCGTGCCTGTCAAGGCAGCTCCTACAACTGAAGCCACCACCGAGAAGCCCAAGATCCGCCGCATTATCGACGAAGAGGGTGGAACGACCACTGCCAGCGTACCATACGCTCCTCCCATTCCTACCATCCATTCACCCTGAACTAACCCTAATCTCTCTGCAGTACCCCCACTATCTCCCCGTCTGGGACCACTCGGAGAAATACCCACCCCTGCAACCCTTCGAACACACCGACCCCGGTCTCCGCGCAGACCCCTCCTTCCCCGACCTGTTGAAGGCAGGCACAAAAATTCAGAAACTCACTCCCTCAATCGGATCAGAAATCACCGGCGTGCAACTGTCCTCCCTCTCCTCGGCCGGAAAAGACCAGCTCGCGCTTCTCGTCGCCCAACGCAAAGTTGTTGCATTCCGCGATCAAGATCTAGCTGACCTTCCCATCGCCGACGCCCTCAAATTCGGCTCGCACTTTGGACGCCACCATATCCACCCGACCTCGGGACAGCCGCAGGGATACCCCGAGATCCATCTGGTCCACCGATACAGCAGCAAGGGTGAACTGGATGCGTTCTTCGCAGATAGAAATAGTACCGTTGCATGGCACAGCGATGTCACGTATGAGGCTCAGCCGCCCGGTACGACCTTCCTCTATATCCTCGATACCCCCGAGGTAGGGGGCGACACGGCGTTCGTGAACCAGGTTGAGGCGTACAATCGTCTGTCGCCGGCGATCAAGGAGAGACTCCACGGGCTCAAGGCTGTGCATAGCGGGTTTGAGCAGGCGGAGTTTAGTCGCTCTCGTGGAGGGGTGGTGCGCAGGGAGCCTGTGAAGCATGAGCATCCGCTTGTGCGGACGCATCCCGTTACGGGGGAGAAGGCGCTTTTTGTTAATGGGGGCTGTACGTCTTCTTCGTACCCTGATTACTAAAAGTCAGCTAATGGATGACTACAGTTACCCGGAGTATTGTCGGCCTCAAAAAAGAAGAGAGTGATGCGCTGCTTCAGTTCCTGCTGAACCATGTTGGCCGTGGCATTGACTACCAGGCGAGGGTAAAGTGGGCGCCTGGGACGGTTGTGGTTTGGGACGTAAGTGTCCAATGCTTTGTTCGGTAAAACTGATGCTGATGATGTATAGAACCGCGTCACCGCACATTCTGCGATTGTCGACTGGGCGACTGGCGAACGTCGCCATCTCGCGCGTATCACACCTCAGGCTGAGAGGCCGTATAAGACGCCTTATGTTCCAGAGGACTGAACAACTGATCTCCATTGTATGTTGAGAGTGATAATAGCTCATTGAGTATCAGAATGCAGGACAGACTTTGAACTACATAAACCTAAGGTTGACTTTGATGGCGCTAGATATTCGTAAACAGTCCACTTGGCTTAACTCAAGCTATAGCCATCCATACCCGTGGACCTAGGCAGGTCAGTTTGGTATGTGAAAAGAAGTCGGACATACCCATATTTACGGTACCTTGCCATGCATATCCTCGGAGAACACCTACCACACTAGGTTAGAAAGGCAGTTAGGGCAGTAGTAATATATTGTAGGATACTATGCCGTAGACACCCTACCCATGGCACGTATACCTAGGTATATCAAAGCTTAGACTTCGGCTTCTCCTTCTTAGCAAAGGTCCTCTCCATAAGCTCCATCGTTGCCCTCCATTCATCCGAAAACCCGATCCTCTCCCTCGCCGACAACCCTTTCCACCCCTCCTCAACCCTCTTCTCTTCCTCTTTCCACCTGCGCACCTCCCTACCAATCCACTCCCCAACTGCCCGCGCCGTCTCAGCGACTTTCTCCATCGGGACCATATGCCCAGCACCTTCAATATCGACATGCTTCACCCGCCCATACTCAATCCCACCACTCCCTCCAACCCCCGTCCCCGTCCTCGCAGCCGCAGACTTCAGAGCCCCAGCCCTCGACAACTGACTCGTCCCCCCGCAAACATACAGCACACCCGGTCTGACGTGCGGGAGAGCTCGGAACCCAATGATCCCCTCGGGCTTGTAGAAGACCGAGTTCGCGTACAGCGGCCCAATCATGTCCGGCACAGCCAATGGATCATGCGGCGGAGATGGCCCGTAGATGCTATTATCGTTCTGGTCGTATTCCAGCCCGAGCTCTTTGTGGCGGCGCGGATTCGGGCGCCCGTAGGAGAGGATTTCTTGTGCTATGGGCGTTGTGAGGGCTACCGGTTTACCCTTATCGTCCCACTTGTTTTTGTCCCCTTTATCTTCTACCGGTAAGCCTGCGCTCTGAACGTCTGGGTATAATGCTGTCGGGAGATCGCGGAACGTATAGCGCGCATAGCGCTCTCTCACGCGCGGATCCAGGATACTCAGCATCCGTCTTGATTTCCGGACTGCTTCCTCCCGCGAGGCAAAGACATCTTTTTGTTTTGCGCGCTGCAGCACCCACCGGCTTTCTTCGGGGGGTCGGGCGTCGTGGACGAAGGGGTCCATGAGGATCAACGAGGTGAGGAGGCGCGGGTGCATGAGGGAGAGGAAGACCCTGGAGCCATTTTTAACAGGATGCTTTTATAATAGATTGAACATAGGTGGGAGAGCTTACTGCGCAACAGCACCGGCACTATGTCCGATACTCATAATCGGCCGGGGCATCTCGTGCCGGAAGGTCTGGATCATCTGCAGCATGTCGCGGGAGTGGTCGAACCATGATGCTTTCGCACAAAAGGCTGTTAGCCTATCAAACTGAAACCTTCAATTGCCATGGAATAGATGGTTTGACGTACGGTCATTTCCCAGATACTCCTCGTTCTGCACACCACTACTCCCCTGGTTAAACGAGTCCGCGATCCAGATCGCTCGGATCCGGAACCCGTCTTTCTTGCTGCGCGCGTGGAGGTCTTCC
Source organism: Aspergillus multicolor (assembly GCF_047715735.1). NCBI lineage: Eukaryota > Fungi > Ascomycota > Eurotiomycetes > Eurotiales > Aspergillaceae > Aspergillus > Aspergillus multicolor. Next base: position 1,720,631 of record NW_027395954.1, on the reverse strand, counting down.
CAGAGGGGTTCGTAGAGTTCCTAAACGCTCCATATGAGTCAGACTGGACTAGGAGATGTAGGGGAATTAGTGTACCTTTGGGATTGCAGTCCCCGGCGCCCCAATAAGCGTCACATCGCCTGGTTGCGGGTTGGGGTTATCGATTGGCGTGTATTTCTTCACTAGAAGTTTCAACGGCGCATCTTGTGTGCTTGTTGCGCGTGGGTACTCGCGGATGTACTGGCAGTCGACGGTATGTTCTGTTATCGTGAAGGGGTACATGGTTGTGGTAGTGGTGATAATGCGAGGGCGCTGGAGGAAAAAACCAGATTGCAGCGGCAGGGCGAAAAGGTAAAGAGCCAGGGAGATCAGAGTTCAATTCCATGGCATCATGGGCAGTCATCGCTGGACTTTTGAGCAGGAGCCACAGTGGACCTGTTGCTTGTGCATGTGGCGAAATCTCGATTGTATTCGCGAACTATGAGATCGCGCGCTGTCGATCGCGCTGATCTGAGATGGAATGACTCGTTCACCGAACTTGGCCGGTGAGGAGATCTATTGGCTGGATACGTCACATTCAATTGGAGCATATCTATATGACAACTGTCCTCTGGGCTAGGCTCTCAAGTAATTAAGCAAAAAGAAAAACGCAAGATGTATACAAAGTTCCAAGTCGAAGTAGGGTGCTGAACTGTCTAGCCCTAACCCGCTGCAGACGTGGGTCCAGCTCCTGCAGCCAGCTGGAGAGCAGATCTGGCTGATCTCGGGCTACCGATCCGCAATCGATGCCTTGGATGCCATTGATTCGGCAACGGAGGAGATATCACTGCTCCATCCAGCGATGCTGTCATGATTTCATGATACGTTCATGGCATATCGCTGCGCGGCTCAGCTCCTTCCTCCAGCTTCTTATCGACCAGCCCACACCGACCCACCGACCTCTAGCGCAGCGCTGAAATTTCAAAAAGGCCTGTCGCGCTGTTTAAACACTTGAGAACCATTTCGCATTTCCACTCACAATTCCCGCCAAGCCATGTCACCGTCCTCAATGGGAAAAGAAGGCGGAGCACCCACCCGCATCCCCTTCTGGCGCCTCCTCTTCGACCAGGGCGCCGTCACGCAAGCCGTCATCGACCACCCTTACCCAGGCTCAGGCACAGACTCCGACCCTTACGTTATTAGCTGGATCGCAGATGACCCTCGCAACCCGCTTCTGTTCCCAGCACCACTGAAATGGGCCATCACGGTGCTGGTCTCCATGTGCACGCTGGCCGTCTCGCTCGTCTCCTCCGGCTACTCGGGGAGTCTGGTCGAAGTAGTCTCGTACTTTGAAATCAGCCAGGAAGTCTCGTACCTGGGTATCTCGCTGTATGTGATTGGGTTTGCGGTCGGGCCTATATTCTGGGCGCCGCTGAGCGAGATTTACGGACGGCGCTGGATCTATATTGCGTCTGTGGGATCATTAGCGGTTTTCACGGCTGGTGTTGCGGGTGCAAAGAATACGCAGACCCTGCTTATCCTGCGCTTCTTTGCGGGGAGTTTGGGCTCTGCGCCTATGGCTGTGCCGGGGGGTGTCATTGCGGATATGTTTCCTCCTGTTCCGCGGGGACTCGCTGGTGCCGTCTATGCAGCTGCGCCGTTTCTGGGACCCGTTCTCGGACCTATTATTGGCGGGTTCATTGCTGAGAGCGGAGGATGGCGCTGGGTGCAGGGGTTCCTGGCGCTCTTTGCGGCAACTTTGACACTCGCCGTGGTCTGTCTTTTCCCAGAGACATACGCGCCTGTTTTGCTTCGGCGTCGAGCAGAGCGTCTGCACAAGATAACAGGGCATATGTATCAGAGCTCCTCAGACGACAGCGCAGTTCCGTTCAAAGAGAAACTGAAGATCGCGCTCTCCCGCCCATGGATTCTTCTCTTCCGTGAACCGATCGTCTTTCTTTTGACCCTATACTCTGCCATTATTTACGGTATCTTATACATGTTCTTCGCCGCCTTCCCGATCGTCTTCCAAGAAGTCCGCGGGTGGAACGAGGGGATCGGAGGGCTGGCATTCCTGGGGATCCTTGTCGGCTGCCTCATTGCCGGAGGGTACATCTTCCCTGTCTACTTTAGCTATCGCAAAAAGGCTGCTGCTGCAAAACCAAACCGATTACCACCAGAAGAACGCCTACCAGGCTCTTTCCCCGCCGCAATCTGCCTCCCAGTCGGCCTCTTCTGGTTCGCCTGGACAAATTCCCCCTCCGTCCACTGGATGGCGCCCATAGCCGCCGGCGTCCCCTTCGGCTTCGGCATGGTCATGGTATTCATCCCCATACTGAACTACCTAGTCGACAGCTACACGATATACGCGGCGTCAGTGATGGCATCGAGCTGGGCATTACGGGCTATCTTCGGCGCGGCCTTCCCGCTGTTTACGAGCTATATGTTTGAGAATCTGGGCATCCATTGGGCGGCGAGTATACCGGCTTTCTTGGCGACGGCGTGTGCGCCCCTGCCGTTTGTGTTTTATTTTTGGGGGGCGAGGATCAGGAAGAGGTCGAAGTATGCGGCGTTGGCAGAGGAGTATATGGAGAGGGTTATGGGGGGTCAGAATGGGGAGAAAGAGAAGGAGAGAGGGAAAGAGAGGGATGAGGAGGAGGGTTCCGCAAGGGGCTAATGAAGTATTAGCTACATGAAGGTGATGATCAAATAATATGGGTACTCCCGCCTACTACCATAGTATGTAATATATAATATAGACCGCTTGATAAAGCTCAAGGCTCAAGCTTCCAAGGTTGACTTTCCGGTCAATCATGAATATAATTTCCTAAAGCCTCCCCCAGTCTGGGCTTTGGTCCACCCCGGGCTCCCCTCCAACCACTGCGTCAACTTCATCGCAAACAAACACGTATCATGCTCATCCCCAAGCCTCGCATCAACCCGAAACGTCCACCACCCGCTCTCCAAAAACATCGCCAGGATCAGGACTTCAAGCTCGATCTCACTGTCCCCGTTCCTCGGCAGATACTCGACTTCGAACCCGTTCTCGTCGCGGATACTCAGGTGCCCGCCCGCCCTACCGAAGCCCGTGGATTTTAGCGGGATCGTGTAGGACTCTTCGTCCTCGTGCGTGCCGTCTTCGTAGACGGCGGATGTGCTTATTGTGATGGTTGCGTTTGAGAGACTTGAGGGATCATTTAGGAGGGCGGGAGCTAGAGACGCGAGGCTGGAGTCTGGGATTGCCCCATTCAGTGAGGCGAAGATGAGACGGTCGCTTCAGTGGTGTTAGAATACCATATTATCCATTTGAGGCTGCGGTGGAGCTGCGCTTGTGAAGATGGGAGGACCTGAGGTCGGATGAGGGGGTATTGTTCTTACGTTTCGATTGGGGTGGGCGCCATCTCGAACCACTCGATGCTGTAGAGCTGCTCTTCTTTTGGGATGGTGTCGTATATGGCGTCGTTGTGGCCGGGGACGGGGACGGGCACGGGCTTGTCTTGTTTGGCTATGTTGTTCTTGTCGACAAGCGGGCTTTGCTGGGCGGAGGCACTCGTGGCATGGACAGCTAGTGCTGCGGTGCAGAGAGATAGGAGTTCGGGGAGGAGTGGTTTCATTGTGCGGGACGGTGGTGGTTTGATCTTGGATAGTTACGGGTATGGTGGGTTGGTAACTCAGAGTGAGTGAGGGGACAAGAGGCTGGCAGAGCTGGTTTTATGGATGCGGGTGCCTGGTGCCAAGTAGCACTAAGGTACCTAGGGTACTTAGGGTAGGGAATGGTCCCCGATAGCCGAATGGTGGTAGACCACGTGGGGAACCCTTGATTAACTTTATGATCTGATCTTAGAATGTATTTTGGGAGAGCAACGTTATCAGAAGTCAGAGCATTCACGAACGCGCATCTAGATATCGGACGGCCACTTGAGCAGCGTCGAGGGTAGTTATCTCGATATATCTTTATATAATACAGTGCCATGGCGCAGGAAAAACATGCATTGTAGACACCCAACCCCTGAAAAGCCAGGAAGATTGACGCCCTGTCTTTAAAAAAAAAAAAAGGAATGAAACGAACTGCTATACTGGTACTGGGCACCTCCAGCCCTACCTAGACGAAAGGGCTAGCAAGGCGCCGCTTATACCCGCTCCTATCCCCGTTAGTTAGCCTGTACGGGATGATTACAAATCCACGCCTACCTGCATGCAGGTGCAGGTGAAGGGACGCTCCTTCCTCATTTCATCCATTTCGTTCCTTCCTTTCTCACATATTTGCAATGGAGAGAAGTGCCAGTCGCTCTCGCTCCGCCACCTACGGCCGAGCATGCGCGAGCTGCGTCAAGACGAAATGCAGGTGCATCCCGCGTCTCGAAGGCAATGGATGCGAAAGGTTAGTTGGCTTACTTTCTTTCTACCCTGTGCCCTTTAAGTAACGAGATCCAGATGCCATCGGCTCAAGCGCACTTGTCGTCCTGCTGATGGGACACGTCCGCGCAGGAGTGGGAAGGAGAACTCGGAGGCGAGGCGGATCGCGAGGCTTGAGGGGACGATTGGCGAGCTGGTTGAACTGCTTCAGGCGCGAAATGGAAAGCTTCATGAAGTCCAGGTAGGAAATAATGACGGCTATAGTGTCAATCATCAAGAGGAAGTGCGGGAAGATCCGCAACCACCCCAGCGCGAGGCTGCAGGGGCAGGAGGCATTGTTGAAGATCTGGGCTTGACGACTGGTGCTGATGCTATTACTGCGGACGTCATTACCCCTGCTCCATCGTGGCCTCTAGATACTTCGAATCACGACGTTCCTTTTGCCATGCAGACACCCCCGTTGATGTTGCCTTCTGCTTCCTCATTAGTTGCACGTACATCTCTGGAGACTTTCCGGTCGCGTATGCTGCACCACTTCCCCTTTGCTCATTTTCCAGACCACCTGACGGCCAACGACCTTCGCCGAGAGCGGCCGTTTCTGTTGCGCGCTATATGTTGCGTCACGTCAACGACGGGAGAAGAAAGGAGGGCAAGCTCTCTTGAGGTAAAGCGGTTACTTCACGAGGCTATATTCTTACACCAGTCGGATGAGCAACAATTGGCCCCGCAAACAGTTGATCTGCTGCTCGGCCTCATGGTCTACATTGCATGGGGCTGGGAGCACCTGCACAGCCGTCATAACTTGCGTCGGCTTACGGCAGTGGTTATATCCTTGGCTACGGAGTTATGTCATGTTAATGAATCCCTACCGGACATCAATAGAACAATTAGTCGACTCGAGCCAAGTATCGCGACTGACGATGTAAATGGCGACTCAGGGACGAGTGATACTGCGTCCTACCTCGAGCGCCAACGAGCCATTCTGGGCTGCTTTATGCTCGGGTCGGCCGTTGCAGCGTATTACCCGGAGGTTGATGCGCCGCGATGGACGCCCCAGATGGACAAGAGTCTCGAAGCCATTGTTGCTAACGGGAACGACCCTAACGCGAAATGTCCATCTGATGCTGCTCTGGTTATACAGGTGCGCCTGCAGCTTCTCGCCACCAAGGCCGCCCAGGTCAGGAAGCGGGCTCGACTACCCGACGAGCTAGAACCAGAAGTTCTTTCATCCCAGTCTCTAGTCTACATCAAGAAGTTGATGGGGCAACTGCAAGAGCTACGTGCGTCTATCCCTCCAGTATTCCAGCAGCAATTTGGTAGGTATCAGCCGCAGCAAGACCTCTCGGCAGTTTGCTAACCAGATTGTAATCCTCGGACAGCCATCCTCGCCCAAACATACTATACGGAAATGCGCATCCTCGAGACCATTTACAGCCAGCAAATAATTCGTGGATTCCGAGCGAAGCCGTCACCACCGACATGCGGGCCAACACGAGCCTCCTGTGTTTGGCAGATGTCGTTGGCTATCAAGTCCTGCACTTCCACCTTTTTGACAATCTCACCAGCCAGTCTAGCTGGTATCTCATTTGTCCAGTGGGCTCAGTTGGTCCGCAGCGTGGCTACCCTGCCGCAAGCTAGCTCGCCGCAAGAGTCAAGCTGGGATCTCGCGAGTTCGTGTGGGCGCGGACTCATTGACCTTCCCTTGCTGTTATCCAGCTTAGCAGACAAGCTGGAGCAAGCGGAGGCCGAGGTCGGCGAGCAATTGAGCTTGGCTGATGGTGCTTTCTCTCAACTGGCTCGGGGTCTCCGCAAGTTCCGGTCGGTGTACGTAGACCAGCGAGAAGGCTCACCCCGAGACGATGAACAGCAAAAAGCATTCAATTCAAAGCCCGTTAGCGGTGGGGAATCGAATATAGATCTGACTGTTGGGACAGACGGGTATATAGACCCATCGGGACAGTTGCTGAGTCCGATGTCGTGGCTGGATCAATTCTTTGACTTTGGAGACCAAATGATATAAGATTTCGTAGAGAATCAACTATATGGTGATTACTATCAATTGTATATTGACCGCACTTTATGTCTTCATTCGTACACCATTGATCCCTTTGGACTACCTAAGACTGTAACGGAACAAAGCCGTCAAGAACACTAAGCTTGCTGGCTCAACATTATGGTGATATACTGATAGTTCAAGTTACATCTTTGCTGACCCTTCCTTCATTGAACTGAATATAATCGACAGATTCGTGATATGCATATTCATGGAAGACAATTTGAAACCTTTATTGGAACGAACCGGAAAGTCGGAATCCCGACATCGAACCCCCAGCCGGAGTCGGAATCTCGACCGGCCAGGTGCCAGCTAGCCCTAACTGGCCTTACCACAGCTTGTCCACATAGTCGTGAGATGCCGACCCTGTCTTGCTTAGACATGTCGTACTTTATCATTTGCTTGCGTCAGTTGGCTATATAACGTTCCCTAACCATCGTTATACCAAAACCCACCCACAAATTCCTTCCCATCGACCCCAACAACCCCAATTATCCCAGCGAAATGGTCGAAAAAGGCAGCAACATCGTAAAATCCACTGCAGATCCTCGACCGAACTCCTCGATGATGAGTCAAGGTACCCTACCGGTCTAGCCCTCCACTCCATCCTCATCTCCATTACAATCGCCTACTTCTTCCGTTGTCTTTTTGGACATGTGCATCGTCTCCACCGCAACACCAGCGATAGCCTCGCACTTTAACTCTCTCATTGACATCAGCTGGTACGGCGGTGCATACCAGCTTGGTAGCTCGGCGTTATAACCGTTAACCGGAAAGGTCTACAGTCACTTTAACACAAACCAGTCGTTTCTAACCTTCGTCGCCATCTTCGAGCTCGGCTCGATTAATCTGCGGTGCTGAGGCGGTGTCGTCGCCTATGTTTATTGTGGGCCGTGCTATTGCAGGCGCTGGGTCCTCGGGGATCGGGAATGGCGCGATGACGATTGTTTCGGCGGCCCTACCGGTACAGAAACGGGCGAAGTTCCTCTGGCTGAACTTGGGGATGGGGCAGGTTGGGATTGCGCTTGGGCCCATACTGGGAGGGGCGTTTACGGTCGGGGTTAGTTGGGAATGATGGTGTATGTTCTTCTCTTGTCCCTTGGGGTTCATTAAAGGGATATGGTCAAAGGGGCTGACGGATGCAGGCTTTTACATTAATCTTTCTATTGGAGGTGCTCTGGCTGTTTTCCTCTTCTTCTTCAAGGTGTCTGAGTTGACGCCTAAGCTTCCGCTAACCCTGGTCTTGGGTACAGCTATTCAATCTCTGGATTTGCCAGTGTTTATGCTGATTAGCTCTACTGTTATTATGTTCCTTCTTAGGCTGCAGCATGGTCGAATTGTGCATCCGTGGAACAGTGCAACCGTCATTAGCCTTCTAGTCAGTGCGGGCGTCACCTTTATACTCTTTTTAACGTGGGAATACCACCAAGGCGACGGTGCAATGGTGCCGTCTCCATAATATAAAAGCGCATTATTGGGTCCGCCGCAGGGAACCTATTCCTCCTCCTCGGTGTAATTCTCGTGGCCGAGTACTATCTTGCCATATACTCCCAGACTGTGCTGGACAACAACGCTATTATAAGCGGGGTCTACCTTCTACCTACAACATTGGGTCTCGTGAGCTTTACGATGCTGTCTAAAATGATGAGTTTGTTGACCTACCTTCCCTATTAGATTTGGCTAACATGACCAGTTGAAATCCTTGGATATTATCTCCCATGGAACGTGGCCGGGGCTGCGTTGGCAGCAATAGCCTACGGCTTGGTGTCGATGCTCGAACCAACGAGTTCAACTGCGCAATGGGTAGGATACCAGATTCTCTATGGTATCGGAAGTGGTGCTATGAGCTCCGCTGTGAGTTTTCCAAATCACCCCCATATTGAATTCTACCACTAACAGTGTTTGTGCAAAACCCTACATAGCATTGCAAAACCTCACCCCCCCGCCCCAAATCCCCATCCCCATGGCAATCATCATTTCGCGCAGAACATGAGCGGGGCTGTATGTCTCGTTCACCGCGAACTTGATCTTCACTAATGGATTGCGCAATGAGTTGCAGAGGCATATTGGTGTGATTGGGGTTGATCCGGAGAGGGTTATTGGTATGGGCGCTACTGCGATTTGAGGTGTTTTCTCGGGGGAGAAAGATGGAGAGAGACTTGCGGCTGCGTTAAGGTGTTATACTACCGCTACTGAGCAGGTCATGTACCTTGGTGTTGGAGTTAGTGTTGCGACGTTTGGCCTTGGTTCGGTGTTGGGGTGGGTTGATATTAGGAAGATTAACGGGACACAGGCTGTCCAGGCGGATGTTGAGGATGGTACCATAGTACCCTTGCCGTGTCTGGTACTGAAGAGCACAGCGATGTGAGGCTCGCTAGTTGATTTGATGGGCGTCAGTTCAACATTAAATGAAGCAGTGGAAGCAGCTTCGGCGCTTCAGACATACTATACATTAAAGCACGACTATCGACAAACGGATTTATTTACTTATTTTTTTTTTTTTACGCGGCCTCGAGTCCTCTGGTGCTATGCTTATTTCTGAGGAATTTGTGCAACGAAGTATTCTGCATAGCCTTCACTCGTATCTGACATGCAGTATACAAGCACAACCAAACTTAACGCCATTTAACCTAAAAAGATCCATCCCAATATGTTGCGCAATCGACTAGTCAGAGAACGTAGGTTCATCGGCATAAGAGACCGTCTTTTTCAAAATCGTGATGTAATTCTCTGCGATTGCAGCTGATCCGGACCGTACTCCGTAGACTCTGCAGAAAAGACTAGCGCCATGGGCACGGTATAGGTAGTATGGCCAGGGGCTGCTGGTCAGCAACCACTGATCAGGTGTTACAAACAAGCGGGCGAGGACACCATAGGCTAGATGGCTCAAGAAAGGTGGCACTGGCGTCGTACAGCCTCGGAGGCCTGGGCCCATGGACGGTTCCCACCACTCCTATTGGGCTTGACCTTAGGAAGCTGCTGGAGGCTGGAGGCAAGTGCAACCCACCAGAGCATGCTAAAACGACAGTATAAATAGAACACCTAGGTTAAGCTGCAGGGAACACAGAATACTTCACCTATCGAGGCACATTCAGCCTTGCACAACTACCTAGCCATAGGTATACCATAATCCATCCATCTACCCCATCGTCATCCATCAGTTTAGCCACCTCCATCTGCACCGGTCGCTCCTTCTAATCCTTGGTTTCTCCTCGCCAACGCCAAACGTCAATTTAAGACTTCTTACACGCGCTACGGCTGTTTCTTTCTTCTTCATAGTCATATATGTCATCTCTTTCTTCTCTCCGATATGGAAATCAAGCCGTTGTCTCTCTGGTCGCGGTTCAAATACAGGGTTCTTCACAATCCCGGGAATGCTGAAGCGACCACCGTGGCAAATGTGCAAAAGAGGTCACACTGGATACGAGCAGTCTATCTCTGTGCCTATATCTCTTCAGCTGTGCTGTTAATCAACCTTGTCTTCCTTGCCGTCGCAGAGAAGTTGGCCGCAGACATCCGTGACCAGGACGGTTCAGACAAGATTATTTCTGGTACTACTTGGACATTTCCAGAAACACAAAATAGCTCAGACAAGGTTCTTACTTCTTGGGCATTCCAAGAAATCTACGACGGCAGCTGTGCCCTTTCAGAACGGTGGAGCCTTGCAATACACTTGATGATCAACATTCTCGGCACGATTGTGCTGGCTGCCAGCAACTACACGATGCAGACCCTCGTCGCACCTTGCAGAGAAGAGGTTGATGAACAACATCGAAAAGGTCACTGGCTTGACATTGGCGCATCCAGCATCAAAAACTTGCGTGTCGTTGGTCGATATCGCGCGGCAATCTGGGCTGTGCTCCTGGCGACTGCGACGCCGTTCCATCTGCTGTATGTGGTCACTACCGTCCTCTACCTATCAGGAGGGCTATGGTACCCTTCTGCGACTAACAGTGTCAATAGATACAACTCTGCGGTGTATACAGTGATAGCGACGAATGCATTTACGACTGTACTTACCGCGAGCGACCTAGAACCATCCAAAATATTCGACTACACAACACCCGAGGTAGAGACTTGCTTCAATGCAACAGAAACAAACTGGAGCAACTTTTCGTCTGCCATTATGCGTGGGGTCTATACGAGAGTCGACGAGAATGAGTGTGCTGAATTTCGGAAACGAGAATATCGATACGGCGTGGAAACTGTTGTCTTGCTCTCCGATGAGCTCTCAGTGCATGGACCTAGCGACCGCTGGTTTCTTGCACAAGGAGAAGACATTGAGGGTCCTAATGACGACCCCCGGGACATGCCGGGAGTCCCTCTAATAAGTCAAGAGTTCGCCTTCCAACATACCGACAGCCGAGGGCGGGGTCGTGACATACAGAGCAGGCAATTTCACATTGCGCTCGTGCGAGAGTATAAACATTACTGATCGTGTGGCGAAGTGCGCAGACGCAGGGGACTTGGCAGTATGGCTGAACGAGACATATCCATGGTCCTTAGCGGAGGTAGACGGATACATTGCAGAGAAACTGAATTCTTCTATCCAAGTTCACTCTTTCGACAGCTCCTGTCGCCGGCAATACTCCTACTGGCCAGGCGTCCGGCGATTCTCAGTCAGTGGCGGCTGCCTTTTACTCAAGACCCCTGAGAGGTGTAGGCTGGCTTTCAGCCGCCCTATCCTCCTGATAATCATTGGCGCAACTGCCATCAAGGTGATAGCAATGTTCCTTGCTGCACGGCTGGACAGGTCACGCTCAGCGCCACTCTTGACCATTGGCGATGCCGTGGCGTCGTTCCTGTCAAGGCCAGATCATACAACCAACGGACGATGCTGGGTTGGTAGATCCGAGGTGAGAAAGATGACATGGCCGTTGCACTCCGCTTCAATCCCACAACAACTGGCTCGACGACGACGCTGGGCACGTGCAGCAACGATCCTGCGATGGATGATAACATTCTTTGTGTAAGTCTACCGGCATATGATGTACCCCGACATGCTGCTGACAGCCATTTTATACACATAGCTGCGGCACACTAAATGGAGTGGGAATATGGCTACTCACGCTAGCAGCTAAGGAAACTGGATGGTCAGCTCTATTCCATCATACAGGATTTGGCCAGTACACAAAGAACACGTATCACTTACTGGACGAGGCATTTAGTGCACCTGGACTGGTGCTTGTAGCCAACTCGCCCCAGTTTGCGGTTACAGTCAGCTACTATTTCTACAACAACATCCTAACAAACATGCTCGCAGCGTCCGAGTATGACTCTTACGGGATCACAAGAAAAGGACTTCGCGTGTCCTGGCCAGAAACCAATACCTCGCAGCGGTCAACGTATTGGCTTAGTATCCCGTACCGGTATAGCGTTCCTGTCCTCGTGCTCTACACAACTTTGCATTGGACGCTATCCCAGAGCCTCTTTTACGTGCAGATTATCTTCTACAGGCTAGACAAGTCCGCATGGATTGATTACCCCGACGGCCAACTGGCGTTTTCCCCGCTTGCGATATTTGTCTCTATACTGCTCGGTGCCCTGATGGTCTCGTTGCTACTAGTATTAGCGTGCCGGAGGTTTCAGTCTATGCTGCCGTTGGCGGGAAGCTGTAGTCTTGCGATTAGTGCTGCGTGTCATCCCGGAGCTGATGAGGATGCAGCTACTGCTGCCTGTCGGGAGGTGAGTTGGGGAGAGACGGTGGTTCTGCCGGAGGGGATGCAGACGGTTGACGGAGTTGGACATTGCAGTTTTACCTCGAGGGAAATTTCTGTGCCATTGAGGGAGAGGAGATATGCGTGATTTTACGGAGTCCCGACTTCTTGAGGGTTGAGCTTGCCATGAAGTTATATGGTTGATGATCTAGTGTGTTCTTGGGTACGGATATTAAAGGACATTTGAAAAGTGATGAGATATATTCCGAACAGAGACCACCGGAGATACGGAACTTCCAGTCACACTGACAGACTACCTTGGAAAATTCAGGCACATCTGCGAGGGGCTTAGGCTTCACGGCATTGAGGTATACCAGATGCAGGGCTAGTCGTCCATGCACGTAATTCCAAGGTTCATGCTCAGATTATTCAGATATTCGGTCCGGCCCTCGACTCCCGTCTATACTTTCAGGTCTCTCGCGTCCCGGGTCTTCGAAATTACCTATTTCGGTTCTTCGATGACGTTGTGCACCTGAGGTGAATAAGGAGACAGTTCGGCTCAGCATGGCACGGTTAAGACCACAGCATAGAGGGACCGGGCACAGCCACGGCCACGGTTCAAGTTCGAGTTCGGGCCTCCGTGGGGCCCGGGAAATTCATGGCGCAGAGTCGGAGTAGGCTTCGGCATAGACCTTGGCGCTCAATATATCCTAGGGTTTAGTCAGATTCTCTGTCCGGCCCAGGGCTATGACGAGGGCGAAATGCCGTCCCTGCTCGGGGAATTGCGGGGCATGTCCAGCGGTACCCGTCGCTATGCCCGGAGTCTGCAACTACCCAGTCGGCACGGTACAAAGTCATTATTCTACTGGTCCCTCCGACTCCGGAGATTGCCCGTGAACATCATCCAGAGCCAAGCAAGCCATGCTGGGCCATCTGAGGCCTGAGGTGGTCGGTCTGAGTCGTGGCCAATCTAATCTGATAAGATCTTCGAGCCCTAACTCGGTTCCCCCCACATCTAAGCCGCGAAATGCAGATCACCCACCCAATCTTCATGCCCTTTAAAGAACTAGTCTACGGTATATATGTTTTGATTGCGATAGTTAATTGTCGTGTAATGTTGAATGTCGGCTGAGAGTCGGAAAGGCCTCGGACCGATCATCTGCAATGGCATTCACACCCCGAGTGCTACTCCAAAATCCCGACCCCGTAGGATTCAATGGACTTCTTGGCTGGCCAGCTACGTGCCAATCGCATTAAACAACGAGCGACTTCAGCTTCAAAGCCAAGAGCGCTTGGCGGGTCAAGTCGGAAGGATCCCGCAATAGGGGCTTCCAAGCTTGCTTGTCCTCGAGGCGAGCAAGCTTGTGCACAAAAAGAGCGAACAAGATCCCCGGGGGTTTCTTCTAGCGGTCTAGAATTGCCTCAGATTCGTTAGAATCTTCAGTCTCTAGTGAGCTTCCAGAACGCGCGATATTGTATAGAAATCAATATACTCGAGACCTGTGGGTCTCCTAGCGCCAGCCATGCGCGGTGATCAGCACGCCAGAGTTTTCAGGGTTACCAGGTGGCAGGAGGAACTTCTGCAGGGAGTAACTTATCCCTGCAATCATTATAGGCTAATCTGAAGACTATTTCGAGGACTTTGAGCACAATGGCAGCATTTGGACATTGCTTCTGTTCAATCTATGGTAGCATATCCATTGATCACTACATCCCTATCCTTAAGAAACGGACACTTCCCGCAGTGGATCTGCACTGGAGGGCTCCGCTTACCTAACTGGAGGACTCGACCCCATCTGAGACATACCGCTATCCCAACTTGGAACAGGAAGGGTACTGGGGACCAGATAATTGGAGTCTGCCACGGTGGGGATGTCCAGCCTACATGGTGAGCAAGGCTTTCAGAGTCTCATCAGTTAGTTGTGCCCCCCGCCGTTGTGCTTCAGTATCGGCCAGCAGCTGGTCCTGACTCGCTCGGGGAATAACACGCAATGGAACGGACAATGGCCGAGTACGTGAGACATGACGCCGATCAAATTCTTCAGAGAATCACAGACAATCCTTAGAGAAATCCTTAGCCCAGCCAAGAGGTCTTGGCTGTCTTCCTTTGCGTCTCTTCCTGCGCGGGAAGAGTAGTGGAGCCCCGGTTAATCTAGACTGGTGGTCCCGGAAGATATTCACGTCGAATTCAGAGGTACGGGAACTGATTGCTGATCAGACGGGTTCTCGAACACCCAAATTATGAATAATCCTCTGGCATAGCTGCTGGAGGTTCAGGACTACTGGATTCGGTTTAGGTATTAGTGGGTTCAGGTGGAAGGGATGGGATATAAAAGGGCCAGTTCGTCCGGGTGAGTCTGTGTCAGACCAGCCTCGTCCTGTCTCAACTTCCAAGGTTTCATTGCCGGAGTTCCTCGAGCATCGGTATGCTCCCCCTCCCTGATCATGAACCATCACTGACAAACCCCAAGACAAGCCACAAGATGGTCCGCCTCTCCACACTCAGCGCCGCCGCGCTCTCCATTCTGGCCCTGAGCCCCTCCGGCGCCCTCGCCCACCGCTGGTACAACTGGCAGGTGGACATCACCTGCGAGTCGGACGGGTTCTTCGCGCCCGAAGACGAAGCGGACCTGGTCCAGTTCGTCAAGGCGCACCACCCCAAAAAGAGCATGCTGCGCCCCGTCGGCAACGGCCACGGCTTCGGCAACCTGACCACCTGCGTCAACACCGGCGAGACCGAGCGCGAGTCGTACATCCTCAGTCTCACCAACCTCAAGCACATGGAGGTGTATGAGAACAACACCGTTACCTTTGGCGCGGGATGGGATCTCATTGACCTTATCCCCAAGCTCCATGAGCATGGCCTGCAGGTCCCGAACCTGGGGAGTGAGAAGGTCCAGAATTATATTGGGGCCGCGACGACGGGCACTCACGGTACTGGAAAGCAGTACCAGAACCTGGCGACACAGATCATCGGCTTCCGGGTCCTTGATGCAGCAGGCAAGATCCACACCGTCAACCAGCACACCAACCCGGAGCTCCTCAACGCCTTCCGCGTCTCCATCGGCGCCCTGGGCATCATCACCGAAGTGACAGTCCAAGCCGAGCCCCTGTCGTACATCAAACGCACCTCAAAAGTTATCCGCGGCTCCGAAAACATCACCGAGCTCTACCGCCAGATCGCAACCATCGGCGCAAAGTACCAACAAGTCAACATCGTCGGCCCCAATCTTGACTGGGACGCCGAGAAGCAGGACCTGGTCCTCAAGCCCGAAATCACTCTTGTGTCATGGGAAGACACAACCTACTCCGCCGTACAGAACTGCTCTGACTTCTGCGCAAACGACTGCGGCCGCTGCGACCGCGACTACCACTGCTACGACTACAAGATGAACTCGATCGCCACCCCTCCCCCGGGTGTCTGCTACCGCGGCTTCATGGGCCAGTTCGAGCACTTTGTTCCGATTGAGAATCTTGCTGCGGCGGGAACGGATTACCTCAACTACGCGCAGGCCCAGGCACCCCGTATGAAGCCTTACCTGGACGTCAACGTTGACGGCGAGTCTCGCACAGGGTACACGAGCGACGACGTGACCGTGATTACGCGGTTCATCAAAGGCGACGACACCTGGCTCTCGCCGCTGAACACATACGGCCTGAAGCCCAATGCCAGCGGCCTGTTCGCATCGCTCGAGTACTCCTGGATTCCGTCGTACAACAACTTCACGCTGCAGTGGTTCCACCAGGAGCTGGCGGCGGAGTACATCCCTGAGTTCGGAGAGAAGTACGATGTCCGCCCGCACTGGAACAAGATGCTTTTCCATAATGAGACGTACAGCGCGACGATCTTTCCGATGATGGAGAGGTGGCTGCAACTGCAGGAGAAGATGGATCCGGATTGTCAGTTCGTGAATGAGTTTTTGGTGAGGAGTTTGGGCATTAGCCGGTGTGAGGCGGTTTTTTATTAGGATGGGGAGGGTTTTATGAGGCATGATATTATCGACGATATGGCTACGAGGTGGTCCTTTTATTAGCACTTACTTCACCTAATTTATACCTAGTATAGAATTGGAAGAACATAGAGATATGATAGACAGAGTAATGGAATAGATCAGTGCGAGTTTGGCTATTTTTCTCGATTTCCGGATATCATCCAGGTTGTGCACAGGTGCATACTTACCTAGGTAAGTATAAAGCACTGTCCATAGGATCTCGATAGAATTTGTTCCCTTGGCGTTAAGGCCAGTTTTCATTGACAGGGAGCTGGACGTTGAGCTAAGCCCTAAACCAAATGTTCCTCATGTATGTCAGGCCACCGTTCGATGTCCCTTTCGATACTTTTCTTTGTATGCTCACAATGAACTTGCACCGATGTTTCACTCTCTTTGGCATGACCTTTCTTGCTTCTGGTCCTTGAGCGAGCTCCCTTTGTGCCCCTTTCATCTGAACTAGTCAGCTGCCTTGGCTATTCATTGTGCAAAGCCCCTAGTAACTTGCATATAAATATCGTTAAGTCGCACCTGCATCCTCGCTGTTCTACTGCTAGCTATCAGTGTCTTCGTCCCAATTGCATCCTTCATGTACGATCGGAAGCTTTACTATCATATCAACCTTACCTATATTCCCTACCTACCAACAGGCTGAACTCATCAAATACCCTGGTTTCAAAAGCAACCAGCTACATACCATAGCGGAGTAGGTATCTTGCGAAAATGCCCACTACTCTCTGCATCCTCTCACCAGATCTCCACCTAAGCATCCTGGGCCAGATCTCCTCAGTCCGAGACCTCTGCGCACTGATAACCGCATCCCCACCCTTCTACCGCCTCTTCACAGCATACAAGCGCTCCGTCACCGGGTCAGTCCTGCGAAACGCCATTCCGCCGGAACTAGAGAAGGATTTCCTGCTCGCGTACCATGCCCAAAGCCTCTGGCGGTATGTCTACGAGCCCTCTGACAACACAATCCGGCAGCAGATCTTCGACCCCGATGCCCCGGTCTCGCTGGAAACCATGGCCGAGTTTGAGAGGGAGACAAAGGCGCTTCTGCAGAGGATTCAGGACGGGAACGTCGGTAGTCTGTCGTCGCTGATTGCGGACCCGGAGGTGCTGGCTGATATATGGGAGTTCTATAGCAAGTTTGATGGCTTTATGGTCTCGTACTCTAGGAAAGCGTTGGCTGAATTGCAGCGCGTACCGGCTGCTGACGTTGACAGTGACGTTGACAGCGACAGTGACATGGACGATGATCATAGAACTGACACTGATACTGCCAGAACCACCTCAACAGCCGAAGAAACCCGCCTCAAATGCGCCTTCTTCCGCTTCGAGCTCTACACCTGTCTCGCTCAATTCTCGCAGACAACACTCGGCAATTTCCACGCGAACTTCACGGCAAACGAACCCCTGCCGACAGAAGAATACCTATGCTCGTTGAAAGCCTGGGAAGTCGAAGAACTCGCCTGCATTGCGGAGTTCTACACCTCACTAATTGAGAAGCTAATCAGCAGGATCGAGACCGATTTCAGCGCGCGCATTCACGAGAAACAAAACGCGCATAAGTCGCACTCCGCGGGCGTGCCAAAGGGAAAAGTAAAAACAGACAAACTGGGCTACTGGCTGCAGTACAACAATTTCCGGTTCTTCGATGGGTTCTACAAGAATCGCCACATATGCACACATATCGACTACGTCGTCTCCCGAGGCATTCAAGCCCTGTGGAAAGTCAGCCACGCACTGTTTGAGACTGCACAGCGCATGATCCTGCAGTGCCATTTCATGGCCGAGGGCCAGACGAGTATCATAGATGAACTGTGCCGTTTTAAGGTCTGCTCTGAGGCTGATTTGCAGGGTCCGCCTTTACTTCCAGCTCAAGGTCAAGGCCAAGATCCAACCACAGGATCCGCGACACCTGCCATCGCAGCCCTCTCGCTCAACCCTGCCCCTAGCCCGGCCAGCACCACCAGCACCACCCTCGACTACCCCAACTACGGCTTCAACTGGGCCGTCCGCCGAAGCTCGGGCCGCCTTTGGACCTGCAATTCAGAGTCCAACCGCGCGTTACGCCAGATCGGATTCTTATTCTGGGACGCGGACCGGCTTGGACACCTTCTCCGGTTCAATGCGCTCTCTGCGCCTATGTACGTCCCTGTGGATACGTTTCCTAGGAAGCAATCCCACTATGGGGAAGCGGAGGTGCAGGCTGCGTTGGTGGGGATGGAGGTGCAGGATGTGGTTGTCAGGGCGGTTTTGGGGGATGTGCTTGGGCCCGAGTGGGAGGGGGAGATGGTGCCTGGGGCTAGGTGCTTGGAGTGTGCTCGGAAGAATTCTAGCATTGGAGATGGGGATGCGGTGGATGCTATGAGTATTAATGGTGGGAGTGCAAGCCGGGGGAATCATCGGTTGGTTGTACACTGGAGGGATTAGCATCTAAATGAAGACGAGTTGTGTGGTATGATAGCTTTAGGTAATCAGATACTCACGAAATCACGTAACCACCTACTAGTTGGTAGAAATGTATAGAGATATATTCAATGTCTTCAGATAAACGGATTTATGATTCGATTCTCGATGCTTAGGGCATCAACAGTCCCATTCCCTCGGCAACGCCTTGCTAATGCAATAATGATTTAAAGTGGCTTTACCTCCTATAGTGCTTTGTTAGGGTTTTAATCTTGTTGGTGTTATCTAGCATTTCAACGATTATTGAAATCACTATCCAAGCTCTCTCTTCTGTTGAAAAGCCGGGAAACTCAGCAAAGTGCTTACATTATGATTCTCAGTGGCAGCCAAATCATTACTCGCCAAGTGGTGCAAAACCTGCGGCAAGTCACCCAGCAGCAACAGCCTTGCGGCGTCGACCTGACTTTACGCCAGGTATACAAATGGACCTCGCCTGCTACAATCGATTTCGACAACTCCAACCGCCAGGCCGCCAAGACCTCCAGCTTACCTTTCGACCAGAGACAGAAAATCATGTTACAACCAGGTGCATACTTGGTCGATTTCAACGAGACGGTTCAAATCCCGCGCAGCTGTATGGCCAGTGTCTTCCCGCGGTCTTCGCTCTGGCGATCAGGTGTGGGCATCACTGCTGGAGTCGTTGATGCCGGATATCAAGGCGCCATGGGGGCATTGATGGAAGTCAAAAACCCTGCCGGAGTGGTTCTGTATAGGGACGCCAAGCTGGTGCAGATTGTCTTTGAGGAGATGGGCGAGTCTGTGGAGGGATACAGTGGTATATATCAGTCTTCTACGACCAGTATCGGACGGAATGGTGCAGCGAAGAGGTGATGTGATTTCTTTCTTTTGTATATTATAATTAATTTAAATAATATACACTCGACCAAAGCTATCATCAAGGCTTGCTGTTAATACACCATTAATTGTAACAATAATGGCACCTACCACTTTGGCAGATTCCGGCCATACTGGTCAACCTTGGCTGCCGTTTGGTACCAGTATTCCCTGGCCTTTCCATAACTATCATTATGTTAGCACCACAGGATACCAGTAAACGCCTCGACCGCAAAAGGCACATTGATTATCTCGTTGCCCGGGGCCTTAGCGCGCTCTGGAAACTCACCAACACGCCTCTGAGAACTGTCCGCCGCAGAATCATCCGCACATATTTCACGTCTCGACATAAGGGCTCAATCATGGAAGCGCTGGAATGGGCGACGTCGCGTGACGAGCAGCATCGGGGAGACGAAATGCACAGTCTGTTCTCCCCTCGTTACGGCTGGCTGCACACGTGCGAGACAATGGAATCTTGGTCGTTGAATGCGCGTTGCAACTACGACCTGCGGAGCCAAGGGTACGCCTTCTGGGATCGGGCGCGGATCAAGGGCCTGCAGCAGTTCAGGGATCCTCGAGCAAGGGTCGAAGGCATGGCGACAGACAAATTCCCCGCTGGACACCGGTCACATTCGGACGGGTGCAAGATCGCGGTTGAATTTGCAGGTGTTGCTATTCGCAAGGACGCCATTCGGCAGTTTGCAGACGAGGTTGATGAGAAGGACTCGGCTGCTGATGATGGTAGTGATGATGCTGACGAGGATGATAAGGAGGAGGAAGAAGATACCCCGTACGTAATATCATGGCGAGACGACATGTAGCTTCTTCTTCCTCTCACCTACCTGACAGCAGGCTAGCTGCTGTCTATACGTCTTCGAATGCATCGGGGCATATCCTTGCTGTAATTGTGACTTCCTTGCATTATATCTCCCTGCCCTACTAAGCCATGACTACCTAAGTACTATCAACTCACCCATCCTACAACCCCCAATCATCAAATCTACTCCCTCAACGCA
Organism: Aspergillus multicolor; assembly: GCF_047715735.1. Taxonomy (NCBI): domain Eukaryota; kingdom Fungi; phylum Ascomycota; class Eurotiomycetes; order Eurotiales; family Aspergillaceae; genus Aspergillus; species Aspergillus multicolor. The sequence continues at coordinate 1,700,296 of NW_027395954.1, read as the reverse complement.
GCCCAGGCCTGCAGCGCTCCAACAACAGCAACAACGAACCCGTTCTTGTTAACACCGCCCTTGAAGTACCCCGCCGAGCTGCCGAGCATCGAAAGCGCCATGACAATGGCAGCCGCCTTGTTAAGCGGGTTCCGCAGCTGCTCGGGGGCAAGGGACCAGTTGTAGTTGATTAGTGCTGCACCACATACTTAGTACATGGCTAGGTATTCGAAGACCAAAGGGGTTTTATATGAGGTTGGATTACCGTTAACAAGGAAGAACGCGCTCCCCTGGTACCAGCCGACGCGGGCGCAGGTGTCGGCGATGCCCGGCAGGGCGCGGAATTGCGGGTTGGATTGCCATTCTTTGGCGCCGAGCTGGATGCATGATTAGCAGTTTCTTTTTTTTATCTTGCCATGATGAAGTTCCAATGGGTTGGGTTGGGATGCAATACGAGGGGCGGGACGTACCACGTGGCCGACGGAGATGATCAACCAGCCGATGCTGGTGGCTTTGAGGGGGCTGGTCATGGCGTTTTGAGGGTATTTTATCGTCTGATGTCGAGTATAAGGCTAGGAGTGTAGTTGAGATAGTAGACGCAGGTACAGCGTAGTGATCGATACTGTAGGTAACAATGTGCTGAGGAGAACTGGTGAGATCATGCCACGCTCGGATCTCGGCTCCAGCTGTCAGCCTCGGTCCACTTTGCCCCATGGGGCTTGGTGCGCTTCAGTACTCCGCATTCGATACAGTAGTCGTCAAAGTCCATGGTAGTGGTGGAAGCCACCTAAAGCAAGGATTGAGTCGGGGTGGCCGCTACGTCTTGTGCGACTAGGTGGGGTACCTATCTAGGCACGGGAATTCTCGACTTCACCATATCATTTAGTTATCTGAGTACTCCCAGGGCGGTCTCGAGGCGTAATATATCCTCTAGGTGAACCCGGTTGTTCAAAATACTCACCAAGTAAGCCGACGATAAACGAGCGGATCATGGGCTCCTAAACCTCAACGAAGCCCCATCATCAATCTCAGTAACATCATCATCAACAGAAAAGTTCATAATTGCCTCCATCGTATCGGCAACGCTCCCATTCTCATTCTGTCCATGTGACCCAGGACTATCCCCCTCGGAGCCCTTCCTCGAGTGTCCCGGCGACGAGAATGGCCCG